>NC_090939.1:250080294-250705294 GCF_040938575.1 Ambystoma mexicanum
CTCAAAAATTAAAAAATGCTCATCCTGGCATACCTGTTCCACCTACTATGTCAGACTTATCACCCCAATAACAAGGCTAGAGAGATCTGGGGGGCTGAGCTTCCTGGTCATCACATCAAATAATCCAAACTCTACCATTGTCACAGAGATCGGAAACAATCTTACTGGACCTTCCGGAAACCTCTGAAGACACGGCTTTTTTCTCCCAGCTAGACCCTTGTCTGGGCCATCTTTCACACCGTCTACAAACTAAATTGTATGTTGTCCTTCCTTTCTGATACCATGATGTAACCAGCACCTTGATATCTCCGGGTTTAGTGCACTTAATAAATGCAAAAATCAATAAAACTGCAACTTCGCAGTAATGTTTAGCAAAGGAGGTTTGGGGGTGGTCAAATGTGGCACAATCTTGCACATGTTTTTTATCAAGTACATTTAATCTTTCAGTATGAATAAGAACAGTTGCAGGAATACCCTAATCCCTTGAAACCTCAAAAGAAAATTCAGGAGCAAAAAACTAAATATGAATAAGTTTAACTTTAAAAAGGAAACTTCATTTTGTAATACTGTCAATTTCAAAATAAATGCCTTGCTTGCAAGCAAGCACTATCCGAAATGTCATCAGGCTGAGTACGATAGTTAATTTCACATCCTTACTGTTCATGGTCTGTAAGAATGTCATTGTATTTTCCCTTTTCCCTCCCTTGCCTTGAAGTGCTTTGAAACACATTGTGTATAGGTGCTATATAAATAAACTATCATATCATATCATGTGTTTTAATTGGAAAATGGGTTTCCTTACCTGAAGCTGCTGTTGTAAATGTGTTATCTCTGCAATCCTCAACTCCCTAGACTTATTTGTGCTTTCGATGTCTTGTCTTTGCGTAGTGAGTCGACACCGAATATCCTGTAATTTTCCCTCCAGTTGATTCTTCTTGTCATTCTTGAACAAATGAGAAAAAGTGGGAATTATTAGGTTTGGAATAAAAGCAGATACATTTCCAGACTTTACCATAAATACAAAAAAAGAGTTTTTTCTAAGGAATGTTCCTGCTCGAGGCAGCTAAATTCCTCACAGCTTATTTTCCATGCAACAAAGACCTACCGGGAATAAGAATCATGGAAACTACAATCAGTTGCTTTGTGTTGCGTTCCACAGAATGTTTAACAAGCTAAACTCTGCAGTGGGAAATTACACTTACCAATAATTCTAGGTCTCCATATTATATCATCCATTTGCAGTCTTTCAGATATAAGCTCATCAAGTTGTTTGCCTGAACAATTCTGGAATGTGAACCATGGTTATGAGTAGTTCCCTAGCAGGTAGCAAAGGCCATACTAAGTATGCCTAGGTAACAAGTTGCACTGCTGTCAGGATTAAAGAGTTGAGTTTTTTGGTGATTGAGGGGAAAAAAACACCTTTATAATCTTGCGTGCATCCTTCAGTTACAGCATGCTGATGTGGAAGGTTCTTCAGTGGACACAATGGGTCAAGAGCTGACCTATTGTGGTGGTCTGCCTAGACTTTCAGTGAGGCATCGATCACCACTTACTAGGTCGGAAGGATTGTCTGGAATTGTAATCCCGTTAAGATCTTTCACTAGCAGCATGATGACTCACTTGCTTTCATGGCAAGCATCAGCCCTTACAAGAGCCAGTTTACTGGCTTTGGGATAAAAGAACAGATCAGGAATCTGCTGGAGGAAGACATCAATTAGAACTATCAGAGCTAATCCCTTTCCCTATTACATTAGTGACACTATTTCTTCAGTGCACTCTTACAAAAATTCAAAATTTCCTAAACCAGTTGGTCCAGCGGACAAGAACTCTGTGCCCTGAGACACAGAATGATGAATGGCGTGCTTCAAAAACTCTTCTTTAGCTATTTCTTATGTCACGCTTATGTTTTTTAAAGATTGACTTGCGATGCTTCCACTCACCACAGTATTGAGAATTGGAGGTGCAATGAGGAGAATGATTGCTTCAAAGGAAATGGAAGCTTGCAAGCAGCCACCAATTGTTAACCTCCTCTTCCTTTCAGCTATCGCTTTTGGAGCATTATCAAGTATTCTGTTAGCAAGCTACTGATGGTTGGATTGCTAGCAGGAGGGTTAAACCCCGTTGTAAAAACCCTGCATCTGATGTTTGGATGCATGCCTTAAAACCTCCCTACTTGGCTCCAAGCCCACTACTTGGGAGGGTTATTTCCGATTCCATGCGTGCCATTTTCTAAGCAGTATGGTTGCTGAAAAGCCATGAACCTGAAAACTCAGACTTTTGCTGCATGTGGATTTTCAGACCAGTAAACCATGCCTACGAAAAATGTACTCAACAAATGGCAGTGGAAACAGTTGTGTACCTGAACTTCAGATATTTACTGCTCATCATTGTTTCGGTACAAAACCAAGTAGTAGGGCATTTCTTTCTGGAGCCATTTAGTGAGGGGTTCAACATCACCAAAAGTTTAGAGTGAGCAAAGGGTGTCCAAGTGTGTACAAATGTGCTCAATAGTAATGCGATACAGATGGCTGGCTTTACATGTCTTGTTTATATGTACTGCACAGCTTTTTGACTGCAAGGTTAATGGTAGGTGACTGGTCTTTTCCACATTATCTCTCTAGAAATCTGATGTTTGTTCTGAGTTTTATGTTTTTTAGAGTTGCTGTACCTTTGTTGTGTAGAGTTATAGCTACACTATTATAAATGAGAAAAATAGAGAATATTTATTATACCTAACAAATGGGAAAAATAATTACTCCATAACCAAACTACATGTCCAGGGGACCCATGTCCTTCAACTGTGATCAAACAATGCAAATCCTTTTCCCATCATCCTTGGCAATATCAATAGATCCTTTGATGAAGAGTGTATCCCTTCAAACTTAAAAGGAAGTAAATAACTCTCGATTGAGAAAGCAACACTGGACTCTTATGATACAGGACGTTTTCGGCCTATGCCAAACACCCCATTCCTTTTCAAAATACTACATAAGGCAGTGACAAACCACTTAACAAGAGGACATGGAACACAATCCACTGTTTAGTAATTACTAAGCACAGAAGCACTTATTGACTTAAAAGATCAGCTCCTCAACGTTATTGGCTAGGGCGCTGCTGCCGTGAATACGCTTAGATTTGTCAGCAGCCTTTCGACACCATGGATCACTCAAATGTGTTTTTTCGTTCCTAAAAGAAGGAATGTTAAGGGTAAAACGGGATATATAGAATCAGAAGACATTAGTATCAACTGCATAGTTGAACAGGGAACAACAGGTTATCATTACACGATTGGTTTTTAGACCACAAAAAGACGTTCCAGAATTACGTTAACGACTCAATTGATATACCATCTCATTTATTATTGTTTATCATTCTCCTTGACCGATTGGTTCTTTCTGTACTGATATTGATCATCTTCTATCCCATATCTTGCCTAGTCCTACTCCTCTTGTATTACTTGGTGTTAGGCAGAATCCTGTGCAGTTACCTTGGGGAACACTGCAAAAAGATTAAGACTACAGGAGTAAGCAGTAAACCCAATTGGTAGCAGTCTGCACCACCCAGATTTACCTGGTAGCAGTGGCTGAGCAGTCAGACTTCTCTGAAGAAGAGTAGGGCAGTATGCAGAGTATACACAATCGGGCCAAAACACAGTAGAGCAAACAAACTCTGACCAGAGCTTTGTATAAAAAGTATATACTTATTTATTTAAAACACACTTTATGGCATATACTAGCACTCTCAATCAAAAGCAAGTAAAAACACAGTCAAGTAAAGTATACACACCTCCTTTAATCGTTATCAGACAAGTCAGAGTTAAAACACTACTATTTGTTAGAACAGATGTGAGCGCTTAACCAACATGGCACACTGATGATATAGTTAAAGGGAGAGAAAAAGACAGCATAGAAATAAAAGTTCCCAACACGTTTGAGAGTTCAGAGCAAGGGGAGAAAGGCAGATTATACTGTAGAGCCAAAGTTCATAGGCCAGGCCCACTTTAAAGGGAGCAAGCGAAATGTGCCCAGGATCACACGGTTTAAAGTGCACTGAAAGTCTTTGCAGAATGTTCAAAAGAGGTTGGGGTGATTCAAAAGATATAGTTAGAAGGCCTGGAGCCAACCCAGTTTAGAAGCCAAGGATTTAATGGTCACCTTTAGCAATCTGTAGAAAGGGAGGCCAGGTAGGACACAGTACCTTAAAGAGAAAGGAAGCTCCAGTGGGGGCAGTTGTTCCTGGCAGTGTTTGAAGTTTGTGGTTCCGAGCAGGGCAAGAGAAGATCTCGTCGAGGAGGAAAGGTGGAGTCGTTGCACTGCACAGGGATGAAACCAGCTGCGGAGTTCCCGGTTAAAAGGTGTGGTCCTTTTATTCGCGGTCAAAAGTGGTGAGCTTGGCTATCCAGCCACCGGGGTGCTTGGCACGGGCGATTCGACCAAGAGACATCTTTGGAAGGCAAAAAGGGTGAACTGGTTGATCCCACCAGCTCAGGGGAAGACGACTCATCCAGCAGAAATCTTCTCTTGTCGTTGAGAAAGTGGTGAGGTGGCTGCAGCAGAGCTTCACCAGTGGTGTCGTCGTTGCAGGTGGCTCAGCTTCTTCCCTCTTCGGATTCTTAGGTCCTGTGGCAACTTCTGAAGTTCCAGTCCCAAAGGCCCTGCTTTTATGCAGAAAAACCCCCATTCATCAGCCTAGCTGTCAATCACACATGCGAAGTGGTGAGCCGGGCGGCTCACCACTGGGCCAATCAGAGTAGAGTGCGACTTGGGTTGCTAAGCCAACGCAGTCCAGGGTACCAATTCCCCCCTCCACCCTTCCTGTGGAACCCAGACAGAGTGGCACCATTTGGAGGGCTTCTGTGGAGAAGCCCGCCAAAATAGTGGAACAAAGGGCTCGACCTTGGTCAGAGTTAGAGAGACGGACACAAACGCCATTTTAGAATAGAGTTCTGGCAAAAAGACCCAACCAGTGTTTTAATATTAAATAAATAACCCGGCGGTATCTTTAACATTGCACCAAAAAGTGGTGCGTTTAAAATCAATGGGAAAATCCCATAGAGAATATTCCTGTGGAATATTTCGCGTGGTAACCACTGCCACCAGCCAGAAACTCGACGAGGGGGGACAGGACAGTGCCCCCTCGAAAACAGACCCAGGGGCAATCGAATTACCCCTTACCAGTACTTCCACAATATGATGGTTTGTACATGGTTCTGTTCACAATTTTGGACTAGTAAAGCCAATGCTGACTTTACATGCCCCGGGAGACAGTAGTCAGTCCCAGGGTATGGAGTCTATGTTTGGGGTCAATGGGACACCCCTGTGGTACTGCACTGAGGGTGCTGTGTACCACACATACAGAAAAACAGATGATACCCTACAGAGTAAAAAGACCACATAGCCCATAAGCACATAAGTCAAAGACATTCCTCAAATCATGTCTAAGAGTGGGAGTAAAAGAGTCTCACTCTTAGCAGGAGAAAAAAACAAACCCCAAAAATCCAGAAAAGCTGCTGAGGGACTCACTAGGTTTGGGAAATTGGCCTAATAAGAGAATTCTCCCTAACACTTGGGGACTTCAACCTCCATCTTTCTACTGTACACTCCACCACTCCTTTTCTTTCAGTTCTTAACTCCCATTTTCTTTTGCCTCTTGTAACCCCCTCCTACTCACATATCTGGTTCTTCTCTTGATCCAATTTTCCTCTCAACCTTTACTGCCTCATCTGTGTCTGCCTTATCAGTCTACTTATCAGACAACCATCTACTCTCAGCATCACTTGTCTTCCATCCCCCAGTGTTCTGCCCCCCACCCTCTCTTTCTCTTCCAAAAACATTCCTTTGGCGTGAACTACACAGATTTAACTCTACACTCTTTTATGACACTTGTGCTGCAAAACCTCCTTTGCTTTCATCTTTCTCCGCACTGAATGCTGACTAGGCAGCTTCTGCCTTTTCTTCATCTTTTTCTCTCTGCCTAGATCAACTCTATCCTTTATCTGCATTCCATCCCACCCGGAAACACTCTCAGCCGTGGCTTTCTCCACCAATTCGAAAGGCAGTGGCTCAAATCTACATTTGAACTTGACCATTCTTTTTACTTATCCTATCACACACTCTATGACAGTTTACTTTCTGCTAAGTGCACCTCCTCCTCTGATCTTCACACTCAATCTGCCCATGCTAGGCGTCTTTTTCAAACTCTTGCACGCCTTCTTTCTCCTACACCCGATCACTCTTAACTCCACTGTGTCTGCTCTTGACTTTGCCCAATTCTTTTCATCAAAGGTGCTTTCTCTTCGTCAAGACATTGAAACATCCCTCCCCCCCTAGGCTCATCACCTCCCTTTACTTCAACCCCTTCTGCCTTTATCTCGTACTTCGGTCCTATTTCTAACACTGACTAATTCTAACCATTTCTCTTCTTAACAAAGCCCACCCTACTGCCACTCCTACTGATCCAATTCCTCTCATACCCAAGGTCTATCCTCTCCTAATACCCTATCTCGTCTCCTCCTCTAATTCCTGCCTTTCAATGTCTGTTTTTCCTGTCTTTTAAACATGCAACTATTATCCTCATTTAAAAAAATAAACACAGCTAATCCCTGGACTGTCTCCAATTCCCGGCCTATTTCTCTTTTACCATATCTTTACAAGCTCCTTGAGCGCCTTGTGTATTTCCAGATCTCGTCATTTGTCACTGATCTCTCTTCTTCCTTGGTTCCAATCTGACTTTTGTACTCTCTAATCAACTGAAACTGCCCCGATTTCTGTCCTCCACTCCCTGCTCTCAGCTCGATACGCTAAACATTCTTCCTTTCTTATTCTTGTCTTCGCTGCAGCATTTGATACAGTAGATCCCTCTCTCCTTCTGACTTCTCTCCTCTTTTGGTCTTAAGGGCCCTGTTCTAGCCTGTTTTAGTTCATATCTTTCTAACAGACTTTGTCTCATGGGCGGGCAAAACCTCATCTTTCCCTCTTGATCATGGGGTTCCCCAAGGGTCAGTTCTAGGCCCTTTCCTTTTTTCATTATATTCTTCATACCTGCAGCTATTATCTCTGACTTTGGTCTTTCGCATCACTTCTATGCAGACAATAATCAACATTTTCTATCTTTCTCTTCGTCTGAAATTCACCATACCGTCACAGCTTGTCTCACTGATATTAGTTCATGGATGTATTCTCACTTTCTCACTGTTAACACAGGAAAGACTGAGGTTCTGTTCTTCCCGGTTAACAATTCCTCCCCATCCCTCACCCCTGTTCATATCCTTCTCTCCCTCTAATCTTCCAATCTCCACTACTGCTCGTAATCTTGGTCTCCACCTAGATTCTAAACTTTCCTTCTCTCATATTTCCCCTGACTTCCTGTTCATGTCGTTTCCACCTTCATAATATTCATAAGGCTCGCTCCTTCCTCACTTTTCAGGCATCTAAACTCTTAATATCTTCGCTCGACTCACTTTTCTACTACTCTCTTTGGGCTTCCAAGTTCTCATCTGGCTCCACTAAAAATAGTCTAACTCAACTATTAGTTTACTTTGTCTTCTTCCCTATCTTGACTATTTACTCATATCTTGCTACACTTGGCTGGTTCCCTTTCTATTCTCAAATAACATTTCACTTTCTTTGCCTTGTCTTCAAAACCCTATATGTACCTGCCCCCAACTACCTTGCTGTGCTTGTATCTCTCTATAGCCAGACCCGTTCTCTCCGGTCTTCCTCTCTTTTCAGACTTGTGGTCCCTTGCCCTCCATTTGCCCAGTCTCACTTTCAATCCTTTCAGCTTCTTGTTCCCCTTAACTTGAATGTTCTTCCTCTCACTTCGGTCTATTACTTCCTATAATGTTCTCTGGATTTGATGGTTTAACTGTCTAACCATTTTTATTGTACTATATTCTCTTTTAAAATGTTCGGCACTTTGGATTAAGGTGCTTTATAAACCAAAATTAAAATACAAATATTCTGTCTTCAAACAATGCATTTACAAAAGAACTTCTAATCAATAGATATCAGTTTTAAATAGTGTCTGAATACAGCCTTGAGCCATTCATCACACATTTGCATGCAAGAAATTCCAGTGGATAAGGTTAACATTAAGGTTCAAACATCTCTAGGTAGCATAGGAGCCTTTTTTGACACTCATTTTACAGTGACCAGTACGTCAATAAAATAAGCCCATTAATCTCGGAAAGCTACACAGCATTTACAGCCCAGGCTATTAGCTCTATGATCTACTACAAAAATGCATTGCTATTAGGAGCCCCAAAATATACTAGATCGCGCTCAAATAGTTCAAAATAGGCTGGCTAGCATTTGTAAGGGGCACACCCCAAAGAGCACATATTTCACCAGTCCTCAATAAATTGCACTGGCTGCTCGTCACTGCACACATCAAGGCACTTATCTTGGTGTTCCAGGCCCTTCATGGAATCAGCCCCACATATCACCAGCATAATTTCGATATTACTTCTCACCCCGCAAACTTTGATCTGCTTACACTCAGGCCTCATTTGCTACAAATGGACAAAAGCGAAGGGACAGTCATTCCAGGTTCAGCCAAATAAATTACAGAATACCTCCCCAAAGACTTGCACTCTATAGAACTTTATGTATAGAACTTCTGTTTCAGTAAATACCGCCCCTTCTCCTCTTTTATTTCAGCATTAGTGCTGAGAAGCCCTATGGGCCGAAGGCGCTTTATAAACACAAAATATAGACAGAGTGCACCGAAAAAAGGGCAGCGGTCGTGGGGGACCATCAGATCCATACATATTGGCCCAGACTTCATAACCGACGTGGGGTGAGCATCAGTGCCAGGCGGAGCATGCTGCGACACATGGTGGCAAAAAACATTTCCGAGGACAGCTGGTGCAGGAGATCGAATATCAAAGATCAGGATCTATACGAGGAAGAAATCCCTTCTTATTGCATGGGGAGCCATTTAAGAGCAAACGCCACAGAGATAAAACACACATAGAAAGCGTTAAAGAGCAAATATATAATTTAACAGTAATAGTACATCATGAGTAAAAGTAATAAAGGACTTACATTTTTCACTAGTCTCTTGGTTAACGATTACACCCAACTTTCCTAAATTACCTTCAGGGACCGGTACATGGCATTTGGGGAAAATCCCATGGAGGGGAAAAAAACATTTCCATGGTCTATAAACACAAGGATATCACAGTTTTAGCTACAGTACACAAAGATTGGTTGCAAGAGCTCAGATCATACCAAAGCTTTTTGTACGCAGAGAGGCAACAGACTGCTATATACCTAAACCTCTCTGCACCCAACTCATAGACAAACACCATTTTCTTTGTAATCGGCCCTAAATATATGATTTTACATGTTCTGCATGAGATGTACCATCCGCTCACTTATAAGTAATGTGCAAGACTGTATTCTTACTTCAAGCATACAATATGTACCAATGTTCATTTAGAAAAAGAAGACTAGAAATCCAGAATAAAACCTAAAAATAATCTAGAACACTCCATAACTGCAAGTTCTTATCCATTTGACAGCTTAGAGATTTTCAACAGCACTGCCACCTCAACATTAGTTGGGGGAGGACCTTGGTGACGCTCAGAATTGGGTATGCACCTGAGGTGGGGAAAATGAAAAAGGTGTGTCATATATGGGAAGAAATGGTCATAAGGAAAAGATGGTGAGAACAAAATTGACATGTGTATTCTTCAAAACTTTGCCATTGAAGCGGGGTCATTATTTCTTTCAATAGATGAGACATTACTCCCTCACACAATATTCTTTTGGGATGTTTGTCAGACATCTAAAAGGTAGGCCACTAAGACAACAAAGATAACTGTAAACGAGTGATGAAGATAGATAGAGGAATGACAGGTCCAGGACTACTCTCAGGCCAGCCTGGTTATTGATTTTGATTGATTTTTGATTGAGAAATGTGTAATGGGCTTGAAACTGACCAAACCGTATAATGGCGCAGATGACCTTTTACTAGAAACGAATTGCCAGAATTGGAATGATATCCATATTCCATCCAAGAAGGCAGCATGTTCCAACAGGCCAAGAGAACAAAAACTTTATTTAAACAAACATTTTCAGGGCTTTCAGGAAACGTAAGCAGTCCAAAGTCCTAATTTCCCTGGGTAAACTATTCCAGGGTCTAGGACCAAACACAGAAAATCTTCTATCCCCCTCTAGACACAAATGTAGATGAGGGATGGCCAACAAAGCATGGTCCCTTGAACGGCGACATCTGGACGGCTGATAATGCTTAAGCATATCTTTCAGGTAATCCGGTGCTAGATTATTTAAGCACTTGAATACCAAGCATGCTACCTTGAATCTAATACGTTCCTCAACTGATAACCAATGGAGTAAACTGCGTTGACGGGGACATGCAAGAAGTTTTATTTAATCCATAAATCAAACTAATCGCTGCATTCTGCTGTCTTTGCAATCTACTGAGTTGTTCTTTTGGAATGCCCATCAATTGACTATTGCAATAGTCAAATGGGAATTTCTAAGTGCTCCCACCACCAGAGCATGATCCTCTTCTGGAATATATGGGAGAGTTTGGCGGAGAAGTATTGGAGTAAAAAATGGCGTTCACCTAGGCTCCAACCTGGCTTTCACTACCTACGTTATCTTGCCAGATGCAGCCAAGGTTTTTAACTTTGGTAGAAAACTGAAGTTCAATTACCAGTAACTTAGGAAGCGACTGATTTTTTAAGGTGGCCAAAAGATGCGCCGGGCCAAATGGAATAAACTATTGTGGCTGCATTCAATTGCAATTGATTAGAGGCCATATAATCATTAATCTCCTGAAGACATTCACTAATCTTAGCAAAGGTTTCCTCGACCTTGTCCACTGTAATGAAGATCTGAGTATCGTCAGCATAGGATTATTTTTGTTCTTGGGTAGCACAAAAATCCTTGAGTTGAAGCCGGAGCCCCTATCTGACTGAGGAACCGGCTCCACCGCCTGCATATCCAAAAGAGAAAGGATCTCTCGCAATAGTGCCGTGCGTAGACCCAATCTGAAGCAATGGAGGAGAAGATGGTAGAGGAAAAGGAAGAGGAAAACTGAAGCCAGTGGGGACTATCGAAAGGATCCAAACGCTTCCAGCTGTCTTTGAAGAGAGCCAGCCAGCCCTTACAGGCAAGCTGTGTTCCCGGTCTGTTAAGCCATCGCTTTTTGGCATCCGAGACGGGAACAGAGGAGGGGGAAAGGAAAAAGCCCTGCTAGGTCCTCTGCTTTCTCCTGTGGTCGCTGGGGGACCTGTCTTGCCGCCACGTACTGCAGTCCCTGAACCCCTTGAAGCCGCTGACGCAGTGGTGTTTGAAGTCGGACCTGCCCTGGATCTGAGAGGAGGCCTTTCGCCCTGGTTTGGTCAGGATGGTCAAGGTTTTAGCGGTCTGCATAGGTCTTTTTCTTCAGCTCGTCATCAGTGGATGAATGGAAAAGGTCAGACCCTTCAAAAGAAAGGTCTAGAATCCTCTCCTGCACATCCAAGGATAATTTTGTGGCATGCATCCACGCTGTCTGCCTCATCTTGACCCCCAGGCGCAACCTCTGCTGGCTGTGTCTATGTGACCTAAGCCTCCATGAGGCCCTGCGCAAACGTGCGGACCTCCGCCAAACCAGCTTTGAAGGAGGCCTGGCTCTCTAGAGAGAACATATATATGAAGAAAATGCCACAAAAAGCAGCTCCCGCCTACACATGTACTGTGGGATGTATTTACCCATGCATCCGAGCCCTACCTCAAAACTGTGCAGTACTGACATGGAAAACATCATGATTGCCAGAGCTTCCCAGAAAATGCACAGGGATGTGCATGAAGAATAGGCTGCCACCCATTTTTGCCGATGTTATGGGCACAGAAGGACACTGCCTAAAACCACCATTGGACTACCCACACAGTAGTCTGAAACCATTGGGAATGGCAATGCTGATTGCCAAAAGCAAACCCATAACTGTTGGGAATTCATTTTCTTAAATCCCAAAAAGGGGTGCAGTACCATTACTCACCACTATCCAAAAGCCGGCGTTTTAAAACCACCAGATTTTACTTTTTTGTGTAAAACTGAATAAATGAACCCAAGGCAAGCCAAAGAAAGACTTACTGAGAGGTGGATCCAATGTAAAGTTATATTCTGAAGTGACTTGAAGGTTTATAACAAGACTGGCTGAGCTGTGGATTTCAGCAGTTTAAGTAAATTTGGATTGAAAGACACTAAAAATCTAAATGTTTAAAAGAAATGAGTGACCTACTTTGAGTGTCACATAGGTTGCAATTGTTTAAATGTCATAGTTTTAAACTTAGAATCAGCATTCTAGCTGCATATGTAAACATTGTCTTCACTTAAACTGGGTAACAAAAAGTGACATTTTATCTGAAACCTGGCTTAAGGAACTGAATTCTGCCTGGCAACTACCCCCATCAGGAGTGAAACTTGAGTCACAGCTGTGTTCCCAGGCCTATCTGCCTTTTACTGGCCACACTAAGGATATGCCATCTCTCTGATAATTGAATTAAGGGGAGCCCCCACAGAATACAGGAGCTCTGAACAAAGCCCTGTCCTGACCCAGGCAGATGGTTTATTGCAGATGTCGTAAAAGTAGCTTCCTCCTGAAGCAAAGGGGAGGGGCACTGCCTGTGAGAAGCAAGCTGGCTTGGCAGAACTGGAAAAAACAGAAATTCAACCTTGTGCTGGAGGAAAACCACACCCCTTTGGGGCCAGAACATAACTCTACAAAGATGAATAACTCATAGAGCGGACATGTGAAAATTTTATAAATGATACCATGATTCTTGTGATTTTTCTGCCCACATTTTAAGAGGTTTTTAGAACCGGTGGCATGTTCAGGGGGGTTTTAGCGGAAAAGAGGATATTACTCAAAATGTGTGCATGTGAAAAATCTGACACTTCATCAACTAATGTCCATACTCCTTGCGCACGTGTGTGTAAATTTGGGGTAATGTCCGGTATTGCCAACCAGTTAAAAAGTGCAAAATATTGCCATTTCTGAATGCAAGCCCCCAGGAAGAGCAGATTTGGACAGGGTATACCTCCTGTGATATGTGAGGGGTGCGTGTAATTTTAAAACAATATGTACCTCTGCAAATATGTATTTGGTTCAAATCTAGATTTGTGTGCAAGTTGACAGGAGGAGTGGACTTTCTGCAGGCTGTAAAATGACATCACTCTGACACAATTTAGCTCCCCCAATCAGGGGAGAAATGAAAGCTTGGCCAATGATAAGTGGAGAGGGGTAGAGCCTAGTGATGCTGCACACACACCCATTTCAAAACACATAAAAGCAGAGAGACAGGACAGATAGGGACCTTCATTTCCATTTGCAGCTGGAAGCTCTGCCAAAATTCCATACCTTACCTCCATCAATCTCTAGAGAAAGCTGTGCAGAAAGATCCAGACTTCAAATCTAGCAATATCTACCTTCAGAGACCAGAGCAGAGCAGAGCTGACCCAGATCACTGTGAAGTGCAGAGACCAGAGTCCAGTCCTAAACTTGACCAGATCCGTGGCAAGGCATATTTCTAAATATATTGTGAGTACATAGCAAAACTGTGCAGAACCAATCTCTTAGTTAAAATAATATAATTCAATCTATTTTAATCTAAGTAGAACTGTCTCCTAACTGTCTCCTGTCATTTGTAAGCTGTCACCTGTGATTTGCTAGTTGCAAGCTGCACTTGTCTTTTTGAACTTTAAAATGTCAAATCTGAAAAACGACCTTTATTTAATCGCTCATATCTCCGTGACCGTTTGTGCTAGAGACTTGCAGTAACTTTCATCTGGAAGCTGAGATCCTAGGCTGTCTTAGGACCCCAAAACGATAGTGATAGTCCTTGTAGTTCCTCTGTAATCGCGCTCGGCGCATTCGCAAATTTAGCCGCGATTTGACATTTTGCCGCAATTTGCAAATTTCTCAACGTGTGAAAACAGAAGCTGCTTGCCTTTCATTTGCCAAAAATTCGTTTAACCTACCAATTACTCCTAGATCCTTGCTAAAGTGAGCCTGGACTAATATTAACTTGATTTCACTCACCCTGAAACTCCTAGAGGGAATTTAAAGCATTTTAGCATATTTTTTTCTGCATTGCCAGCACATTTAAAAGCATTTGGGCCTGTGTTTAAAACTCTGATCTGTAGTCTAAGCTTGCTGGATGAACTGAATTACATTTGAATTGCATTTCTGAGAACTGTGTGCCTTCCTTCCATTTCCTTGCATCGCATAAAAGGGGGAGTGGATTGCCAGAGAAAAGTGATTACATTGTCTTTTGCTGAAATCCTATCAAGTTATTTTCTGTACTGCATTTCATTCCACACTGCATCCATTTGAAACCATAAAAGTATTGTTGCTATCTTATCCATTTCATGTCAACTCCTTAGTGATTATAAAGAAGTGTGCTAGTGCCAGATTCTCCGTTGTTAATCTTTATCATATCAGATTAAGTGTGATATTCAATTATTAATTTATTCTAAAGTGTGATATATATCTATTGTTTAAATTATCAATTAAACCTTTTAACTTGCAAAACAGAACTACTTCTTGGCTCAGTGGGGTCAGGAGGATTCCAAGAGAGGGGTGTTATATAGGGGTAAGTCATCCAGAACGCATGAACTGGACATAAAGATATATCAATAAGGGTTTTCATTCAGTATTCTAGACTAGGCGTGGACTTGGCTGTAGTGCTGAGTTGAATCCTCTTACAAATTGGGGGCTCGTGCCGGACGTTTGGGTTAGATCTACCATTTGTGCAGATTAATACAGCGTGCCAGCTGACCAGATACACATATCCGGTCGGATCACCACGCTGTGTTACGCTGTAAAGCACTCCTCATAGGAACGCTCTAAGAAAAAGATCTGTTTTGCAAAAATAAAATACTAATTTCTGTAAGTCAGGACAGAGACCAATCTCTAGAATGACGACCTTAGTAGACATGAAAATAGCCAGAGAGCACCTCTTACATAAACTATTTGTGAGAGGTGAATGGACTGAACAGGGCCAGGATGCCTGGTTGCAGGCCATCACGCGACAGGTCACTGAAACAGGGTCAGACCTATGGAGAGATCAGGGTCCATTACATGTGGCCCTGAGTGAACTATATATGGCTCCTAAAGCCAAAGATGAACACAATAAGATTGCCAGGGTAGCGGCATATTTATATTTACATATGGGAGCCATGCAGGACAAATGTGCTGAAGGCCAAGATCTGGCGAGTAGGCAACTGCTGGCATTACAGAAGGCCCAATCTGAGCTGGACTCTTCTGAGCAGAGGCTGCTCAGGAGCCAGGAGTCAGAAAATGATAGTAGGCAATATATCATTAAAAAAAAAGAGGATATGGGCATCCTACAACAGGAAAAGACAGACCAGGATACCAGATTTCTGGCCCTGCAGAAGGAGCACCAAGACAGTTTGGACTCCTTACTGCAGAACCAGAAAAAGTTGGAGCAACAGATCAATTTCAACAGGGCATGCGCGGAACAGGTAGTCACCCTGCAAAGCCAGCTAGATAGAGAGAAAGAGGAGAGCAATAAACTGATTCTGAAAGACCTGGATACCCAGGCAGAGTTTGATGAGGAGCACCAAAAAGCTGGTGCCTTTCAACGACAGAGGGACGACCTGGCAGCACAGATGCAGGATCTCAGTCAGGAAAGAGACACTTTAGGCCAGGAAGTCCGCCACTTAAAAAAGGAAATTGAAGTTAATCACCTGGCCCTCCAGGGGCTGGGTGACCTCCAAAAAGAAAACCAGAACTTGGTAGAGCACACCAGAAGGGTGGAAGATGCTCTGGCAAGAAAGGAGCAGGCCAGTAGGGATGGGACTCAGGAGGTAAACCTCCTGCAGCAAAGACTGGCCCAGTGCTCCAGGACCAATCAGGAAACGCAGAGAGAGAATGAGGCTCTCTGCCAGCACAATGATAGGCTCCAACAACAGGTAGCGATGCAGGAGAGACTGATAGAGTCTAGTAAGGCCTTAACTGAGGAACTGAAGGCGCAGGCTCTTGCATTGCAACAGGGAGCAGGGGCGGATAGAGATGAGGTTCGCTGGGAAAGAGAAACTCCTGAGCATAACCCCAGGAGCCCTAGTACCAGAGGCCTTTATTTCTCTCAGTCCCTGGACTCTGCCACCCCCATGTCCCCTGGCGCACATGAGCACAGGGCCACAGGGATGGCAGATTACTATCCAGCTAAAAGTATGGGGCTCATAGGCCAGTACCACTCAGGAATGGAGGGGTGGGCATCCGGGTATGGGCACCCAAGTACAGTACAGTTCAGTGGGGAACCCCAGGAGAGTAGGCCCCTTAAGGGCATCCTGAAAACCTCTGCCCAGTTAGGTCAGTGGGGGGGGGGGTACCCAGCAAATCCTGGCAGCAAGGAGGGATCTGAGGACTCCTCTGAGCACCACAGGAAACAGGAGACCAGGTCCCCACATTCTGCCAGCCATTCCCAGGCTCGCAGAATCCGGGAAAACCTGGAAGAACAGACAGGAACCTCTGGGAGTAGTGCCTCTGAGTCAGAGGATGAATGGACAAGGGCTACCCGAACCAAAAAGGCCAATAAGGCAAAAAGGGCCTTGCTTAAGGACCCCTTAAAGCAGATTAAGGCGATCAGGAGCGTCATCACGCCTTACCATAAGAACGCTAAGTATTCTGTTTGGGAGCACTTAGAGTTGTTTGAGCAAATGGAGACTTTCCATTTGAAGGACAGCCAAAGCTGTATTCAATATGTAAAGTGGACCTTCTCCCCGGAATACTCCAGTTTCTTTGCGGGGCTGGAGGACCAAAATCATTTAAGATGGTCCACCTATAAGGCGGCCATCTTGAAACATTTTTCTACTCATAGAAATCCTCAAGAGGCTCGCAAGGCAGCCTACAATTTGCAGTGTGGGGAGGATCAGGCCCCACAAGAGTTTGTGCAAGAACTGAAACGTGCCTTTGCGCAGACCACCAGAAGGGTGCGCACAGACAGCAGAGAATTTGTTAATACTTTTTTCCATGCCTTGCCCAAATATATAATGACCCAGCTCGTGAGGGATTTTCACGAGAAAAGATCTTTAGACTGGGTCATTGAACAGGCTACCCGGATCTATGAGGTGCAGAAACCGGTAGATAGCAAAAATAATGCCCAGAAAAAGCCCAAAGCCAACAGAACCCCTGCTGCTGCAAAGGTGGCAGAGGTAAAGGTCACCCCCGTTTTAGAGTTGGAGATGGGGGGCCTAAAAACCTACCTGCACCTAATAATGCTAGGCCCAGGAGGTCCTCGGGTCAGTCACAGACAGGGAGCCAAGGAGGCAGCCCCACAAATGGGGTCCCTCGCTCTCCTGATTATGTAAGTCCCCGTTACAAGGGAAATCAACCCATCCTGGGTTATGTGTGGACTCCCCCAGCCCAAGGGGGGGGATCCAACCGAGCACCGAACCCAGGGAACTTCCCTCCAAACTTTCCACAGGAGGGCAGAAATTTACCAAACCCTGGGCAGAACTTTTTCCCCAGATATCCACCCGACTTTCAGCCCCAAAACCATCCATCCTTCTTTCCCCAATTCCCTGAGCCCAGACCACTGAATCCGGGAGAGGGGAGGCCAAGGGTGGAGGGGTACCCAAATCTTCCCAACCCGGGCTATTACCAGAGGAGGGACAGCTACCCTTCCCGGGATCAGCCCAGGGGAGAAAACAGGGCCCCGTATCAGCCTGAGCGGGTTTCCCAGTTAGAGCGCCAGGTTCAAAACATGGCGCGGGATCTGGGTCACATACTGAGGGCTCAGCAGAACCCTCAGATCGGCATGCCGGCGCAGAACGCACCCAACTCTGGACCTGGTGCCCCAGAACAATGACGGGGGCAGCACCCCGATAACTCACCGGTTCCCAGGGAGGAGGCACAAAGGGAAGGGGGTGTAAAACCATGGAGGAAGCTTCCTTTCTCACTTGTAAACAGCCCCTGGAAACCCAGGAAACGGAAACAAAATCTCTTGCCCCTGAAAGTCTGCCTCCTAAGGAGCAGAGGGGGGGTAGGAGAAACAAAAGACCCAAACAGACTCAGTTTGAGGAGGAGGTACAGATCTTCCAATTTGAGGGAGAGGGATCCTCAGAGGATCCTGGGAAAAGGATCTTCTCCTTCAGAGAGGGGGAACTCCTCCCAAAGAAAAATGGGTCCCTAGGGATGCAAATCCAGACTGGGGAGATGTGGAGACTGAGCTACCGCCGCCCACCATCTCATCCCAGAACCAACAGCAAGAAAATCCCCTGGTTCAAACCCATCCTGGTGACTGCCTCCAAAAAGGGGGGGGGCGGCCCGGAACCGGAGCCAGGGGAACCCACAATGGCTCTGATCTCCAGTTGCCAACTTTTTCTTTCAGATTCCCAAGGTTCTCCACAGAATTCTGCCCAAATCTCTTCGCTAGCGATGTCCAAAACCAGAAAGTTAGCCCACCAGTTGTCCAAAAATGTGCATTATCTGTGCCCCCTTGAGGAGAAGGAGGGAAGATACTATGCCCCGGTACAAGTACAGGGGCAGGGTACAATTTTGGCACTGGTGGACACTGGATCTCAAGCTACCCTTCTGTCCAGAAGGGCCTTTGACGAACTGAATGCAGGAAGGGGAGAGAATTACCAAATTCCTCTCACCTCTCTTCCTGGACAACTCCAGAACTTTGACGGGAAGGAAATTCCTGTCGAGGGGACTGCAGACTTGGACATTAAAATTGGGCGACACAAGTTGAAACACCCGGTCATAGTTGTGACCCCAGAGGGCACCCCTTGTTTACTAGGAAATGACCTCCTGAGAAGGTTGTCACCCCTAATAGATTGCGTAAACAAGGTCCTCTGGACACAGACTAGCCGACCAATAAAATTAAAACAGAGTGTCAACCATGTTAGTTTAAACGGCACATGCCACATGGTTGAACAAAAATCTGACCAAGTAGAATTCCACTTCCAGAATAGCCAAATTCCAGACGTGACAGTAATAGCAGTAGGACAACAGACTGGTGATGGGGGGTCCTCTATTTCTGAAAATCAACCTTCCTTCCAGTCTAAAGTGGTATTCCACGCTGGAAGGAAACACTCTGAAATTCTTTACTAATCCACAATCAGAAACTCCCACTCCTATAGTCCAGAAAGATGTGAAATCAGCTCAGAGCCTGGCTGATATTCAGCAAATTGGAGAGCAGTTGTTCATCCCTGTCCAGTTAAATGATGGGAAGGACTCTGTTCTCGCTCGAGTGTGCGTGAACAATGGTAAGAGCTTCATCAGCGAAGCCATGTTTCGCCAACTCCCAAAAGATCCAGCCATTCCCACATTCAAACTGATAGACAAATGGGAAATGGACCTGGAAGCGCCTAATTCCAAACATCTCCTGCCAAGCAGGTGTATGCTCAAAATCTCCATTGGCAACAAGAGCATAGTCCACAATTGTTGGGTCGTGCGAGACGTCACTGCCGCCTTTTACTTAGGCAGTGACATTCTCAATCGCTTTGCCATTAGTTTGGACCTAATAAACTTCAAAGCTTGGTCCCGATTAGCGGATAATCCCATGGGCTTTGATGATCCAGAAAAAGCATTTAGGTCAGCTCAATTGCTACCTTATGCAGTTGAAATTCAGATCAAAGAGGAAGTCACCATCCCAGAAAGGACTCGACAATTCTCCCTGGAAGTGAAAGTTAAAAGAGGACAATATTTGCAAAACCCTGATGCTTACATACATCTAAATGCTTCTCTCCAACAGCAAGGGTTGGGGGTAAACCCAACTCCATTAGTAACATAGAACATGACACCATTCCAATAGAGGTGGATAACAGCGACTTAAAGAGTATTACTCTAGCCGCAGGCACCATTATTGGAATGGCGGTTGATGACCGACATTTCTCCATTGATCTTGGAAATGAACTGTTAGGGCCAATCCCCAAGGACTGCTTTGACAGTGACAGTGATGACAATACAACACCAGACAGGATTTTTACCCGGCATGGGGGGAACTTCCTGGTGTACACTTCCTGCCCCTATGGTAAGGAAGATGTGACTTGTGACTTCAGGAGGGATGAGGTGATTTTCCAGGTCCATGAGGGCTGCCTTTCCCACCTGAAGCCTCCAGTCCAAATCAGCACTCTGACCAGGGACTTCTCCACCCAGTTGGAGGAGGCCGCGGAGATAGCCAAACCAGAAGTCTTTCCGGGCTTCAGGCAGATGGTGGAAGAGAGTCAACCTAGCTGATGCCTGTGTGACTCTGGAACAAAAGCAAAAGTGGAAACAAGTTTTCTTGGATTTCCAAGATCTCTTTGCGGTAGACTCATATGACTGTGGCCGCACCGACATCCACACAACAACAATCCCCACGGACCCTGGCATGACTCCAGTGTTTGTGAAGCAATATCGTTTGTCTCTCGCATCCATGGAGTCCCTTACTGAAATAATTAAGAACCTTGAGTCCAGGGGAATAATCCGTCCAGTCCACAGCACCTTCAATAATCCGGTGCTGGGAATATTGAAGCCAAACGGCCAGTGGAGACTCTGCGCCGACCTCAGGGAGCTCAACAAACGGGTCCATACTTCCCGATGGCCTCTGCCCTACATTGACCAAGGGCTGGCCCAGATCCAGGGGTCACAGGTATTCACTGCAATAGACCTGACCAATGGATACTGGACCGTGCCTGTCAGCAGGGAGGACCAATACAAACTGGCTTTTACCTTTGGGGGCCAGCAGTACACATGGACCCGGACTCCCTTCGGATACCTTAACTCCGGCAATGAATTCAACATTTTTCTACACAAGGCCATGCCCGACCTGGGTGCGAGGGGTAACCTGGCTTATGTAGATGATGTCCTCATCAAAAGTTCATCTGTGGAGGAACACATAGCGGAGATCCGTTATGTTCTGACGCAGTTGAGGGCCGCCGGAGCAAAACTTTCCTTTCAGAAAGCACAGTGGTGTAGAACCCGTGTTAATTTCTTGGGGCATGAGATTACTCCTCAGGGTCTCTGTCCCCAGGAAAAGAAAGTGGAAGCACTTCAGAAACTGAAAGACCCCACAACTCTGCGAGAACTAAGGAGCCTCCTTGGACTGACTAATTACAGCAGAAAGTTCATTGAGGGCTACGCAGAGATCACCAGACCCCTGATTCATCTCCTGAAGGGGGGGGGGTCAAGTGGGAATGGGGTCCAGAACAATCCGAGGCAGTAAGACAACTCAAAAGAAGCCTCTCACAAGCGCCTTGCCTGGCTTACCCTGTCAGAAACAAGGAGTTCTTCCTGGAGACGGGGTTCTCTAATACGTGCTTGACGGCAGTATTATACCAAAAGCATGACAAGGTCAATAAAGTAATCTCCTATGCGAGCAAAACTTTATCCTCTGTGGAGGAAAAATTCAACGATTGTGAGAAGGCACTCCTGGCAACGGTGTGGGCATTGAAGAATTACCGCCCGTTTATCCAGGGGGAACACATCATAGTGGAGACTCCACACCAGCCTCTGCAATATCTCCAAAGTGACAGAATCCGAGCCGGGAATGTGAGTAATTCCCGAATTACTTCCTGGATTCTGTCAATGCAAGGCTTTCCTGTGGATCTCAGATATGGCCAAAACAAGAAGAGTCCCCTCGCGCAAGGTCTGGCTGACTTGCATGATTGTGCCAGAGAAAACTGTCTCGAGGACGAAAGTCTAAAAATAAAGGACAACACGGAGGCGTACCTTAATTCCCCACACAAAGTCTTTGAAGAGGACAAGTGTGAGGGAATGCCCACTGTCTATGTGGATGGATGCTCTTACCATGTTGACAACAACGGGGAGCAAGAACTGGTGGCCGGCGTAGGGAATGCATGGGTGAAGGAGTTTCCAGAACCCTCCGCTGGATACAAAATT
This sequence comes from Ambystoma mexicanum, assembly GCF_040938575.1. Lineage (NCBI taxonomy): Eukaryota > Metazoa > Chordata > Amphibia > Caudata > Ambystomatidae > Ambystoma > Ambystoma mexicanum. Next base: position 250,102,166 of record NC_090939.1, read on the forward strand.
GGTCCCCGAAGTAGTCAGGTGGCAGAATTGATGGCTGTGCATCAGGCCATCCTCACTGCTGTCCAGCATCAACTCCACGAACTGGTCATAATCACAGATTCGGATTATGTACGGAACGGGTTCTTGGAGCACATGGTTAATTGGAAAACCAGAGGCATGTTATGTGCTAACAACAAACCCTTGAAACATGGGAAGTTGATCCAAAACATTGATGGATCTGGTCACCTCGAATGAGATGACCATCTATTGGAAAAAGATCAAGGGTCATTCCAAAGTAGAGGGACCAGACAAAACTGGAAATGACTTAGCTGATCAGCTGGCCAAAACCGGGGCCATCCAAGGGGATCTAATTGAGATTGAGTCCCTGTTGGGGGAAATCCAGGTCACTGCTATCACTAGGTCCCAGACAAATGCTCACAATGACCTTTCAATTGCACAATGGAGTAAGGAGACCCCTGATGCTGATTTGATTACCGTTCAGACGGGGGGGTTCCAATAATTGGTAAATTTTACCAACACCTTGAGGACCCTGAGAACTTTCCCCTGACGGATACCGATTACATTGGGAAAGAGGACCTAAGAGTGTTGATGAAATGTCCAAAAATGTTCCGAATCCAAGACGGTTTGCTGGTAAGGAAATCCAAAGCTGGCCACGATCAGTGGGTGGTTCCTACCTCATTCCGAAGCCTGATGTTAAGTCACGCCCATGATGCGGCCACCGCCGGTCATAGGGGGTTTCACACCACATTGGAAATCTTAAGAGAGGTTGCATACTGGCCACACATGGGGCAGGACCTCGACCAATACTTGAAGGGGTGTCTTGTGTGTGCACAATTTCAGCCATCATCCCTCACGCACCGTGCGCCTCTCCAAAAGAGGGGGATGACACTGCCATGGTCAGATTTACAAATCGACTTTGTAGGCCCCGTGATTCGCTCTGCTAGGGGAAATAAGTACATGTTGACTGTGACATGCTTGTTTACCAAGTGGGTGGAATGTCTCCCAGCCCCAAATTGCAAGGCAGAAACCGCAGCTGCCCTGATGATTAACCACATCTTTTCCCGTTTTGGTCTACCTCAAAGGATTGAGTCAGACAGGGGTAGCCACTTCACCAGTGAAGAAATGACAAAGATGTGGGAGATACTGGGGGTCAAAAGGAAGTTGCATATTGCTTATAGACCAGCTTCTTCTGGGGCAGTAGAGAGATATAACCGGACAATTGTGAGCATATTAAAGAAGTTTGTGGCAGATTCTGGGCCAAGTTGGGATATCCGATTACCTCTGGTCCTAATGGCCATCAGATCTACCCCTTCATCTGCAACCAAAATGTCACCATTTGAGTTGATGACTGGGCGCAAGATGGTGCTTCCTCAGCATTTGCTCTACAGGACCCAAGAGCAGACACTGATAAATGCCTCCACTACTCATGAGTATGTGGAGAATTTAAGGAAACACCTCCAACATGCTTTTGCTTACGCTCAGCGGAATCTAGAAAGATCGGCTGATAGCATGAAGACCCACTATGACCTGAAAACTTCCAGGAAAGAATATCAGGTGGGAGACCGGGTCTATCTATACAACTTCCAAAGGAACCAGGCAAAACAGCGGAAATTCTTGCCTACATGGAAGGGACCCTTTGAGATCATCGACAAAATCTCCCCTGTGGCCTACAAAATCCACATCCCCAAAGGTCCTTTGGCAGAGGGGGAAGACAAGTGGGTCCACATAAACCAGTTGAAATGTTGCCATCCTAGGCACACACTGCAACAACTGGAGGAATCCTCTGGAATCGTAGCGGGTACTGTCTCAGACTAATTCAGTTCCAACCATAAAACATACCACATCTAGTCTCTAAAATATTGTGATTTGCATGAAACTGTCTTAGTTATACTGTTTTTTTTTCAAAATCAGAATGTAATGTTTTGTTATGATGAAATGCATATGCTGCCCCACTATCTCAACAGTGGTGGAAAAATGTCTATGAATAGGTATTGCCGCTCTTCCTTTGTCGTCCTAGGAGAAAGAAAACCGGGAGATGGGCCAAGGAGGACGATCCGGAGACCGGGAGCAGAGACGCAACGGGCCCGGGGTACCGCCCAATATTCCCATCAGGACCGGCGAGGAGAACCGATCGATCCGACCGGATGGAGAAAAAGATGCTGAACTGTGCCATCTATTGGAAGAAGATGAGGAAACATCCCAGGTCTTGCAAGTCCCATCAGTGAAACCGAATGGCCATCGCAAGAGGGGGGCTTGTGGGATGTATTTACCCATGCATCCGAGCCCTACCTCAAAACTGTGCAGTACTGACATGGAAAACATCATGATGGCCAGAGCTTCCCAGAAAATGCACAGGGATGTGCATGAAGAATAGGCTGCCACCCATTTTTGCCGATGTTATGGGCACAGAAGGACACTGCCTAAAACCACCATTGGACCACCCACACAGTAGTCTGAAACCATTGGGAATGGCAATGCTGATTGCCAAAAGCAAACCCATAACTGTTGGGAATTCATTTTCTTAAATCCCAAAAAGGGGTGCAGTACCAGTACTCACCACTATCCAAAAGCCGGCGTTTTAAAACCACCAGATTTTACTTTTTTGTGTAAAACTGAATAAATGAACCCAAGGCAAGCCAAAGAAAGACTTACTGAGAGGTGGATCCAATGTAAAGTTATATTCTGAAGTGACTTGAAGGTTTATAACAAGACTGGCTGAGCTGTGGATTTCAGCAGTTTAAGTAAATTTGGATTGAAAGACACTAAAAATCTAAATGTTTAAAAGAAATGAGTGACCTACTTTGAGTGTCACATAGGTTGCAATTGTTTAAATGTCATAGTTTTAAACTTAGAATCAGCATTCTAGCTGCATATGTAAACATTGTCTTGACTTAAACTGGGTAACAAAAAGTGACATTTTATCTGAAACCTGGCTTAAGGAACTGAATTCTGCCTGGCAACTACCCCCATCAGGAGTGAAACTTGAGTCACAGCTGTGTTCCCAGGCCTATCTGCCTTTTGCTGGCCACACTAAGGATATGCCATCTCTCTGATAATTGAATTAAGGGGAGCCCCCACAGAATACAGGAGCTCTGAACAAAGCCCTGTCCTGACCCAGGCAGATGGTTTATTGCAGATGTCGTAAAAGTAGCTTCCTCCTGAAGCAAAGGGGAGGGGCACTGCCTGTGAGAAGCAAGCTGGCTTGGCAGAACTGGAAAAAACAGAAATTCAACCTTGTGCTGGAGGAAAACCACACCCCTTTGGGGCCAGAACATAACTCTACAAAGATGAATAACTCAGAGCGGACATTTGAAAATTTTATAAATGATACCATGATTCTTGTGATTTTTCTGCCCACATTTTAAGAGGTTTTTAGAACCGGTGGCATGTTCAGGGGGGTTTTAGCGGAAAAGAGGATATTACTCAAAATGTGTGCATGTGAAAAATCTGACACTTCATCAACTAATGTCCATACTCCTTGCGCACATGTGTGTAAATTTGGGGTAATGTCCGGTATTGCCAACCAGTTAAAAAGTGCAAAATATTGCCATTTCTGAATGCAAGCCCCCAGGAAGAGCAGATTTGGACAGGGTATACCTCCTGTGATACGTGAGGGGTGTGTGTAATTTTAAAACAATATGTACCTCTGCAAATATGTATTTGGTTCAAATCTAGATTTGTGTGCAAGTTGACAGGAGGAGTGGACTTTCTGCAGGCTGTAAAATGACTTCACTCTGACACAACTTAGCTCCCCCAATCAGGGGAGAAATGAAAGCTTGGCCAATGATAAGTTGAGAGGGGTAGAGCCTAGTGATGCTGCACACACACCCATTTCAAAACACATAAAAGCAGAGAGACAGGACAGATGGGGACCTTCATTTCCATTTGCAGCTGGAAGCTCTGCCAAAATTCCATACCTTACCTCCATCAATCTCTAGAGAAAGCTGTGCAGAAAGATCCAGACTTCAAATCTAGCAATATCTACCTTCAGAGACCAGACCAGAGGCAGAGGCAGAGCAGAGCTGACCCAGATCACTGTGAAGTGCAGAGACCAGAGTCCAGTCCTAAACCTGACCAGATCCGTGGCAAGGCATATTTCTAAATATATTGTGAGTACATAGCAAAACTGTGCAGAACCAATCTCTTAGTTAAAATAATATAATTCAATCTATTTTAATCTAAGTAGAACTGTCTCCTAACTGTCTCCTGTCATTTGTAAACTGTCACCTGTGATTTGCTAGTTGCAAGCTGCACTTGTCTTTTTGAACTTTAAAATTTCAAATCTGAAAAACGACCTTTATTTAATCGCTCATATCTCCGTGACCGTTTGTGCTAGAGACTTGCAGTAACTTTCATCTGGAAGCTGAGATCCTAGTAGTCCTTGTAGTTCCTCTGTAATCTCGCTCGGCGCATTCGCAAATTTAGCCGCGATTTGACATTTTGCCGCGATTTGCAAATTTCTCAACGTGTGAAAACAGAAGCTGCTTGCCTTTCATTTGCCAAAAATTCGTTTAACCTACCAATTACTCCTAGATCCTTGCTAAAGTGAGCCTGGACTAATATTAACTTGATTTCACTCACCCTGAAACTCCTAGAAGGAATTTAAAGCATTTTAGCATATTTTTTTCTTCATTGCCAGCACATTTAAAAGCATTTGGGCCTGTGTTCAAACAAATTTGCCTAGATTTTGCATTATAGTACTGGACATATGGCAAAGGATGCTCTCATTTTTACGGGCTTGCATCTTCCTGTTTATATCACATTTGTATAGTCAGCAGTCTTATTTTTTCGGGCTGTTTAATGAGAAAGATCACTGAGTTCCAAAACAGAAAGGATCAAAAATGTAAGATCCCAAAAATCTTTTATGAATCACTTGTGCAAAACAGCCCGAAAAAATAAAAGACTGCAGACTATATATCTGTGATATAAACAGCAAGATACAAGCCCGTAAAAATATGAGAGCATCCTTTGCCATATGTCCAGTACTATAACGCAAAATCTAGGCAAATATGTTTGAACGCACTCTAAAGTTGCCCAACTCTCACCCGTTTCCACAGAAATATTCAAATTCTTGTATATTCGCTCCATTGATTTGATTTCGAACTTATTAGAAATATTTCAATTTCTATTATTGTATTTGGTCATCATTGATGTTAAAATATCCACAAGACACAAACACGCCAAAAATAAATCGGTAAAGAGGAGGATGGCCTAAAACTGTTAACTTTGGCCCTTGCATGGCTCCAATATACGATCCATTAGCCACGTCCGCCATGTTTTACTCCAAGATGGCAGACGCAACGAACTATGCTGTTATTTTAGTCACGGTCTAGTCCTCCGCACGCCCTTGTGGCTACATCCGGCAACCACTGTTAGAGGTTGTCGCGAGGAATCGATAGCGTGCAAGCGAGAGAGTGACAATCAAGAACACATGAAAGAGGTAAGCGCATGAACGTCTGCGCTCAGGAAAAATATTCACACAGGTTGTAACAACATTTTTAGGTCGCTAATCTCTAGCATTTACATCTATAGACTGGACTTGCGGCAGACTCCCCAATTGTTGGGCTAGACACGTGGAAATCGCGGCTGTTGAAGCCACCGCAAGAACAACTTCCACTTCACCCGAAGGTATCCATTTATTCAATTATTACAGATTGAATGCGCCCTAAAAGAAGCCTTTTTGGGCTTTTAGCAGGAGTCATGTAGTCTGAAACAAAATGAATCCCGGGCAGTATTTAAACAGTTCCATCACAATATTAAAAAACAAAATCTGTAGGTCCACTTTGGGCTTTTTTTTTAACATCAAACAGAGTGTTCTCCTCTGTTATGATATTATAGAGTAAAGATTACGCAAAACGAATTAAGCTGTGTTAAAAGTAATTTTCAAATATGAGCATCTAAGGCTTATTTCAGATTTCCTTTTTAGTTCCAATAACTGAGAATCCACAGCTCGGACAATTGAATTTGGTCCACACGTTTACCTTATTCAAGGCAACACACATCAATGAAGTAATCAAAAGGTTAGTGAGAATTGTTGCATGTGCACACTCAGAGATATGACACTCACATTTGGGTTTTAATCACGTTACCAACACTTTTTTTTCGTTTTGGTTTTTAGATTACCATAAGTGAAGGGTCAACCAATGAACTTTCTTTGACATCCAATTTTTGGTGTTATTATACAACGTCCTGAAGACGGGTCCAGCGCACATCTCATATTATTAGAAGTTGGCCTACAGAGTGTTTTTGCTTCCAAGAACTGCTGCTAGTACCCAGAAACACATTTTTCTGTGTCGACAGAGTCAAGGACAAGTTAATGATGAGTCGAGGATATATGAAATAACAATATGTTCTCCTCACACCCTTAGTAACCTCACAACATTGTTAACACATGAGGATTGTGTTTGTTCTGGTTGGTTGAAAATATGGACTTTCACTAAATGTTTTTTATGTGATGTTATTTGTAAACAAAATGCATTTTTGTCTTTTTAAAAAATCTTGAGTGTTTTTATATTCACAAATTAAAATATGTTGATCTCTATTCTTCCTGTCTTTATCTATTGATTGACATGAATGATAGCACTTGTTGCAACTAAACACGCCTAGTACGTGTGTAGGCGGGTAGCTGTTTTTTGTGGCATTTTCTTTATGTATGTTTGCATTTGGTCCTCTACCACACAGCCCCCTAAAAAAGAGGACTCCATAGCTCTAATTGCTTTGTTTACTCTCCAGAGAGAGGTTAGGCAGGAATTCCTTGATATCTTTCCACAGCTTCTGGTTGGCCGCGGCTAGGATGGTGTCAGTGTTGGGCTGCCGCTGCAACCACCTCCTTTTTGAGGCCGTTGAGGAGCCCCAACATCCGGGGGAAGCACATGTGGAGGAGGAAGCGCTCAAAGTAGTGATCTCACATGCTGGCGGATTGCAGGGGTGGTGGGGGCACGGCCCTCTGCTGCGCTGGGCCACCTTTCCTGAACAAAGCATTTCGGAGCCTGGGGTGGCTAACCGTAAGGCTGAGAGGGGTAGATGTAACCATGCAGAGACCATCCGCCTGTGCCGTATGGGCAGACGCAACTTTCCGAAGGAAGGGGTCTGGAACCACCGGGAGTGGCCGACTGAAAGCAAATGAGACGGTTGATGCCTGAAGTTCGAATCCAAGATGTCCGCTGGCCTCGCAGGTTCTGCCGCGTGCTTGTCCTCCATCTATAGGCTTGGCGCGACGTCCTGGGAAGGGGGGGTTTGGGTCGAAGGTCCTGCGCCACGTGCTGGCTCAGACATGAAAGAGGACTCTCTGGCCCCAGATTCTGAAGCAGAAGCACCGACCTCAGAGATGGCTCCCGCAGACCTAGAGCCCTGAGCCAGCAGGCCAGTAGTCAAATCGCCATGCGTGACTCAGTCCTTTTGGATCATGCTTCAAACTGATTCCTGGAAGCAGAACTCTACGATCCTTTGCACCCACACTGTTGCAAAAGAGGACAACGAGCTGGATCGCCCCTGCGTGGACCGCCCGGAAGAGGCATTGGGCCCCTTGGCTTGGAAGCCGGTAGCCTTAAGGCCTTAACGGCCTTGGGCCTGCCAGAACCAGAATCCAAGGTCCTCTTCCTGGCAGGAGCCCCCAGGAAGAAGTCTCCATGCTGAGGAGCCTCGTTAAACAAAGGACCTATCTTGTCCTGACATGGGTCCTGGCGACAAACTCCTTAAGATGACTAGGAGGAGAAGAATGGAAGATCTCCCTCCAGCGGGAAACCCTTTTCTTCAAGGTTCAATGACAGAGCTGCAAGCCATGCACGCATCCCAGCGGTGGTCGGGCCCCAGGCACTCAAGGCAGAAGGCATGGGGGGGCTGAGGCCGGGAATGAGAGATCGGATGGATGCACATCTCGTGAAGCCTCCTGCAGCAGACATGCCCCAGGGAAGCAAGGCACCTAAGGGAGGTGAAGAAAATAAAAAAATTAAAGAACATGGAGCACACGGAACGTTGACAAGGTTCCCACAACTAGCCGCCAGGTCTGACACCGCCCGTGCGGAAAAAAAGGGACAGAGGTGAGCAGACAGAGGTTACAGTGTCGGGGGCATTCCAACACCCGGGGCCACACCCTATGCTAAATTTAAAGAAGCTAATTTTTTCACTGCCAAAGGTTCTGGTACCGTTCCCATGTTGGAGGATGCCCACAAGAAGGGAGGAAAGGGGACGTGACCTATGAGAACTAGAAATGTCAAGTATTGTATGGCCTTAAGTTTATGGTGCTACAATGACAACTATTGAATAAGTATTTACAATAAAATTAGCACATTTTGAATTGGGGGGGTTAGAGTATCCAGTTTTGCTTTGGTCAGAGAAAGTGAGATTTTTGTTGTTAGATTTGTAGGGTTGTAAGGCTTTGAGTATGCAAGCTATTACATCGCCTTTCATTGTTCAAAAGTAGAGCTTCCACAAACGTCAGCCCTTCAATACAATTTTAATCTGCAGTAGATTAGTGCTCAAAATTAGCATTAGTAGTGAAGTCTTTAGTTAGACTAGCAGACTACAGCCCTTTTCCTTTTGCTGGAACTGACATGAGTTGAAGACACCGGAGATGTTTTATCATATGTATGTCACTGACACCATATATTTGCGGCGGAATGCCTGCACCCATCAATAGTTTTTTAAATGTTTTTTACATACCTGATTACTCGAAGTTTGACATGTGTACTGTAAAATCATTGTTAAGCATTCGCTTCACATGTCTCTTGATTAATTTCACAAACAATGTGATTACCATTGTTCCAAGTCATTTTAGCTAATAGGTGTTATTTATGCTTTTTATTAAAGGTTGGTCCCTCACTTACATTTCTTTTCCTCAGCATCTTTGACATGTATAATGGATGAACTACACACATTTATGCATGAACCAGAGTTCACGGATTAAGAAACAGAAGCAAGACAAAGCCAAGAATTACAGGTGCAAGGGAGTGACACACTAGATTAATTTCCTGAACCAAATCACATGGATGATGTGTCTACTTGGTGTCAACTGATGCCCACATTACCTGTTGCCAGGAGAATAGCAAGTGTAGGGACGGACCCCCCCCCTCACAACAGTGAATTACTTTGCAGAAGGAATTTCGTGCAGAAGATCTTACCCATTCAGTTCTTCGTATGGTGAGAACATTGATGCATGATACGGGGCACCGTTAATCGGCAAATGAGAGAGTATAGCATTAATAAAAAACACTGTACTTTCACCAGAATTAGTGCCTGAAATCTATTCCATGTGACCGTTTAACATTAATAAACCATATGCAGATACAAGTTTCACTTGATGACATCCTTCATTGTACCCATTCCTCCTCATCCACAATATGAATATTGTGCACTTTCCAAGCCAATCACTTTAGATTTGAAATTCAGTCAAAGCCTGTCAGTATACAATGAAATATTGGCACACACTTCCTAATGCCAAGTAATTGTTTTTGAAAAAAAATTAGTGCCTAATTTGTATTTTTAGGGTAAAAGTATTGAGGTAATAGATTTATAGTAATATTTCTTCTTGTAAATGAATAATCATGTAACTACATAGTTAAGTAACTCATCCTTTTTAATAAATATACAGAATAAATTGTGCATGTTGGCCACACAATTTCTTCTTTGCCCCTTTACAGCTGAAAAAGTCCTAGTTTGATCTCACCTTTTGCTTTGCAGTCAGCCTTTACAGGGGAGTGAAAGGAAGGGAAGTCTGATACAGAAAATAAAAAAAAATCATAGCTGATAGGTTAAAAAAAACAATTATCATGGAAAAACAGAATGCTATAGCTAGCTTTGCTGAAGGGAAATCACCAGGACCCTACAGTTTTAAGGCAGAGTTTTCCAACATAAGCAAATGCCTTATGCCTCCATCTTGGTGAAGTCAATCAAGAGGTACAACCATTCAAGAAGAAATTATAGTTCTAGGACTGCGCTGCCTGCTATCCCATCGCATGACACATTTAGACAATATAATCCTGGCTAGAATCTTAGCATAAAAATGGCTTTCCTATATGCTAAAATGTGTTGTACAGACTGGAGGGGGAGTCAGGGGTAGTACCCACTTTATGGTTGGGGTAGAGGCACAGGGGTACCCCAGCCAAGGTTTTTAAATGGTAGTAGTGGACGAGCAACCAAGGCTGAGACTCAAGGGAGGTGAATTCATGTTGGTTTTATGTACAGTGAATCCCCAAACCCCACAAAGTAATGTCTACACACTATGTTAGGTGCTATCCAAATTCTATTATTAACTAACCAAAGGTTTAGATGAATATATACAAATAAATCTGACTCACTTTGTACTCCAGACACTACATCAATCGATAACTCAATATGTACATTACTATGTGGTACCACAGTTACTTTTCGTTTTAGTAAAAATGCAGCAACTGTTTTTTGGAATAAAATGCATCAAAATTACTAAACATTGTTTAACCTTCAAATCACAGTTGTAGAAATGCAGGCAGGTTACTCTAGAACACTGGCAGACTACCTTTCAGGGTAAAATGCAATTCTGGTTGAAGACCCCCCACCAAACTGGGCCACCTGCAATAAAAGGTAAATTATACTTTGCTTTTATATTAAAGCCCAGTCCTTAAATGTGCATCGTCTGCTGCTGTGGAGCAGGAGAAGGGAACCAAGCAGTGTCAAAAAGGCAGCAGTGATGGTCTGTCACGGTTGTTCCCTTGGTTGGTTTGCTTTGCCGGCTGGGAATGTCCCACAAAGTTGAAACGTGCTGGGGACCTCGACAAAGCTTGGGAGCAGAGGATGAACCCTTTGGTTTTCATTGATGACCTCCAGCGACGACAGGTCCAGTGACCGAAGTAGGTGTCAGGTTTTGGTAATTCACGGTTGGCGGCCTTTCGGCACTTCTCTGCTGCAGCCACTGCACAGGTGTCAGGGTGGCTTCTGGTGACTTGGACTCGAGCACTGAAATTCTCTGTGGGCCACCACCAAGTTTGGACCTTCAGTATTTGTTCCTTGATGCAGAGTGGCAGGAAACCCACAGGCAAGCACTTCTCTGCCTTAGACGGGAAAAAGTGGACAGATGCCTGTGGACTTCTTGGGCTCAAGATGTCCGCTCACTCTCCTTCTGGACCCACGAAGATATCTCTGCAGGACGGCAGGCACTCGGGACTGGCTTCCAGGACACTTTGGATGAAGAACAGCAGTTGCACAATTTCCCATCATAGCTATGAGAAGAGGGTGCCAATCCAGGTCCTCTCGATCAGTCCGGGAATCAGCACAGCAGGCTTTGGATCGTGTGAAGTGTTGCAGCAGCCGAACTTCTTCCTCCAGCTGGATTCAAGATATGCCTCCAGGAAAACTTCAAGCTTTGGACACAAGAGGATTACAAGCTTCTGACACAGAGGTTAGTGAGGGGGGTCTTCTGTTCTACAGAAATCTACCCATTCACATAGGCTGAGCTAGGTTCAGTCAGCCAATCACACACTAGTGCATTCATCATGCAGCACCCAATCAGTCTCACTGGCCTGAATGAGTTTCACCCAAAACCAAACACTCAAAGCAGTGGATGTGTATTGAGGGGCAACTCCCAGCCTTTCAGAGCACCCACTGCATTCACTCCTGTTTCAGACAGGGCTAGCTCACGTAGACCACCAGACACCCAAAACACAATGTGGATGACTCCTCTTTCCATTCATTCAGGCCCCACCCCTAGGATGTACCCAAAACAAGCAGTCTCTGGGAAGGTGCTACCAGTATAGCAGTGGCAGCCCCAAAGCTATATATGGTCCTTCCATCCAACATTCAATCAGGGGGAAGGGGACAGAGCCTGGGATTCTTGGGACTTTGAGAAACAGGAAGGAAAAGGCAGGAGGCCATAATGCTTTCAGTGGCCATCTTGCCTTTCTTCAGGAATCCATTGATTCCTATGGCAGGGCCTGGGTGTCAGAAAATGGAGGAGCCACAGAGCCATTGCAGTCGGCATGTAGCCATCACCAGCCCAACCCCTGCTCTGTGGGCAACACACTAAGGTCCCATGGGTCTTGTTTACCAACAATACAAATGAAGAGCTGCACTACCAGGAGGTCCAGACTTGACTTCTGAGGTAGAAAACACCAACAGCAAGTAGTGGGACAAGGACAAGGAGGCCCTGTCACGCTACAGCATTTCCAGCATCACATGCGTGTTACCAGATCAGTCTGCTTTTATCCCGGGTAGGCCAAAGTCGGCCTACCCAGTCGGGGAAAGGCCAGTTCCAGCGACAACCACTGCACAGGCGATGGCAGGCATCCTTCTAGTCGCGGTTAAAGACGACCTTCCAGAAGAGGGTCCCTTAAAGCTGGGAGGCAAGAATTCGGCAGGACAGTGACTTACACAACTAAATATCGATGAATGCAGACAGTGACGGTTCTAGTGAGGCAGCCCAACAGAGAGCTGGTCAGTTAACAGAGTGGTGCAGGGACACTCCCGAAGGCTCAGGACGGCTAGATCATTGAGAGCACATTAGGACTGTTTGGTTCCAACAGTCCAGGGGTTGAAGCACCGCTGAGGGCCTTCGCAGATTAGATAGTCCAGCAGGGCTTCACCAGGCCAAACGCAGGAAGGAATGCTGAGCCTCTTCGGCAGCCAGCAGATCTTCAGTTGGCTGCTCTTCTACACAGGATTCTTGGCACCAACACTGATCTGAAGAGAAGGCTGCAGGAGTCCTCTTATTGGTATTGGCCAATTTGACCGAATTTGTTAGACCGTATGGCCCATTTGACCGAATTTAGGCTGTACGAAATGATCGTACAAACAAAAATGTTGTCAAATGGGCCATACGGTTCCATTGTAGTGAACAAGGGGAACAGGGGTCCCTATAATGGGAATGAGGGTTGCGGGTGTCCCCTGCTTCCTGGACATTGGAAGCGGCGGACTTTAAAATAAAAAATAAACCGAGTAAGGAACCTTGCGGCGTCATTTCTGACCCGAGTTGCAGGGACCGAACTGATGCGGCTGGGTCAGATGTAAAGCAGACGGTGAAAGGTAAGTGGGGTGTGTATTGGGTAGGTAGGAGAGGGAAGTGGGGATGAATTGGTATGATGTTGCCGGTGGCAAAATAGGGTTATCGGCGAAATGGAATACGGTCAAATCCGCCACAAACAATTATGCCACGGTCAAATTATACCCATCCCTCTTATTCAAGAATCTGGCTGGAAGCAAGTCCAAGCTCGCCAATGGTTAAGGAACAGCACCATTCAAACCGCTAACAGTGGTCCAATCAGGGAGCAATGTAGGATTTACTCATGTCTCACCCTCCGACTTTCAGGCACCATGGATGCGGACCAGACAGTCCGACCCCCTTCCTTGGGCACAAACAAAGGCATCACCAACCTGCAAAAGCAACAGATTTCCCAGGCAAGTGCATGACCTTATTTGCGATTTCCTGCCCAGGCACGGCAGGAAGAAGGCCAAACAATATGGCCAGAGAACAAGCGAAAGTCTTGTGGCATGGCCATGTTAGGACATTAGCCACCTCAGTAGCCGTAAGTTGTAAATGCGAATTGCACAATAGAAATAACTGAAATAGTAAAAATGAAATTACTGCCACCAGCTTGTCATTGGGCACCTATACAAGTAAAATAAAATCCCAATTGTAAAAGACTACAGTGATACAAAAGTATCCCCACTGCACTGCATTGTAAGATGCTGTGTGCACTATTTAAAAAAATATATATATTGTTGCATTTGTAGTTTACAAGAAACCTTACACATGATACATATGAAAAAAAAGACAGTTCATTATAAAAACACATACACTAAAATCAACATTCCTATATATAAACCTTAGGTCGGCAAGAAAAAATCTTCGTAACTAAAAAAAATAAAATAAAAATGTCATATATATCCCCAACAGTCAAGTACTTTTAAAAATCATTACATAACCAAATTCATATTTTCCAATTCCTCCGTAATACCCTCCAATGACATTCAATGCAAAAATTAGATAAATGTTTAAGCCCCACATACAACGGCTCCAAAACAGATGCAGACATTTCCAAATCTTTGTTAAATCTATCTTTAAGATAGACGGCACGTTTAAGCTCAAAATACGTACAATAGTATTAAATGCTTAAGTGTCTCTTGCAATCCAGGTTCTAATTGATCCAATTTAGGCACCGCATCTGAGTGCAACCAGTGCTGTGTCCTCTCTAAAGTTGGTATCTGATTGAGCCTAAAACGTGTATGTATATATGTGTATATGGGATATATTACTCACCGTAATCGTATTTCTGATGCTTGTATCTGCTTAGATTCACATGCTGTGCATAGGCCGACATCTAGTGGAAGCTGCAGAGTATTACATTTTGTTTTTCGAAACTCGAAAAAGGGCGTCGACACAGGGCGTGCCAGTAATACTATCCCTAGTGTGACGTCCACTGTACCCATGATCCCTCACGCGTCTAGGACCCTCAGATTGTATTTTTTCTGACATGAGGTAGCATGAGGAGTAGCGTGAGTACAGATAATCCAAGCAGATAGATAGAAAGGTAAAACTACAAGCATCCATGCGCCATCTCTCAGAGGGGAGGAAGGGTGGGTCGCATGTGAATCTAAGCAGATACAAGCATCAGAAATACGATTACGGTGAGTAATGTATCCCTTCTGAGGCTTGTGGAATCTGCTTAGATCACATGCTGTGCATAGATTAGCGAGCAGTACCTGAAGACCTGAAGAAGGAGGTGGGATGTGAGAAGGGTCATGAGCAAATAAATGTCTTAGAACCGCTTGTCCCACTTGTGTATCTGTCTTGGAATGAGTGTCAATGCAGTAGTGCTGAGTAAAAGTGTGACTAGAGCTCCAAGTAGCTGCTTTGCAAATGGTGTCAAGGGGGACATTTGCAATGAAAGCCAGAGTGGCCCCAATACCTCTTGTAAAGTGGGCCCTAGGCGTGAAAGGCCGAGTTTTTTCAGAAAGTGAATAACAGCTGGATACAGTTAAAAATCCACTTAGAGATGGCACCTTTAGAGACGCGATCCCCCTCTCTGCCTGTAGCTACGGAGACAAACAGCTGATCTATTTTCCTTAGCGGTCTGGTCTTGTTTACATAGTAGAGGACCGCCCTACGCACATCTAGTGTGTGTAGTTTCACCTCAGCCGAGCTTTGTGGGTCTTGGAAGAAAGACGGAAGCTCGATGGACTGGTTCACGTGGAATTTTGAAATAAACTTAGGTGAGAACCTAGGGTGTGTGCGTAAAACCAGTTTATCTTTATGGACAGTAAAGAAGGGATCTTGCACTGACAGAGCCTGAATTTCACTGACTCTTCTTATCGATGTAATACTACTAAGAAGGCCGTTTTGTAAGTCAGGTGTTTGAGACTGCTTTTGTGGATGGGCTCGAATGGGGGGCCCATGAGCTTAGATAGCACCATGTTAAGGTCCCATCCTGGTGGTGGATTTGAAATAGGAGGGTGAAGTCTCTTTACTCCTTCCATGAAGGCTTTAACTACTGGTACTTTCCACCACAACAGCACCAAGGTCTAACAGTGCATCCAGCAGGTGGAGCATGTATGTAACAATAGTGGAAGGAGTGCAATTAACTGGGTTGATTTGTTTATTCTGGTACCAGATAACGAATCTCTTCCATTTGTCAAAGTAGCAGTGCCCAGGTTCATTGAGTTGGGTTGGGGATGCACTGTTAGACCTTGGTGCTGGGACAGTAGGTTGTACCAGCCCAGAGGTTTGATGGGTTCGCACACCGCCAATCTGCGTAAGTGTGGGAACCACGGTTGTCTTGCCCATATGGGAGCAACTAGGACGAGCGCCATTGATTCTCTGTTCATCTTGTTGACCACCTTCCCGATTAGAGGAGTTGGTGGAAAAGCATACGCAAACATCCCTGACCAGTTCATCCACAGGGCGTTACCCTGGGAGTCTGGTTGGGGGAACCTGGATGCAAATCCTGGGCATTGTACGTTTTCTCTTGTGGCGAATAGGTCTATAGTGGGGAAACCCCACTGAGAGAAGATATCGTGTATGACTTCTCTGTGTAGACACCATTCGTGTTCCTCTGGGAGGGGGTCTCTGCTCAGAGCATCCGCTAGGGAATTGAGATCCCCTGGAACATGTTGCGATGACAGGAAGATGTTCCGTCTGAGTGCCCATATCCAGATTTTCTGGGCAAGCTTGGACAGATTTGGCGACCGAGTCCCTCCTTGCTTGTTCAGGTAGAAATGGCTGTAGTGCTGTCCGTCCGGATTTGCACTGACAGATTTAACAGGTAGGGCTCGAACGCTTGAAGTGCTCTGAATACTGCCAGAAGCTCTAACAGGTTGATGTGATTCTTGGCCACTGAGTGCTACCAGAGACCCTGAGCTGTGTGGTGGAGATGGTGCGCTCCCCACCCCGTCAGGCATGCATCGGTTGTGACTATCGCCTGTATCTCGGGATCGTAAAAGGGTTTCCCCTTGGACAGATTCTCTCTTGTCCACCAGTGAAGGCTTTGTACAAGTGTTGGCGAAACGACCAGTAGATCGTCCCACTGACCACTTGCCTGAGACCACTGTTTCACCAACCATTCCTGCATGGCACGCATGCGCAGGCGCGCGTGGGGGACCAGGTAAATACATGACGCCATCATGCCCAGCAAACGCATTGCTTTGCGTACCATTAACTAGCGACCGGACTGATATTGCGGAATTTGCAGCAGTATATTCTGAATTCTTTCCTCGGAAGGAAAGGTCAACCCCTCTTGAGTGTCCAGGATAGCTCCTAGGAACTGTTTGGATGTGCTTGGCACGAGACTCGACTTTTTCTCGTTTATTGAGAAACCCAATTCGAAAAGGAGGTCGATTGTCCTTTGAACGTTTGCGTTGCAAATTACTGGGGTCTCCCCCGTGATGAGCCAGTCGTCCAGGTAAGGGTACACCGGGATTGCCTCCCTGAGTAGGTGTGCTGCCGCCACCGCCAGTACCTTGGTGAATACCCTTGGAGCCGAAGCTATCCTGAAGGGCAGTACCTTGAACTGGTAGTGCCGACTGTCCACCTTGAAGCACAAGTACTTTCTTGGAAATATGAAAATAGGCATCTTTCATGTCCAATGTTGCCATGTAATCCCCCTTTTTTTAGGAGGGGGATTACCTCCTGGAGAGTAGTCATGCAAAACATTTGGGGCTTGACATACCTGTTTGCAGGCCGTAAGTCCAATACTGGGAGCATTGTCAAATCTTTTTTTGGCACAAGGAAGTAAGTTGAATATTCTTTGTCGTGGAGGATGGTTTCGGGGACGCTCTAACAGTTCTATGCAGTACCCTGCGGATACTGTGGACAGCATCCATCTGTCTGACGTGATCCCTTCCCAAGCTTGGGTGAAGTTGGAAATGCGTCCCCCTACTGGGGTTGCGTGAGAAGGGACCCTGAACTGAGCGTCACTGTTTTGGTGGAGGCGTGCCACCTCCTCTATTGGGGCTGCCTCTACCTTTCCCACATCTCTTATTACCCCTGCCGTAACCCTGGGTAGACTGTTGGTTGTTATTGCTCCACGGTGTACCCTGCCCCTGGGAATAGTTAGATCCTCTCTGGGAATTTTGGCCGCGTGGGCGACGAAAATTGCCATTCCCTCTCTGATTAGGGGGTTTATTGGTTAGTTGGCCTAGGGATTTGAGTGTTTCATACTCGTCCTTGGCATTTTTCAGCGCGTCCTCGACCGCCTTACCAAACAACAGATCCAGCTCCACCGGTTTATCTAACAATGATGCTTGGGTTTCAGCCTTGAATCTAGACTGCCTTAACCAAGCGTGTCTCTTGATAACAGTTCCTTCTGCTTTCAATCTGCCGGCGTTATCCGCGGCATCAAAGGTTGCCTTTAGAATGCAACTGGACACAGCTCTTCCCTCCGCCGAAACTCGTGCCAACTGGCTCTTTAAGGGTTCTGGGGCGGAGTCTATGAGTGCCACGACTTCTTCCCATTGATGGCAGTTGTAGCTGACCAACAGGGTGGTGGAGTTGGCAATCCTTGCCTGGTATCCGGAAGTGGAGGCAACTTTCCTGCCCAACCCATACAGTTTCTTGCTCTCCTTGTCGGGAGGAGCTTCGGACGATGACAAGGGTGTTCCAGCCCTCTTACAGGTGTTTGTAACAACTAGGGAGTCCGGCTTCAGATGCCCTCTTATATACAGTGGGTCTGATTGGGCTGCCCTGAAAAGTTTCTCAATCCTGGGGTTCACTGCTCTAGTGATGTTAGGATTTACGAGTGAAGGGTCTATTCTCCTTTGAATAGACTTCAGGATAGGGATGGCCTGAGCAACAGGCCTCCTTTCTCCCACTAACTCTTCGGCGAAGTCCCTCTCCTCTTGAGCACCCTGGGTGTCAATGTGGAAATGTTCAGCTGCTCGAGACATCACTTCATTCAGGAGAGGTTGGTTGTCGACAGGGGAGTCGGTAACCGGGGGTTCCTTCTCTACCGGGAAATCTACTCTGTAGGTTTCGGGGTCTTCCTCATCTTCTTCTTGGTCCTCATCATCCCCATAGTAGCCCGTACCAGTTTGTTCTTCCAACATGCCCAAATCTGGATCCTCACAAAAGGATGTCTCTCCTTGATACTGAGAGTAGGGCTGTACATAGAAGGGGTCCAAAGACCATGTTGGTGTTTCAAACCAGGACTTTTTACTTGGAGGTATAGGATCCCTTAGTGCCTGAGGGTGCTGACCCGTCGGGAGTATATGAGAGAAAGTGTTCAGGGTTTTTTGCGTAAAAATCTGCCAATGATGACATCCTTGACATGACCCTTTCTATGTCATCACTAGACCATTCTCTAGAACTGGGGATGACCCTTTCTGGAAGTTTCTCTGACTTATCCTGACTAGACTTGTTGGTCTAAGTAGGGGTTCTTGTGATAGCAGACTTGGACTTGTCTGTCTGTTTCTGAGGAGTGGAGTGTCTTAAAGGTGTGGAAGTAGGCAGAGGCTGCTTCCTTTGTTGTTTTTCCCCCTCCCTGTGAGTGGAAGTGTGTTTTCCCTGTTTTTTCGCCCCTACGGAGCCTTTCGATGCCTGGCGTCGAAGTTCGGGGGTAGTGTCCCTATCCTTCGAGTGTGGAGGTAGGGGTTCGGGAGCCGCTGTAACGCGGTCTGCAGGCGCCGTCTCCTGGAGTGCGGTTGGGGATGGAAGTCGGCTTTGTCCTCCGACGATCGAACTTCCGTTACCTTGGGTAGCGAGGCACTCTTGGCAACAGTGGATGATTGCCTGGAGTCATGCGGCGATCGTGATCGAGAACGCCCAGAGGACTCCGATACAGACTGTTCTCTATGTTCCTCTTTCCGAGAACTCGATGTGTGCGTCGAGTCCCGGTTGGACTTCATGTGTTTTGTGGAAGTGCTGTGGGAAGCGCTTGTGTCGCCGGGGGTCTTCCCCATAGCGGCCCTGCCGGACGACCTTCCGAGGTCGGGGACTTGCGCTTGGCTGTCTTTCGACGCCATAATGCCCTCGCCGTCCGAAAGCACGGCATCGCTGCCATCGCTGAAGGCGCACTCCGCTGCCATGGCCTCTTGACGCCTGGTGTGGTGGGCCCAACGCTTGATCGAACGGTCCTTAAGTGTTTTGGGTTTAAACCTACTACACGCTCTGAAGTTCGCCTCGGGGTGGTCCCTCGGCAAGCAGAGATTGCACGTGGCGTACCTGTCGCCCCAAGGGTATTCGCGGTTGCACTTGGGGCAGAATTGGAAAGGGGTACCCTCCATTCGCACCTTAGGCAGCGGCTTCTATGTGTAGAAATATACAAGAATGTACCTATATACAAAAAGAGTGTAGAGTATGTCCACCCCTCACTCTCCCTACTTGCAGGGCCGAGGCCAGCAGCCTTCCAAGGCCCGGGCCGAGGCCAGAGGCCTTCCTAGGCCCAAACCCGTTGTGCAGCTGTCGACGGTCGAATTCTTCTCCGGGCCGGCGTAGAGTGTGGAAGTTCGTTGACTCGACGTTGGGGTGGAGAAATGGGTAAATTTAACAATATTTAGCAAAAGTATGGCTAAGGCCACAGAACTCCGCGAAATGCTTCCGACCAGAATGGCGGAAAACAATCTGAGGGTCCTAGACACGTGAGGGATCATGGGTACATTGGACGTCACACTAGGGATAGTATTACTGGCACGCCCTGTGTCGACGCCCTTTTTCGAGTTTCGAAAAACAAACTGTAATACTCCGCAGCTTCCACTAGATGTCGGCCTATGCACAGCATGTGATCTAAGCAGATTCCACAAGCCTCAGAAATATATATATATTTGCGTACTCCTTATATGTAGAATATGAATCCACACAGTTTACCGTATATACCCAGTCCGCCTTGAATAAAAACCTCTTAACCAACCATGGCCGATGGATGAGATCATCTGTATATAAACCCAGTGAGCCTAATAGAAAAATCATTTTGGAACAAAACTTTCTAATAGATATAACAGAATCAGGTTTTGCAACCTCACTTAAAGTTTCGTACAGAGTGTTATTAGGCGGATCACTTGTCTTCCTAAACATAGATAGTTGTTTCCAAAGGTATCTAGCTTTGAGTGATATAACGCATAACTCGTGGCGGATAACTGCATTGGGGATTGACATTGATACTTTCCACATTTTCCCCTGAAAAATGTTGAGGTTCAGACTGATATCATGGGTACAAATATCTAGTCCATACAAGAGGACAGGCTCATATTTAGCCAGATAGAATTGCCTTAGAGTTAGCAATGAAAATGAACACACCCTGAGTTTCAGGAATTTCATTTGCACTTTAATTTTACCCGATTTTTCATCCAGGCTCTGTTTCCACATTTTCAGGCTGGTCCTATTTGTGAAATTATAGCCCAAATATGTGATAGCCTGTACCTGTTCAACCGGGTCATCGCCCATCCTCCAACTATAGGTTCGGAAAGTTATTTTGATAGAACCAGCATCTGGGATTTGGATGCATTAGGAGAGAGATTATTGACAATTGCATATTGGTAAAAAAGGTCCATCTTTCTTCGAAGGCCACGGAGGGTACGGTCAAGTAAAATAAAATCATCTGCAAACACCATCCACTCGATCGCCAAATTCCCCAGCCTTGCTGGTGCAATGCAAGGGCCCTGCCACATGCCCTCTACATTGCACACATATAGGTTGAAGAGAGTTGGCATGAGCAAACAAACCTGCTTGACCCCCACATAAGTAGGTATGGCCTCTGAAAGAGCACCTTCCTTGGTCAAACGAACCCTATCAGAGGTACAAGTATGTAGGAGAGCCAAGAGCTGAACTATCGTACGAGGAATCCCCATAGCCAACATTTTTTACCACAATCTTGCTCTAACAACCCCATCAAAAGCATTCGAGAAGTCTAAAGATGCCAAAAAGACCTCTCCTATATTAGACTGATGAACCCAGTCTCTTATGTGGGCCAGAATATTACCATTCAAATTAGTTCCCAAACCTTCTCTGAAGCCGACCTGAAAGACCTTTGACCCAGCTACCAGCCTTCTGGTCACACTAGATATCACGGCATTGTATACCAACATCCCACACGATGAGGCTAGGGACTGTATCAGAAACAATCTGACCCATTCTGCATCAAGTTTCAAAGCTCCCACTGAATTTCTCATGGAATTACTCTCCCTGGCACTTACCAGGAACTACTTTGTATATCAAAATCAATTTTATCAGCAAACCCAAGGCACTGCAATGGGTGCGGCCTTCGCCCCCAGCCTGGCCATCATTTTTATGGCTGACTTTGAGTCCAAATTCATTTTTTCTGACATTAATCCATATCGCCAATATATCGAGAGCTGGAGGCGCTATATAGACAACATAATCTTCATCTGGCACGGCACCTCCCAGGAACCTGACTCCTTTCTTCTCTGGTTGAACTTTTGCCACCGGACGATTAAATTTACTCACGATATGAGCAATATCAAAATCCCTTTTCTTGATTTACTCATTCAACCTAAGGCCAACCAACTGGTCTGTTCTCTTTTTACCAAGCCGACAGATCGTAATACATTACTGCATTACGACAGTTACCACCCACGCACTTTGAAAGAAAATGTACCCTATTCCCAGTTTCTACGCATTAGACGGAACTGTACATCCATAGCAGATTATGTCCAACATGCTACTAGCCTGACCACTAAGTTCCGCCAGCGAGGGTACCCCAAAAAATTGATTACCAACTCCAATAAACGAGCAAGATTCACCCCTCGGGACACCCTGCTACTACCTAAAAATGTGGAGCCACAGGACAAACTAGTATGTGCCCTTACCTATAGTCCCCATTCCTTTCTCATCAAAAAAGCAATTAAGAAGCATTGGTCAGTGGCACAATTAGCTTTACCAGCTGAACCATTGCCAATCTTCGCCATGAAGAGACAAAAGACTCTCAAGGACCAACTAGTCCATGCCTCCTCTTCACTAAAATCTTCTAGATCCACTACGACCAGTTGGGATCTTCGCCCACTGACGGGTAACTTTCCCTGCGGGTCCTGCTCTATTTGTAAATTTGCGATGAAGACAAAAATAGTCCTGGTGCATGGCAAACCTTGGGAACTGAGAAACTATTCAAATTGCAAGACTGCCTGGGCTATCTATTGCATTGAATGCCTGTGTGGGCTTAAATATATTGGAAAGACTACACGGCCAGTACACACTAGAATCACGGAGCACCGCTCCAGGATTCGATGTAAGTCAATTAACTCACCACTAGTGAGCCATTACATGGAATACGGCAACTCTACAGAGGATCTGCGCTGGTGCGTGATTGATGTTGTCAAAAACTCTTCCAACCCCTCTCAAACTCTGTCCACAAAGGAGGCTCGTTGGATTTTCCAATTGGACACCATTTCCAATGGTCTTAATGAGCTATCTCCGCTTTGGCACTAAGGCAATATTTATTTAATTAATTTTTTAACTAGTCCTCTTCAAAAAAACTTTTTTACAATTTTTTCATAATTTTTGCATTTATGCATTTCTATATATTTCTTTTTACCAATGTTTATTATTGGTTGGTTTTTAATTTTCTTTCATGCAGTTTCGAATTTGGTAGAATTAACACTCCATATGCTTTGGGATGTGCTGCCCCTTTTCGCTTTTTAATGTTTTTTTCCCTAGGATTAGTGCCCTTTGCATATAGTACATAATGCCTGGCTTCACTAAAGTTTCAGCAAGCCTGCAATGTTAGTGTTAGTCCCTTGTCTATGTCCGGTCATTCATTCATAGGATTAGTACTCTTTGCATATAGTAAATAATGCCTGGCTTCACTAACGTCTCAGCAAGCCTGCAATGTTCGTGTTAGTCCCTTGTTTGTGTCCGGTCATTCATGGAAGGGCTCCATTTTGCTTTCCATTCACTTTGTTAGTCCCAGTCCTCTTTCTTTGTCTACCTTTTCCATTCAGTGTTAAATGCCTTCCAGTTGAGTGCTACTACACCCCACTGGCTGCCTTTTTCTTCACTATGAAGAATAGCGGATACACGCAGCATTTTCCAGAAGCAAGCCGCAGCTTTCTTTAGAAGCAAGTCATCTGATGCTTCTACGTGGTAGAAGTCAACAGTAAGTTCAATTTTACTTACTTTTTTCACTAAGCCATGACTGACCCACACGCTGGGCGTTTTATTTACACTGCCTAACTCACATGTTGGGCTTGTCATTTTTTACTATTATGCAGCACTGCCATACTCATTAACCCATAGCCTGATACCACCAGCCCCAGGCTAGGAGCTTTCGTGTCCTGCGCAAAATACGAAGCGCTCCAAGGGCATCCACATATTCATATGGTGAGTTTTTGTTACCTTTACCATACCTGCACACCAGCCGTATTAAATTACTGCTGCACATAAACTATCGCCACCTTTATGTCTTTGTTCTCCTCCTCTTTCACTTTAGGTGAAAATTCCAGATTCAGTTTGTTTTCTAATTGCTAAACCCAAATAATGTGCTGAATGCACGACATCTTGCATGGTGAGCACATGATGTGCCCTCTGAGGTACGTTTCGCCATGTTTTGATTTATGTGCCTTTCTTTTGCACAGCATTTTTTGTATTCTATCACACACATTTTTCACTATATGATCACATCTTTCACTTATTTTTTCTCATGAGGTGACTTAGTTTTTGGGCACGCTCTTTACACTTTAAGGGCGCCTTTCTGGTAACCTTCAAGTTTTCTGTCTGGGGGTACTGCCAACTTGGTTCTGGGGCACTGAGGCCTGATGCCTTCAACATATATTGGTATATTCTCTAGTTCTCTTCCCATTTAAAGTTAAACCTTTTGAGTTCACAAAATATCCCCTGTTACTACCTTTTCAGGAGGACCCCCTACATTAAGGCGGTCTGTATTAAGGCTGAATGTGAACATCCCAGTACCTGAGGAAGGTGGTTGCTACCCATCAATATACCACCGAAACGCCAACTAGTCTTATGTAATGGTCGCAGGAACTACATTCTCCTGCCGTTTGGCATCATGGACATACACGCTTTATAGCGGTAGGCGTAGTACACCCCCTTTCAGACTGTGACAACACAGCAGATAAATGACTGTTTGGGTGACGTATATGTCGAAATTTTTTTCAGCCAAAATCTGGCTTAACACAGCACTGTGCGACATTGTTTACATGGTTAGCCAAAATTAGGCTTAGCAAACAATATTCTGTGTGATATATATATTTTTTTTGTTGTAGCCATAATCAGGCTCTGGTTGGCGCATGTACTGTGCCATTTTTACGAAATTGTTTAATTTGAGCCTTTAGACAAGTAAGGGTCAGCTAGGGATAGTTTAAGTTTTATTAGCTATCTCGGAAAACTCTTAGGATTTAAAATGTATTCACTGTTTTGCTAACGCCAAATCATTTTTTGTCAGTTCCCATATATTGGGTTCCCATGTTTATTTCCTAGTGGGGTTGTACCCCTACTTCTGTGAACCTTTGCATAAATTCTGCTCGCATTGATTGTATGGACCAAATAGTCCTGTTTTTTTTCTCTTTGTAAATTGCATTGTCTTTGTATGTTTTTCATGTTGTATGTACTTATTAAATTGACACATTGTCTTGTTACAAACTAACAATTAAAGCAAGTTTATAATTTTTTTATGCCAATGTACTTTTTCCCCTTTTTTTCTCATAAAGGTTACTTTGACTGATGAGAGACCAGTAAATTAAAATATTGTATTTGATTTAATCTATTGTTTAGGCTACCAGGAGAATAATACTGTTAGCTCCACAAATTATATTTTTTGACTTTGTATGTTCAGGCACACCCTTGTGTTTATAGATGTCTGTTTGCTCCATTTGAGTGCCTGTACGTTTTGGAGTCCCTCTTTTGTTTACACTGAAAGTTACTGAGACAGGAGTTCACCCTTATCGCTTTGTTGAGGTCTCTTAGAAGCAAAATACCAAAGACCTTGGTAGCCGCATCTAAAAGCGCTATGGGTCTATAGTTACTGGGATTGAGAACATCACCCTTTTTAAAGATGGGGACTATAATACATTGGACCCAGGAATCAGGAATGGTATGGGTCTCGAAGATGTAATCAAATATTGGTCTAAGTACATTGGCCCATAATTCCGTAGCCTCCATTATTACAAAAGGCGGTATGCCATCCGGGCCATGCGCTCTAGATGGCTAAAGTTTATTAATAGCCCAAGTAATGTCCCCAAGATCCCAAGAGCATTCTCCCTTAACTGGATAACCCCGATTCATGTCTAATCCTGTTACAAATTTAGAGGGGAGTGCAAATTTCTTCGCACAATAAGTGCACCAAGCCTCCGCTATTTTTAGCGGGGGAAAGGGTGATGTTGACAGTCGCCCAAAATTTACCCTCCTTACCCTTATATAAACTTTCCATCATCTGTTGATGGGTTCTAAGATATTTGTCCATTTTCAACGACTTTACCAAGTTTTTATGTTTCAGAATGATCTTTTTGTTCCATTACCTGTAATTCATAAGACGTAAGGGAAGGTTTGTTAAGAACCCTCAAGTCCCTACATTTATTTAGCTTAGATTTATGGATTCTAGAGTCCCAGCTGATCATTTCAGATCTATGTAAAGTCTGTCCCACCCACCTTGCTAATTTTATAGGCACAAGACATAATATTATTATAGTAATTCCCCCCCACCCCCGTCGAAAGGACCAGCGCCCCTGAGTTTAGGTATTCCTAACCTTATTCTTATTCCAAATAACCGTTCTCCCTTGTTTCGCAACGTTGAGGCCCATATATTCTGGTTTTATTTGAAGGTCAGGAAGCGCCAGGGTCAAAGTAAAGTGTAGAGGAATATGATCACCCAAATCTACATCTACATGTGTCAATTTACCACACGCTTGCTTCCAATCATTAGAAACATAAAAGAAACCAATCCTAGAACTATTGGTTCCCCCTTCTTCCAGGTATGTTTAGGTAAGTTCCAATCAATGGAGTGATCCAATAGACCCAAGTCCCAGGTCTCCAAAAGTTTACCCCATTGTATTCATCTCCTAAGATTAGGATGGAGCATTTTAGGGGTAGCCCCTCTCTCATTCCACACAAGTCCTTCTGCACGGAGGGAGTTCAAATCTCCCATCACAATACGATCGCCAAAACCCTTCTCATACCAATCTCCCAGAATCTCTGAGGGTCACTTCCACTTGGTTGAAAGGTACTCTCAGAGGATTCCTGTATAGGTTCAATAAAATAATTGGAGCTACTCCATTTCCCAAAAATAAAGCAATCCCTAGGAGCCATTCACTATTATACAATCACTCTGCCTTGAAGGCCCAAGTTATGATAAACAGCAATACTCAAACCACCACCAGGCCTCCCAGCTACACCCCTAGAGGCTGAATAGGAAAAAGTAGAAAAACCTTCCATATGGATTTCACCAAGCATCATGGTTTCTTGAAATAGATAAATGTGGGGGCGAGTGGAAATCACATACTTATTCACAAATGTATTCAAATTTATACCACCACATGAATTCCATTAAATGATATCAATATTATTATTATTAGGGACAGTCTGATCCTTGTCTAAGGGTCTCAAGGGTTTTAAGAGCTGGCTTTAACCAAGACCAATCCTGACCTTTATTAAGTAAGCTAGAAATCAAAGTCAATACAGGTTCAGAATTAGAGCCTAAATGTAATGTAAATATTAGAGCCTAAATGTATATTTTGTTCCGTTTGGATATTAATCGGTTTCTTGTATTACAGGAAAGTATCTGCCTCTTCAGCATTAGCTAAAGTTAACAGATCAAAACCCAAGGACTCAAGGTTTTTTTCTTGGGCACGGACCATATCGGCCGCCATCTCAAAGTGGAAACTACTTACCAACCAGTGATCATTATGTCTTGGGAGGGCTATAGCGTCTATATCATCTGTTATAGAGCGAAGTAAAGGTTTTTTTTTTTAACAGATTTAATACATTTGTTCTGTTCAAATTAGCCAAAGAGTCTGCCTTGTTATTAATCCATCCAATGATCTTCCCTGTATTAATCGTCAAGGCAGGCTGTTTGTGTGCTGGCTGCTCCTTAATGTTAGAAAAGGGAGTTTTTTTTTTTTAAATTAGTTTTTATTGGTTTTGTCATGAACAACAAAGAAAAGAAACAAAAAGCCAAGGCACATGTCAACTGATGCACCATTCATAACCTTCAATCACAACGAAAAACGAAAGGCATAATGTGAGCTCACAGTGTTCAACAATTATCTCAATTCGCAGGTCAGGTGCATTTCAAGAAACTCAAAAGAAATAACTTCCCCTTCCCCCCTCCCCTCCTCCCTTGATTTAGCTCCAATCCAGTAATCATTACTGAAGCGCAAAAAACGTTGATAGGGCAATATTCATGGCTCCGAAGTCATGAATATTACTGCCGCCTGGGCATTGGATTTCCATTAGGACTCCTCGGGTTCATCGGATAGGGACTCATCTGTTGTTAAGTGTTGACTTTTAAAGTCCATCCATAGAGTTTCACATTGGGCAGCTCTTCCGTGTAGGGCGGCCGTTATTGTTTCCATCAAGTAGATATTCGTGGCTAGGGCAATCCACTCATGCTTCCTAGGCACCGCTCTGGATTTCCATATGATCGCCAGAAGGGCCCTGGCGGCAAGGAGTAGGTGGGGGGTTACGCCTTTCACTCTGGTCCAATCGTCTGTGTCCCTTTCTAAGGCAAAAAGCACAAGATAGGGGTCAGCGTCTCTTTGAATGCCATCAATTTCCTTGATCCACCCCAGGACCTCGTCCCAGAATACTTTGATATGCGGGCAACCCTACCACATGTGCCAGTAATTGCCCGTTTGGCCACATTTCCTCCAGCATGTCGGGCTCATTGTCAGACATTTTGGATACTCTGAGGTGGTCATATTGCCACCGGTGCAGGAGTTTGATGGCATGTAATTTGTACTGACAAGATAAAGATGTTCTGGAGGCAGCTCTGCACATTAAATCCCATTGCTCAGGGTATATTTGTTCCCCAAAGTCCTTTTCCCACCTGGACCTCAAGGGCTCCGTAGTTCCGTCTCCCGCTGCTATTAGTTCCTGGTACATTATTAATATAAGACCTTTCCTTTCCACTCTAGAGTCCAATATCTTCTCGAATGGGGTCAAGTCTCTGTTCAATTTGTCCTTCCATTCTGCCTTCGTCAGGACCCCTTTCAGTTGGATGTACTGGAATGTGGAAAGAGTGCCTATGCCCAATGCTTCCGTCAGTTCCGGCAGAGTGATATAGGAGTCCTTTCTCTGGAGCTGGCCCACTCTCTCCAAACCCGCCTCGTACCAAGATTGGTATCTGCCCACATCCGGTATGTGATTGTTCATACCAGGGGACCATAGATGGCTGAGCAGAGATGGCCAGGTGGTGATCTTGCACATCTCTTTGTTTGCACGCCATACACTCCATATCGTGCTCAGTATAGGGTGACCTTTGATTTTCCGTAGTACCCTTTTGTGCGGGGTCCACAGCCATTCTGATACTGTGGGCGGGGCATAGTAGTGGTTGTCCTTTCGGACCCATTGAAGGTCATGATGGTCTCTGAGGGGGGGGGGGGATCATGACTCGTAACTGGGAAGCAATGTAATAAGATCTCAAGTCCGGGAGCCAAACCCCTCCCCTGTCCTTGGGCAGTATCAGCGTGGTGTATGCAATTCTTGGTTTCTTTCCCTGCCATATAAATCTCATCATGATTTTTTTAGCTTCACTAAAGAACCCTTTAGGTATTTCGATTGGCGCATTTGGAAGGGGTACAGGAAGCGGGGGAGGCACGTCATCTTAACCGGGTTAATGCGGCCAAGCCAGGAGATCGTAAGTTTTCCCCATTTCCCAAGGTCTGCAGTGAACCGCTGAAGGAGCGAAGGAAAGTTGGCTTCGAATAAGTCATCCAGGGTTCTAGTAATCTGTATGCCCAGGTACTGTAGTGTGAGGTGTTCCAGCTTAAGGCCTAGTGGGAGAAACTTGAGATCATTTTCTGTCGTGGTTCCCTGAAGCGGGAATAGGATGGATTTTGCCTTATTTACTATAAAGCCGGAGAATTGACCATGTTCGTCCATTAGTCTAAGGGCATGGGGAATGGACTTTGCGGGATTGGTTATGTGGAGGAGTATATCATCCACGTAGAGCGCTATTTTATATCCTGTCTGGCCTAATCGGATCCCTCCTATCACGGGGTCAGCTCTTATACTTTGTGCAAGGGGTTCCAATGAAAGGGCAAAAAGGATCGCAGAGAGGGGGCATCCTTGTCTAGTCCCTCGTTGCAATTCAAACCAATGGGAATACTGTCCGTTCACGGATATCGAAGCTGTGGGAGATGTATATATTGCCTGTATAACCCTCCTGGTTTTAGGACCTACTCCGACCTTCTGCAGAACGGCTCCCAAAAATTCCCACTCCACTCTATCAAAGGCCTTTTCCGCATCGATTGACAACAGGACGGGATCTCCGGGGAGATCGCAGGCCACGTGGATGAGGTGCAATGTTTTGCGCATGGAGTCAACCCCCAGTCTCCAGAGTATAAACCCAACTTGGTCCGAGTGAACCAGGCGGGGCATTAGTGTTTCTAATCTAGCCGCTAGTACCCTGGAATACATTTTTGCATCGAGGTTGAGAAGGGAAATCGGACGATAAGATCCGCAATTTTTAGGGTCCCTGCCTTCTTTGGGAATCACTGTTATCAAGGCTTTTTTAAAAGGAGTTTGGGGACTGTCCTGTCTCTAGTATTTCGTTAAATAGATCCAAGAGGAAGGGGGCTAGTTGTTTGGCAAACGTCTTATAGAAACCAGGAGTATAGCCATTTTCTCCCGGGGATTTACCTAGTGTTAGCCATTTAATCGCCTCATGAACTTCCTGTTCAGTAATTGGGGATTCCAGAAACTAAGTTTCTGCGTTCGTTATTGTGGGCATGGTGATTGCTGATAGGTAGGCTGATAGGTCCGGTTGGTCGGGGGTTATTTCAGAGGTGTAAAGCTTCTCATAAAAATTGGCAAAGGATTCTGGGATTTTGCAGGGGGTTTTGGGAGGGGGGGACGGCATCCTCAATGATTTTGTTCACCCTACGGTCAGCTCTTTGTTCCCCAAGTCTAGCTGCCAGTAAAGCGTCGGCTTTATCTCCTTTCTCATAAAACTTCTGTTTTAGAAACTGCAGTTTGCGCACCACTTGGTTGTGTTCTAGGAGCCGCAGTTCTCCCCTTTTTAGCTGAGCTGTTCTAACTTTTCCGGGGTCCACTCTAAGTTCTTTTCTCATCTCTCCCTCTAATTCACCTATTTCTGCCCTTAGCCTTTGCTCTATGATCTTCCGCTCTCTCTTCTTAGCGAACGCTTCCCGTATTAAGACCTCTCGCCATGTGGCCTTCCCTGCCTCCCAGACTACCTGTTTGGAAACCTCCCCATCGTTATTTATTTTAAAGTACTCTTCGATCTCGGTCTCCATATTCGTCTTGAAGACAGGGTCTTTCCAGAGGGTCTCATTGTATCGCCACTTCCCTCCCACAATGGGTAGATCAGCCCAGGAAATATCTGCCAAAACCATGTCATGGTCCGACCCTGTTATCGGAATGATGTCTGACTGTTGTGCAGTGGTTATGAGGTCATTCGTTAGGTAAATATAGTCAATGCGTGTATACGTGTGATGGGGATTCGAATAAAAGGTGTATCCAGCTGCATCGGGGTGCATAATTCTCCATACATCGTTCATGTTGTACAGATCCATTATCTCGGCGAGGTCGGTTCGTCCCCCTTTAGTCCGATTTCTTGTTTCTGGGTTTCCCGGTTTCCAATCAATACCTGGATCAGCCCATTGTTTGAAATCACCCCCCAGAATGACGTGCCCCGTGGCCTCCAAAATTATTTTTGGGATCACTTTCTGGAGGAATGCAGTCTGTCCAGTGTTGGGTGCATATACAGTGGCGATAGTCACTTTCATTCTGGCTATTCTTCCCGTGATCAGGAGGGTCCGACCTGCCACATCAGAACATGTCTTTTCCACCTCAAATTGGATGCCCTGCTTGAGCAAGATACCAACCCCTCCCTTTCTCAACGGGCCCGAGCCCCAGAACTCCAGTCCTCCCCGCTTCCCAACGATGCTTCTTTCTTCCCCTTTGGCGAACTTAGTCTCTTGAATGAGCATTATGCCAATGTTGGATCTGCGGAATTCCCTTAGCACTAACGACCTCTTAGTTGGGGAATTCAGCCCCTTCACATTGATGGATGCCACTGAGTAAATCTCTTTTTTTGGTTATCAAAAGATGTCATCTTCGGGTGCCTCTGGGGCGCATTTCACTACTGGCGACCAGACAGTTATTCGGACCTTAAGGCCCACATCAACGTTGGTGTTGCAAACAAATTCAAATGGAGCTATCATTATGCCAAAAACCCTTTCCTTCAGGAGTTGCTGAGCCTCAAGCAAGCCCAGGAACTGAGGGTGCTGCATTGGCAGCTTTCGACAGCGTCTAGAACGGACTTGGTGGCAGTGTTCCATCCGTTGTGGGACCATCAATGGGGACAGTTACCTCACGGTCCCTATCAGGTATTCCATCTCAACATAAGGGTGAGCCCCTATCCCACTCCCCCCTCCACCCCCAACTTCATAAATCACAACAGTAACAACACTAATCATACAAGAACATAACATTACGTGCAGTCCCAGGGTCGTCCTACGCAAGTTTGTGCCCCCTCTTGCATCGGCTGTGTATCTGAGTCTTTGTTCCTCTGAGGGTCTTCGGTAAAGTTGCAGCCGTGGATTTCAATATGTTGGTTCATAAGGATTGCAAGATTAAATGTCATTTTGCGCTTTCAAGCGTATTGTTAGGGCGTCTGTATTTTCTCGACCCTTTCACTCTTTCTTCTAGGGCCCTGGAGCTCTCATTGCATTCCCGCTCGCCCATTTTCATCTCCCTCGCCTTCTCCCGGGCCTGTTCCCAGAATGTCAGCGATGCAATCCTCAATCTCCCCTTCAGACCGGAGGATGATTTTCCTGCTTTCGTACTCAAAGGTGAGTGAGAAGGGGTATCCCCATCTGTACCGTATGCCTCGTTCCTTAAGCCATCTTGTCAGAGGACTGCAGAGTCGTCGTAGCGCCAATGTGAGTGAGGACAGATCCTGGAAAATCGTTGTTTGAGCACCCCCCATTGTGAGCGGACCTCCAGACCTGGCCTTTTCAAGGACCCTAGTCCTGTCTTGATATCGATGGAATTTGGCTAGGACCGAACGCGGGCTACCCGGTGGCCCTCCCGCTCTATGTATTCGTTCGGTTTTGGGTTCATCAATGTCTTCATCTGCTGTTAGGATTTATCGTGGATCGCGCTTTTGAGGTCTCCTTCGGTTTCACCTTCTGGGATCCCAAAAAAGCACAGGTTATTCCTCCTTTCTCTGTTTGCTAAATCATCCATTTTAAGACGCATCTCCTCTTCTCTCTTTCCAATGTTTCGTAACCTCACGTCCATTTGGGTCTCAAGGGTATCAATTGAGGCCTGGTTGTTTTTGACCCCCTCCAACCTCTCCTCGAAGCTGTCCATTCTCTGGGTGATCTTGTCGATTTTGCCACCAAGGTTCGCCCCCATATTTTTTCTCTCATGTAATAGAGCGGCAATATCTCCTTTTGTAGCGGCCGCTCCCGCGTTTTCCGTTGACATGGTTGCCGTAGTTGCGAGGGACGGGGTGGATGGGGTGTAGGCGTATTCAGCTGGCTTATGTTTTATGTTCATAAAGGGTGAGAGGAGGCATAAGCCCCTGAATCGGGGGCCTTACCCTCTCTGGAGTTGCGTAGATGAATAGAGTCCGGGAGGGCCCCTATTTTGCGACCGATCTGCGATTCGATGCAAGGTAGCTAGGGTGCTTGGTGGGTAGTCTGCAGTGCCAGAAGGAGAGTATACCCTAAGGTATCCAGATCACTACTTTGTTGGGTATCGCCGTTTTCCAATATTTGGCCGTTGGGTCTGGGGGTTTGGCCGCGAGGTTGGGGTAGGGGACGATGTTCGGAAATGCTCAGGGGTGTCTGTTGAGGATCCGGGGCGGTCGTAGGGCGCGGTGCCCTCCAAAATGTTCTCCTTTCCAAGTTCGTTATGGGAGAGTGGTTATTTGCTTACCCACAGTGAAGGGTTTGCGACAGTCTTCTGAGTGGGATCCCCTCTCCTATCCCAAATTGCCAGCCTCAGGGAATCGGGCACAGCATAACCGTGCTGAACAACGTTATTCCAAATTTAAATGAAGGCGGTTGGGCAGGGCACCAGCCACTGTCTCAATCCCTCGTGGTGTAGCCTGAGCTTTGGGGCCGCAGTCAGTGCTTGGCAGAGGAAGTTTCTCTGATGGGGGTTCTGGCGGCGCAGTGGTCCTGGGGTGTCATGATCACTGCTTCCAAGGAACCAGGACCAGCCCAACGTCCTTGGAAGCAGGCCCCTAACCCTAATCCTAGGCACCAGCCAGTCCCCACGGGGACCTTTTGGACCTTGTCCTGGCGCCGGTGGCACCAGGCTCATCAGAATCATCGGTCCCGGCACTGGAAGCGCCGGGCTCATAATATGTGTGCAGATGCTTGGGTGGACTTACCTGCAGCAGACCATGCTGCTTACTTACCAGCCACTTAGAAGTCCTCTGTGAACAGGAACTACTTTCTTACCTGGGTGGGGCAAGCTCCACTCTCTGGATTCAGCACTGGAAAGCTTCTGGAACTGGAACTCTTTTCTTACCTAGGCGGGGCCATGGAGGAAGACGCCTCATCACTCCAAGGCTATTTAAACCACACCCGATAGACGAAACGTGCTTCGCGTTATTCTGCATCTGCAGCAGAACGCTCACCGAGTCTGTTCCAGCCTTTCTTCTTACGATCCTGAATCTGCAAGAATCATACTCACCATTCCTGCATCCTGAATCTGCAAGAAGCATACTCACCATTCCTGCATCCAGTCGACAGCAGCACCTGCAGGGACAAGAAACAGCAGGTTAGCAAGGCAGCCTTAACTCGCAGTGCTACTCACCTGATCCATCGGCTGCGGTCATTTTCGGCACGCTGCACCTCCGCCTGCGAAGACAAAAGCATTGTCACTACTTACCGGCACTCTGTGAATTCTGGATTTCTTCACACTGCATCGCCGCCTGCGGAGATAAAAGCATTGTATCTACTTATGGACATTCCGCGGACTCCGGCGCTGTAAACCAACTTCTGAAAGACAAAAGAAGAGACATTAGACAGGTATTTACTTACACCCATCGCGCTCTTCGCAATAGAACGCCTGCAATACTTCGGCGTCTCTTCAGCACGAACTACGCTGCAAGGGAAAAGACAGTTGGAGCGCTTGCATTTACTCACGCATTTCCAGGCGCTTCACTCCATCTTCCTCAAGAGTCCTGCAAGACAAAAGGGAGAAAAGCATTATACGAAGTCCTGTTCAATGTTAACGTGCCTTGCACCTAAAGACTATAAAGACTAAAAAAGGTGTCTGGAAACTCACCGCTCGTGCAGTTAACGACGGTAACGGTCTTCTGAGTCCAAGAGGCCTATGTTTCACCAGTGAAGGAACTGGCAACAGCGCCCTGCACCAGACGCAGATGGAGAGCCCAGCATTCACCTATCTAAGGTTAGCACGTTGACCTGGGGGGCTCTACAGAGAGGAAGAGGGACATTGAACAACCCAGACCATTAACCCCTATATTCATTCACCTGCAGAAACCTCACCCTACGAGTTCGACACACAGTGCGAAGAGGTTCGACCCCAGAAGCCCATCGGGTTCTGTACATCACCTTTCGAGTCACAGACACCTTCCTGCCAAGATCAGCGCCTCCGTGGGAATCAGGTGAGCGTTACATGGGGGCCCAGAGTGCGGTGGCGGGTGTTCACTCCTCTTGTCCCAAACGCCGTTATTTGCGGGGGAGGCCGTGAGCAGCGGGGCCCGCCTGTCAGGTGCTGTGTGCGTAGGTCGCAGGTGAGGGGAGCTGCCGCGTAGATTCTCTCATTCTGCGGGAGCAAAGGGAGGGGTCGAAGGGGCTCGTCCGTCAGGCACCTCGCACACAGGCAGCGGGCGAGGGAAGCCGCTGCACGGAGTCCCTTGCTTTGCGGGGGAGAGGGAGGGACTAGCGTGCCCCCTTCGCCGGGTGGCGTACGTTCAAGCAGCGGGTGGAGGGAGTCGCTTCGTGGGTTCTCCCGTACCTCTGGGGCAGCTCCTCACCTCAGTGTACTTGCAAGTCCCTCTGGATCCTCGGTGGTATGGGGGCCGGGGTGACCTGCCGTGGGCTCTCCTGGTTCTGCTCGATTCTTTCACCCGCTCACAGGGCTCAGATGACAGGACCGAAGGTGGAGGCGTCCAGGGGGGTACTTCACAGGCCGCTGCCTTCGCCGTCTCGTGGAATCCACGGCCGGGCTGCCGCGATGCTGGGGTTTCACTTTCGCTTTCGTTACAGGCCCACTGCAGGCCCGCCTTGAGGCTCGGATTTTCGGGTGGTGGTTTCTCCTCTTTCCCCGGGCCGATTTTGCCCACGTTTGCTCTCACCCAACAGGGGGGGGGGGCCCTCACACAACCACTTAACACTTCTGATCTGGTGGGGGGGGGGTCGTGAGACGGGGGCTCAGGTCATCTCAGGGACCAATGGTGTCGGAGCTCACACGGAGTTGGAGCCCATCAGTGCGCCCCCTGGTGGCCAGTCGATAAGGATAAGGGAGGTTTTACTAACAAATTTTCCTGTGCCTCCTGAATATTCAGGGCCTGTGTATTTATAGAGCTCTTGCGTATATAGTTAGAGGTTAAACCACTCTGATTATCGGGCATAGTTGGTAACCCACTAATCAAAGATATCCAAGGATAGATCAGGTGCCAATGATTGCGAACTCGGCAATATACTAATTTGTTCAGAGCCTGTGTAAATTCTAGCATGTTTGGTGCTAACTATTTTACCAAAGGCGGTCATCTTTGTTTGCTTGGTGTGTGGGCGAAGCTCTTCCTGTAGTTTGGCCATATTGAACTCAAGCTCCTTCTGCCGAAACAGCAGCTCTTGCTTCTTGAATTCAATCCAGCGTTTCCTGAGACTCACCCAAAGTTTTCAAAGCAAAATTCAAGCTAATGTGCAGGTTGGATAGAAGAGGAAATTAATAATAATCTCTACCTCCATTACTGGGTGAGTACTTTTCCTGCCTACCCCTACATCCTGGACGAGTTTCTAATATCTCCTGGTCAGGTTCAGTGGATCTATACACTGTTCCCTACCGATCATCCAGGCCAGCTCCTCCTTCAGTTTGAATATTACCATCTTTCATATTATACTTCGTGGTGTAGCCGTGTACATAACAATCATTTATGGAAAAGTCAAACTTTCAGAAGAATGGCTACAAAATAAAGGCACAATGAGCAACTGCAAAAACAAATATTTATTGATCATGAAGCAAAGGAGCTGAGCCGATAGAAGGTCTAACGTTATTAACACATTTAAAACAAAAAAAAATGTTATTCTTTTTATTGGTTTGTTACAAACTTTTAAAAAAGACCAGACAGTAAATCAATTAGAAATGCAATCGATCATAGTAAAATGATTAACCAATATTTACAACATTAAGGTAGAGACGCGTAAAGACATAATACTAAGACAGGAGACAAGAATTCGAAAAAGAAATCGACACTAGAGGAGAAAAATAAAAAGGATCAGAAATGCATAACAGAATAGAGTAATTTGTGCAGGGTGCACAGTACTAGAAAAGATGGATGTTCGGAAAACATAAGGAGATTTCTCCTCTTCATCATTCTTTCTCACTCCTGTACCCAAAATTAAAGATTTCAGTTTTAAATTTTAAGTGGTACTTCCACTTTTGCCAGCTTCTTTACTACCTCTTCTAGAAAAAAAAGTCAGTTCAATTGTCAGCTTCCAATCATAGTCATCAAAAAGTATGCGCCAATCTTCAGCATTCAGTGAAGATCTTGCTTGAAAAAAAATCTCCCAAGTACAGATTCCGTTCTTGTGTCAGCCCCGGACAAATTAGTGTCAGATGTTTTAATGTATCGGGCATTAGGTCACATAGTCGACATGTCAGAGATGCTGGGTCGTTCGTCTTCCAAACATTTTGATTTTCTCTAGTTGGTATTTGGTTTAGGCAGAATTTCCTAAATATCAACCTGCGGGCTCTCCCAGGCAATTTCTCCAGATAAGCTTGAGTTGTATTATACCTTTTTGCATCGCTCAGAACCATACTCATTGCTTTATGTTTACGCCAGGTGTCCTCGGGATTGATCCAATCTTGAGTCCTTAAGGTAGTTTTAACTTTGTTACGATTGGTTTGCAATGTCAAATTATCAGAGCTTATGTCCGCTAGTATTTTTTCAACTCGTTGAGCCCATGATGTTAGTACGCTCTCGCTGTTACCATTCGCTGGGTCTTTCAGGATTGCATATTGGGGAGCAATCTGTATTCATGTCATCTTACGAAACTCATTCAGAATGTTCCACATTATTCTAGCATTGATTGATATCAATCCTAGCTCATGCCTTATGGATACAGTTGGGACACCCTTTGGTAGCCACAAGACTTGTCCAAAAACAATGATCAAGAGAGGCCCAGAGATCTGCGTAGCAGCCAAAAGCAGTTTTTGCTTCCATGAATTAGTGCAGGTACGACTTTTTGCTTATAGAAATTCATTACAGGTGTGATAGAAAATTTGACACATTTTTTGTTCAGCATACAGGCTTGGTTTGTGAGTTGTTCACATTTGGCCTTTGTTCTTTCTATCCAAGGTGAGTCGTTGATGCTGGCACTAACACACATGCCCAAGTATAAGATTTGCATTACTTCATCAATGGTTTCATTTCCCAATTTCCATATTAATTTTTTGTTCTTGCACACATCTCTATTCGTTTGCAGGTTTTGTAGGACTAAAATTTTCGATTTTTTTGTATTAACACACAACCCATTTTGGTTCATGTATTGTTGTAATATGTTTAATTTGCGCTGGAGGCCTATGGGTGTCAGATCCAACAGCACCAGATCATCTGCATAGAGGATCCAATTTACTTCATTTCCATTTATCTTTGGAGGGAAAACCTTAGCTGCTGCATAGTGCTCACCGATATCGGATATAAAGAGATTGAATATAATGGAAGCCAGTGGGCAACCTTGTTTTACCCCACAAGACGTTTTTATGGGGTCAGATAGTGTGCCATGTTGGTCCAGTCTCACTCTGATTTCCATATTAGTGTGCAATTCTTTTATTGCCATTAGAAGACTTACGGGGCAATTTCATTTTTGCCCAAAGCAGGTCTCTATCAATGCTGTCGAAAGCCTTCGACAAGTCAATGCAAGCAAGGTAGACCCGCTTGTCAGTTCCAATTGCCTCAATTTTTAACAAGTTGAGGATCATCAGGTTTAAGCCGCAGCCTACTCCGTTCACGAAGCCTGACTGCTGGCAGTCAAAGTGCCCACGTGTTATCCACTTTGTTAGTTGTTTTTGTAGTTGGACGGCATACAGTTTGCCTAAAACATCCAAAAGCGCAATAGGTCTTTAGTCATTTGGGTCCGCTCGATTGCCTTTTTTAAAGATGGGGACCACAATCGCACTTTTCCAACTTGACGGTGTAGATCAATGCATGGCTATATCGGAGAATAGATTCGCGCAGAAATTTGCCCACTCTTTCGGGTTTTGCTTTAAGATGTAATTTGTTAGTCCATCAGGACCGGGTGCCCGTGATGAACTGCATTGTTGAATACTTTGCAGGATGTCGGAAGCCTCAAATTGCAGGTCCCATTTGCAGAGTTCTGGTAATTTAGATTCTGGGATTATGCCTTTTTTTTCCATATGGTTTTCCAAAATGTTGAATCTACCGAGTTTCATAACCATATTAGTTTGTATGGCTTGCTGTTTACAACTGTTATTGATTAGTTTCCAGAAATCTTGTGAGTTTTTGTTGGATAGAGTCGACATCATTGCCTCCGAGTCTCGTTGCTGGAGAATAACCCTATGTGAGATCAGCCAGTTTTTATATTTTTGTCTGCTCACTTTTTTCGCCACTTGTTGGTCGGTGGTACTTAGGTTAGTGTGTTGTCTGAGTTCTTTTCTGAGTTGACGCTTTCTTTTGGCAATTCCTTCATCGTACTGATGCTTTGGTCTGAAGGAACCTCTTTTCAGACCCTGAGCTTGGAACGTGAATTGTTGTAGCAGGTGGATGTACTCCACTATTTTCCATCTCACCACTGAAACAGTTTATATAGGCTTCTGTAATTTGGTTTACCTCGTCGCCACTTACTGTCAGTCTTATTCAATTCGGTTCTGCAGCAATGTTCTGTGTCCACATGATAGACCTACTTCTCTCGACGTAGAAGACTGACAGTTTGAGTTGACTGTGATCACTCCATGGGGATTTAGTTATATGCAATGAGAAAGCGCATCGATTTAGGTTTTCAGATAAATAAAAATAATCTATAATCGACAACATATCCTTACATTTCCATGTTGTTTGCGCAGGGATGTCTCCTTTGGTATTTCCATTGATCATTACATTTCTCTCTTCCAATGCCAAGGACCATTCTACGGCAAGTTTGTCAACTCCTCCACCAGACTTGCTTGTTTTTATACACTCCAAGTTGAAGCCCCCACAGAGTATTCTATTGGGAACTTCCTGGGCAATGTTGAGGTCATCAATTATGTTGCATACAGTGTTTATGAATTTAGATGTTCCTGCTAGCTTATGATGCCAATAGACATTAATTATGTCCAGACGGTTTTTATTTAAAGTTATAGGACATTTTGATTCCACCACGGTATGCTGTATAAAGGCGATGTAATTGGTTGAGCTCAACATTTTCAGGCCTGAGTTTTTCCTAATTAAAGTTAGTAGACCTGCCGGTGGACAACCTTTTTTTCTGGTTATGGTTGGATTCATAGCTAAATCAAAGTCCACTGAAACAGGACAACTAGCCATCCACGTTTCTTGTAGGCAAATAATGGTAGTATCTTCAGCCCATTTGAGGGATTCTAGGAACAAATAACTAAAACCTCTAGTGTTCCATGATGTGATGTTGAGGTTGAGGTTTGGGCCTTCTGGCCCTAGTGGGCATTAGCTTGTTTGACCTCCCAATACTCCCGCTATCCAGTTCCAATTTGCTGGCATACCAGTGTCGTTTGAACCTGCACCAGCATCTTTGATTTCAGCCTTCTGATTTAATTTGCATGCAAAGGTGATTTGGATGTTTTCTCCTGGAATTAGATCTCTTGGGGTGATGCCGTTATCAAGCCTCTCAGGACATACACCGCTCTCAGCATTGTCGGACACCTCATAAGCACTTTGCTGTACTACGATCTATTTCACAATATCAGTTTTAGCCATGTTGACTCTCAGTCTTTGGTTTGTTTCATTTACATCCTGCTGCTGGCAATTTTCCTTGGAGTCAGGGAATTCTTCATGTATGTCAAATCCTAATGAGAATAAGAAGGGAACAGCGTTTATTAAGAGATTGCATATTAATTTTGAGTCTATATGGAGGTGTGCTCTGTCATTAAAGAGCTCATCTATAAATTCGACAGTTTGTATGTCGCTAGACTCAATTGGTCTCAATCCTGGAACATGGTGTAGTAGGTGCAGGATGTTATTTCGGTTCAAAGTCATGCTGTCTTTAGATGTTAAGATTTGTTACAGAACCAGGTGGTATTTTGCTGTTTTACATTGAAGTTTGGTTGCTTTATTCATCATGGGGGTCGGACACCATTCATTTCGGCCATTATCCGAGCCCTTCTTTTTGTGACTAGGCATCGGTTGATTTTATTTACCCTGTGTGAAGTAAGGCATGTTCTTGTCTCTACTTACAGAAGAAAGCACCTGTTTTTGACCCATAGATTGCGTTTTTAACATGCTTTGGCCATTTAAAGTAAGGTTTGAAGAGTTCATTGCTGCTAAGCGCTTCCATTTAGAGTCCATAGTTTGGAAGCTTACAGCTTGGGTCTCGTATTTAGGGAGCTCATGGCAAACAGGGGGCAATACCAGGTGGCAAATTCTGCCAGATACTTGCGGGTAGACTGGGGCATCGCTGGAGATTCACCTGCTCCTGGCCTGTGATTCTGGCCAGAGGTTCGGGATAATCATCTTCACAGGGTTGCTGCGTGGATTGAACGTGTTCCACATCTTTATAGATTGTCAGATCCATTAGTTCATTGCCAGAAGTCTCTGCAATTGTTTCCGTTTCAGATTGACGATTGAATTGGGACCCAGAATTCTGAGTTACTGCTAGAATAACTTTTTGGCCGTGGCGCAGGGCTGCTCAGAGTTGACCAAGACGTTTACAGATTTAAAATTTCTAAGGAATTTCCTGCAACCCAGGTTATTCCGTTTTCTTTTGCATTTTTGGTTTTTCGTTTTTTTTTTCCATGCAATGTATTTTCCTGAGTGGAAATATTTTTTTGAAATATTGCATATGTTTTGTCTTTTTCACATGCCGTTGCACCATCTTTTCTCTGACAGATGGTACCCAGGCCGTTCGCCGAGGTAGAAGGTTGAGATTCAATTTCATCAGATGTAATAGAGACTAGAGACATTCTGTTTTTCTTTATTTTTGCTGGATACAAGTGCATTTGGTGAAACTTGCACATGCTGCACAGGAGACTTTTCGTTAGCTTCGTCAATAACAATTACTTCTGTTCTTAAGGACTGACTCAGATTACGATAATCGGTGGCCACTTGGGCCAAGATCACACAAGGAGCACTCAAAGTCTGTATGGAGAGTGGAGAGGGCCTAGGAGCTGAAGAATGTGTGTTAGATTTAGCAGCAGACTTCGGCCCACTCGTGTCGTTCTGCATGCTTACGGAGTGTACACATGCACGGTTCTCCACGTGAAGGGCATTTTGCCCGGGATTTTCTTTAACTTCTTTCTGCACAGTCTGGTGAGGTTTAAGAAGTCCCATTGCTTCTCTGGCCAGATCTGCAAGAAGTCCTCGCTGTTATTTCTTTTTTGGTCCTCTAATTCCTTGATGGATGCGTCAATTCTTCTTCTGTAGTCCCATATTGTGGATTGAGAGGCTGATGTCTAAATCACTGCTCGCTAATTTAGAGTTCATTAACGCAGACAACGTTGACAAGTCTTATGTTTTCGTTAATTTGCTCATAAAGTTTCATCATTGCCGCAATTGATATAGACAATGAAGACATTATATATGGCCTCAAATCATTTAAGTGAGTCTTTAATCAGATTCTGAATGTTACACTCCATAGTAGATTGACTTTGGTTGCCTTTGTTTTGTAGGCACCTTATTTAAGGGTACTGGCATTCCATGATGGAAGACTCTGAAGAGGATTCATCTGATGAAGAAGAGGAGTTTTCATCGTCATTATCAGCTTCTAGAAGGTGTTTATGATTGGCGTCCAACCAATTAGGACTCATGACATTCATATGTTTGGATGAATGAGTTACATTTCTACAGTGGTTACTTCTGTTTTGTGAGGGAAGGACCACTGAGAAAGGGCTTGAGTCAACACGGCATTGTTTCCTGGTACCAGCTGGCCATTTAGATGTAGTGCTATGTGATGTATTATTAACAATCGGAGGGGGACAATGTCAGACACCTCTTTATGTTTAACCCGAGAGTCGGACAAACCATCCATGGTTGCTGGTTTTATTTTTAGTTCATCAATCAGTTTGGTTAAGTCCTGTAGGAGTTTCTTTACAACAGCCAGCGAGTCGGGCCGTTTCCTCAGACTAGGAGACTTGCTATTAGTATCATTGAACAAATAATTTTTTTAATGAGATGAGGCAACTAGATTGGTCTGAAAAGAGATGTCTTGTGTATTAGAATCAAAGACCTCAGGCTCAGACTGGAGCTGCACTTCTTTCATGCCTATGTTAGATTCAGGGGGCTGCAAGGACGCTACAAGAACGCAGGCAGGCGAACAACTCTCATGTTGTGTCTCACTGCGTTCCATCAACGACTGAGGGTGCAAAGCTATGGATGCCACGTTGGTTGAATAACTAGTACTTTCAATCCAAGCGCTGGCACATTCAGAAGTCAAGCGCTTCATCCTGCAAGGGCGCCAATTATCACACGCACTCAGAATCACTAAGTTTTGCCAATTCTCCCCAAACTAAAGCACTCAAAGGGGGTACCTGGTCCGTGCCCCTTATAGTAGACAGTTCAGATGCTGAATGTAGTAGGATGTTTTGAAGGGTGCATCAAATTTGGAAGTTGTGAGGCAGTGCTAATGTATCATAAGGCGTGGATGTATTCTCTCCACAAACCTCACTTCGTGTTGTTAGCATACAGTGTGCAGCAGTATAAGGAGTGTTGTCAGGCATTACACATAAGTTGTAGTCAGTGTCAGGCTCAGTATCTAGCTCACCATCATGAAGGTTCTGGGAAAGGGATTTTCGACCGTTTGCAAGCATTGGACATCTTAATTCATGCATGCTATCTTCGATCACAGCGAACGTTACGGGATACAAACAGGCGCGACTGCTGTGCTAGCTTCAGACTGTCTTACTTGTAAATTGCGGCTCACGGCGTCCCGCCGGCTCATGAAGGAGGCAGAGGTCCCCAGGCCGCCTTCTTTCCCACCTTCATTCCCGCGTCGTAATTGGAGGTGCGTAAGAGGCTGGCGCAGCTGGCGCGTGGGTGCTTTAATGCGTTCCATAGGTTGCTTTGTTGCAGAATTTCTTAAGAGAGCTTGAGCCTCGCAAGCCTCAAGAGACTCACAAGACTGCTGGACTTGCGCAGCTCCGCAGGTTAC
This sequence comes from Ambystoma mexicanum, assembly GCF_040938575.1. Taxonomy (NCBI): domain Eukaryota; kingdom Metazoa; phylum Chordata; class Amphibia; order Caudata; family Ambystomatidae; genus Ambystoma; species Ambystoma mexicanum. Next base: position 250,146,248 of record NC_090939.1, read on the forward strand.
CAGGGTTTTTGTAGATTGGCTCCTCCCAGCTAGGCAACAGTAATGGAAAGCAGACTGTTGGAAGCTCGGGCCACACAGCAACTCAGCAACAGCAGACTCACTGTCTCCACAATCAAGTATGGACATCTTCTCTGCAAGCAGACACTATGTTTAAGAGATTTAAATGGCTATGGACAACAAACTGCTGAAATTTCATAAGCAAGCTTGAAATCTCCAATTTGAAACCTCAGAACTATAGAATTAAGACATGATCTTTGGAAGTTAACTAATTTTCTTATGGGTGATTAGTTGGTTCGGACCACTTATTTGTAAAGCGAGATTAACATTATAATTGTTTAACTAATCTTTTTATTAAAAACTGCAGAAAAGAAGTCGCAGTTAAATTAGCAGTACATACCAAAGAAAGGGTGACAACACAGTCTGAGAGAAAACCAAACTACAATATCGTCCAGTATAGCAAAAGAACATAGCATGAAAATGTTGGGGAGATAAGTACAAACCAGAAGAAATGCAACCTGAAACCACCGTGGGAGCATAACATCCAAAACAATCTAGCTGGCAATGATCGGCCAAACATCCACGGAGCTCTGCAAGAAGTGCAAATATCCAAAAACCCTGGGACACTGACTAGGTGACAGTCTCGCATATTAATTCCTCACAATCATTTCAGCAGAGTAGAGTTATAAACAACCCAGACATGCTAAAATTATGCATCACTTAGCCATTAGCAAAGCAAGAGCCACACATATTTCTTAGTCTGGATAGGTTGCCATACTCCCATACTAGATGGCCCAGGGTCTCAGGCTTCAGCACCAGCTCCACGATTACCAGATCCCAAAACCCTGGAAGCAAAGTACATCTACAAAGGATATGAAGACAAATCAGCAGCAACATCACACCTGTGCAATAGGGGTTTACATTGGGACATAGCTTCTAATTTGTAAAGGTTATGGCATTTCCCCCATTTAGGAATTCTATTTGAATACACTTATAACAAGCTTTTATTGAGACCATGTGAATAGGTGCACGTGCCTCCAACTCCTTGGAAATGAACATAGTCCAGATTCTACTCTCAGGCCACCCTGGGCAAATTAGAGCATGGAACAATCCTACTGCACACCATTTCATTGAGGATATATTTTGGTACTGGTGCATATCAGCTGAGTGAAAATCTCACTCAGCAAAGGTGCTTCTGGCCTTAAATTATTGATGCAGAACGGTGAGCCCTTGATCCCCTGCACTAGAGCAATAAAGACTTCACAGCAGACAAACATGCCTCCCAGAACTAGATTAGCCAATGTCAAGATGCCTACAGTAGACCTCAGTGCCTTGGTACAGGGTAGGAAGTAGTCCCAATTCCACGTAAGTATCTCTAATGTGTATGGCTTGGCATGCCCCTGTCTATGGTCAATCATAGGCAGGCTAATAATGGCCATTTCAGCAGGTTAAACTACTTTCACATGATGATCTTAAAGAAATAACAATTTTAACATTTGGTAATGGTATTTCTTTCTCCCACAGATTACGCATATTATAGATACTCTCAGGCCCAAGTATGTCTTACAAGCCTATATCAGCCGGCAGGGAGGCACAAAATGGGTCTGTGCTAGCATTAGACTTCAGGTGGGACGACATAAGTTAGTATCTATACAGACAACAGCACCCCATTACCTTCGTTTCACCCATCCCCCATCCAAGTGAAGTCAGAAGCAAAGGAACCACAGAAAACCTCTCTTCTATCTTGGAAGGATGAAGCAGAGGGCTGAGCAGAGGGCTGAGCAGAGGGCTGAGCAGAGGGCTGAGCAGAGGGCTGAGCAGAGGGCTGAGCAGAGGGCTGAGCAGAGGGCTGAGCAGAGGGCTGAGCAGAGGGCTGAGCAGAGGGCTGAGCAGAGGGCTGAGCAGAGGGCTGAGCAGAGGGCTGAGCAGAGGGCTGAGCAGAGGGCTGAGCAGAGGGCTGAGCAGAGGGCTGAGCAGAGGGCTGAGCAGAGGGCTGAGCAGAGGGCTGAGCAGAGTGTTGCAATGAAGCGCTGCAGTGAAGCACTGCAGTGAAGCACTGGGAGCGACCAGAGGAAACCACCGATTGGAATTTGTGTGGAGGACAAAATTAACCTTGGCTGCCCCCCAGTCCCCCAACCGCCGACCAGAATATCTAATTTGGCGAGTAACAAGGATTGCCTTCCATATAGATTTTTCTATATCGTAAAAGGAATTGGCTGCCGTCCATTACCTTTCTTTGTGATTGTATAGTTCTATCAGTGCATTGTAAGGCTCCCGCGCTGCTAAAGGGAGGCCCCAACTTAACATCTATACATTGAAATGGTTGTGGCCCCTCATTGAATAACAGTTTTTGCCAGAGGGGGCAACAGAGGTTATTTTGAAGACAGACTCATTGGCCAATGACCCTTAATAAAATATGTTTAACTCAGTTGTGGGGCAAAAAAAGGCTTGGTCTTAAAATATTCTAATATAGATACAAAGTAAACTTTGCACTTAAAACAAAGGTCTCCCTTCTTGTTCAGAATGCACGGCTTGAGAAGTCTCTTTAATTGAACTGATTACACAAACCATGCGCTAATGATGCACATGGCGAGGGAGCTTCCTCTCCAGGACATCAAAGATAGAAGTTCAAGTCAACAAGCTCATTACTGAGACTGCCCACATACAGTGAAGCTGTAATAAGGATATTCCATGTGGATGGGCACCAACTAAGGACTCCCTTAAAGGACTCAAAAGTGGGGCACCTTTCCCTCTAATAAGTCCTTGTATTGATTTGTCCATTCAATCACGGATACAGATATGTTGAAGTTGGTGGCTTCGCTGGAAAAGGGAAGGATCTCAGGGGCAAATTATTCACCTTCATTCTGTACGGATGACGTGAGAAGTGGGGCATCAATCTTATTTATTTATTTTTTTAATTTTAATTGTAACATTTAGTTTATATATAAACTTTAATTACAATAAAATAAAAGCACCATTCCAACTTTCGTACAAACACATTGAAAAACATTTCAATCTTAACATTGACAAACGTAAACATATCAAAAACCATTTTCTGATTAAGACTGATTAAGACTGATCTTTTCTCAAATTACATTCCAAAAAAATCACATACTGCACATGTAAGAGGAACATTGTTTCCAGACAAAATCCAATACCACCATTTGTCCACGTCATCATCAACCGGGATAAAGAATCCAAGAAGGTGCTTTCGAGACTACGTTAGATTTTGACATTCTGTGATCAGATGTTTCGCTGATTCTACTGCTTGTTCGCAAAACCTACAGAGATTATTATCTATATTAATCACTTTTCGCCTCCATTGGATTTCCTTGGTTGTATAGGCATTTAAGCGCAGTCGCATAAATTGATTCCGATGTTTCCTTGAAGGAAATTTTTGAAGATTTCTAGGCAAGCAATCTAAACAGTTAGTTAGAGGCCCTAAATCCATTGATGAAGACAGGAGATTTCTTTGTTCTAGATTTTGTATCCAAGACCATTTTCTTAGTTTCTTTTTAGCAATTTGGGGCATTTCCATAGTGTTTCCCACTTTATATCAGCGAATTCGAACATCATTTTTAGTCTAAGGCACCAAATCTAGAGAATATCATGGTGTTGATTTTGACACACCATTGAGAAAATTTGGTAAGCCGGGGCTGGATTTTTTAGTGACATCTTCCTAAGCATAGCCAGTGATTTACAAACAACTATGTTGTACATAGATTCAATTCCCAGTTCGTATCTTATAGAAATCATTGAGATACCTTTTGGCAGTTTAAGGATACGTCTACAAAACAACCCTTCGAGGGTTGACCACAGTTGATAATCTAGGTTCCAACCAGCTTCGGCTCCAAATGTTATAGACGGGATCACTTTGAGTGTAAAATGTTAAGACAGGTTTCAGAGTGAACTTCCCGTATTCAGCATGTAGCTTGGCCCCTTGGAGAGAAAAAATCAACATACGTTGTTTTAGATCAGACATCCATTCCTGTTCTCTGATCGAAGTGTTGAATAGGATGCCTAGATATCGAACAGTAGGTATCCGTTGTATCTGTAGTTCTGCAAGTTTCCATCTGAGGTTTCTGGCTAATCTTATGGAGGAATTTCCAATCAACATTATCTTTGTTTTCTCCACATTAATTTGCAGGAAGTTATCACTTAGATATTTTTCCAAAGCCAATAAAAGTCTCTGAAGGCTAATTGGTGTTGCGTCTAGTAGGACAATATCGTCTGCATATGTTGTCCAACTAATACTATGTCCATTGATCATTGGCGGCAAACTTCGAGTCTGAGAAAAGGCTTCGAAGACATCTGATATAAACAACTTAAATAGAAGGGCAGCCAGTGGGCATCCCTGTTTGACTCCCTTGTTAGTATTTATTTTGTCAGTAAACTCACCATCTGTATTGATTCTCACTCCGATCGTAGTATCTTTATGTAGGGCCATTATTGGTTGCAGTAATTCAGGCGGGGACGACCAGCTCTTCAATTTTTCCCACAGTTTTGATCGATCCAGTGTATCTAATGCTTGTTTCATATCTATAAAGGCAATATACACATTTTTGTCTTTTTGCAGAGCTTCAAGTTTCAATAAGTTGAGTATAGTCAGATTCACATCTGTTCCAACCCCTTTAGTAAAGCCGGTCTGACGTATATCGAAATGCTGTCATGATGCCTACCCCCGGGGACCCAGACCATGTCCAGCAACCCCGGAAGCAGGCATCAAGTTATCCTAAGCAAGCCCAACAACCCCTGCTGGGGGCTATTTGGGTCCAGTCCTGGCGCCTATGGCGCCAGGCTCATATAGAGAGTCAGTCCTGGCGCCATAGGCGCCAGGCTCGTAGATTAAAACTTACCTGATGCAGACCATGCTGCAAACTTACCTGATGCAGACCATGCTGCAAGAGCTCCAAGCCAAAAGAGGCTTGGAAGGGACTACTTTACTTAGGGACTATTTTTTACTCGGGTGGGGCTGGGGAGGAATACTGACCTGGGACTACTTTGGGGGCTGTTTAAACCACGCCCAAAGAGGAGCACACGCTTCGCGTTATTCTGCATCCAGCAGCCTAACGCTCACCGTGCCTGCAAGTCTGCATCCAGCCTTCTGCCACACCCGCCTCGAGTTTGGAGCTCCTAGAAAAAGGGAGAAAGAAGGAGAAAAGATTAGAACAAGAGCAATACCTTTAATCCTTGCCTGAATTCCCGATCCATCGCGCCTTCGAGCTGGAAGAAAAAAGTTATTTTATGCGCGTCGACTCGACTGCTGCAGCGCCGCGCTGAACTCACTGGTCTTCGCGGCATCTTCACATTCCACCGCATCCTCCTGCATGTTCCCGCCGTACTCCGGCACCTAACGAGAAGACAAGAACAGCAAGGTGAGCCAAGGGAATACACAGAGGAATATTAGTTACCCCCCCATAGACTTACCTGATTTTACCACCGGGGGTACTATTCCTCTTCACGGGTCAGCGCAGCTTCGACTGCATCTTCGCCGAACCCCGGCCCCTAAGGGGAAACAAAAGGACAGCAAGGTGAAACAAAGGGACCACCAAGGGAAACCCTCCTCACCACAATAGACTTACCTGATTTTACTGCCAGAGTTATTATTCCCCAAGACTGCATACTTTCTCTCAGCGCCTGAATAAGAGAGAAAGCAACAGGTTACATATTGACATTATTTTATCGAACTGTGTTGGAAAATACAAATCCTTACCAGAATACTACCAGTTGCCATGAGGAACTCTTCATTAGGGTCAAGATGCAACCTGCAAGGAATCGGACAAGAGTGAAAGTCAGGCATTTGAACTCTTACGAACTTTATACTTACGGCTTCTTGCCAGGAATCTCGGAGTCAATATTGTTCTGGAACTCACCAATTCCTTTGAGCCAGTGAAGCAACTGGTTATCAACGCGCCCCTGCGCTCAATGCAGGATGGAGAATTGTTCTTTTCAAACCATCAGGTGAGACTATAAGAGGGGACATCAAAGGCGATCTGTGGGGACAACAGCAGAGGTGGGGGGGGGGGATTTACGCTCAACTCCACGGGTGCTTAATTCCCTTTCTCCATTTGCAGAAGAATATTCCTACGGGCCAAGCAAACAAAGCTAGGTGCGCCAGTCCAGTCCGTCATCTCGGCCCTACGCGTCACATTGGTGGAGACCGCAGCTGTCCAGTTCCGATCGACGCCTCTGTGGGAGCCAGGTGAGCATAACAAATGCCCAGAGTTGGTCGCCCATTTTGACAGCTTTTTCTGTAAAAAAAGACGTGAAAGTCTTGCCCACAATATCAAAAGGGGGACAATCACCTTTTATTCAACCATTTAACATGTAAATTCCTGGCATTCATTGCTGACTTGAATTGATAGCCTCTGCAAGTGGTTCGAGCTAGATGTTTATGTTTTATGATCAGCCTATGCTCGTCAAACCACGAGAAATTCAGGTCACCACACACTATTACTTGCAACTCCGGCAGCTGATCCATACTGTCATCAATTAATTTTGTTATTGATTGTATAAAGTGACGTGAAGATATCAACGCAGTGTTCCAATAAGTATTAATCAGTAATAGATACTTGCAGGTTGCACTGGATCTACATTTATTTTGAAGAATTGTACCCTGCACAAACAGGTTTGGAGAGGAAGAATGCAGAATCTCCCATCCGGAGGCATTATTTATCATGGTCAATAACCCAGAAAACGGTCGACCAAGTTGTTTTTTATCAGCTGGATTCAACACCATAGAATACTCATCTCTCGAGGGTACCTCTCGCAACCATGTCTCCTGAAGACATACTGCACAGTTATTTTCCAGAGGAGCTTCAAAATTCTGAAACAAATGCCGAAAACCTCTTGTATTCCACGATAAGATCACCTTCACATCTTCTTTTGTAGTTTGCGATAGCTAAGTTCTGTTGGAGAAATTTTGTGCAACAGGTTTGGAAGAGACTGAGTTCCAACAGGTCCTTTTATGTTGAATTGTTTCCTTAGCATTTCTCGTCTCTGTTCATGAGATTGGTCTTGATCATATGTCGCGGCTTTTTCACTTTCTTCAATCAGTTGTTTGTCTCCCAATGTTAGGTCAAAACCGTACAAGAGCAATTCTTCTTTTGCTGCGAGTAAAGTATTTTCAACTGCCTGAGAATTGATGTGCAGGTAGACCATATCTAAGCAGTCTTCGGTGATGTATTCCACAATGGCTATATCATTAGATGTTATCGTTCTGAGAGGCAGAAAATGATATCCTATCCGCATCACATTTCTGCGGTTCAAATTTACATCATTTGCGTCTGAGAAGATGTTCTCAAGTCTAATTCTCCACAGTTTTTGTTTCAGTACTGATTTCAAGAGCATCGTTTCTTTTTGATTCAATAGTTCTTGTTTTTTCAGTTGAGCCGCTGACATTTTCGGATTCCGTTTTGTAGAAATCAGTCTTGTTTGTTGGGTCCTACCTTTATTCGTCTTCCATTTTTCAGTTTGTGAGGTCTCACCTGGAGAATTAAAACTTGCACTGATTTCTGGATTTTTAATATCACCCACTTTAGATTTATGAGTTCGATGTAATTCCCTCAGACCTTGAGTACTTTTTGTAACAATACTAATGTTTTTATCTGCTTGTGCTAACAATTCCACTTTGTCAGATCCAACTGAATATGTAGATAGATCACATAAATCATTGACACTTTGATCAGTCATAATTGAGTCAGCGTCGGATTCAATTCTTCGTCTTTTATTGGGATTTGGTATTTCCGTCACCTTCAGTTTCGAAATTTCTTTTAACGGTGGTTTCTTTGATGGCACACTTTTTTAAATCATCCTGTTGGCCAATTAATTTATTGCGCGAGAAGAGACCAAGCTTTTGAGGCGTTGAAAGATTCCTTACAAACTGTTTGGTTTTTGTTTGTGCTTTGCTCATGTTTGTGTTCTTTTTGCTTACTAGTTGTTTATTGACAGGGGCTTTTGTAGATTTTATGCACGGTTGCGAAGGAACCGAGGGAGCCATCACTTTTGCTGCCCCAGAAAAAATACCAAAGGTATTAACATGCCCTTTAGGAACACATACAGTAGTTTAATTTACATTTCGATTATTCTCACCGCCAACCACCAAAGAAAAAGGGTTTCGAGGTGGCGCATCTGATGTTTATCGTACCTTACTTGGCTGGTTACATTCAGATGTCTCTTCTATTGTGAGTATCACTTGTTGGACAGGTGTCGCTGTGACCATATTGTTCACTTCAGCGATTTGAAGTGTATTAAGATTCTGGTCAAGAGCAGAGGTACAGGTCGCTGTGTTATTTTTTTCACAAGAGGTACCATTTTTCTTTATGTTTACATTTGTTCTTTCAGAGCATTGTAGATGTTTTACATTTGAATGACCATCACTAACCGCCAAGTTCGTTGATATTGAATGCCGACACCATTTCATTAATTCCAAAATCGCCTCCATTTGATCATTTTTGTCGGTGTGGTCTTTAATTGCCAGGTCTCCTAACCAATTTTGCCATTGGAAGGAGATCTCGGCTTCACGTTCGACTTTGGACAGCAGGTGAGTATTATTTTCTTCCAAAACTGTTACTTTTTTCATTAGATTATGCATCAAGGCGTTTTGATCTTTTACTGTCTCGTTTAAGGCCTCATACAGTTGAACGAACAGGATTAGAGCTAGAGATGTAGCAGCTAGAAGATGGTTATGGCTCTGTATCCCAGCTGCCACCGATAAATTCTCTTTATTCTGGGTGTCTAATTCGGATTCCAAAATAGATGGTTCATTTTGATTGCGCGAGCGCCGTTCGTTTCTTGGCAATTGATGGGCTACTTTTGTGTTGCAGTGATAACGCAAGTCGTCAGTCTGTTCCTTTGAGGAGCCCATATATGAGTTTCTTGTTGAGGTGGTGCTCGTGGTTGATATGCTCGGTGCATCTTTTTGATGCAGTGTACTTGTCCATGATTTAGGCGCAACATTATGAAAGGACTTCGCTCCGTTCACTATTACTGGTCATCTTTTCATTTAAAGATGATGTATTTTGCGAGACTGCACAAAAACTTAATTTACTTTTTACAGCTTGGTAGTCAGCTGTCAATCGTTCCGTCAACAGAGCTTCTCGTCCAGCCAAGTCTACTCCCATATGTTTTTTTTGGTTGATAGTTGGACAGGATATCATATGGACTGAAGTACAGGCATTACCAATAAAGGTGTTTCACCTCTGTCTTGCGCGCCTATCTCAATTTCAGGGACTATATTCACAGCAGCAACTCCACTAACAGAAGGGTTGAGTTTATTGTCACTTGTTATAGGAGGCACAAATGAAAAGTTCATCAAATTTCCTGAACCGTTTGGTAATTTTAAAGGCAAAAGTTCGGTATCTGTTACATCGAATGGGGATAAAAAGGAGGCAGTGTCAATTTCAACCGGCACGGTTCGTTCTGATAACCGATTTACCTTATCAGCATTGACAATTGTATAGGAATGTGGTTGGCATAGCATTTGTCAGTTCCACCGCTCTTGACATATCATTGGAAATAATGAGCGGCTCATTAAAATTTAAAGTCTGAGTCGGAACTGCCGCCGTCACAGCTTGTGCATCAATTTCACTGCAACATACCTCTCCCCGCGTAAGGTATCTGAATCAGCACATATGGTCATGCCTTCATTCAACTTTAACGTATTGTTTACAGCCACAAATTCCAGTTTTGTGTGTGAAACATCGTTCTGGCTTTGATGAGGCCATTTATGCGTCTGCAAATCAGCAGCCACCGCGATCGTCGCATCAGCTGGGAGAGCAGAAATCTCCAGTGTGTTTGCTCCGCCGACATCAAAAGATGAAAGACCAGCGGGAGGCCAATAGCCTCTCTGTGATTCTAGAAGTGTGCATTTAGAAGCTGAATTTAGAAATGTGCACAATAGCTTCCCTGTGATTCTAGAAATGTGCCCAACAGCCCCGCTGAATTTAGAAGTGTGCCCAATAGCCGCTCTGTGAAAAGTTGAATTTTGAAGTACATTTAAAAAGTTGAATTTAGAAGTGCGCCCAATAGCCTCCCTGCGAATAACCTCTCTGTGACTTTAGAAGTCTCTGATAGGGCATGTAACCCATCATATCTCACAAACACGCTTACTCTCTCCTTACATCACCACTCAACTAGAACACAGATACTATGACACCATTTGGTATAACTGTTCTCATATCAACATTTGCCGCTCACTCCACATGATTCTAAGTAATCACTGCTGGTTACACACCCCCCAACGAGGCGTTCTCCTCAGGCCTAATGCAGCCACATTCGATCTGGATAAATCCTGCCAGAACGAACACATACTCCTGACCTCTCAACCACCACACCTACCGCTAGAAAGCAGCTATTACACTGTTACCGCACGAGCTGTACACATACCCGGTGCTCACACGCACCTTTTGTCTCTCTCTACTCTCTCTACTGATATGAACTTCGGTTCCCAAGGGCGTTCAACCTACCAGCGCCTTCAGACCATACCAATGGTATATAAGGCGCTATATAAATGCAAAATAACATAACACAGCTTGCGTGAAGACTGGAGAGGAGGGGGAACAGGAACGGGCTGGGATAGAGGACGAGGTAGATACGGGAACAGGAACGGGGAAAGAGACGGAAGGAAGGAGGGGGAGGGGGGAGCAAGAAGAAGGAGAGGACGGGCAAATGTTAATGGAGACACTGGCGGGTGGTAACGCTGGCCTCGCAGGCATCACAGTGTCATTCGAAATAGAAATCTCACCGCGATTTCGGGCATTTAATGTTTGCCACGTCTGAGGGCGGATATCAGGAGCCATAGTTAGATCTTACCAACAATTAAGTTCACAGGTCTTCGGGAGCTTTGGCAGCGAAGGCAGACTGGAGGCAGACTGGACTCCGTGCCGCGCTCCGGAAGAGTTTTTGAAGCCCAGCCCAATGAAGGTAGAAAGAGGACTGGAAAGAGATTCCGTTGTGCAGCTCCTCTGTACACACAATTCACCAGCAAAACCGGAGGCAGACTGGACTCTGCACCGGACTCCTCTCCAGGACATTGACGATGGAAGTTCAAGTCAACAAGCTCATTACTGAGACTGCCCACATATACAGTGAAGTTGTTATAAGGAGATTATTCTATGTGGAGGGGCACCAACTAAGGACTCCCTTAATGGACTTAAAAGTGGGGCTCCTTTCCCTCTAATAAGTCCTTGTATTGATTTGTCCATTCCATCATGGATACAGATATGTTGGAGTCGGCGGCTTCGCTGGAAAAGGGAAGGCTCTCAGGGGCAAATTATTCACCTTCATTCTATGCGGACGATGGGAGATAAGTGGGGCATCAATCTTATCGTATATGTCCACCCCTCACCCCAGGTCGAGAAGTGGCGAGTAAACCACAATAACTGAAGATAAGGAGGTGCCTGGAGCAGATGCACAGGCCACACTGATTGCCCTGCACCAAGTGATTTTGACCTTTGCCTCTTTATACAAGGACATAAAATCAGAAGTCCGAATCTGCACTATCGCTCTAGGAGCCATACAAAATAGGTTGGAGATATGGAAGAATAAACTAGAGTTGAAGGGATATTCACAGAAGGAGCCTGACACAGGCAATTGTATTACCTCAAAGTGCCACAGCTCTGACTCAGGCAAGGAAAACACAACATGAGGACTCTCGCACAGGCAGCTCACTTGAATAGTCAGATAATTAATACTAATACAGATTTTGATGTCATTATTGACAACACAGACAACCAGATTGTAACAGGGGACATGTCCCCAAACCCAATACCGCCAATAGACCATAAAAAAGCACTTCAGAAGTAGAAAAAAAAACATCTAAGATCAAGAAAAGTCATCTAAGAATAGGAGGAAAAATAATAGTAAGCACTCGTCACATAATATTTGACGGAATCGGACCATACCAGAGTCGTTCATGATAAAAGCAAGTCCACTGCGGAGACCATGACTTCAGTGAAGAAACCTCCGCTGGTTGTGATAGATAAAATAATGTAATGAAGGAACGATTTGGGGCAATGTGACATTTAGACTGAGCAGATAGGTGGGGAAAGATCCCCAGGGGGTGGGCATGAGGCAGTCTTATTCTCAGAGGCGATGACGTGTAGGAATTCAATGGATATACCAAAAGGGAGTTTAATCCCTGAAGTAAGTGTTAAAAGACAAGGGTTGGGTACACAGAGGCACAAACTGACCCAGAAGTGCCGTTGCAAGGAACACTGGTGGTAAGAGTTTGAATCCCCTGTAATGCCTCTGATAGAAACGGGGTAGGTGAGGTCCAGACACATCGGGTAACTAACAAATTGTCTTTAGGCAATAATGCGGTTAGTAACATTCATGAACTGGTATGCCGTACCAGCCAGTCGCCAAAATTAAGAAGGGCGGTAACACCGGAACGGAGAGGCAGCAACATATTGTTCAGATAAATCTATGCTTGAAATTGAAAGGGCAGGGCATACAAATGAAGTGTTGTCTTGCCGGTAGGAAAAAATGAGGTGAGGAGAGGAAAAAAAGTCCTCATCTTTAGCATCTTAAAAAGGTGCTATAGGTAGAGAGGCGCCATACTTCTACAGGGAGGACAGTAAAAAGAAGAGTGGTAAGTCTGTGTGCATTGGAAGCAACACAAAAGCCCGGAACATGGATAACTCATAGTATAGGAGAAATAAAGGTGAAATCTTGGGCATGGCCAAATGTGTAGCATCCCTGTATACAATTTTTATTGATAGTATTTTTAAAGATGAAGGGCAACTCACTTAACAGGGCTACCATTTTATTGCTATTTTCTCAAATTGAACTAGGAATGTAACACTCACAGGAATCGAACGCCAAAGAGATGAGTGTGAACAAGATTGGGCCAGTTTGTCGAGATCATTGATAAAACAGAGGCCCAAGGAACACATTTCATAGTCTTTAGTGATAAGAGTTTGGGGCTTCTCGCATGGAATACGAGGGGCCATACCCACCTCTTCTTGCATCCTGAACTGGGTGCCATCTTGCATAAAATCGGACATCATATGCCTTCAGGAGACATGGATTCTTGAGTGTCCAGCATTGGATGGATACACTACCTATTATCAGTCTGCAAAGAAGGACAAGATGGGTTGTCCGTATGGGGGCCTGGTTACATTTTCATTTATTTATTATTATTATTATTTTTTTTGTTTTTAAATCGAGCTTGGCTTTAAGATCACTGGACAAAAAGGCATCTGCCTTGAGGTCCTACCCACGGAATTTACTCTAGGACGAATGGTTAAACGGGTCAAAGTTTAATATTTGCTGGCATCTTGGCATTGGTGCGGTTGAGGTGATTTTATCTAAGATGAGTAATTGCTGTGTACAATGGTTATGCACTGATCCTGAGGGTCAAATGCTAGTGTTGGGTGATCCAAATTCCACCTGTATAAATGTGGAGGAGGAGGTTGCTTCTGGTACTTCTGGCTCTACCAATCACTTACAAATTATTAATGGTTAACTGTGGAAGAATGGGCTAAACGACTCAAGTTTGGTTATGTTAAATGGATCAAAGGACAGGGATCAAATAGGCGAACCCACCTGGCATAGACGCCAGGAATGTTCCACTTTAGATCATATTTTTGTGAACTCATTTCTTTTTTAAAATATGTGGAGCGATCACAGTATGCTTAATTGTTAATTTGATCTTAATACTCGCACGTAGTCGGTGTTGGATAGAACTCCAAATGCATCACTTAATCGAGTTATATGGAATAAGTCAAACATTAACATGTTGAACAACCTCTTAGTAAATGTTGTGGAGGACACCAGTTGTAGCGGGAAACTTCAGACATTTACAAGTAGACAGTTTTAATGAGTCTGAGCAAATCTCTAAATACAGCATTGGGAAATGAAGAACAAGACACATTCAAGTAGGAAGACTCAAAGTGGTTGAAAGGAAGGGAAATTAGCACTGAGATTAGGAGAATAAAAGGTTTAAACATCAAAGCAGAAGAAAGATTTGCACATTGGCCCCCTGCCCATTTATTTTTGTATGCATCCGACGTAGGTAAAGAGTCTTGAACCAACAGCTTTGGACTCACCCAGGATTGGTAACCGAAGCATAAAATGGCTAGCATATGCAGAGGATTTTATATTAGTAGACTGCACCAGCGTGGGTTTACAGAAACGTATCTGCTTTTAGAAAATATGATGTAGAGAATCACTTAAAATGTATTCAGAAAAGACAAAAGTGATGTCCATTGCCAATCACAAAAGATTGAACAGTAAAAAATGGGCACTCGGTGTTGCATTGGAGAAAGTTAAACATTTGGTGTACTTGGTAGGTTTAATTTTGAACAAGCCCGAAATGGCTTATATCAAGGATTCCTTTAGGCACAAACTAATAGGGCTCATTACCCTGATGGAATGAATAAGTATTGTAAGTTCACGTTAATGCCATTAATCAAGATTTATTTGGGGAAATGAGTTCCTAAATTAATGTATGCTGTGGAATTACACGCTGAGTGGGTATTTGATTATATGAACAACTAAGAGGGACTAGCATGGGGGAGAGTCCTTTTCTTTTTTTGTAATTGAAGGCTGCAGGGGTGTCCCCCGCAACCCCCTGCTCAATATACCATAAAGTGTAGTGAGCGGAGCGATGCGGGGAACACCCCCGCAGCCCCCGTTTTTTTTTCAATGCTACCACAAAAGGTTCAAACTTTGTGTTCGAACCTTTGGTGGTAGCATTTTTAGAACTTTTGGTCAATGCAAACTTTTTTTTTAGGTAATTTCGACCTAATACGACAGTGGAGATTATGGTCATTATATCACAAAATGCTCTGTGCTGTTCCGAACACCATGTATAATGACCTCAGCAATCAAATGGCAAGTGACATGGTGAAGGTGTTAAGAGATTTTAGTATGAAATGTAATAGAATATTGGACAATTGTAATCTGACCAAAACAAACTTAATTGGTGAGGCATCAAAGGTTTACAAAATGGTATATCTGTCGGATTGGTGTCAAATACCAAAAGCTCTACATGGGTATGAAAGCCTGAGACGCCTCGAGGGCGAGCACAAGAGATTGGAGGAATTAGAAACATATCTAAAACGGTCTACCGGTTCAAAGGTTAGGCAGCAATTTATGAGCTTTAGATAGAACCTCTGCCCAACAAGCAAAGTATCTCTTAGAAGAAAAGAGCTAATTAAGGAAGAGACCAAATGTAAGTTTTGCAAAGATGGTGAAACTCGGGAACACCTTGTCGTCTCGTTGTCCATTGATGATTTCAAGGAGATCAATACATTTCACCAAATGGTTTGTGAATGGGGCGACAACGGACAGGAACAATATTTGGCATAAGTGCTTGAGAGGCCATTTGCCCTCTATGGTTGGTGCAGATCACTATGCTTGGAACAGCGGGGGCGGACTGTTTGCAGGTCACAAGGTAACAGCAGATAGTACAGAGTTTTCTACATCTACTCCTTGGGAATAAACCATACTAAGGATTTGCATATGACATGCACTGATCTGCCTTTCCGTACCTGACTAACTAGTTGGAAGGAATTATGTTTGCACAACGTATTATTTTATTGATTACAACCTGTTAATCTTAATGCTGCATCAGGTCTGTTATTTTGCACTATCAGCTTAACTACTGAATAGATTTATTTTGCGACGTTTGCACATTTATATACAACTGTTTTAATTATATGTACAGACTAATATGATTAATCCAATGATTGCACAGTCTGTGTTGTACTAATTTTGAATTGCATAATTTGCACAATTATGTTAATAGTAGAGGTATAGACCTGGGAGTGAGGAAAGCATGTGTCAGCATTTCGATAGATGGATTTTGAGAGTGATGCTTGGTTTTTTGTTTGTTTTTTCTTTTCCTTTATATATTGTAAGAACTACTTTGTATTTATCCATTTTATTATGAGTTTTATATGGAAATTGTATTACTGAAAGCTTATTGTTCTATTTTGAGGTTTACCGATAGGTTTTACCAATAAAAAATTAAATAAGGTGGAATGAAGAAGACAGGAAGTTGCATCTTCAATGACCAGACTGTCCTTCCTCCATTAGTTCCTGACTGAATTGTTTCTCAGAGAAACATTAATTCCATCACAAACTAGTCACCTTCTCCATCACCACCTCCTTAGAAAAGGAGAGTTAAGGAGGATTCACACAAAAGGCCTTAAGCTCATGTGTCTGGTGGAAAACATGGCCATAAGAAAATTCATCTTAAGGGTGAGGAAACACAGATGATGCCAATACAAAGTTTCAAACAGAGCCACCATTAAGAAGGCAATAAAATACACATCCCAAGCAGGACAAACAAATTGGCATGCTAGAAACATGGTAATTAACCCATTAAAAAGTGGGAATTGGAAAGATGGAGCCCTGCTCACACGTTAATTAAAAAGACAAATGGCAGCCAAGAACCTCTTCACAGTGTCAATCAGACGGCCATCCTGGGCCAAGCAGAGCAGACAATCGCAAGCACAGAACATTGAGAAAGACAAGGGTTTGAGACTAATCTCCTGGCACCATCTGGAAAACGTACAGCACCTGCAGGCATAGATACACTTAGTAGCCAGTCTCCTGGCCAAAACGAGTACATCCAGGTGCTCAGACAGGTTCCCACTTTTACCTCTGAATCTCGGAAGACAAGCATGAAGGATGAAGCTGTCCAGGTTCAGATGAAGGACCTTGCCCTCCAACTGCGAAAGTAAATCCACTCTCTAGAAGCTGTGAGGATTGGAACATAGTCAGGTCCAGATTGCGCAGAAATTGCACTTATTGAGGCGGTTAGCAAAGTGGTCCTCTGCAAGGATCGATTAGGAGGCAGATATATCCTCCTCGAACTCCTGAAAACTGCCATTCATGGGAGATTGCAGGTCACCTGCTCAGAGTGGGCTGCTTGCAAGCAGTGACCTGTCTCCAGAGTGCAGAACCAGTCACATTGCTTCACTGCACAGTGGCAGCAACCACACACCAGCTATCGAGCTGAGGTAATGTGTTGCCATGGTATACCATCCATAAGGACCATGACACGCGACTAAGCGCAGAAAAGCCAAAAGGGACAATCTAATGAAATGCAGTTTCTTTTTATAAACCAATTTTATTGTATTTTTATTCGGTTGCATCAAAACCATAGAAACAAACATGAAGTCGTCCAGTGCATCCCCCTTCAGAAATCCCTCCCTGGTTCACTCCCCAACTACCTCCCATCTGTTCCCTGTCCGGTCTTGCCCCATGCTGTGCCCCAGTTGCTCCTGCATCTCTGATTCATGGACCCCCCCCTCCCTTCCACCTGACCCTTCAACCCCCTCACCTATCCCAATTCCACCCATTTAGCCCATATTTTCACAACCCTATGGGGACACCCCAGCTCCCTGTACACCCTCCGTTCTAACTGCGTAATAATCCATCCTCTACACCCACTTGTGTATGGTTGGTTTCGTCGGGTTGCCCCAGTCCATTGCCAGGCTCTTCTCTCCCATCAGAGCAGTTCCGATTAGGTCCTTTTCTCTGTTGTTGAATCCCAAGTCCCCACATGCATGCAAGAGTGTCATTTTGGGGCAGGCTGGAATCGGTGTGCAGATAGCCCTGGATGTCTTGTCTCTGACCCAGCCTCAAAAGGATTGCACTTTGGGTACTCTCACAGCATTCAAAAGAACAAGCCCATCCCCTCCCCGCATTTCAGGCACTGGGGGTCCATCGCCCTGCCCATCCGATGACGGCAATCCTGAATATAATATTTCCTGTGTAGGATCTTGCACTGTATCAAACGCAGTCTCATACATATGTTGGCCTCTCTCGGTGAACACAGTGCCTTCACCCAATACTCCTCTTCCAGTGCCCCTACATTCGCCTCCCATTTCTTGCGCACCTTCTGCATGGGCTTGGCGGTGAACCCGTTAAGCATTGGATATAACTGCCTTACCTTGCATTTCCCCCTCCATAAGGTTGGCCTCGATCAGGGACCTCTTGGGAATGCTCCAAGTGTCCCACTGCTCTTTGGGCCATTGCATGTCGCAACCTAGTAGAAGTATAGCCGTCCCTATCCTGTAGGCCAAATTTCTCTTGAAAATGTTGGAATATGGCAAGGCTGTTTTGCACAAGGATGTATAATTTTCTTAACTCCTTTGTCCTGCCACCTTTGCTGCCTGCCCACTTTACTTCCGGCATGGCTTCCTTGGTCACCACTCCACCCAGCCCATCCCTCTATGAGCTGCCCTACAAGAATTGAATGTGCAAATCCCTGGCTCCCTCCTGCCAAACAGCCATTCATTCACTATCAGCTGGGACGCCCAGTAGAAATGCTATATGATCGGGACCCCAAGCCCTCCATCCCACACAGACCTGGTCCCGCAGCAGTCTCTCCAGGTTCCATATGATTTTACTGAACCAAATGCTACTGAATGAAATTTAGCCCCCCACCCATGTATAGTTATTGTTGTGTATTTTCTTCGGTAACATTTAATTCGTTCTTTTTTTCCAGTGACATCACTGAATACAGTCTCTCCATGGCTCGAAACGTCCTCGCCGGTACCATTGACAGGAGTATTTCGTAGTTTAGAGAGGAGCCTTGATGGCATGCAGTTCTGAAGGATATTGTGCTGCCTGAACTATTCTGGAGACTAAAAATCCACTCACTACCAGATTGTCCAAGTGGGTGTCCTAACCTTTCAACTAGGCATCCCTAGCCACATTGACCTGAGGGCAAGAATACTGAAATGACCCTGCTCTTTAATAAATTGCCCAATGGCTCAATGCAAGGATGTCCTGTGACACCTTGGTCAGAACCTGTAAGAGGTCTGTTGTGCTGACCTCTGATACCCCTAATAGTGCAGCAGTCAATGCACCAGGCTTCTGACATGAAAAGGAAAGCGGCCACCAGACCTAGAAGGAAGAGAAAACTGAACAAAGGAATAAAGGTTTGTTGATAACATGGTCCTCGGACTGAAACCATGCACCCGAGGGTGTGCACAGAATCACCCCAATTAACCAGAAGGCTGAGAGGGGGAAATGTGGGACATTTTACAGTTCAAGGAAAAGACTATACTGTACAGCAGATGGAACATGTAAGACAAATAGACCTAAATTAGGGCTAGCAAACCTGCCACCCTCCAGATGTTTTGGCCTACACTCCTTTAATGTGTGACATCCTTAATCTCCTTCTGTCAGTTTTGTTCATGTCAAGGTAGCTCTGCCGGGATAACACTTTTGCCCAGCCACTCTGCAACCAGGCGATTTTGCTCTGCTAAAGATAGAGGAAGCCGGCTTTAGCCCACATTGGAAGTGGCCTATGCAGGTTCTATTGGCATCAAACATATCGGTCAGATTACAAGAGCACCCAACGTGGGTCCATGTTACCCATTGCAAATGGGCTGCAACACCTGTGATTTCTTTTTTTTTTTTTAATAGATCAGTCGTGTCTCTCTTGAACGTCTTGCTGCTTCTCCTGGTTTCTAATCTCGCTTATACCTCTTCTTTTGAGCTAAAGCAGAGCTATAATATTTTAATATAACATGTGATTGTGCAGTCCTGGCCCTGGTATAGAATGTTTGTAGTGCCCGGTTAGGGACAGACATGTGCCCTTAATGGAAGCTGGGAATGTGGAATGGAGACGTGGTTTCTTCTGAGATCTGCTATGTGCGACCAAGGTGTTGTTCCTTATCCATTTGAACAACTTATGTATTGGTTGTTTGTCGTGGACTACCTCTGCGCCATAGAAAATCGAGTCAAAGCACCCAAAATGAATCCCCTCTCCAAGAGTGTTACAGAATGAAACCACTGTTATTAAACCAACTAAATCTCCGGAAATATACTGTGAACCATTCGATGCGTTAGAGTAAACATACTGTCACACTGTTTTGCACTCTAAACTTGGAAGAAAGGAAATCAAGAAGAGTATCTACTGGTATTGATATTCGAGTGCAGTATCTTAAAATCAGGGTGTAGTGTTAGGAAAGGATAATTAAACAGAGTTATACTGCTATTTGCTAACTACTTTGAATTTAAAAAAATGCACTGAAGTGTTATGTTAATGCATATTTAATGTGCACACACAGGCCAACAAGGCAGAGAGGCACAACCATAGAGGGAAGAGAGAAGGAAGTGAAAGGGGCTAAGGTGTAACTGAGTAGTATATGGTTTAAGGGATTCATCGAAGCAAGAATGTTTCAAGTTTTTTTCTGAACTGCTCATGAGAGCTTATTTCCCGCAGGTCCGGTGGAAGGGCATTCCATGCTTGAGGGGCTGCTGAGAAGAATGCACTATTCCGGACACATGTTAGTTTTATCCTGGGCATTTGACCTAAGGACTCTGCTAATACGTTTCCTTTGTAATATTCTGCTCAGGTAGATTGGGCTGATTCCTAGTAGACATTTGTGTGTAATCATGAGACAAAACTGTATTCTGGCCTCTATTGGGAGCCTGTGCAATTTATTTCGAGCGTTAGTAACATGATCTCTTCTTTTCAGCCTGTCGATGATTTGTATGGCACTATTTTGAATGACTTGGAGCAGTCTCCTTTGCTGATCCCAGCAAGGAGGCTGCTACAATAATCAAATTTAGAGTTAATAATTGCTCTGGCTATAGGCTTGCAATTCTTTTTTGAGACAAAATAATAAATTTGAGCCAGGGCTTTTATATAATATGCTAATGTTGATACTAAGTTGTTAACATTTGATCTCAATCTCAGTGTTTGGTCTAAATAGACAATGTTTTAACTTTCTTCTGGACCTTGATTTTACAATGAGCAATCCCTATATGTTGATATTCCGTGTCGATTATTGCAGTTTCATGTTGGTTCAGATGATCAGAAGTACTATTTTCTAATTGTTTAACATGAGACCATTCCTAACCACCCAGACCTGGATGGTACTATAAATCGAATGAATCATGTCTACATCCTTGAAATAATTACCAGATAGTGGGATCATACACAGCATGTCCTCTGCGTAATTCGTAAATGACACGCGTTTCTCCTCTAGCAGCTGAAAAGTGGTGTCGCAAAGATATTATATAAAGATGGCAAAAAGCATGCCCCATTCAGTACACCATAATGTATTTGGACAGGAGTTGCTTCTGTGTCTTTGCTGCCAATTCTCAAGAATCGGTTGTCTAAAAATGACTTGACCCAATCTGCCGCTTCCTTAGAAAACCCAGACACTGAACAAACTTTCAATTAATATGGCATGTTCAACTAAATCAGAAGCGGCAGATCGGTCTAATAACATGAGAATAACTAGCTGACCTTCATCCATGTCCTGCAAAATTCTGGATTGAAGGTCTACTTGGGCAGTTTCCGTTCCAAACTCTAGTCTGAAACCGGATTGCCATTTATTCAAAATTTGACTAACCGGATGAGCTTAAACTTGTTCATACATGACTCAGTCTAAACAATTTAAAAGAAATGAGGTGTTTGTAATCAGTCGATAGTTAAGCAGAATAAAAGGGTCTAACTTAGGGTTTTTAAGTAACGGTGTAATCCACGTATTTCTTTAAATCTCTGGCACATAGGATTCTCTGAAAGATACATTCACAAACTTCGGAATAGGGGCTACCAAAGAGGGAAATCATTTCTCCTAAAAGAACAAGTTTAGTAGAGGCCTTCAAAATCGGCAATATGGCATTTGCCACTTGATTTGAAAAGTCTGGCATAGAGTATGGCGGTCTGCAAATGACACAGTTAATAGTAGTATTGGCATCTGTTATAACTTTCATCTGTAATGTCTCACAGCATGTTGGGCTAGCTATTTCCGCTTCCCAGATTTCCATGCTTTAATTGTTATAGCTGGACATGTATCACCCTTGCATGTTTTAGGTTTAAGTTTCGTTATGAGATCAAAGATTTCACTCAGTTAGGGTTTTGAATTGGAAGGAATGAATAGTGGTTTTCCTTTCGGAAAAAACCACTCCTGTCGTTTCTTCCATATTCAGCGTCTGAGCCTTGGTCATTATCATCTGTTTGATGCCATCTAATTTATTTAACCTAGCTTCTTGAATTGTGCCACACCATGCTTAGTCTTCTATTGATCATTTTATATATTTGGGGCATGGATTTTGCAATTCTTTTAATATTTTAAATAGTTGCTTGGATTTATGTTTGGCATTCAATATTCTATTAACATAAATGTTTGCGTCCAGAAGGGCTAGTTCATATACTTTTGCAGCCCCACTGTAGTCCAACTTACCTTTCTCTGAACATGTACGTTTCCATTTTTTGCACTTTTAGTTTTTGAAGTTCCACTGTGTACCATGGCAGCAATCTGGTCTGCATTGGTGCAACTATATTCATAGCATTCTTGAGGTTTTCTTCATAAGTATTAGCTATATCAGTGGCAGATTCCATCTCCATAACTGACTTAGCTAATGGCATGGTCCAGTTCTCCATTGCCTCTAATGTAACCTTACATAGGTTATGTGAAGCAATTCAATTTCTTTGGTTTTCTGATTACTGTGTTAAGACACAAAAGATCAAAGAAAATGAAGGAATGAGGAGCGACCCAATCCAGTATGTTACCTTTAATGTGGGTGGTGCTTGCAATGATCTGTTTAGGTTCTAAATACTTGACTAACATTATTGGTCAGAGGTTTTGGGATCCGACGTCATATCCCAATGCAAGTTAAAATCTCCTAAAAGAACAAGTTTAGTAGAGACCTTCAAAATTGGCAATATGGCATCTGCCACTTTATTTGAAAAGTTTGGCATAGAGCATGGCGGTCTGCAAATGACAAAGTTAATAGTGGTATTGGCATCGGTTTTAACTTTCATGTGTAAGGTCTCAGAGCATGTTGGGCTAGCTATTTCGGCTTTGCAGATTTCCAGTTGAGATTTATAAATACAAGCAATCCCCTCCCCCTTCCCATTCAATCAGTCCATGCGTGATATGTTATTGGCATGTGATACAACCAAAGATAATGAGGGCCTTGCAACCTCATGTAACCATCTCTCTAATAATACAAATATACAAATCCTCTTGACAAATCATATCTGCCAGTTCAGGTGTATGTTTTACTAGTGATCTGGTTTTCAGGAGCAGAATTTTTAGCTTTTCTGTTTTCTGATGATCCTTACTTACAGAGCAATTAGGCTTTGGTAAAATGTGTCTCTTCCACTAATGAATTTGTTGCATAGAGGTCATCTTCCCTTGCCTCACCTTCTCTCTTCTTTCAGGGGGGGTTCAACCCTGCCCCTTTTGGCTTGCTTATATTAGGTGAGGGGCTAGACGACAGCTATTTTATGGTGCTATATATCGCGATTCATTTTTACTATGTACTATACTTCTACTACTAGCTTCTCCTTTGAGAGGATCAGAGAATAATATACTTTCTAAAGATGTGCTTGGGTCCTTAAATAGGCCCCCGGCATATAACGTGCAACAATAGAATCAAGTTTCTGCTTAGCAGCATCCGAGTAGTCAGCTTGTATGGCATGGGTTTGTTCCATCCTTTGTTTTACATCCTGAATAGCTTCCAAGGGTTGCATAATGCCAGGAATGTTATAAATATGTGGAAAAATGTGCCACTGTCTTGCAGCCCAACAGCACGACCAGCACGGACCGGCATAGACCAGCGTCTAGCTAACGCACCTGGAACCTCTGAAATAAGTCCAGGAACCAAAACAATGCTGGGAGTTGTAGTTCCGAAAAGGCGCAGTTAGGAAACAAGGTAAAATACGATTTGAACCTGCTGCTCTGGGTCAATTAAATCTTGAAAACACGATCAGGAGGATTAATATGGTGGAATAAGCGTGTTACAGGTTTTTAAAGATAAAAACTACAATTATTAAAAGTGCTTCAATATTAAAATATAACAGCAAGATGCAATAATAATGACCTAAAAAACAATTAAATGAGAATACAAACAAGAATTGAAGCTAACTGCCACTAGCTTGCTTATATATTGGCAAAGACCGGTGTCTAACACGCCCAAGTGGCATGGGTGTGTTCAAATACTGGACTTACTTTGTTCCAATATAACCAGCATCTGGTGTTGCCTACAAGTGAGGTTTGTGAATTCATGAAAAACGCAAGTGATGTTTATTCAGTCCTTCTGGTATGACACTGTGAGCAAGATAAGCAGTCAGGGTTTCGATACGTTCGATATATCATGAACACCACATTAGAAACGTTGATTTTTGCCATGCCCTTGTCTGCATTTCAGGTCATGACTCATTTTCACAGAAGTTCTGAGGGGGGCGGCTATCCGCTGTCAGCAACAGACTGAGCAGTTGCAAAGAGAAAGAAAGAAAAGGGAAGTGATTGAATGTGGGATTGGGCAAATTCTGCTTGGGGCGTATATAAAAAGGGACACAGGTTATATGGCCATTTTGGCTGACTAGAATAAGCAAAATAACATCTCTGGGGCACAGTTTACCAATACCAACACTAATATTGGGGAGCTGCATATAATTAGCACTTGCAGCAAGCGAACAAGAGATGCCAGTTGACAAATGATGTAAAGAACTCCAGAAAGAATGCTGCAATGGGACATTGCCGGTCAAGAAGTGCAAGACTATCTGAATTCTAAACTCTTGAGAATCCGAGTAGATGTACAACATAACAGCTACCAAGAATCTGGGGGAATGATTCAGGAGTACCTGAAGACCTGAGGCTGGGGAGAAGCCTCTGGCAGAGTAGTGGATGCACCTGTGGATGCCGAGACCACCTTCATAGCAAAGGGGTGTAAGGAAGGCATGGTATCAAACAGTAAGAAAGACACAAGTGACCACAGCTCAAGGGTGTTTATTGAACTTCAATTGGCCTTGAAAAACACCTTGCTCTGATCCTAAAAACTAAAGATGGGGCAAGCTACGACCATCAAATAATACTAACGCAGTCCTAGTGGTGTCTTGTCAAAATAAAAGGGCCTATGCTAATAAAACCCATTTCCAATCCTTACTTCTAAATGTCAGGATAGTTGGCCCGTTAGCTTTCCTTCCCCCACATTTTCAGCACGCGCAAAGACAGCACACTCAAGCTTAGCACAAAGTCTGGCTTTTCCAGCATGAAAATGCAGTTCAAAAACTCAGTATTAGGACCTTCTGTGTCAAAGTCTCTTTGCCATTCAAAGTCTATTATTTCAGAGGGCCTGAAGCGAAAAACATTCAAAGTTGCTTTCTCCCCAGAAACTGTCAATTGGTCTCCATCCGCCAAGCTCGGATCAAATTTATCTCCATTTCCAAACGTTCTTTACTGTATCAAAATCAAAGACTTTCGACTGTGCACAGGATTTTGCTTGATCCGTCGCGGGACCATTTTGATTCACAATTCTTTGTTTTATTCTTAATATAACCCTTTAACTTGCTTAATCTAAGTCAGGTGTGAATGTCGGTCAGTAATTGCCTGGCCATTGTATTGGGACACATAAGGTATACTGCTCGGGTGTTAGTCTGTTTTCACCCAGAGCGGGCTGTCCTTGTGAATGTGTGTGTAGGAAAAGGATGCAAGGGGGTAGAGTTCCTATGTATCCTATCTTGTAGGATGGGGTAAAGGTGTTACAGGGAAGGGGATACTGCGTCCTGCTATCCGGTGCTACACTCCCACTCCAGAACACCCCTCACTCAGGTGATCCTCGCGCACTAGTCCACCCCCAGGAACTGGATACAAAAGTGATGGCCGTGTCCGGGCCACCTGGATGACAGATCCCCGGGGACTAGTGGGTGAGACACCACCATGTTTCTCACAGGGGTCAAAAACATCTGGGCCCAACCAGAAAAACTGTACCTAGCCCTTGGGCTGGATGTAACTGGGACTGGATCACACACAGAAAAGTGTGAAAAGTTCAGCCAGGTAACTGAGGTCTGCCACAGGGATAACACCTGACTTGTGGTTAGGAATTGGCTCAACTCAAATTGTGGCCCAATCAGCCACCTCAGCTACAATGCCTTAAGCTAGGAAGAGGCATGGTGTTCGTGTACAGACCTTCTAGAATGTGCCTAAGGCTGACTGGGAAGCGGCCTGGTGGCCAGTTGATGAGAAAAGGAAATTAAAGTTGGGAGATGGACTTGGACAGCATGTTGCAGATTACTGTGATCCCAAATGCCACAAACCGTGGCAAGCTCTTCAGGAATGGCTTGGTATGGACAACAGTCCTTCAGTACTCACATGGCATCCAGAGTGAAGGGAGCGCTCAATAGGCATGGAAAGAAAATCCGTTTGGAAAGGTATTCATTTTGCACGTTTCCCTCCATCGATTTCTATTTTTGCTATTTCTTATTGAAGTTATTGCACATTCATAAAAATCTACTTGGGGTATGGATACATAGAATAACACAGGACACCCTTTCCTTTTGCTTGTTTTGAACCGGGTCCTGATTTTTGAGAGGTCAGTAAAGCCTCCTGCTTTACTTCCCTTGCCAGATTGGCTCATTCCAATGGGGAAAGTGACTAGGTCCCAAGACTAACAATTCTTGTATTGTTATAATTGCACACATCACCTTACAGTCAAGTGCAGTTAGGATACGTTGGATTCTTATATCTTTTTATAGAATGTCTTGGTTGGTTTTAAAATGTGACTAATACAGGCTGATGGCAGCTATGATTTATTTAGATTTTTCTCAGTTATTTTACTAATGCATTTTGCATTTATCACAAATGGCTATTAAAAAGGTGGCTTCTCAGGTCAGGCAATGCCTTACATGGAAATCTTTCCTGGGGAAAGCTGTGGCTTTCGCAGGCTAAGTGGCAATGTATTTGTGTGCCAGAGGAGGGGGCTAAGACGGCCTCAGTCTGTCTGGTCCCATTCCATATCCTCTGGTGCCCGAAAGTCTGTTGCTGGATGGATGTGATGAACAGTGGTTGTCCGTGATTGGACAACCCTGGGCTGTTTGAATGTTGCAGATCCTTACAATTGGTGGGCTTGCTCCTAGCCTAATTCTTGGATAAAAGGAGGGCTCCTACAACTGTATATCAGATTGTTGTTGGAACCAAGAATTATACGAAGAACAGCAGCCCATTGACGATCATAAAACAACCCATGCAGATGACCGGAATCGAGTCCAGTGTTGTCCTGTAAAGCCCTGCTCCTCTGCCCAAATTTCAAGAAGGCCTAAATTGGTGCATCAACCCCTGGACAGGTGGGAGCAACCAGTCTTCACTCCTGACCAAGGATCCGTAATTGCTGAGAATTCGGAAGTGGCCCTGGACCAACCAGTGGACTGACCTGGTCTACCTCGATCTAGCAGTTGCCGAGACGAGCCTTGAAACTTTGCTGAACTTCAGATTGTGACACAAGTCACCTGCTCTGGCATTTTCACACCTTCACTCCAAGGAAAGCTTTGCTGGGCCTACTCCCTTATTTGTTGTCTGACCA
This sequence comes from Ambystoma mexicanum, assembly GCF_040938575.1. Classification (NCBI taxonomy): domain Eukaryota; kingdom Metazoa; phylum Chordata; class Amphibia; order Caudata; family Ambystomatidae; genus Ambystoma; species Ambystoma mexicanum. The sequence goes on from NC_090939.1 coordinate 250,173,533, forward strand.
TGGAGACTCCCATTACAATACTCCTTCAAACCTGTGAAGTGTCCTGATCGGTTCTGCGCCGCATAGGTCTTCATATTTCCCCGTTTTGGGTATTCTACTGGAAACAGTGTGGAACTGTTTCCTGTGTACCACGACCGACCGAAAGTAAATCCTGACGCCGAAGGTGACACCTGCACCCATGACCCCCCCCGCCCCTTCTTTGACCGGATTACTTGAAGATTGGGTGACCGGATTAGGTGCAGAAGATTGGGTCACCAATGAAAACCGGAACATCTGTAGTGGTCTGTGGAAGAATCAGAGTCACGTGGTAATTTCACATACCTGTTTCTGTCCCTCCTCCACCGTCCTCCATAGGATTACAACAGGCAAACAGTCCTGGCCCTAACTCGAATGGCTCAGGGGACCCCAGAGGATGTGTCTGGGGTCCCATGTACCAAGACCCTTACGCAGGACAGCGGCCATTGATATACCGCAGGAGACAACCATACATGAGGCGGTAGATTCCCAAGATACTTTATCCATCTTTAATTTAGCATGGATACCCTTCACTGATGCAGAAAAGTTGATACCCTCCAAAGGCCTGTCCTAAGTGCATACGCATCCCACAGATTAGTTTAAAATCGAATCTGAATTTAGGTGGCTCTTCAGAACAATCAGATTAAAGGCTTTCTCTCCAAATGAGACATGGATGAGGAATTGGAGGACACAGGTCTCATACCGAAATCTACTTTCACAGCCACTGAGGGCCGAACTCTCAAGAAGCTACTCATGTTTGAAGAATGTGCTTTGAATGACACCGAACCCAGGGAATGAACAGATCTGCAAGAAAATCTTACCAATGCGGAGAGGGCAGAACTAAAATCACTAAGTACCAACAAGGATATTATCAAGCCTGCAGACAAGCGGGTAAGAATAGTCATGCAAAGTCGGGACCAATATTTGAATATGGTCCTTGAGTTGCTTGGGAATGTGGAACGAAATGGAGATCCCACAGGAGCAATAAAACAGTACATTTTGGGAGATAACAATGTTTAATCTCCAGAGAGATTGGATCACTAGCAAGAAACATGAATTCCTGAATACATAACAAGGTAGAATACCAATACTTTATGCAATCCCCAAGAATCAAGATACACCTCCAGGCTGTCCCACTGGTTACGGCTGTGGATCTGTACTTAAGCCCATTAACAAATGTTTCCACTTATTCCTCAAACCGATTCGCACTAGATGTGAATGCTATTTACGAGATACACCGGCTGCCATTCAATGCTTGGAGGATGAAACATTCAATCCAGAAAATTAGATCTTGGTTAGCATGGAGATCAAAGCATTGTACACAAACGTCCCGCAGCATCATGCGATTGAATGTGCAAGAGCGTCTTTGACTATGCACAACTTATAGCATACGCCAAGTTGAATTCATTATGGACCTCATGTCGAAAGCGCTCCCTCGGAACGACTTCAGTTTCGACAGAACATTTGATTAACAAGTGTGCGGAACCCAATGGGTGTTGCTTTTGCGCCAGGTTTGGCATGCATATGCATACACATATATGCATATATATATATATATATATACACACACACACACACACACACACCGACACACACACACACACACACACACACACACACATAGGAAACATTCACCGTAATTGTATTTCAGATGCTTGTATCTGCTTAGATTCACATGCTCTGCATAGTCAGACATCTAGTGGGTAGTCGTAGAGTATTACAAGATGGTTTTTGGAAAGTTCAAAATGGACGTCAACAGGGCGTGTTAGTAATACTATCCTTAGTGTGGTGTGTACTGTACCCATGGTCCTTCACGCTTCGAGGTCCCTCAGATTGTTTCTGACATGAGGTTGCATGAAGTGTAGCGCAAGAACGATGTGATAAAGCAGAGCTTGAAAAACCATAAAACATCTACGCACCTTCGACTCCAGTAGGCGAGGAAGAGTGGACGCATATGAATCTAAGCAGATACAAACATCAGAAATCCGATTACGGTGATTACTTCTGAGGCTTGTGGATCTGCTTAGATCACATGCTCTGCATAGATTAGTGAGCAGTATCTGGAGGAGGAGGGACGTGAGAAGGTACACCGGCAAATAGATGTTTTAGTACCACTTATCCCATCTATGAATCTCTTTTAGAGTGCGTGTCAATACAATAATGCTGTGTGAAAGTATGAATGGAACTCCATGCAGCATCTTTGCAAATAAGTGGCCAAATTCTATGACTTCAGGAGCCAAGCTGCCAAGTTCATAGAATGAGGGAGAGGGTAGAGCGAAGCTCCCTTTTGTTGTGTTAGCATGTTGTATGGGCACGGGAGCTTGATTGGGTCGCATATCGCCAGTTTGAGCAGAAGCGGAAACCAAGATTGTCTCGCCCACATAGGAACAACCAGGATTAGAGTTCATTATTCCTGGTGCATCTTGTGCACTATTTTGCTCAGGAGTGGTGTCAGTGGGGTGTGGGGGGGGGGGAGCATAAGCAGATATTTCCCTGACCAGTTCATCCACAGGGCCTTCCCCTTGGACCCTGGTTGGGGAAAGCGGGACGCAAAGTCTGGGCAGTGCGCGTTTAGGTTTGTAGCGAACAAGTCTATTGGGGGTGACCCCATTGTGAGAATATTCCGTCTAGGATATCTTTGTCGAGTTGGCACTCATGTTCTTATGGCAGAGGGTATCTGCTTAAAGTGTCTACCAGAGAGTGTAGTTCCCCCGGAACATGTTGAGAGGTTAGGAACATGTTACACTTGAGTGCCCACTTCCATATTTTTTGGGATAGCTTGGACGTAGCACGTGTCCACTGACCGTGGGCTGTGTGGTGAAGGAAGTGAGCTCCCCCACCAGTCCGGCGAGTGAGGCGGCTGTAGTTAGCACTGCTTGTGCTGGTGGAACGCAGAAGCACCAGTGAAGAGCCTGTACCAGGGTTAGTGAAACAACCACTAGATTGTCCCACTGACCGCTTGCCTGAGACCATCGTTTCGCTAACCATTTCTGCATTGGGCACATGCGCCGGCACGCGTGTGGAACCAAGTGAATGCATGAGGCCATCATCCCGAGCAACCGCATTACTTTGCGTACAATTATCTGGCGACCAGCCTTCTAGTGAGGTACTTGCAACAGCACATATTTCCTGTGCGCAGGGAGCATTGAAAAATGAAAGTTTGCATTTTTCATATCCAATGTTGCCATGTAGTACCCCCGCTTCAAGAGGGGGATTACTTCTCGAAGTGTGGTCATGTGAAACGTTTGCTCTTTGACATATGTTTGACATATTTGTTCGCAGGGCGCAGATCTAGTACTGGGCGCATGGAAAAGGTCTTTCTTTGCCTTCACACGTCCAATAGAACTGTGCAGCCTACATTGTTGATCTGTCAGCAAGGGTATTTCCCCATGCAACATCTCCGTTTGAGTGGCAGCACATTTGACCACCACTATTTCACGGGGCAACACTAATGAAAAGGAAAATCTACATATTGGGCATTCTTGATCGATGTAGCCGATGCAGACAAGATGCTCCTTTTGCTGCAGAGCATGAACACCACCAGATTTAGAGTTGCACCACTAAACATAGCTACACGTTTCCCCAAAGCGAAGATGCACACTCTTGTTACCTCGAGGAGATGTGCGCTCTCAATTACTTTAAGTACAGCACTTACCACATACCCAGACTTCAATTTTCCTTTTTCATTTATCAGACATGACCTATCCATATAATCTTCCTCTGTTGGGTTTTGTAATGGGGGTTCAAACACATCTTCCTGTGGTTTATTAGTAAGAGCCAATGTTACCAAAAATATGATAATGGGCCTCCCCACCTGACTGGCTTGGTAGCAGCAAGGCAGGATTCAAAAATAAAGTTTGTGTTAAAGGCCATATTTGATAAGATATTAAGCAGACCAATGTGTTTTCATTTTTAAAAGCAATGTAGTAACTGCATGGGGCAGTGTTACAATGAGGTGCAAGCCTAAAATAAAGTTCTCCAAGGATTGTACAGCTAAAGCATCCATTGCAACTGACTGCAAAAAAAGGCAGCAGTCTAGCTGCAACTGGGACCAATGCAGTATTATAATATGCAATCGGGTGGTGCCCGTCACAGTGTTTGTGCAAGAACTGCCTGCATAGCCCCATTTTTAATGGTATTATAAAACAATGTAATGAAAAAGTGGTCTTGTATAGCGCCTGTCTGCCACTATTTGTGGACTGGCTGTGCTTGGCTCTCAAAAGAAAAAAGCGGGGTATACATTAGAGGGATAGAGTGGAAGGAAAATCTGAAACCTGTTCTGTTGATTGTGACTGCAGTCTTTAATTTCTCAAATGAAAACGATGACTGAAGATTCCCAGGCAGACTGGAATATTCAAACAGCATGTGAATCTATGAAAGATCCAATGCTGGAGAACCAGGCCTTTTCCCGCTATGCATCTTCTCCTGAAAACAAGATCCCAATACACATAAGACTGCCAATCTTCCACCCTACCCTTCAGGAAGCACCTATAGAACCCACACTTCAAACAGTTCACTCAACTCAACCCTATTATCACCCTCTAGAGTTGCCCCAATCCCCAGTACCCCTTAACCCAGCTCAGCCTCACTGCTACCCCCTGCAGCCTACCTGCACTCCCTGCCCCCAGGTGTGTACATCACCGTTGCTTCCCAGCTGGGTTGGAGCATTATTAATCTCATACAAACATATATACATACAAGGATTACTGCTCCCATCTCCTCACCTGAACATCAGAAACTTTTTGGCAGTCCACTTATCAAAATAACTAAGGTATTTACTTTGCTTGCCTTTAATGTAATAAGACTTTATCTGGAACTATGACACAGGTTTATATTACAGAGGTTGCAAAGCAAAGAACAGAATATTCTGCCGTCATCAGCAGCGACTTGAAGGTCTACCATAATCATTCAGCCCAACAGATGGGACAAGCTAGTGTGTCTAACATTGTTTGACACATATTAACACAAGCATTGTGTAAAATAATGGTGAATGGTGTTAAACCCAGTAAAAGGGTAGCCTAAATATGTAATTCTATGCAAATGAAAACGCTCTTTGTATTGAGGAAAAAGGTGACTCAATGGATAAAGCAGAACTGAGTGTTAAGTGCCTTTTATCTTCATAAACTATTGAAAGACACCCATTTAACATCAATTTACAATTGATCATGACATTCTCTTGTGCCGCCTAGAAGAGGCAGGTATCTCTGATTCTGCTTACCTGGTTCTCTTCATTTCTTACAGATCATGCGTAAACAGTATCTTTGTTCCAGTCCATCTGTTCCCTCTACTTTTTTCATGTGGTGTTCCTCAGGGTTTCTCTTGGTCTCGATTGCTTTTTAATTGATCTCTGTCCTTTGACCGATCTCATTTCTGCTTATGGGGTGCATTTCTACATTTATGCAGACGAGACAGTTACTGATTTGTCATGACTTGCTAAACAACTGAGCACCCATCTAAACTGAAAAGCTGCCTGTCTGCAACTGGGGACTGGATGGCAAAAAACGGGGTGAAGCTGAATAGGGAGAAAACCGAGTTCCTGATGATTGGTTTGCCCAACTCTAATACACTCTGGAGTACTGAGAGCTGGCCTGACTCCCCAGGACCCAGTTCTGTCCCCAGAAACTCAGTAAAAAGCCTGGCGGTGAAAGTTCTGCCTTCTGGCTCCAGAGAATCCCAAATTGCCCTAGTATGTAATGCTGGTTTTACTAAACTCAAAGATCTCAGGAAAGTTCTGCCTCATCTCCAGACTGAATTTCGGATGAAGGTAGTGACTTTTTCCATCATGCGATCACTAGACTATTTGTAATAGTATCTATCTCAGCCCAATCGGCATACCTGTTCCAGCGTTTACAAATTCTCCAAAACTCTGCAGCTGTCATGATGCCTACCCCCGGAGCACCAGGCCAGGCCCAGCACCCCCGGGAGCAGGTATCACGCCCCCGGGTAAAAGCCCAGCAGCCCTTTATAGGGGCTCTTTGGACTCTGTCCTGGCGCCGTTGGCGCCAGGCTCATGTTGGACATCAGTCCTGGTGCCATAAGCGCCAGGCTCATAAGGGGAAGTGTTTGGTGCACTTACCTGAAGCAGACCATGCTGCACACTCACCTGATGCAGACCATGCTGCATGAAGAATCAAGCCAAATGAGGCTTAGGAGGAACTATTTTTCTGATGGAACTATTTTGTTACTTGGGTGGGGCTGTGGAAGAATACTCACCTGGAACTTCTTCCAAAGCTATTTAAGCCACGCCCGGACAGCCACACGTGCTTCGCGTTGTTCTGCATCCCAGCAGCTGAACGCTCACCGTGTCTGCTCCTGCACCTGGACTCCTGCCCCGCCCGCCTCGAACCTGGAACACCTGTAAGGGAATAAGAGAAGAGAAAGGTGAAAACCAAGAACTTATTCAACCTTCTTACCTCCTTCCGGAATCTTCACGCCAGCATTCCTGAAAGAAAACTTCCATTTAAAAGCACTGCGTTGCTCGCTGCACCGCCGCGCTTCACTCACCTGTTCCCGAGACGCCGCCCGGCTCCATCGCGACTCTCAGCACCGGTCGCCACATCTCTGCACCTAGGGGAAAGAAGAAGAGAAAAGGTGAGCAAGGGAACACAAGAGGAAAGCCGAATTTTCAGCCATATTACTTACCGGCTTTACTTGGTGAACCATTCCACATCTCGGGTCATCGCCGCATCTTTGGCAGGTACCGCACCCCGACCCCTATGGGGAAAGGACAAAAGACATTACTGGGGAATTATAAAGACATTTAGACGGGTCACCCTCATCACTAACACTAACTCACCTGATTTTACCACTGGCAATTTAACCCCTCCACGCATCGCCTTTGTTCTGCACCTGAAATAAAGGACAGAAAAGACAACATAAAAGGAGGCTCACACTTGAACTTTGGCATCTTCATACTTACGGCGTATTGCTCAGAAAAGTCAAGTGGATGTGCCAGCGCCATTCTGAAAACCAGTGAAGTAACTGGACGAACGCGCGCCCCTGCACCAGAAGCAGGATGAAGAGTTCATCCTTCCAAACCATAAGGTGAGCTTAAACCGGGGGTTTTGGAGGAATCAGAGAAGAACGAAGGGGCTAAGGGGGGAGCAAGCACACTATTCGGCAGACAGTCAATCCCCTTTCTCATCTGCAGAAGGATAATCCTACGGGCCCGACAAGCAAGATTTGGGGGTCCTGTTCAATCGGTGGTCCAAATTCTGCGCATCACGCTTGAAGAGGCCACAGCAACCCAGACCAGACCAGCGCCTCCGTGGGAGCCAGGTGAGCGTTACAGCAGCCCGCCTTGCTTTGGATGCACCTAGACTTGCCCACACGCAGTCTTTACAGCGTCAGCTCCACTGGTTGCCAGTGAGCGCTCAAATTCATTTAAACATTCTATGTATTAAGGCATAGAGCAATCTACAAGACGGGGCCAAGTATGTACAATCTAGATTGGTCCGCATCATCCTACGGTTGCGCTCAGCCTCGTAAATAATAAAAAATCCCACATTATCATAGGGTTCATTTTGGAGGGCGCTCCTATTCTTTGCATGCTCCTACCTTGTAGAACGACCTCCATCTCTGTGAGGTGGCTGACCATCTTCAGTTTCGCAAGGCCCTAAAAACACATTTATTGTAACTTACTCAGCTTGTCCCTTCTGTTCCCAGGTTTACCTGTGCTCTATAGCACCTAGATGCCTTTTGGCCTTAGTGGCGCTCTATACATTTGTATACATATATATACACACGTTTGTAAAGGAAGCATTGACGTGTATTGATGTCAGGTGACAAGCCCAGCGTTTCAGGGATTACAGTCAGGAATGCTGTGAGAGGCCTCCCTGATGCAGCGTATGTGCTACTAGAGGATGCATGGTCCACAGTGCCCAAGTTAAGCCACTGTGCGTGGTTCTTCCTGGTGCCTCACCCCCCGAGTGGCGGCCACCTTGTGTTTGTAAATGCCCATCTCGGTCAGCACCCCCCCCATTGTTGTGGCGTATCACATGGTGGCCATCTTACATAGTGTGCGCAGTATTTAAGGTGTTATCCCATTGAACATGAACATGAACATTGATCTGCAACTGTTTGATTGTCTGGCCTTTGATGCTCTGATCTAATTTCTGACCCCCCCCTTCCCTGACCTTAGATTGTTCTTTTGACCGTCTTGTGGATGGTCACCTATATTGTTGCCTTGAACCACGACCTTGGATTTTATGTCAAGACCAGAGGCTCATATTAATACTTTAAGCGTCTTTCATGGAATATTTTATTTACTTTGCTAAACATTAGTATGGAAAATCTATTGTGCAGCTATCAACCCTCAGTATTGCAATTCACAGGTTATTGCCTGAACTACAATTTCTTCGTCCTCCACCCCTATTCTTGCATCCTCATGCTCTTGGGTCTGTTAACACTTCCTGGGCTGTATCTTGCACCGTGGTGCCATCAGGCATGTGAACAAATCTCCCATGTCCTATGCTGTTGGGTTTTGGACCCAGTAAGTACCTCCTTCTCCCCGACTTGTTGGCCTCACCAGCACGCAGACTCACCTTCCAACTGGTCCCTCTTGCCTTCCAGACTAAAGCTTCAGGGGTTCATGATAGTCAAGGGTTGGAAAGAAGAGCATCTCTGAAAATAAACATGGTTTATGAGCCTAACTTTCTAGATCTCATCTTCCAGCACATAAGATTACAACGTATAACCTATTTTTCTGCACCTGCCAACCCTTCCTTCCGATCCTTTCTCACAATACTCATTCCTAAATAAGAGAATCTTGCATATGTTGGGTCGGGACTGTCTTCTTGCAATTGGCCCAGCTATTGACAATTTCGCACAATAAAAACAAATAAAAACAAGATTGCATACATTACCAACCCATAGCGGTTGAAATTTTGGAGACAATTTCAACATTCATTACAGGAAGCATTTTCATCACTCTCATACCAGTGCTTCCAGCTCAAACTCAAGAGTTTTCTTTTTTGCTTTCAAGACAACAATGTCCTCCTGTTCCTTGTTTCTTTGATTTAAAAGTTCTTGACGTCGATTGCGCTCCCATTCAAGCTGTCTGTGCCTTTCAAGCTCCCTTTTTGCAGCCTATATTGTGGGAATAAACATTTATTACGTTTACTAAAACTGTTAATCTTCAGCACCTACTAAAAGCAAAGTCCCAGATAAACTCAAATTCTTGCACAAGATGTTCTTGCATCTCTACCACAAATACCCTGTTGCTGCTGGAAACACAAGAAATGCACCAGAAACATGCATGCAGAACAGCAGAGTCACTGAAGGAGCCACTTACCTGGCATAGTAACATTTGATTAGAGTAGTTCAGCCCATAACACATCAAAACAGCACATGGCTTTTACAATATCTTTCCCAATTGCACAACTGGATATTTTATGGTATATAGAAGAACACATCAATATTATGTATTTGCAAAGAAGCTTAAATATCAGTCATATGTCATACACTTTACAACGCCGGATGCTATGACTTCGCTAGGTGTTGCCACTTTTCCCAGGGGAATGGGGGACGGCAGGGTGGGGGCAGAGGGTGGGGGAGACCTTCCTCATGAGGCCAGGGAGGTGAGGCCGCTACCCAATAATCCCTCTACGGGTGTTCTAATGCGGTAGGACCTTGTGGGGAGAGACTTCCCTATTAGGTATGAGGACTACCACCTGGGTGATAGGTGGCACAACACCCAAACATGCTTGCAACCTCTATTACCCTTACATACCTCCAACTCTGACTGATACATCCATGTGCTATTGTAACAGGTCAGTTTCACCAAGACGAAAATCCTCAGACAAAGATTACTCCCAATGCAAGTACTGGGATGAGATGGCCCTTATGAGTCATGAAGAGTGGCCCTGGGTACTGAAAAACCATTCTAGTAATCCGCAATGAACTGTTAACTCGACTAACATTAACATAAGGAGGACTGGACAAGAGAAAAAGGGAGCAGCACTTGAGACACCTCAGCCGGGGAAAAGGAAAGGAGACAGAGAATGCACTGTAGAAGCTCAAGGCCTTCATCTGCTGGAGACGGGAAGGTGGCGGCAGGAATCCATGGCCCGGTGGTGTGTAGATGGTCGAGAATGTTGTCAGAAGCTGGGAAGCGGTGGTGCTACCTCTGAAAGTGGACGGTGCAGTCCTGCAATAGCGCCTACATCGCCGACCCAGCGAAAAATAACGACACGTGGAGCAAGGAAAAACCGGCAGAGTTTATGGGAGCCAGTGAAGGTAACGGGTGGAACACAGGTACCGGTCGGGGTATAAAGTTGGTGAATTAAATTATAAGTTACTCACCGTAGTGACTACCGTACTCCATAAGTCCCCTTTCCTCCATACTGTATGGGCGTCCCTTCCAAGGGATGGGAAACGGAACCTTTTTCACCAGAAAAAAACCTTTTTCCCCTTTAACGTTAGAGGGGCGCAGCCCAGGGAGCATGCGCTGCTCTGACTCCGTCGTACAGCGTCACACCTCAGTCCCCATTGACGCAGCACCACCCTCGTCTCGTGAAAAGTCAGGTAAGGTTGCTTGCATGACAGGCCCTGGATCTCACCTACTCGCCTCGCAGAGGTGATGTCCACGAGGAAAGCTGTCTTCCACAACAGAAACTTAAGCAAAGATGAATGCATAGGTTCGAATGGGGTCCCCCCCATGAACCTAGTCATCACCACATTGAGCTCCCACACCGGGGCCGGAGCCTTAACAGGCATGAACAAACAAATCAGTCCCTTGATTAACTCCTTGACCAGACTGTGCGACCACAGAGCAAACCGCCCCGGAGATTTGGTGTTGCAAGAAATAGCCGCCAGATGAATCTTGGAGGCATGAGCCAGCCCCGATTTAGCCAATGACAGTAGATATGGCAGTACTTGAGGAGCCATGACTCACAGAAGAATGATCTTCTGTGAAGGCACCAAATGGTAAAGCGCTTCCATTTGTGTCCGTAGCACTTTAAGGTAGACGACGCCCTGGCCTTGGCGAGAATCTATTTGCACTCTGCCGGAAGATGATAGCCACCAAATTCTAACACTGTAGGAGCCAGGCCTTCAGGTTCAGCAACCCTGGGTTGTGGTGCAGGATTGCACCTCCTTCCCTGGCAAGAAGATCTGCGACCACTGGCAGCTTGACTGAGGGGCCGCCGACATGCTGAGAAGGTCTGGGTACCAGATCTGGCTCGGCCACGCTGGTGCGATGAGGATCATCCTGCACTGGTACCGTCTGAGTTGTTTGATGACTCGAAGAAGCAATGGCAACGGAGGGAATGCATGCAGAAACAGGCCTTCCCAGGGCTGGGGGAACCTGCTGGTGAAACTCTGGCACTAGGTGTTCGTCACAGTCGCAAACAATCGATCTGCGGACAGCCCCATAAGAGGAAAAGGTTGTCCACCTGGTCCTGCCGAAGCTCCCACCCGTGGCAAGATCACAGCTCCCTGCTGAGAGTCGGCAATGGTGTTCTTTACACCTGTCAGGTGGAACAGAATGAGGTTCATCCCCTGGGTGACAGCCCAGTGCCATAAATCCTGGGCCTCTTTGGAGAACACTGGGGGATCTGTTGCCCCCCCCCATTTCCGGATTTAAAACATTGTGGTGGAATTGTCAGTGAAGACCCTCACCCACCTTGCCCTTGAGGGATGGCAGGAACGACTTGAGGGCCCAAAACGCCACCCGTAGCTCAAGGACGTTTATGTGTAACATCTTCTCCTCCGGTAGCCACAGGCCTCTCGCGTGAAGACCTCCGGTGTGGGCTCCCCATCCTTCGGGGAAGCGTCTGTCGTGACCGTCTCCTGGTACGGGGGCTCTGGAAATCCATGCCCCCAGTGATATTGGATCACACGCCCCACCACCTTCCCGCCCGACAAAACTACTCGTAGAGCATGATCCTGTCCTGGAAGCCTCCAGGACCGTGATCCAACGGGTGTCTAAAAAAATCCTGTAGAGGGCGCATCCGCAACCTGCAGAACTGGATCGGATATATGCATGACGATGACATGCCAAGTAGAGACTTGTTAGTCCTCACTGTGGCGACTGAGTGCCAACAGCCATAGCATTTTGCTCAGAATGGCCGATAGCCTCTCCTCAGACGGTGACGCCAGGCAGGCCACCATTAACAGAGTACCCCAGTTCCGTCAGCAGCCGGACGGTCCTCACTGTGTGGTCGACAGCGATGTCCTTCTACCTGGACCGGATGAGCCAGTCATCCATGTAAGGTTACACATGGATCCCTTGCGGTTGTACATGGGCTGCCACCGGCGCCAGGCACTTGGTAAAGACTCTGGGCATCAACTTCAGTCTGAAGGGGAGAGCCTTGAACTGGTAATGCTTCCCTTGAAAGATGAAGGGCAGAAACTTGCGGTGTCCTTTGTGGATGGGGACGTGGAAGTATGCGTCCTCCATGTCAAAAGTCTCCCTCCTCCAGCTGGCCGAGCACGTGTTCAAGCATGACCATTCTGAACTTCTGGGACTTTATATATTTGTTTAGTCATTGTAGGTTGAGAATGGGCCTCCAGCCCCTTGTCTTCTTTCGTACGAGGAAGTACCTTGAGTATACTCCGGAGACCCGGTACTGCTTTGGAACTAGCTCCATCTCCCTTTCCTTTAACATGGCCCGAACCTCCAGCATCAGCTGAGGGACGTTGTCTTCCTGCCGGGCCACCGGTGGTATTTGGGGACACTTTTGTTGGAACTCTAGTGTGTTTCTGTGGGTGAGAGCATCCAGCACCGAACAGTCGGTGGAGATGGTCTTCCACACGAAGTTCGCCAGCCGACCTCCCACCGGGGTGCATGGGTGGGGCCCGACGTTCTGGCCAGTTCATCCTTGCTTGGAGGTCCGCCCCGAAGGCCTCGGAACGGTCCCTGTTAGCTTCCTGGGTCGAGGAGCGAGAGGCTGCCATTAAGAGGAGGAGCCCCCCCCGAAACCCCTCGAAGACCGGCTAGACTTCCCTCCTGAGGAACGAAAGGACGGCTATCATTGTTGTAGCGTCCCTAGGGCACGTGCCATCTCTGCGTCCACCTTGATGGCCTGAAGGGATTCATCTAAAGCCTTTCCGAACATGTTCCCGTCAAAGGGCATGTCCAAAACCCTTATCTGGACCTCCGGCCTAAAGTTGGTGGCCTTGAGCCAGCCGCAAAGGCAGACACCATTTCCTATTTGGCAGAACCCTGCATCCACAATGTCCATGGCCACCGTGATGGCGTGATCCGACACCACCTCGCCGCCTTGAAGCATCTCCAAAGCCTCTACACACTTGTCGTTGGGGAGGAAGTCCAGGAGCGGGGCCAGGTTAAACCACAGCTCCCATTCGTATCTGGCCACGATGGCGCAGCCTTTGGCGGTCTTGACCCTTTACTTTTCCAGCCGGTCTCTCTTCGCTGGGCCTGTAGAGGAGTTCATCAGTGCCAGCCCTCCATCCCAAACATCGTCCAGGAGCGGGACCGAAAGTATGGTCTTCCTCTTTGCCTCCCAGTACCGATATAAGAAGCCTTCCTTCTTTTCCTCCGGCGTGAGCGGGAAAAGCTCTGATGCTCTGGCGATCATAGCATGGAAAGATCCTATGTCGTCCAGAGGACAGGCTCTGGGTGGAGGTGACAATAGGTTCCTCATCCCACCGTCATCCGTGCCAGTTGTTGCCATGTCAGACTCAGTCTTCCTTGGGGGTGAGAGGGAAAGGGTTGGTGGAGAGGGGGGCGATGGGTGATGTCATCTTTGATGTTATGGGTGTTAGTCTTAGCAGTGCACGGTGGTGGTTGTTTAGCTTACCACAACTGTCGAATTCTTTTTTTTTTTCGATTTTACCTGTAACCATAAAGTCCCTGTAACAACGTTTTTTCCATAGAATTTCAAAGATTTTGACTAGTGCAACTTAATCATAACGTCCCTTTAACACTGTTTTTTGTTGGTTTATTTCATAGGTTTTTACTAGGGCACTTTAACCATTACGTTCTTATATTATAGTTTTTTGATGAATAGTGATAGGGTTTCAGTTGCACAAGTGAACCATAGCGTCCCTGTAATAATGTGTCTTTCAGTGAATTGCATTCGTTTTTTACAGGATACACTTACTTTGTAAAGATGTACTTTACAACATACTGAAGCCTGTGACTGTATAGTAATAGGCACAGAGGTTGGGATCACAGCGTCCGTTTGTGCAGATCGGGTGGAGTCCAACGTGCCCAGAAAGGGAGGGGTGGTCATAAAAAAGTAATGACATGCAGCAAAGACAAAAGAACAAACAAACAGTAGCAAGTGCGTGAATGGGAAGGGAAAATGCTGTAGCTGTACAAAATCTGTACTTTTGCAACAAAGTGCACAAAGGCGTAGGGTATGCAACATAATAGAAAGCACCAGCAAGAGAAGTAACGTTTGCCTTCCTCAATGCTCCACAATCAAACAAAGAATGAAGAGGCAGAGGATCAAATGACAACTACCGAGAACAGAGCGCCAGATCAACGTGTTAAGTACACGAAAGTTTGTTGTAATTGAACAGGTCCGGTAGTGTGCAATAGTATGAAAGCATGATGTTTTCTGTTTGTGCGCAGCAATGGCTTCCACCCTAGAGTTGTTGGAGGAGAATTTTCCGCATGAAGAAAATGAGTGATGACGATAGGCCCATTGTTACCCGCCGCACTGTTAAAAGGGAAAGTGTTACGGCAAGGGCAAGCACCCTGGAATGGCTGGAGGAGAATTTTCCGCATGACCAGATGAGTGAGCATAGTAACCCCATAGGTAGGGAACGCGGTGGCAAGAAGAACACAATCACAATGTAAAACTTCGTCAATTAACCACATTTGTTGTCTTAACAGAACATACCGGAATGCAAAGCTGTACACCAGAAGCAGCACCTTTTCCACAGGAACATACGGCCACCGAAACTGAACTAAACGCTGGGCAAATGAAAGTTGACCGCTTGGATGCCAAAATAGAGCAGTTGCTCCTCGAATTTGCTGCCTTGAGAACGTTTGTAGAAGAACATATAAGGGGCAAAATAAGTTAACACTGCCCAACTTGCACATGTCCGCCTTCCCCATTCCCCAGCACCTCTTCCCCGCAAAATCAGTGTCATGAAACATGCTTTGATGAGAGCCCAATCCCTTCTTCCCCTCAGCAGCAGCTTGTTGAAATGGAAACATCCCCAGTATATGCATCTGTTTCTTGCCCCACCGCTTCCCTTTCAGATTAGTCACTATAAACGTGTGCCAATTAAGATTGAAATATTAATTTGTACAGATTGTGTATGTCCCTTTTGTTTAGTTTAACAAGGCCATTGTAAGTCAGAAGGGCATAGCACTACTGGGGATGAAGCAAGTGACAAAAATGGAGGAGGCAGACTACCGCCGCACCGGGCTGCCCTATGGGCAATCACAATACAAACATCCGTAGGACGCCACTACGGGCAGCATGTTTGCATGCACACATCCGTCTGTAAATAGTAACAGGAGCGTCTGTTTATCTGTAGCACAACTGTGCACATACGTATATCGTGCTTGGATGCCTGGTAACACTTTTCCTGGTGAACATAACCGAATAAACGTGGGGTATAGTTGTAGTAGCTGAAAGCGTGCACCCACGTTCTGCATTCCCAACTTCTGTATAGTGCTCACAGCAAGCGTAGGTAGAAATATGCAATGGATGTGTGCCATATGTTTAAGTAGGCCGCGGATGGCAACCGATTCAGAAGAAGAACTATGCACCTGCCACAAAGTGTAACATCCAATGTACGTCCGGCAAAGCAGACATACATGTGATTCGATCAACCGTAGTCCCATTTCCATACCAAGCACATTACAAAGAACCGCATTTAGCACCTGCGATTTCCCAAACTACCACGGCCCAGTAGTCCGGGACAATCCTTTCCTTTCAAGTAGTCTTTCAGCAGCACTCCCTGATTGGGTACTGTTAAAGTATTACATACGCTTCCACCAATTACAACCAAGAATTGTGCATGTAATTCTAACGAACAGCGCATAACAGCCATTACTCACGCAGAGGTGACATATCTTCTAAATCAAAAGCACCTCCACGAGAAAATACGGCTCAACGATCTACATGTTCTGCACCTACAAAAATCAGCATCACTGCCCATCAACACACCCTGTAGGCATTACTATTTTTTCTACAGTACAGTGCCAACTGTGTTATACATCCGCATACCTCTCAACTCGCGCCTTTGGCGGGTGTCACCTGCCCCTTATGCAACTGTCTCACCCACCAAGCTCCCTAAACGCCCATAACAATCAATGGGCTTTCACACGCCAATAACAAAATCAGTTGCTTTCACCCGCCCAAGGGCCATAAAAGGTTGAGAGTAATGCATGGTGCGTAGCAACAGTGTACCTAGGAGTAAATCTCCATAACATACTCAAAATTTGTACTGTTGTGAATCCCATCACCTACCTTTAAATTGCACCTACAGTGGTAGGTGGTGGCAAAGGTTCCATTTGACCACAACACGCATTGGTAGACGAAAAAGGTTACTGTGTTCTTTTGTTCCGTCTTTTTTACAATGCTTTCCTCCATTACACCACCTCCTGGCAAATTCGTACAAATCGATCAACACAACTATCAGGCAGCCTTTGCCACCAAACTGTGCAAAATGCATACATTTCAAGCAAAACGACAGTTTCCACCCATACGTCATACATAACAGCAGTTAGGCAACAACAAAAGTTATCGCCCGTTAGGGAGAATTCTCATTTATCGCTAATTTCCCTCACCTAGTGAGGCCCCCAGCAGCTTTGCTGGACTTCTGGAGTTTATTTTTTTCCACTTGGTAAGAGTGTGAGCTTTTCCCCACTCTTACCTTTTTTTTGCCATGTGTATTTTTCAGTTTTTGTGATTGTGGACTCTGAAGTATACCACTTCAGTAGCCCCATTCTTTTGTGTTTCACACAGCACCTTCAGTGCCGTGGCACAGGGTTGTCTTTGAGACTCCCCCCCCCCCCCCGACTCCATTTCTGAGGCTGACTCCATATTATATTAGCCTCGAACATAAACCTGCTTGACCAAATTGTCTTTCTTTTGGCTCCGGTTGGGTTTATTCGCCATTTATTTTTGTTAAAGTCCTTCTTGTGTTTTATTTTGCACGGCAAACTAGGTTCGCCTTTTGTTCACCGTATTTTGGCGGGATCTGCTCAGAAGCCCTCCACCAGGCGCCTGGGTGTCTAGGTGGGCTGAATGAGAGGGAGGGGTGTAGTCACCCACTGCACAGGGTATCCTAGGAAACCCAAGTCACACTTTGCCATGATTGGCTGAGGTGGTTGTCCAGGCTGGACAACCCCCCTGCTGGGTGATTGACAGCCAGGCTGTGTGAATGGCAGGTCTCTTGGGCTAGAAGTCAGAGTCGCCACTGGAACTACAAGGAACCGAAGAAAAGCAGAGAGAACGACGACTGCTGCAACTACCTCATCACGGTGAAGCCCTGCTGCAGTCCTGAGCGATCTACCCTCCAGTCCGGAGTCTTCTTCCATTGAGCATGGTGGGGATAACCAGCTCATCTTCCACAGCAAGAGCATCCTCTTCCTTGGTCGAAATCGCTGCACACTGCTGTAGTGGTCCGGATAGCCATTTGAAGAGCCTCTCCAGTTTTTAAGGAGTGCACCTTTTATTAATTGTCGCCGCTGCCTGCTTCATCCCTGTGTGGTGCAGACACCCTTCAGACGTCCTCAGACGTCCTCCTTCACAAAGAAGCTCCAGGAATCGTGAGTCTGCGGAAAACCAACAGGAACAACTGCCAGGGCACCAGCTGCACCATTGAAATAAGGTATTGTGTTCTGCTTGAGGAAACTGGGTGAACCAAGTAGTAGACCGAACTGTCAAAAAGTGATTGCAATCGTATTCACGGCAACGTGTTTTGTTCATAACATCGGTTTATTCAACACGGGGTACTCACCTTGAGACTTACTGTACAAAGTGAATTGGTTAGTTGTAGTATATTTAATGTGTGGTTTTTATTTGAGTTTAATAGAAGTGTTGTGTTTATAACAAATGGTTTAAAAATAAATGTACTTCTAATTTTTTACCTGAAACCTTGAGTCAGTGTTTGCTTGAGTCACAGTAATTGTGGTCCCTTTGTGTAATCTCTGCTACTGCTCATATACTCTTGAGATAAGCCTGGCTGCTCCGCCACTGCTACCACTCTGACATAGTAGTACAGGCTTGTACCAAAGGTAAAACCTCTATTGCCACCTGTAGTCTTAATTGTGTGTAGTGGTCCCTAAGGGCACTGCACAGGATTCTGCCTAACAAGAGTTACCTGCTCAGGTACCACGTTGTGAGGGCTAGTTTCCCTGACGCGGGGTGGATGATTCTGCCCCCCCCCCCTGCTTTGCCAGAAGATGTGCTGGGCCCGTCGGAAGGTGTATAGGTGGCACCTCCGAGAGGCTGAGGAGCTCCGAAAACCATGGCCCGGCCGGGCACCATGGAGTGATCAGAATGATGCGGAGTCAGTGGTACTCCTTGATCTTGCAAATTACTCTATCAGAGGAGTGGGCGGAAAGGCATAGGCTTTCATGCCGGTCCACTGTAGGCGAAATGCGTCGCCCAGCGAGCCGGGGCCCTGCCCTTGCCAGGATGTGAACTGGGGACACTTCTTGTTATGCCAGGTGGCAAAGAGATCCACTTGGGGATGACCCCACCTGCTGCAGATCTCCCAAGTAACGAGGTCATTTAGCTGCCACTCATAATTGTCCGCTCCCAGCCTGCTGAGCCTGTCCGCCTCCAGGTTGGATTCCCCTGGGATTTGGACTGCCGAGAGGTAAATTTCATTTTCCAAGGCCCATTCCCACATGCTGATTGCCAGTCTTCACAGAGGAGGGGGATCTGGCGCCTCCCTGCTTGTTGACGTAGTACATGCTGGTCGAGTTGTCTATCTAGATGAGGACAACCTTGCCCCCGAGGGGTGGGAGGAATGCTCGGAGCGCTAGCCAGATGGCGTTCAGCTCCACTTGATGTGGTATTCCTGCTCCTGTCGAGTCCAGGTGCCCTGGACCGAGAGATTGTCCAGGGTGGCTCCCCAGCCCTCGAGCGAGGAGTCTGGTGATGGTGGCTTGCAAAGGGGAGAGGCCGAAAGTGCTTGCCCGTCAGTAGGTTGCAGTCCGTGGCCCACCAAGGTAGGTCCGGGTGGAGGGATAACGCCCCACTCCTGATTCCATGAGGCCGCTAAGTGCAGCTGAATCTTTCTCATCCTTACTCTCGTGTGCGGGACGGCTAACAGAACCGCTGCTAGTAGACCCAGGAGATGTTGATACCACCATGCCAAGGTCACCTCTCTGCTGAGGAAGTGGGCGGTGGCCCTCTTGATGGCCGAGATCTTGTCTTCCGATGGGAAAAACCCTTGCAGCACGTGTCAGAAATAAGTCCCAGGAATGTTAGTCTGCGTAGGGAGCAGCTGTGACTTCTTGAGGTTGAGCGAGAAGCCCAGGTCGTGCAGCGTGTTCATAAGGGCATGGGACGAGTGGAGAACTGCCTCCGGAGATGTAGCCCTGACGAGCCAGTCGTCGAGGTATTGGTAGATGTGGAGGCCCTGCGCTCTGAGCAGGGCCGCTACAGCGTTCATGAGCCTGGTAAAGACACTGGGGGCTGAGTTGAGGCCAAACGGAATGCTCTTGTATTGGAAATGGTAGCCCATGATTCTGAACCGTAGGAAAGAACGATGGGGCTGCCAAATCGGAACGTGCAAGTACGCGTCCTTCAGGTCTAAGGAGCACATGCAGTCTCCTTTGTCCAATGTCTCTGCTATAAAAGCTGGCGTAACCATGTTGAACTTTTTCAGGGGTAAGGAGAGGTTGAGGGTGGAAAGGTCCAGCACAACTCTCAGGCCTGCCTGTATCTTCTGAATGGTGAAAATCCTGGAGTAGAAGCCAAAGCCTCGCTGGGAGGCTGGAAATTACTCCACTGCCTGGCTCTCTACGAGCGACCAGATCTCTGCCAAAAGAGTTGCTGGCCCAACCTGTGGGAGTGGAGGGGAGAAGGGAGGAGAGGCTGGGATAGGTAGGCGGTACCCTGTGTATACTACGGAGAGGATCCAGGGGTCCGCAAAATTCTGGCACCAGAAATGTGCATGGAGGGCAAGCCTGGCCCCCACCGGAGACACGTGGACCCGAAGGGACGTGCCATGCCTTCTTTCCCTCAGAGGCGGGGGACTGGAAAAAGCCCTTACTCCCTCCCCCCCCCCCCCGCCCACTTTTGTTGTTTGAGACGGCTCCGAGTCCGGCTGCCTGGATCTGCGTTCCTGGAAGCCGCGGAACCCTCCATATGTACGACCCTTCTCCGAGTGCTGCTGAGAATGGATGTAAGATTTGGCCATGGTCTTTGTAAGAATGAACAAGGACTTAGCCGTTTGTGAGCTGTTCTTTTTCTCAAGCTCTTCGTCCTTAGAGGAGTGGAAGAGGGCCCCCCCACCCACTCCAACGGTATATCTAGGATGCGCTCGCCTCATGCCCGTGGCAATGCTGATGGTACGGCCCGAGGGATTGATATGCGCTACTGTGGATTCCATAAGGTCATGCGCCACGAGCTTGGATCCGCTAGCCCCGCCTTAAAGCGTGCTTGGCATTGGGAGGGGAGTTCTGGGAGGAAGTCCGCAATTTCCCACCATAACCGTTGGTTGGCGGCAGCCAGCATGGCATCTGCGTTGGCCTGATGCAGGTGCAAGGAGGCGTTGATCTTCTTGCCGTAAGCCTCCAAGATCTTCTCCTCCGATCACTGAAGATTGTGGCTGAGGATGGGTCGAGAGCAAGAGTGGGTCCCCCTCCATCTGCCTGTACTTGGCGTCCAGGCATCGGTTGACCGGCTGGACTGAGTGGGGCATGAGCCAACCCTTCTTGGCCAAGGAGACTACATTGGTTTGCAGTGGAATCCCAGTGAGGGCAGAGGGGCGCATTGTGAGGACTTCAGCCAGAACCCCCTCTGCCGGCTGTTCGACCTCGGGCTGAGGGAGGCCCAGGTACTCCGACAGGCCAGCAAGACGTTCATGGAAGGCCCTACCTGAGGATGGCGTGTCCGGATCCTCCTCCTCGTCCATGCCCTGCGGATCCAGAGGATCTTGTGGAGGAGGAGGGGTAGATTGAGCCAGAGGCTGGGTTACAGAGACCACAGCCGGAGGCTGAGGAGGCGGCGGAGGTTGTGGAGTTGGCTGTGGAGCCGGAGGAGGCGGCTGCACCAGGGTCAGCAAGTCTGATGGAGGCGTCTGTGGTGCTGCTAGCATGGCAGGGGGGACTTCCCTGACTGTGTCCTTGATGATAGACCCCCATCTGTGGAGACCTCGAGGCCGAGGAATTTGTCGACAAGCACCTCCTCACTGGCAGAAGAGGTGCTAGGGGGTACAGACAGGGTAGCGGGGGACTGCTGGAGCCGCTACGTACCCAGTCCGTATGGACGCATGGGAAAGTTGCCCTGCGCATATGAAGGGTAGACTGTAGGCCACGTACCTGGTTGAAACCGGTCCCACCTTCACACTATCTTCGCTGAATTCGTGGAATGGCGTTGGACTGGTTTTCATGTTTGGCGAGGCGGCCATTTTGTCGAGCTGCCTGCCACGTGCCTGCGACGTGATGTCCAGCCCGCTGGGTCAGGCCTCGTCCAAGACACTTACGTGTGGATCGCTGGGCCTACCCTGCTCCTCGGGTCTCGGCCCGGTAGGTGTGACACCCTCGACCGGGGGGGGGTCGGTAGAGCTACGTTTAGGCACCCCCTCAGACATATTGCCTGTATTAGGGCGTAGCCCCTCGGCCATTGCGCCTGTGAAAGGGCAGAGCCCCTCGGGTGTAAGCCCGGTACAAGAACCTTCCAGTCCCTCGACACTGCGTCCGGGAGGATCAGAGGACCCCTCGACCCGAGGGCCGGTAGCTGTAGCAGCCTCAGTGAAAGTGCCAGTGGGAGGACCTGGGAAGGAGTCTCCCTTGCAGGGTGCGCTGGAAAATATTGGCTCTACCTGGGCCTGGGACGATGCTGGAGATCCTCTGAAGGCGACTTCTGGAAGAGCTCCCTCCACCTAGCTAGTCTGTTCATCAGTGCCTTCGAGGACAGCAAGTCACACGCCGAACATGTTTGCCAACCGTGGTCTGTACCTGAATGATAAAAAAAGACAAGTATCCGCGCGTGGAATTACATGGCCGCAGCCAAACCCAGGAGCGCTGGTGAATTCGGCCCGTTCCTGTTGATGTGGAAAAGGGGACTTGGGTGTGGCGCCCGAGGGCGGAGTCAGGGCAGCGCATGCTCCCTGAGCCGCGCACCTCTAAATTTAAAGGGGAAGAATGTTTTTCTGGTGAAAAAGGTTCCGTCTCCCGTCCCTTGGCAGGGATGCCCATACAGTATGGAGGAAAGGGGACGGGACGTAAGAGTATGTTCATCTTTGGCAACATTTCCAATACAGAGAACTAACTCAAAACATGTGTCAGTCTGCAGACCTCACCTATGGCAAAATTTAAAAACGTACGGAATGGTGTACTTTCAAAGGAAGCGCAGTATACCCTCAATAGTAAACACATCAATGAGCTGTACGGCGGTAACACGTGCTACTGAAATCAGAAAAATGTCAACTGTATGGCCTTAATGCCAACTCGAGCAAGCTTTGCACATTTTACTACAACAATTCTGCAAAAAGAAAAACAACCACTAGTGCAAATTCATGTCACAGACAAACTGGACATACACGGTATGACAATACCCATGTGTCAACAAGGCATAGCACGACTACAAGCCTTGGACAACTCCATCTCAAACACAGCAGGTTTGGATAAAATGGTTATGTGTCAACTGTAGAGTTATGCTAAAGCGTAACATTGACGTAGAGCAAGGTTTAGTGAATGGAGTGCTTGGTACAGTTGTTGGCTTCCAGACATGCCCATGGGAGAACAGCATTCAGTTTGTAAACATCAAGTTTGATAAACTTTCAGAAATCAAAAACATAGGATGCACAAATGAGAGGTACCTTCGTTTCAAACACATGTATGTACGCAGAGAGCAATTTTTTCTGCCGCTAGCTTATGCAGTAACTATTCATAAATCGCAAGGTCTAACCTTAGATCAGGTATTGATTGATATTGGCAACACAGTCTTCAAAGATGGCATGAGTTACGTAGCATTGGAAAGACTGTCTCTAGTTAATTTTGATACAACTGTACAGGGCATACATTCCCTGCATCATAGATTACAATAGACTACATGCAGTGTACACACCCCATCTAAAAATGTACCCTATTGCTCAAAAACCAAAAGCTTTGAAAAGGCGGCTTATTCCATCAGAAGTACTAAATGATGTTGCCACAGTACCATCAAATAAATGAAAAGAAACTGATACTACAGCAACTACCAAAAGCAAATACAAAAAGGAGTAAAATAGACAAACCATATCCAACTCCACCCACAAAAGAAAATGCCTCTGCAAAGAAACCACCTACCCTTCCATCAAAGGGTTCAGCCACAGAAGTAGCTGGACCATTCACATTTTCCAATACAACAGGTGTTAATTGCTATGCAAATGAAAATGTTCTATTCCAAATACCAGCAGTTGTTGAAGGAATGTATTTAAATGGTGCAGATCAGTTGTGTTTGCAAATGCTGGTCCTTCACAGAAATGCAGCAGGTAATCCTGATACCATTTACACTGTCTCAGGAAAGAATTGGACTACAGTACTAGAATGGTGAAATTCACTTTAAACCGACAAGAAGATCCTCATGAATTTCTAATGTACTTACTACAAATACTGGAAAGAAAAAACATACTTATTAATGAAATCTTTCACATTTCCTACATGTGGAAACATACATGCACTCATTGCAACCATGTCGTTCAGCAACAAGTCCCTAACAAATGCTTTGTGTATGTATCAATACCGAACTGTGACTCCATTCCAGCAACTGATGCAAAATGTAAACCATAGCATGTTGTGTACGTCTTGAAATTCTGATATTCGTTCAACACTACATAACCACTCACATTGTTCGTATGTGATATTAATGCTCTTAAGATACAAAGCCGACAGGACCAAAAACAACTGCAAACTTACTGCCTTCACACACGGATAGATATCACTTGGCAAAAAAACCTTCACAACTGTTGCCATAATCTACCACGGGGGACTCCACCAATGGAGGCCACTAAACTGCATACATTAGAAAGCAATTGTCATGGTGGGAATGCAATGATGCTTCCATCAGTCTAAAGCACAGACTACCTGCAAATCTTGCAAATGCCTACTTAATATTCTTGATGCCACAATTTACTCATTGATGTACAAACCTACTATACCTTACTCCCCAACACCAACCAGTACCTTCGTACATGGACAAAAAATGTTTTCCTTCCACACCATCGACCTAAAGCAACGTACCATACATCCCAAAAAATGGGGCAACAGGCCAGTTCACACTCCATAAAGTAGACGAGGCACTGTGTCTTTTGATGGTAATACTTGATCATAGGGATCGCACAGAACCGGCATTTAGTCTCTTTTCTTTTCATATTCTCCAAATCCCGATTTGATATCCTAACAATGACTCCACCCAAATATTTAACATTTTGGACCACTTCCAAAACACATGTGATCTAAAAACCAATAAAATGTCAACTTCCTTATTTTAGCATAATGTAACATTAAAGTTTTGGATTGTTTTACATTTAAAAGGAGATTCAATGATAAAACATAGGCATTAGTCGCTGCCAAAGCTCTTTGTAGGCCTATGGGAATCGAGTCAAAACAAAAACTACATCATCTGCATATGCAAGGTGAATTTATAGCTATCTTTTTCTCTACCTGTGATTTCCCCCAGGGGTCTAACCTCTCTCCCTGGCTGTTCAACCAATACCTGGCACTTCTTGCCCACTGCATTGCCGCTCTCTGCCCCAACTTTCAGTGCTATGCGGATGACACTCAGCTCATTTTCAGGATACCTTCGGGAACCTCTTCTCCGGCTCTCATCACTGACTGTCTGCTATCCAGGAGTGGTGTGCCGCCAATGATCTCTGCCTTAATGCCAGTAAAACAGATTCTCATCGGCACACCCACTCCCTCCTTTCCTGTCGCTCTCTGGCCGGCCTCTCTTGGCCCTCTTCCTGCTCCCACCTGCTAGGCTAAAAACCTCAGGGTCATCTTCGACTCCACACTCTCCTTCTCTCCTCACATCTCCAACGTCTCTAAGAAGTCACACTACCAGCTGCACCTCCTCAGAGGTATTCTTCCTTTTCTCTCCTTCCCCCAGAAGCTCACTCTCTCCAGAGCTCTGGTTCGCTCTAGGCTTGACTATTGCAACAGCCTCTTTCTAAATCGGCCTGCCTCTACTCTCCGCCCTCGGCAACTCATCCAGAACAGGACTGCGAGACTTGTCCTTGGGCTCAACCCCAGGGATCATATCTCTCCAGGACTGAAATCTCTGCACTGGCTCCCAGTGGCTGCAAGGATTAAGTTCAAAACCCTCTGCATTGTCCACAAGGCCTTCTGGGGCCTGGGGCACCAATACCTTCAACTCTCTCTTCCTAAATATCTTCCTTCTCGATCTCTTCGCTCATCCGCCTCCAACTCCCTCAGGGTCAGTCGCTTCTCCAAGCAACGAGTTGGTGGTAGATCTCTTTCTTCGGTTGGTGCCTCCCTCTGGAACAGCCTCCCTGAAACTTGCAGAACCACCTCTGGTTCCGTATGCACCTCGAAACCTTTCTCATTGCTTCTGCTTTTTCTCCTCCTCTTCCCTGCGGACCTTCTGGCTGAAACTGAAACTGCACCAGTTACCCATCACCCTCTGATCTCGGGCCCACGTCCCTCCCCCACCAGTCTCACACACCTGCACTGCCTGCCTGGCAACCCCTGCACTTGGGGACTGTTTCTGTATCCCTACAGTCCCACTACCAGCACATGACACCTGATTTCTGCACTTACCTTTGCACTAGCCAGCTGCGAGCCGTTACTTGTACTTGCGCGATCTGAATGACACTTGGCCTAGTAGGATCATTGTCTGTCCTCCCTTCGTTCCCCTCCCTTACCTCGTCGCGCCTTGACACTTGTGTATAGGCGCTTTATAAAAGCCATATCATATATCATATCATATCCAATTTTGGGGGATTATTTGAATAAACCGGTTCCATGTGTTTAAAACGTCAAATAACGCCAAACATTTTGTGACACTTACATTTAGGGGGGTCCCCCCAAACCCCACCCCGTTTCCCCTGCTTTACTAACTCCCCCAAACCCTTCTCACTTTTTATCCCTTACCCCACATATACATTTATTAAAAATGTTGACTTTTCTTCGTTATTTGGGTTTCACTGAAAATGTTTGCAGTTCTGCATTTTTCATTGTTAACACTGCATACCAATAAACAGCTCAATGGTCTTACACTTTTGGCGAGTGCTTCTCTTTCGGGGCTGTACACCCTGTGACCATATTAAAAGGACTCTGAGCTGCTGGTTGATCAGTACAGGGTTCATTCAACGTAGCAGAAATAAGATGGGATTCCTCCCTGTGGTCTGGGCCTAAGCAAAGTTTATGTTGATAGAATTATGTAGAACAAAAGTCAAAGAAATACACAGCGAGAAATATCACTGATGAACCAAGAGTTCTTCTAAAACCTAGCCAGAGGGACATTAGCCAAAAGGAAATAGCCTTGCAACATAAAGTCTTTGCTTTGAGTGTGGCAGTTTTGTACATAAGGTGTTTCCAGTGCTGGCTCATTTTAGATTTCCAGGGGAGGCCCATATCAATCTCCACAAGTGACTATTCAGATAATGGAATAGCGTTATTGAATTTGATACCAGACATACTCTAAAGTTCAACGCGTTGTTGGCTAGTGCAGACCGGTTGTGGTCACCCTAGAAACTTTGAGACCTGGCCCTGGGCCGATAGGGAGTCAACAGAAGGAAAAGGGAACCCTACTGCCCTAATACTTGATTTGAATGATACATTCATGCAGGTTTCCATAGGGCCCACTTCATGTGGGACCTCTTCATTAGATGAGAAAGTGCAACGTTTTGTTGTTTGGACAAAAGGCACTGGGAAGAGTGCATGGGTAACTGGCCACGTGTTTACACTAGTGTATTGTTCACAAACAACAGGTCTTTTTTTCCTTGGAGCTGACCATGGGATTTGACATGGGCCAAGGTAAACAAGATGGTGCAGCACTATTTTCTGATTCTTCAGAAAATAGTGGACAAATTGGGCACAAGTTAATGAGGGTTGGACACTGTTTAGGCTGCCCTTGCAACAGTATTCTTAACAAGCAATGGCAATCAGCAAATTGGTAGTAAAACCCTATGTCAAAGATACTTCTACTGATTGTGAGATGTAAGGATAAGAGTGGACCAACATCAACCAGGTCTCCAAAAGAGACTGATTCAGTAGAAGTGGTACTGAATCCTCAAAAAGGCAGATGCATGCATAGTGGTATCAGCATTAATCTCTCTGGAGAGGGAACATTCATCCTCAGAGCCATCCTAGTAGCAACCTGAATGTTCCTGGATTGTCCAATTCTGAAGGCCAAGGGACTAATACTACTGTGGATATCGAATCAGTGCCTTCAGGGTGGACACACGTTAACGCTATGCAGTAATTTACTGAGCTATGTTAATGGTTTTGAAGCATAATGGAGAATGATTGTAAACTCAATTTATGTAGATCATAGAGGCACACTTTCCCAATTTAACCATTCACCGATTCCAGAAAACAGTTGCAGATCTCTCCCCATATTATGGCCAATACAAGGCCAATTCGTTTTCAAAAATGGATTAGTAGAGTTTGCTAATTAAAATGTTCTTGTTCAGCAAACAAACCCATTTGATTAGCAATGCTGTACTAATATTTTTAATGCCACCCAAAATTATTTGTACCTGCAACATAAAATTAGCAACTATTTGGTGGTTTTGTGCACCAGTGAAGACATTAGGGAGATGAGTCTAGCTTTGCAAATTCTCTAAAATTCTACTAGAACTGCAGGTCGTGTAACTCAGTTTACCTAAAAGAAATGCACTCGACCCATGGCAACAGATGACAACATATTTAAATTAGTTTTCTGTAAAATGGTGCATGTCACCACAAACTCACTTTATGGTTGGCCCACTTCACCACCCAGATGCCAACACTGCACTAAGAAACTTTGTTTGCATTAAATGTCAAATAAAAGTAAATATAAGTTTCAAACATCCACAGCAAATGCCCGATTGAGTATCTGTAAAATGTAAAAGATAAGCTGCATGAATGGATAGAAAAAGATAGATATGATGAAAAGGCTCTGAAAACAGTTTGACCAGCTCTCTCTTGCTGGTGCTAATATAAGCGAGCTCTGGAGGCCAACTACGGTGTATGGTAGGTCAGGAGATGTACAGACTGGAAGGAATTATTGATCATTGCTTAGCATTAACATCTAGTTAACTTTGCTTATTCATTATGTAAGAGGAAAGAAAGTATGATACTAAGTGGATGGCGTAGCACACAGCACACTTGGCAAACTAGGTGGGATATTGTAGTTTGCCATCTCAATTGCCGGGTAGCTGGTATAAATAAAACAGGGTGATGAGAAAGAATATCATGGAGGATGGAAGCAGCTCATGGGTTGACTACCAGTTGCCCAGCAGGCTACAAAATTAGTTTTGCCATCAAAAGCATTTGGCCATTTAATATAGATTTCCAATTTGTTCACTCGTCAATATGATGCACCTTACCTAACAAAATGACATTTTGTTGACTATTAGATTTAGATGCACTAACCTAAACTTTACTGTAAAACATGGACATTGCAGTGTTTTACAGTAGCAATACTGCAATTATGCATATCAACAAATTACATTTTTAGAAATAACACACTGGTCTTTGCCAGGCAGGATATAGTTCGCTTAATAAAGGTATCATCCCATCAACTTCTGGTTTGCAATTATTTTAAAAATCGAAAAAGTTGCTCAGCACTCCCACACAGGCCTATTGCACTTAAGAGTGGAGAAGATGATTACTGCTACACTCTCGCTCCATTGGCCCCTTTGAACAAGCAGTGAATACAGAAAAGAGGGTAAAGAGCCGCGAGGGCAAGAGATGAATGCAGGGCAAGCTGTGCTTTCATTGAACAGGGTCACTTAAATAGCTAGTTTTGCTACAAGTGCCAATTTATTTAGCAAACCAACAGAATTGCATAGCAAATTGCTTTGCAACACTGCTTATTCCATGCCTTGCAATATCATGTTATATGAATAAATCTGGTGCATAAAAGGTGAAACATACACAGATATATTTCACTTGAGGAAAACCGAAACAAGGAACTAATAGTATACCCAAAAATGAAAAAAACAATTAGCTTCACGTAACACTACCATTGCACAAGGACCTCAAACATGCTTTGGAACACTAGTATGTAATCTACCAAATATGGTTCACTGCATTAATTTTGAAATGTGTCATGGCAAGTGCAGTAGTTTGTAAATGACTGCCTGCGCAATTGTGCTCTTAAAGAAGCACATTTTTGTATTTTCAAATGCCAGAAGGTTTAAATAGCAATTTGTGAAATGAACACAACTTGCATTAAAACTAACATTTTCTAAGGGACACAGCGATTTACCTCACGCCTTTCTATTTCTTTCCGTCGCTCCTCTTCCCGCTGACGTTCAAACTCCCGTTGCTTTTCAAGCTGTTTCTCTATTTCTTGTTGCTTCTTGCGCTCTTGTTCCTGCCGTTCGCGTTCTTTCCGTTCTTGCTCAGCGCGCTCTAGCTGTGCCAGACGTTCCTGCTCTTTTCGCTGTTGCTCTAGAAGGGCCTGCCTCCTCTTCTCAAGCTCTAAATTGCCACGTTCAAAGTTTTCACGTTTTTTATCTTCAAAGGTTACTGAATAATGAGAAACAAGAACAGTCTAGTCAGCCAACAAATGAGGGACAAAAAAACAAAAAGGCTAAAAACACTTCAACAAATTTAACAAAATAGGTCAGCATTCCAAGTTTAACAATTCTTCTTTGGTCCAAACCTACCAATATATCTTTGCTAAAAAAGGGGTAGGTAACCACCCACACTGATAAATTGCACCAAAAAGAGAAACTACAACATGAATATGAATTGCACCCTAATGTGGTACACAAGCTTCCTCTTATTCAATTAGAAATCTCTCATATTTTTGCTGTTTTGCCAGATAAATGGATCCACATTGAGAATCAGCATTTTTCTCGCCATCCTTCCTCTCTCCTACCCTCACTGTATAGCACAATGTATCACCTCCTTGGTTCAGTCCATTAATTAGCTTAAATGGGTAGAACGTTGAGTCTCACCACCAAACATAAACATTCTGTTGTCCAGTATAAAGTACCCACAAAGGGAATTCACACGGTTCTATATAATTGAACGCAGTCTTATTTCCTCTGTATGTTTTTCCATAGCTAAAATACTGCAACCACTGGTTCATGTACAGCAATGGACCTGCCTGTGTTAGTACCCAGGTATTAGACGATCAACAGTTTCTCCACCAGTAGGAGGAAAGTAGTATGAAACCTAGAGCAGAAGAGAAATTTTAAGTTACTCACCGTAATGACTAACGTACGCCTAAGTCCAGAGTCCCCTTTCCTCCATACTGTATGGGTGTCCCTCGCTAGGGACAGGAAACAATCTTTACCAGAAAAAATTAGCATACACCTTTAGAATTTAGACGCAGGCAGGGGTGCAGTCCTGGGAGCATGCGCTCCCCTGACTCCACCCCCTGATGCCACTCCTCAGTCCCCTTTGACGCGTCAGTAAGTGTACCGGGGGCTGCTCTGTCAGAGAGAAGTTCTGAGAACCAAGGTCTTGCTGGCCACCAGGGGGCTATCAGGATGAGCCGAAGGCCTCGCGATTCCCTGGCCTTACAGATGACCCTGTGAATCAGCAGAGTTTGGGAAAGGTGAATGCATTCATATCGTCCCACGGGATCTGCAATGCATCCCCCAGCAATCCTCTGCCTTGCCCCATCCATGACACAAACTGATGGCATCTGCTGTTGGTCATGGTCACAAAGAGGTCTACCTGAAGGTGACCCCCCCACCCGTCGAAGATCCTGCTCAGGACCTCCTTGTTCAACTGCCACTCTTAGTTCTCGATCCCCAGCCTGCTGAGCCTGTCCACTTCCAAGTTGGATTCCCCCAGAAGATGGACTGCTGACAAATGCTATTTGTCAGTGCCCACTCCTAAATGTGGATGACCAGCCTGCTGAGAGGGGGGAGCGGGGCCTGGGTGCCTCCCCGCTTGTTGATGTAATACATACAGGTGGAGCTGTCTGTATGCAGACAGACTTGCTGCTGATAATGGGAAGGAATGCCTTGAGAGCCAGCCAGATATAGCTTTGGCTAAACAGATTCACTGTTTACAAAAAGCTGAAAATGCAGGAGTGCGATTGGTATTTAGTGCATCAAAGAATACTTCAACCGCAGGTCTCCGCTGCTCCTTAGATTGGTTAGCGGTAGAGACGGCATAAAATTCAAGACAGGTTCCTTGGTGTACAAGTGTATTAACGGATTGGCACCAATTTATCTGATGAACAAATTGAAACTGTTTCATCAGACTCTGGTTTTAAGGACGGAGGATCAATGTCTGCTCATTATTTCCAGGACGAATTGTGTTTCAAGAGGAGACCGCAGCTTAACAGTTGCCGGACCAAAATTGTGGAATAGTCTCCCATTGAATCTAAGAAGGGCAAACTCTATATTGTCCGTCAGAGCAGGTCTAAAGACCTATTTATTTAAATAGATGCTGCTCCTATATGTTCTCTTGGTAAATTTCAATGGCATTAATATCCATCTGGCTGTATTTTCTGTTTTCTAATTAGCCTATTGTTCCATCCGCGCAGGATTCGATTAAATTAGTTGTGTGCGCAATATAAATAACTCAAAATCAAAATCTTGATACAGTTGATGTGTTCCAGCTGTTGGCCCCCTTCCCTCCAGGGACGAGTCCATGGTAATGGTGATCACTGGAAAGGGTTGCCTGAACGGTCTGCCCTCTACCAGGTTGGTCTCTGCACTCCACCACTCCGGGTCCAGGTGTAGGTGCTGTGGTATGCCGACAAGGGCTGCCTGACAGCCCGTCTCCAGATTCCAAGAAGCTGGAAAATGCAGCTGCAGCCTCTTTATTTTGAGTCTCGTGTGTGGCACAGCCAGGAGAAAAGACGCCATTATTTTCAGCAGGTGCTGGTACCACTATGTTGAGGTCGCTGGTCTGCTGAGAAAATGCCTCATGGCCTTCTTGATCGCTGTGATCTCGTCTTCTGAGGGAAGATCCTCTCTGCACTTGTATTCCAAATCAGCCCCAGAAAAGTTGAAGAGTGGGTGGTGTGTAACTGCGACTTCTTGAGGTTGACAGAGAACCCCAGATCGTATAGCATGTGCATGAGTGCTGAAGCTGTGTGATGTACTGCCTCTGAAGACTCTGCTCGGATAAGCCAGTTGTTGACGTACAGAAAGGTGGTGGCCTTCCGTCCTGAGCAGGGCTTCTACTGAGTTCATTAACCTTGTAAATACCCTTGGGCCGAGTCCAAAGGGAAGGGCGTTGTACTGAAAATGGAAGCCCATGATCCTGAACCTCAGGAAGGAACGATGTGGCTTCCCAAATGGGGTCGTGCAGGTAAGCACCCTTCAGATCCAAGGAGCACATCCAGTCTCCCACACACAGAGTCTCAGCAATAAGAGCTGGAGTAACCATCTTGAACTTTTGAAGGGATAGGGAAAGGTTCAAGGAAGAAAAGTCTAACAACTCGCAGGCCAGTCTGGTTCTTCTGAATGATGAAGCCCATGCCTCATTACAAAGCTGGAACTTCCTCCACCGCCTGACTCGTGATGAGCAAGCAGAGATTTCCGCCAAAAGAGTTGCCGTCATACTCTGTGTGAGTGGAGGTTAGGAAAGCAGCAATAGAGGGATTGGAGGGCGGAAGCTCGTGGAGACAACAGAGAGGATCCATGTGTACGCGAACCGTGCATGCCATGCAGGGAAGTGCAGGGCAAGCCTGCCACCCCCCCACTGTAGACTTGTGGATCTGGATGACATTCACAACTAGGTGCCTGGGAGGGTGACTGGAAAAACCCCTTGTGGGAGGATTTGTGCTGCTTGCACCAGTGCTGGCTAGGAGCTCACCCCCTCAAATGGCAGGTCTAGGATGCGCTCCTGCACATTGGGGTTACATTTGGTCGCCTTGAGCCAAGCCGTCCTCATATCGGTGGCGATACAGGTCGATCTACCTGCTGTGTCGATGAGAGCCACTATAGACCCCATGAGATTGTGGGCCACAATTTTGGCCTCTGCCAATCCAGCCTTGAAGCACGCCTAACTCTGTGCTGGGAGCGTCTGCATTGGCCTGGCACAGATGAAGTGTGGCATTAGAGTATATCTTTTTGCCGTATGATTCCAACAGCTTTTCCTCCTTCCCGAGGAGCGCAGATGTTGGAGCAGCTGGCAAAGACTGCGGATTAGAGTAGAGGGAGACCGAAGCTATAACTGATGAATGCGGTTGGGGGGGGGACCGACATAATGCAGGAGTCTCCCTATGCCTGCCTATACTTGGCATCCAGCCGTTTATTGGTAGGCTGCATAGAGTGCGTTTTCACCCATCCCTTCTTGGCAAGGGATTCTACATCCTTCTGCAGGGGGATGCCAGTTCTTGTGGACGGGCGAATGGGTCAGCACTTCAGCCAGAATCCCCAGCCTGAGGTGGCGGAATCCCAAAGTATTCTGCGACACCCACCAGCCTCTTGTGGAAACCTTCAAGCTGATGAGGGAGTATTCTGGTCGTCGTCCTCTTTCGTGTCACCAACTGTGTCCTGCAGGTGTGGAGCTGACTGGCAGTGCCGGGGGCTGCTGAGGAGGCTGTGCCAGAGGTGGAGCCTGCATGACTGGTGTGAGCACAGGAACCAAGGGATGAACCAGTACCGGGGTCTGCAACACCGTCGGGGCCTGAAGTGGTGCCGGGGGTAGCAAGTCCTTGTTGACTCCCCTGAGGATGGTGCCCATCTGCAGTGACTTCATGAGGGTCAGGAACCTCTCGAAGAACCTATCCTCACATGCAGGAGAAGGGCCTGGAGGCATGGGAGCCTTGCCCTGTGGTTGCTGTGGTCTTGGCGGTAGTTAGGCAGAATCCTGTGCAGTTCCCTTGGGGAACATTGCAAAAAGATTAAGACTTCAGGAGTAAGCAGTAAACCCAATTGGTAGCAGTCTGCACCACCCAGATTTACCTGGTAGCTGTGGCTGAGCAGTCAGACTTCTCTCAAGAAGAGTAAGGCAGTATATGTAGCGTATACACAATAGGGCCAAAAACGCAGTGGAACAGGCAAACACTGACCAGAGCTTTGTATCAAAAGTATATAATTATTTATTTAAACACACACTTTAGAAAATACACTAGCACTATAAGTCAAAGCAAGTTCAAAACACTATCAGAAAAGTATTTACACCTCCCCTAGCAGTTACTAGACAAGTCCAAGTTAAAACACCAATTTTTGTCAAAGCAGAGGTGAGCGTGTAACTTAGATGGCACTCCAATAATTAGGTTAAAGGGAGAGAAAAAGGCAGGTCATAAAAATAAAACAGTTCCCAACACTTTTGTAAGTTCAGAGCAAGTCAGTGAAGGCAGTATACACTGTAGAGCCAAAGTTCATAGGCCAAGGCCACTTTAAATGGAGCAGGGCGAAATGTGCCCAGGATCACACGGTTTAAAATGCACTAAAAGTCTTTGCAGAAGGTTCAAGAGAGGTTGGGGTGATTCAAGAAGTAAAGTTAGAAGGTCTAGGGCCAAACCCAGTTGAAAAGCCAAGGATTTATGGGTCACCTTTAGCAATCCGAAGAAAGAGAGGCCAGGTGGAACACACTACCTTAAAGAGAGGAAGCTCCAGCGGAGGCAGTTGTTCCTGGCATTGGATGCAAGTCGTGGTTTCGACCAGTGGAAGAGAAGATCTCCTCGAGGAGGAAACTTGTAGTCGTTGCACTGCCCAGTGTAGAGACCAGCCGTGGACTTCTTCAGTAAAAGATGCATTCCTTTTATTCACGGTCAAAGTGGTGAAGCTTGGCTATCCAGTCACCAGGGTGCTTGGCACGGGCGAGTCGACCAAGAGACATCTTTGGAAGGCGAAAGGGGCGAACTGGTTGATCCCACCAGCTCAAAGGAAGAAGACTCGTCCAGCAGAAGATCTTCTCTTGTCGTTAGGAAAGTGGTGAGTTCGTTGCAGCAGGGCTCCACTGGGTGTGTCGTCGTTGCAGATGGCTCAGCTTCTTCCCTCTTCGGATTCTTAGGTCCTGTGGCGACTTCTGAAGTTCCAGTCCCAAAGGCCCTGCTTTTATGCAGAAAAACCCCCATTCATCAGCCTAGCTGTCACTCAAACATGCTAAGTGGTGTGCCGGGCGGCTCACCACTGGGCCAATCAGAATAGAGTGCGACTTGAGTTGCTAAGGCAACACAGTCCAGGGTGTCAATTCCCCTCCCCACACATCCTGTGGAACCCAGACAGAGTGGCACCATTTGGAGGGCTTCTGTGGAGAAGCCCATCAAAAAGTGGAACAAAGGGCTCCACCTTGGTCAGAGTTACAGAGACGGACACTAACACCATTTTAAAAAAGAGTTCTGGCAAAAAGACCCAACCGTTGATTTAATATTAAATGAATAAACCGGTGGTATGTTTAACATTGAACCAAAAAGTGGTGCGTTTAAAATCAATGGGAATATCCCATAGGAAATATTCCGGTGAAATATTGTGCGTGGTAACCACTGCCACCAGCCAGAAACTCGACAAGGGGGGACTGTACAGTGCCCCCCTGAAAACAGACCCAGGGGCAATATAATTAACCCCTTCCAGTACTTCAACAATATGTAATGGTTCTGTTCACAATTTAGGACTAGTAAAGTCATTGGTGACTTTACATGCCCTGGGAGACAGTAGTCAGTCCCAGGGTATGGAGTCTATGTTTGGGGCTCACTATGACACCCCTGTGTTACTGCACTGAGGGTGCTGTGCAACACACAAAACCAGATGATACCCTATGGGGAAAAAAAACTCATAGCCCATAAGCACACAAAAAGTTAAAGACATACCACAAATCATGCCTAAGAGTGGGAGGAAAAGAGTCTCACTCTTAGCAGGAGAAAAAAACAAACCCCAAAGCTGCTGGGGGACTCACTAGGTTTGGGAAATTAGCCTTATAAGAGAATTCTCCCTAACAGCGGTGCTTGCTGCATCCTGGTGCATGCCTACCCTGTGCAGGTGTGGTCGGGTATGACGTGGAGCAGGTCACTGTAATGGTCCAGTCCCACCTAGACGTGCGTTACCATGCCTGCTCTCCAGAAGGAGGCAGTCCGGGTGAGTCCCCATCTTGTCTGGCCTGGCCTGGCAGCAATTTTGTCATGCCTCGTGAAACGTGCCTGCTGCGTGGTGCTTGAAGAGCAAGGCCCAGTCTCCGCATGCACGCATAGAAGCGAAGGCTTGGACCTTCCCTGCTTCTCAGGTGTCGACCTGGGAAGCGGAATGCCCTGGGCCATGACGCCGGTAGTGCTGCATCTATACGAAGTTGACTCCCCCCTCTGGAGTGGTACTGGTAGTAGAGCAAACCCTCTGCAAGGAGGTCCCCTTGCGGCCCCTCAGGCTGCCACCAGGACAGTCTTGCGACCCCTCAGCCTGTTGGTCGGTAGCTCTGGGAGCCTCAATCTCCTTGCTGGTCTTGCTTGTTTTAGGACCTGTAAGGCCCCTGCAACTCTCGCGCTTCCTTGGGAAGGAGTCACCCTTGCGGGGTGCGGAGGAGACCGGGGCACCTACCTTGGGCCTGGTCTTCCTCCTCACGTAAGTCTTCAGGTGATCACTCAACTAGCTCCCTCCACCTGGCCAAGCAATTCTTGAGAGCCAAGACGTTGCATGCGGAAAAGCCGTCCCAGCCATGGTCTGGGCCAATGCACCGGAGGCAGAGTGCGTGGGGAATCAGACGTCGGGAAGGAACCCTTGCATACTGGATACCTGCTAAAACCCTGCTGTCTTTGACATGCAGTGGGGAGGAGCGTGGCACCAGAAAACAGTCTTCTCTGACAATCTAGCTGACAAACGAGAGGGAAGAAAAAAAATAGAAGTTTTTCAGGGAAGAGCATGTGGAATAAAGGCCAAAGGTCTAACCCAGGAGCGCTGGTGAAATAGTCCGTTCCCGTCGACACGGAAAAGGGGACTGGTGAGTGGTGCCAGGGGGGCAAAGTCAGGGGAGTGCATGCTTCCAGGGCCGTGCCCCCGCGCGCATCTAAATTTAAAGTGGAAAACAATTTTTTCTGGTGAAAAAGGTTGTTTCCTGTCCCTAGCAAGGGACGCCCATACAGTATGGAGGGACGGGACGTAGGATTACAGTGTCTTTCCTCTGCAGAGCTCACAAAAACAGGTGCATCAGGTCACCTGGAAGACCCAAAACAGCAATAATTCCTCACTAGACGTCTAACCAAGCCTTTTGCAGCTACGGGCAGCTCTGCCAGATACCAAGCATGATACCGTTTTGTAAAGCGCCCTTCCAACATTTGTCATCACATGAAGAGATGCCGTTTAATGTGGCTGTGGTGCGTCTATACACTATTTTGCACTGTTCCAGCATGTTGCACACAGACAGGACTAGACATCTGGCCCCGATCCCGGCTCATGTTTTATCTCTTTCGAACCCCACCTAACTGGTTTTCCTTTATGAGGCTTCTCCAGTCGCTCTATTACTCATTAGGAAAGTATGTAAGGAGTAAAAAAAGGCATTTTGGAGAGGTCGTTTATAAGATGAGGGTTACAAAAACTGGGAATTTCCCAGATCCACCAGGTTTTATTTCCTTGTGAAAGAACTAATGTCATAGCGTATTGTATGGTAACCAATGGCATTTGCCCATACCAAAATCAGCAGTGCATTGCACAAATGATTTAATGTCCCCTTTAGAGAAGAAGTCTCCCAGCGTGGTTTCTTCCCAAACCCCCTTCAATCTTAAAAATAATGTGCTACCTATTACTGGCGAGACATTTGTATTGACATGCTTGATGTTACAAAGGCAGTGACCTGATCTTGTCAACAGGGGAAGAGAGCCCTCTCAGCCAGTGGTGGGAGGCCTACCAGAGTAATCCAGAGCCAGTCCTGCCCCCGAGGTGGACAGTGGCAGTTGGGAGGGCCCCAAATCCAGCCCCCGCCCCCACTTGTGCTAATAGGTTTCTGTGCCGACAAGTTCACTAATGCTATGCCTAAGCATCTTACTTACCAGTCTTCTCTTATTCCTTTCAGAAACATGTCCGAACAATAACAAAAAACCCCATCAGGACGTACACCCAGAGGAAGAACTGAAAGACTGCAAGCAAAATGGTGCTCGGCTGCATAATACTAGAATACCGCCCAGAAGAATTGAAGATACTAGAGCACAACCGTGACCTGTGACTAAGATACTGCATGCACATGCAGCAATGCACAGAGGTGCCAAACTCAGCAGCTCAGCCCACACACCACCAAAGAGGGTCCTGAAACATGAAGACATTTTCCATACTTGTCAATCTGGTGCATAGAAAGTGGCAGGGGCTTAGCCCACTACTTATTACTTTTTGCTAAACACATGTCCGGGCAGGGAAGACCCGGCCAGATTGACAGGGAGAGAGGTTCAATCCCTGGCAAAACAGGCAGGCTAGAAGCAGAACATGCAGGTTCTTCAAATGAGTTCACAGGAGGAGGTGGGGGACAACCAAGAGATTAGCAGGAGGGGAAGACTCTGGAGGCGAATTGTGGAGCAGGTGGGGTACTGGACAGACAGTGAAAGTGGTTTTGCAGCGGGTGTATGTGTACGAAGATTAGTGTAAGGAGTGACTGAAGTGGTTGCTACTTGGTGAAAGGAGGGTGCTTGCATAGTGGTAGGAGGAGCAGAAGTGCAGTGGACCCGGAGAGGGGTTGGGGGCGAGACAGCATGAACCGAGGGGGGGGGGGTGGCGTGGCCCTGACGAGTAGAAATGTGTAAGAGGAAGTAAAATCGTGGAAAGAGGAGTAACAACAAAGGGTGGAGGTAAACCTAGGAGGAGTAAGAATTACAAAGGGACAGATTAGTGAGGAGGAGTGGAGAACAGAAAAGAGTAGAAAGACAAGTGACTGAGCGTGTTAGGCAGGCCTGAATCAAACAGGGTGATTTGCCAGGCACCATCTCCATTACCGTTCAAACACTAACCTTGAGGTAGTGAAGGGAAAGTTTACGAAGTCCCTGAGGGAGTTTTGTAAGCTTGCCCTTCAGATCCTCATCAATAGCAGAAGATCACACAAAGGCAGTAGGGTTCATCAATTTCATGTATCTACTAAGCCGGGGGTAGGGACGCCTGAGTTAGGGTGGAGGTTTAACATTTGAAGAGAAAGGGGGTGGACGGCCATGGGCCCCACAAAATCTTTAATAAATCCCTTGAATAGCCTCAGGCTGGGAGTGATTTAGCCATCTGCAATACTGGTTGAAAACAGGGAGGCAAAGGCAGTTAAACCCGATTTTACAGAAAGTTCATGCCACAGGTCCATCATGCCCGATTTTCAGGTTTTCATATATGTTTTGTCATCTGCAGTATTTGCATTGCTATTGTTGATACTGTGCCAGAAAATTACTGCTCAAAGAAACATACCCAATACATTTCAAAGGCTTCCCGGGTGCACTCTGCCACCACTTCTAGCTTGGATGCTGCATAATATTTTTACAGGCAGGCCAACCAGCCTTCAGGTTTGGGAGCTATTAAGATCCTTTTGTTTGACCCTTGATCTGCATCCTTAAACACGCTCACTAGGACTTTCATGACTCCTTCACATTTTTTCTGGGGTCTTTTGGGGGAAAAGCAACAGCCACAGCTTGGAACAAATAACAGCCTAGGAACAACATACATTTTTACCCACAATACTCACACAACCAAGTAATGAAATGACTTCCATCTCGATGTGTCCACAACTATAATGTCAATCAGGCTGGCATAATTGGCTGAAAAAAGTGCAGATATTTCAGAAGTGAACTGTATGCCCAGATATTTGATGTATTTGCATACCCACTGACAAAGGGTTTCTCCGGGTAAATGGTGGGATGGCCATGGGGGCCAGGTGCCACCACCTACTGTCTTATGTAAAGACTGTTCGATCACCTAACTCATCCAACCATGCTCAGATCTTCCTGCAGGAGACAGTCGCATTGCACACAAACACCCACCCCTTTAAGAGTAGTACACAATGTGTACAAAACATTTAATTCCTGGTGTAAGCTCTCCCAAAAATCAGCTAGGAAAGTACTAGCAGGACTTCCATTTCTCACATGGTTTAGTTACACCAGAGATGAGGTTTCCATCATTGGTGCACAGTAGCGGTCAGAATTAGGAAAGCACAGGCTTGAGCAGCCACTATGCAACACAAGCCCCAGGTACAAAATGGCACATACATGCCATGTTAGAATTTTTTTTTTGCTGCTGCTGTCCCGTCCAGACATCTATGGAACCCGTGAACGCTTTGCTTGAATCACACTGGCCCTTTGGAGGTAGGTAAAGCATTTACTCTTTACTTACCTTGCAAAGCTCATCTGTTTTGGGAGCACTGATCAGTCCCGATGGCTATCGATGCAGGAGGACTCTTCCTCCATTACGAAATTCCCTGTTTTGCACTGCACGCATCAACTTACAGTGAAGTGTGGGGAGGATACTTTGTATCCCTTTCTTTGCTTTTAGTAACTTTTTGGTTAATTGCTTTGTGTGTCCAGGAGGGGCTGGTGGCAGTATCTAATTATTTCTGCTGTGTTTTAAACGCTTGTGTGCACTTTACTGCATGATGCCTTTTAGAGTACCATATACTCTAAAATGGCCAATTCCACAAGATTTCTCCTTGTCCTTGGGCCATCATGTCTTTTGGCCTTATACCTGTTCTCTCAGGTCTGGATTTGCCATAAGTGGTAAGCCCTTTCACGGGCAAAGCTTCAGTTTTCCTGGCCAAAGCAGAAATGTGTTTGTGGCCAGATGTGGGGGCTGAGAATGTCTGGTCCACATCCTGGCCAAAGTGCATCAGTTGCTAGGGAGATGTGGTGTCTAGGAATGGATAGGCCCCGTCAGTTTGAATGGTGCAGACCCTACTACAAGTGGACTCTGGGGAGACTCCAGCTCAAATGTGGGATAAAAGGAGTATTCCTGCAGCCATTCTTCGAGTAGTCATTGGTGCAAAGACCTTTCAAAAGAGGAGCATCCCACTGAAGGGCCAGAACACATTGCAGCCATCCAGCAAGGTCTTCAACCATCCTGGCAAAGCCCAGCTCCTTTGTTGATCGCCAGAA
Organism: Ambystoma mexicanum; assembly: GCF_040938575.1. Lineage (NCBI taxonomy): Eukaryota > Metazoa > Chordata > Amphibia > Caudata > Ambystomatidae > Ambystoma > Ambystoma mexicanum. The sequence continues at coordinate 250,214,764 of NC_090939.1, forward strand.
GGTTTTCATTGGTGTGGTGACCCCTGTACTGCTGAAAACAACCAGCCTCAACCCCTGCTTGAGGATCTGGGCCACTCAAAGCTTCAGAAGCGTGTCACCATCCTGTGGGCTGACAAGCTTCCTCCTGGGCTACCTTGTTGCATCGGTCATCTTCCAGAATTCATACTTGGGACTCTGAACCCTTGATTAGTGAAACAGGAGAACTTCTCCTGCAGCTGCATCTCTCCAGCATGTAGAGGGGCCTTGCAGAACCAGATTCTTTGTTTCAGCCTCGAGGGTCTACTTCGGCCATTTGTTCGCAGAAGTCATTGCCTCCTGTAAAGGATGTAATTGAGACTTTTGGTGCTTAGCAGGGGAAGGGCTTTTAAAAAGTGTATAGCCTTATAAGGCTGTGTATTGTGTTTTAACTGATTTATTTTTACTTCTTAGTTCGCAAATTGGTTTATTAATTCAATGCCTTCTTCACTTGTGTTCCATTACAGTGTTCTATTGTTGATCTTGCTGTGCTTAGAAGTCCTGATGCACAGTTGCCACAGCACCAAAAAGTGAACGTGTACACATTAGTAGTGAAGGACGCGCCTTGACCCTTGAACCTGAAGCGTCAACCTCAGACAGCTCTGGTAGGCCTCTAGCCCTCAGCCTGCTGGCCGGTAGTCGAAAGGCCCAGACTCACGACCTCGGAGGTGGCCCGGTAGGCTGTGCGCCCTCAGCAACAGAGCTGGTAGTCATGCTGAATCGTGCTAAGTACGGACTCTTGGAGGTAGAATATGACGATCCTTTGCCCACTGGGGCCGAAGAGGGCAAACTTGATCGCCCCTCCGTGCAACGCAGCTAGAGCTCCTGAGCCCCTTCCTGTGAGGCTAGGGAGGTGAGCCAACTCCACAATAACATCCAAAGGGGTAGAGGAAAGTGGGACCACACCAGTACAGAGTCCCCCTTGGGGACACAGACTCCTGTTCCCATGTGGAACTTCCTCAGGCCGCACATAGTGATCTACATGAACTTTTCTGATATATCAAATTCAGTGAGTTATCAGGAATGCGACAAAGAAACCACAACAACAGAGTATCCGTACTGGGAAGAAGACATTCACAACAGATATGGTACTCTTATGGAAACAAATCAGGTCTCCGAATCAGAATGTTGCATCCATTGAGAAGAGTGCGTGGCTAAAGAGAGATGCAGGAGAACAAGAAGAAAGAGGGAGAGCGAGAACGACGCAGGCAAGCCATGGGAGGCTCCATGCAGTGTTTCTCCCGACGGCGAAGAAAACCAGGAAGCCTTTCATACTCGTCCAGCATCAGCATCACAGAACGGTACACCCGAGTTGTGGTATACCCAAAACATGAGAAAGTACAAGGCCAGAAGCCCAATAAAAAGTGGCGGCAAGACCACATTAGGGAGTTTGTGGTTTAACAAGGGTCCAAACAACTTTGCTGATACCACCAACTCAAGAAGCCAATTGGATGACTGGTCATTAAAGAGGGGACTGACTCCGCGAAGGGGACACGAGAAAGCACAACGATAGAGATGCCAGGGAGAAGGCATCGGAAAGCCATGAACAGAGGAAGGGCCCCTCCACGGAAGAAGGCTCACAAACACATTCTCCTTTCAAAGAAAAGGGCAAAGGTTAACGGTGAGAACGGAAAACCCAGGTGGAACCAGAGAGATTATATATTGCACAGTTAACTCGTCCCAGTAGCAAATATGAAACAGTTAAATGTGAACCAAAGAAACTTCAAATTCTGTGATTCTAGAGAAACTGTTGAACAAGTGACTAATGAAAGAAGAGCAAAGATTAAAAAATACCCTGGGAAAAGGGGTAAGTAATTTGGCACAGTATACAAAGTAAATCTAGTGTTGAAGCGAAAACAAGAGATGGCACAGAACCTACTGAAAGTAAGCAGTTCCATAACACCTCAGGTAAAGTACAACAAAGCTCAGAGAGCTAAAACCAAGAAAAAAGAATAAGATCCTCAAGAAGGACCTCCAAAGAGGAGCGAAAACCCAATAACCCAATTAAGGAACTAAAGAGCTTAATCCTAGAAGTCACAGGAGACTATTTGGGGATTATACATCTAGGAAGTACTCTGGAAGTGCTGTTGGCGGTCGATCTGGTACGTAGAAGCAGACCGGATCGCCGTTGGCTCCACCCCCCTGGTGCACCAAGGGTTGCAGGTTGACATTGGACAGGGAGGAGTGCCAACTCTGCTTCCCACCCACCTATACCATTATCCGAGGTGGGTAGAAGTGCACAGACTAACTACATGGAAAGTAATTTAGCTTAAACAAAGAAACAAAGAATATCTCTTTGGAAAAAGGTGTAAGGCTGAGAAAAAAAAAATAACACAATTTCACAAGCCCTGATGTATGTTAGATGGAATAGAATGACAATGGGTGCATTAGTCTAGCTAAAAATAACTTAAATAACATTGAATTAGATTCAGCTGGAAATGCTCTAGGGTAAGGGGAGAGGGCAAAAGGGGTAATCACTCTGTTCAGGGGGATAATATTGTTAAATGGCGATTCATAATAATGCAACACCACCAGGAAGTAAACCTGGGGGTAAATCTGAGTGCCATTTGCAAGTATTTGCTGGACGCTGTTAGTGAGTCTGCAAAACCGAATAGCAATAATAGCAATTGTACTCTAAGTGGTACTGCTCTGTCTAAAGCACACAAAAAGAATAAACAAAGGCTGTGTGCGGTGTTGGATTGTACTGGAAGATGTGCAATGCCTATATGTGGGTGAGGATGACATAGGGGGCAAGCATATAAGGGGGGAGGGGGTAGTCTGGTGGTGCAAAACAAAATCTGTGGTCATCTTGGGTTTAGTGAAGGTGGCAGACCCCAGAGTTAATGCAGCGTCTTAGGCGAGACAAAAAGGGCAAATCCAATTGAATAACTATTTGGAATGTACAGGGAGTTAACATGCGTGGAGTGACACTGATAACAGAGGCAGATACGGTTGAAATGATCAGAGCCATATTGAAGTCTGTGTCTGGTTTAGACACCCCACACTAAATAGGGCGGTAGTGTTGCACATTTTACATGGTGTGTTCCCACTTCGAGTCATTACTACAGCAGATATACTGATTGTGGCTAAGCTCTGAGGAGCAAAGGGCTGTGGACATCACTGTTTGGCTGTGGCGAGTACACTGACACTACCTGGAGGTGAATTGGAGAATTGGAGGTGCGTGTGCCTGTAACTTTAGCACCCAACCTGGTCACCTAGTACAAAAGGCCGCCTACACCGTCCTTGCGGCGCTAAGCCCTGAGGAGCAAAGGGCTTGGACATCGCTGTTTGGCGAGTTGCGGAAATCATGTCTAACAGCCCTCAATTAAGCACGTTGCCTGGGACTACTACGTTATCACCAAAAACACATGCTCAGAAAAAACGTGAGAACATTGCAGATACAAACCGGAGCACAGTGCCTCAACGAAGCCGGCTGACAAAAGTAAGTAAATATCACTCTTGTGCATCTACAAGCAAAGACATTGAGACACTTCCACAAACTCAAATGTCTGTCACCGCTACTATACCGGCATTACATGCTAAGCTCGTAGATGATGTATTTTTTGAAGGCGCAGTATCTAATACACCTGTGCAGCAAGACAGAATGCAAAAAACACATTTAAGGCACTCAGCGGATTCAGTGGCGCAATGTAATTTAGTAAACGAAGCCTTGGGCACACATGAGGCACGGGAAGTACTAAACACTGGCACCACACCGATAAGTACAGAAAGTCACATAACGTCACCTTTGGTGAACCACAGCAGTGATTTCACGGCTGGTGGAGGAGAGAGTCTGGAGTCCATGGCGCGCATTGGGTCGGAGCGGGTGACGGGAGTCCCGGAAGACTCAGCTGTGTGTTCCGTCGAATGCGAGGAGCCGACGTGCAAAACGTGTAAGTCTGATCCAGTCGAGAGTCGATCGATGTTGAATCTTGCACCTTACTTCCATTGAGAGCTAGCTCGCCTAGCTCACTTATCGACGGACCGCCTTCAACTCCTTCTCAGGAATTGGAGTCACTTGTTAGTGGCTCCGAAGGTTTTAATATACCAAAAATTGCCGATGAGATATTTGGCGTCCGGGTTGAGGATCAGCCTTGTGACTCACAAACAGGTATGTCAGCCGACACTGCAGTGCCGGCTTTAACCATTAAACAAAGCGCGCCAGGCCTCTTTGTATATTGTAAACAACGTGCTTCAGAACTTAATCATCATGACCAAAGTGTGCAAAACTAATGAACTTGATATACTATCAAAAAATAACATTGGAGGATCGAAAGCCTTGTTGAAATGTAATAACACGAGGATAACTAACCCCTGTGAAGAGTCAATATAGAGTGCTCCTTGTAAACGTGCCAAAATGAGTGAAAAAGGTGAGCAGACTGCGCTCCCCCACGACTTATCTGGCTTACCGATTCTGTCCCAGAAAAAGTTAAGCAACAAGAATAAATGTCCACCAACTTACAGTGCCTTAAATACAAAAATGCCACAGCTATTGAGCCCTGATGACTGACACTGATACGGACTCTGACGAGACTGCCGATTCTTCTTTTACAGAAAGCCCTTTCCCTAAAATCAGAAGAAAGAGAGCAAGTACTGACAGAGCGTCCCACCGCTCCAAAGTCCTAACCCATGGTCCAGCCCTAAATACAGCAGTGTTATCAACGGAACTACAAGAACTGCTGCTATCTACATTAACTATCTCATTGGCACCATCCATAAAGCTGTATGAACATCTACATGAGGCAACTAGAGATTTAACTACAGTTGTGGCCTTATTAAACTCCAAAGTAGTAAATCTAGAACAAATATATGGCCACACAAACAACTTGAGGGCTCGAAAAGACTGGATGAGCTATACAAGTTACTAAACGAGCAAAGGAGCAATGACGCGACAGACAAAAAGCTGTTTGCTGAAGTTGCCAAAGAACCGCTTGCACTGTTTAAATGGATGGGAAAAGATTACCATCTGTGAAACTATAATAGATCTAATGTCTGCACACGATCGACCATGGATTAAGGAAATCATGGCATGGGCAACAGTGGTGACATTATAAAGCCACCTTGTTGTTTGCCAGCAACACAGACCAACCTATCACAGTTGATTCCTAAAGCTCCCATTGAGAAACCACATGTCCAAATTCCAACCACGGAACCTTCAAGCTTGATCCCCATCAATAGTAAGACAAGTACTCTGCCACCTGGGGAAACAAGTCTATCACAAAGCATGGAGGTACCAAGTCAAAACAATACCAATCATCGAAATTGTTGACGTGTCCTTCCATACTGCCTTTGAACAAGCAAGAAGTTCCGCAAACTTGGCTCAAAGAGTTTTCCAAGCTGAATCCACATCAAACTTGCAACCCCAGATGGAGAGTACAAATCAGATTGGGAACAAATCCATCTCAAATATAGCTCCAACTTTATTCCCCATCTTTAATAATGAGGCTGAGACACCCGTAAGCACGGGTACTGGAAAACAATCGAACGTGCCCCAATGAAAAAAATCTAAAAATCTACCGGCAAAGAAATGTAATAATTTGAATGGAGCACACAAATTCCTTCGTAACATTAAGGTGGTCCACGTGCTAGCCACTGAAAATAAACAATCGTCTAAGCCAACACAAAATCAAGCGGTTATAACGCCTCCCGTCACTAAAACTGGAGGTAACTTAACTGACAGAGAGCACGGAGCATGAAATTCCAACCGAACTGTTAAATATTTCAACCTAGGATGACACTGAATACGAAGACAATGTTGAGCCAACCACCTTATCTAGCGAAAAAACGAAAAAGCACTAACCGGTGCCGACAAGCCCGTGGACACACAATCGAAAGAGCCCCGGCCGTCGGAAGACTTCTCGTCATTGGGAAAGAAGAGCCAACAAGAGAAACAAACATCAAATCAGGCGGTACCAGAGTCTTCTCTTGAACAGTCTAGCCACGAAACTGACAAGGTGGGAGTGATTCACCTGAAGCCGAAGAGTCCTATTTTTTTGACAATGCAGGCAAAACGACAACAAACTACCAAACACAAATTATAAAGAGTGTGGACCATGATCAAGGAGACAGGAAGCCGTGAGAGAGTCAAGTCCAAGGTTTTCAGGAAAGGGATGCATCTCACCACGGAAAGCAGCCAGAAAAACAAAACAAGGGTCAACCAACAAGAAATCACAAAGGAAACCCTTCACTGAGAAGGAGCCCTTTAACTAGGGGACCATCTCAACAGACCATGGCCACACTACTGGTCGAGAGATTACAGCCTTCCGACAACTTGATTCTAAACCGTAGCAACATTATAAAATTACTACACCACGTACCTGGATTACGCACAATTACTTCTGAAGACCAGCAGCACATTGTCGAATTTCCAGAAGAGCGACGTAACGACAAAGAGGTGCTTCACATAACCTCCCCTCTAATAGCCTCAACCATCTTGGACGCTAACGTGTCCCTTTTTTCTTTAGGCTTTGATGTGAATAAGGTACAAGACAGCCTGCATGTAGTATCAATAAACGACCGAGATGAGCTATCATATACTCTCGAATGTGCATCAAACTCTCATAAACCATCTACGTGATTGTCTACAGCAGCCTTGAATCGGCCTGTAGGATTCTCCTCGTCATCCTGTAAGCCTCCAAGAGAGGACGCTCCTAATAAAAACTTGCCGTTCATTGGAAAGAAACATGTCTCGTTTGCTGAAGATCGACGCCCTGAACAACGAGGCGAGAGCAAACAGTTAAGTATAACCATACAAGGTCAAGTGAAATTAGACGGTCAACCCTCACACAAGTAGCCTCAATCACGAAACAGCTCAAAACTGGCAATGGTTGGCGACAACATTAAGTAGCAACCAATCGCATTAATGCCAGAAGGAGTCTGCCTCACAGTTATACTCATTAGGCTCTTGGAACACGCAAGGCTTTAGTCATCTGTTTAACAGTGAGTTGTTAGGTGATTTGTCTATTGCCTGTTTACAGGAGACTTGGCTAAGTGACATCCCGACAGTATTGGACTTTCAGAACGCACTAAACCCTGCCATACGACTTCAAAAAGGGGCGTCCTATGGCTGGTCTCATAACTTTGGGAAGACGTGCATCAGGCTTTGACATCACCAACTCAATAAATCACTCTCCATTTATCCAAGAGTCAACGATTGTAAAAACGGACTCCACATCACGAGCAACTCAACAAATGATGATTATAAATGTATATTGGAACCATGGAAGAGAGGGGAAAGATTAGTTTATTGATGCAATTTCCACCATTATAGATCGCTTACTTGTGGATCAAAAGGGCTCTAACACAATACTCTGCGGAGACCTGAATATTGACCATTTCCACTCCAAGACATCCCAGGCCAAAAATGTATCGTTGAGATGGATGAAAGAAATGAGTGTAAGAAACTTACAAATGTTGAATGGCCATACTCAAGGCGACATACCGCCGGCCCTGACGTGGAATAGAGAGAATCACGGCTCTACAATCGACTACATATTTCTATCAGCAGACCTTCACCAACGGGTGAAAACACTAAAAGTGGCCTCAAAGGAAAGTAGCGTTCACGACAGGCTAATCATGGAATTCGCAAATCTCAAGCGAAATGTTAAAACAAAATGGCCACAGAAGATGATCGTGGAATCAAGCAGAGTGAGGCTAAGGGTAGCTGAGTAAGAGATTGCTCAAATATCCAAACAATACTCTGCGGGGGGAACCACGCTCGAATATGCAGACTTATTGGTCAATTTCAAAACAAACAATGGTGGCTTAAACCATTTGAATATGAAACGCCTCCATTGTTTTGATTTAGACATATTGAAACAGAAACGTCTAATGAGACGCATAATCCGTCAAGCCCAGACAGCTGACAAAGGCACATGTGTAGCAAAAATAAAGGCCGCCAAACAGCAGTACAAAAATTGGATCAAGACCCATAAATGTACCATGATACAAAGGGACTCCGAGCATACGCTAGAAAGTCTCCAAAACAAGAACACCAGAGAATTTTGGAACATTATCAACGATACACAAACTCCCCAGGCTGCTCTACAAGCATTCATGGTTTCAGAAGCAGTGTGGATTGCCCACTTCAACAAACTATATAAAAAGAATCCAAAATCAACAAACATGTACGTTCCAACTAACATAAAATGGGCCTTGACATTTCCCAAAGACGACATTTTAAGAATAATTAACAAAGCTAACAACTCACGTGCACCTGGGCCAGACGGCTTGACTAACTTCACGCTTAAGCAACATCCGGAGCTATGGGCCGACCTTTGCGTGACTCTCTTTCAGAGAGTAAATGATCACAGTCAGACGCCAAACTCATGGAAATCTGCCGTGATTGTGCCGGTGTATAAAAAGGGCGATAGAACCTGCCTAAACAACTACCGACCGATTGCCATACTTGATGTCTTGGGAAAGATTTACGCAACCATGTTACAATTTAAACTAGTTAAATGGGCCACACTGTCGAATCATGTTGACATTAGACAGACCGGATTCGTAAAACATGTTGGCTGCTCCTGAACTTGTTGCTGCTGAACTTCTTGAAAATGGAGGCGATAAGATCCCAAACAACGTTATATCTCGCCTTCATTGATTTTTCCTACGCATTCGATATGATTGATCGGGGATTGCTATGGAACAAAATGAGTGCATGGGGTTGCCCGGAAGATCTCTTGGCGGCAATAAAAGAACTGCACACTGGCACCTCAGAGTAAGACTAGATCAAACTGGCACCCTGTCATCATCGATCGAAACATTTAAGGGAGTTAAACAGGGTTGTCCCCTGGCAGCCGCGATATTCAGCCTGTTTATATCGGACATTGGCAATTCCATCGAGGCTGTAAAGTCCTTTCCGCCAAAGATGCACAGATCCACTCTAAGTTGGCATCTTTACGCAGACTGCCTCATACTGCTGGACTTAACACCAATTGGTCTGCAAAGAAAAATCAATGCAGTGCAACAATATGTGGTTGAAAATCATCTGCTATCAACACAAAGAAATGCAAAATTCTTGTGTTAAAAAATCTTAAGAGGTTGGACAAGAACGACAAAGAGCTCATCCTGGTTTATGGGACAAGAAAAATTACAGATATCATCTAGTGTAAAAGATCTTGGCATGATTATCAGTTCTAGTCTCAATGACGACCCATGGCTAACGGCGACAAATTGCAAATGTAAACAACTAACAAATCAAGCTCTATTGCTAGAGAAGAGATTCGGCAGGTTCTCTCTCAAAGTGGTCTTGCGATTCTACCAACAAAAAGTAATATCAGCCCTAACGTACGGGACAGAAAAAGCCTTGGGTTGTTCATGGGAGGTGTGGTCCACGCTTGAGAAGATCTCCTGGACGAAAGTCCTGGGCATATCAAAAGGAACATAGACGGCCTCAATTCGTTAGGAATTATCGCTAATCTCTATCTACGCATGAGTATGTTGGAGTCTGTTATCGCTATACCGGAAAACAAAAGTATGCGAACAAATTCCGCAATTTGCAATTTTCCATAACGCCAGCTCGTCAGCCCCAGGAGTCATGGCAATGTGGCTGAAACAATGCGAAAGTCTAATGTCAGACTATGATATCAACCCAGAGCTGCTTCAAGGTAATCCGGAAGCAGCGAAACTAAAAATTTGGTGTTTGGATTGGGAGTTGACATGCACTGAACGAGGGGCATCTAAGCAAGCTACTGAGTGAAGTCCCACCGGAGGCTCGTGCATTCAACAGTATGCAAAAATGCATTGAATTATTCCCAGACACAAACGCCAGGAGGTTGTTCATGTGTCTTCGGCATAACATGTTTAAAACCAAGGAAGGCTTGAGAGCATGGTCAGTTAATGCGAACTTGAACCCTATGTGCCGCTGTTGCACACAGGAAATTGAAACTTTAAAACATTTGGTGCTATTCTGCACCAACCTACGCACAGAGAGAACCCGACTTTTGGGCTTGTGGAGCGAGTCTCATCCATGCCTTAACGCAGAAGAGTGGTGGCAACAAATGTTCAATGGAACAGACCCGAAATTGATACTGCCATTGACAAACCTTTTGGCTATAATTGAGAATCGGCTATTGGACTAAGTATCATACTAGTGACGTATTACCTGAAATTGTGCTCAGAGATCAATTACACTAGAATGTAAAAAGACACTGAACATAAAAGCTGTTGGGTAATGTGGTGGACTGTAAAGAGATGTATGAGTAATAATGAAGGGTTTCATTTTAAAGGTTTGTATGTAAACCAATAAAATTAAAATATAAAATACTGATTGTGGACCACTTCGAAGTCCAGAAGCCACAAGGGAGTACATTTTACAATATGAGGATGATCTTTTTAAGATTGGCTATTGCTGTGAGGTTGTAAAAATTATGAGTGTGCACTAGGACCTCAACCGGCCCATAGAGCTGTGGTTTCCCAATAGCACTTTAAAATGAGGCAGCAACACCCATGAGATGGATAGGGATGCAGATTAATACTCTTGCATCAAAGCAAAAATGACAACTCAATGCTTTGGCAAAGGGAGTCAGTTTAATGACGAGTACAAAAAACGGGGAGTTCATGAATATCAGCAATCGCTCGATCTTCCTTCTCGCTTCAACAACTCCAATAAATTTCATAAAAAACACATCATTTATACTAAAAACTCGTCATCACCGACGTGTCATGCTTAAAATCCGGCATGCTATTCTATTGTTTCTTAGGAAGGTGACTTTAATATAGGTACAATATCTGTATATGGTAACAGAGTGAGAGGATTGGACAAACAATGTCAGGTGGGGCATCTAAGCCCTACCGTCAAAATGGCTACTGTAAGCATCACTAAAAGTACGATGTCTCATGGTTTTACTAACTATAGGACCCTTGATTACTTGGTCCACTATGATTGGCTTTGGCAACAGCCCCACTCATACTTTCCACTTGCCTAGCAGCATGCAGAATAGCCGGCCAGGTGCAGGGAGCTCGTCTGCACCCTCAGCTTTCCTCCAATTATTGCTACAATCAATCATCATTTTAGTGGTCATGTGTCAATTATTTCTTTGTGGTTGGCCTCGAGACTGCTTCTTGGTCTGGAAAAATTAAGATATCTGTGCATGGCACAAGGCCATGTGTAGGTGTGAAAGTTTCATCCTGTCTCGCTTGGCTGGTCACGTGATTCCGACACCGTGAAATCATCTTATTCTTCAATTTGTGTATTTGATTTAATTCTGACAGCCATCTGCGGCTTATCTTGACCTTTCTGAACAGGATACTCTGTTCTTTCATAAATTGTATCCACTGTTGGTCTATTTCAGTCGATACAACCTTGGCTTCCTGGCGCGATTTGCATGCGTCTGAGTTTCTGTCTTTAATTTTCGATGTGCTTGCTGCAAAGCTCTTCGAGACCCTCAGTAACCATTGGTTGATTCTGCTCTTGTACATAGTGGAAGTATACTTCTATAAAGCGCTGCTTTTGAGGTAGATATGTATGGGTGGCGCTTGCCGCAATCTATTTTACTACTAAGCATAAGCAAGCCTCACAAATTCTTACGGTTCCTTGGATATGTACACGTGTAAACTAACTAAATATCTTCATCGCACATGTGGCATTATTTCTGACATCTTTGACATTGATTATTTCACTTTAGGTTCAGGATATCACTTATACATGGCGTTTCGTCTCTTTTCATCATTTGCAGGTCGTCATATCTTCTGTATGTGAGTCAGTCCGGGTTCTTGTGATGTCACCATTCGTCTTCCTTCAGTATCTTTTTAGCTTCTTCAGGGATTGCGTTCTGACAATCTTCATTCTGTTTCATTTGTCGATAAGGCTTTCTCAATGGCTACGTTACTGTCAATGTTTTCTTAGGTGGCGGTACTTCAACAGGCGCTGTTCTTCTGATAGGTACTGGACACAGCCCAACTGCGGCTCTCTGCTGGTTTATTTGCTCATCATACGTCACATATTTTGACGTGAATGTTCCTGGTACTTCAAAATGTACTGCTGGAGTGCGGGTCATGTTTGGGACCTCCTCTACACTCCCCCCTCTGGGCGATTCATCAACCACTTTCATTTCTTCATTGGTATCCACCTTTACTGCCTCCTCTGGATCCAGACAGAGGTTTGAAGAAATACATCTTTGGGGTCCATATCTTTAAGACTCCCTTCAGGCTTCCTGCTGTTCTCACGTGCTCATCTTTGTTCCAAGTCATTAGTTGACATTGTCCACTTGGACTACAATAGATCAATTTTCCCACATAATTTCTATGTTTCCTGGGATATCGAAACATTGTTCCTTCTGGTGCATAAATGCTGGCTTTTACAAAGTCTCTTATTTTTCTTCATCAGTCAGGTCCTTAGGTTTCAATCCTGGTTCGACAATCATGATCTTCATCCCTATGGCAGTTTTTGCAGTTTTCTGGCACAGAGAGATTATTATCTTGATAACACAGATTCCGAGCAATATCATCACTAGAAAGGCTCCTAGGAATTTGAATGCATCTGCAATCCATTGTGGATCCCATGAAAATAGTGATTCAAACCGGCTGTCGTTGTCCACTTCATCAGTTTCATCAATCATATGATTCTGTCGTTTGGTCATGCATACCTATGGCCACTGTTAAGATTCCATTATCGTCGTCGTGAGATGGCATAAATGTGCAACATGATTCTCCAATTTTTGTACAAACACCTCCATCCATAGCTGTGATCATGCCAAGGACATATCTGTTCTGGAGAGTCATTAACTCTTCCTTGATTAGATTGAATCGTTTTATGGTCATGTTGATGGTCTGCAACTACTCCGATCTGGTTATCTGCAACCATTTAGTATTTGCTCCAACTTCAAATCTTGGCATAAAAATTAAGGTGAACACCGAAGAAGTCTGACTGAACAGTCTATGCTCACATGGGATAGCATCGAAAGCTTCTATGGATTTGGCAGAAAAGTAATTCTCTCTTCATTCGGCTCATTAGTTCCACAGATCTCTTTTTCCTCAGGTGAGCATCTGCTTTCGGATAACTGTCAATATTCAGATCACTTTTTGGAATCACCAACGCTGGAACATGGACATTGACTAGTGTGCATTTACTTCCCCAGTTCTTTGGCAGCCCGATATATGCTTTGGATCCACATGCCCAATAATGATCCATGATAACTGCAGTACCATTCCTGGGGTGTCAAAAACTCGCCCACAGTTCTGATTCGCCCCAATTTTCATTGTGCCATTATTCCTGAAGCAGAATTTTGGGCTCTCCAATGGCACTATCTGCAAGGGTCCTCCTCGGTCCTCGACCCATGTCACTAGTTTAGCAAGTTTTGGCCATAATGGCTTGCATCCAATTCGTACTATGTCAATGGTGAGCTCGTAGTGACCAAAAACCATCCATGCTCTGCAGATCACCACTCCTTTCTCCCAACCGTCTGGTGAAAGCACTGTTCCCCAAACTTGCTTTTGGCCTCTGTTCTTCCACTTCCGAGCTTCTTCTGGAGTTCTTCCTTGAAAGTTCGGTTTTGGATTTGCTTCTCTTCTGATCTCTGCTCCTTTAACTCCAGGCTTCTCATATCTGATAACAATGTGCTTTGTTTTTCCATTGTTTCTTGTTTTTATGTCCTGGATATAATTGTCTTCATTTAGATCCGTTGCTTCAGTTGCCCATTTCAGTGAGGCACCGGTTCCCATGAACTGGCCTCTGGTCTTGCACATTGCTATGTGCGATATAGATGTGCAGACGGCACACTGTCTTTCAACAGCTACAAAGATCTTTGACTTCCCCATGCTGTAAGGTAGGAGTGCGCAAACAAAGCATTCCTCCTTTGAATTTCATCTCTTCTTCTATGTTGGTACCAGATGTTATTCCCCAAGTGTGCGGTGCAGTCTAGGTAGTCGTTTAGTTTGTTGCTATCTTCTCGTGTGCTTCTCTTGTAGTTTGCTATCATCACATCTTTAATAGCATCCATGTAACAACTTCTCATTGGAGGATTCTCGGGTACTTCCATCCATGGTTCAGGCATCTTCATCTGTACCATTTGAGTACGAGAAAGTCTGCCAATTCTTTCCTTGTCCTCTTGTCTTTTCCTGGCTCTGGTTATGAACGGCCATATTTATTCTGCTATCATCTCTGCACGTGAGAGTTTTGCTGAGCTTGCACTTGTCCCTTTCAGTGCTGGGTCAGGGGTGGTTATCAATGCTGTCTCTGTTGGTTTCCTCTCCAACTCCTTTTGTTTCTTTAAAAGTTCAGCTTTTTCCATTTGTCTTTTGACTTCGCTTGAAGTGGAACTTCTAATCGTTGGCTGTCCAGCCTTCTCCCACTCTTTGCATTTTGGTTCTGCAGTTATTGACAATAGAACTGGTGTATGTGCACTCATTGTTTGCGTCTATGTGGTTTTCATTAACCTTTCCTCATGCTTTCTCTGCCGACCCAGTCTCCGGCTTTTCAATTTACTTGTTAACAAAGGTGTGTTTCATTGCTAATCGCATCCATTTCAAGTTCACTCGCTCCTTTGTCAGACCGTCTAGGGACTGGAATCACTATAAAGGGTCTGGGTGCCTTCGTGGGTGTCATTTGAACACTTTGTGCACCAATGAAAAATGCAGTTCGAATCGTCAGTGACAGTAAAACAAGGATGAACACAATGAATACGTACATTATACCTCTATGTGTCAACCTACACCACTTTGTTCCGGGACAATGCGAGCGTCTCTCCCTCCTGAGGGATGACAACGCTACTGCTTTGGTTGCCCATCTCGATCATTTAAGGAAAGAAAACTAACTTTTAATACATTCTAGGCAATATCGTCATCTCTGGGTTCCGCTGTTTCTGCTCATAGGTTGCAGGTACTGGAACGATTGTCCTTCTGTGCCTGACTAATAGAGTGTCTCTTGTCTCTGGACAGTTCTCTTTGCTGTATATGAAATTGTCAAAACAAGTTAATAAGTTCCGCAAGTCTCTAGTCGGCATGTTCAAAATAAACAAGCTGACAGTCAATGCCTCTTATCTGTCTCACTCCAGATGACATGTTGCTCCTTTGCCAGCAAAAGTGTACTCTTTGTCAACACTTCCTCGATCTGTCCCTCGGCGGAAAGTTTACAATCTTCTCCGGAAATTCTGATGACGATTAGAAAATTAGACTTGCATCACAATACCATGCAGGAGCATGCTCATCTGTGTAGAGTTTGCTGGGTCCCTGATGAAAGTGAGGATGTCCACACCGAGGGGCCTCCCCACAAGTTCTGGAAAGTCCTCAATCAGGCAAAAGATGACGTTGCTTGCTAGTCTATCTTCTGGTGACAGGGACATTTGTCTTGTCCTTGCTGTGAAAGGAACTGCTCGGCAATTACGATGAGCAGCCTCTGTGATTTCGATGAGCGTGAAGAGCAACTTGAATTATGGTTCCGTTCAGGATTACACTCAAACCTTCTGTGTTTGCTGAATGTCGCAAAAATGTCAAGACGTCAGTGTGTCTCCCAACAAGATCTGGACAATCTTCAATTAAGCAGAAGAATAGCACGCTGACAAGCCTATTCGCTTCTTCTTCTGCTTGGGACAATTGTTTTTTCCTCTCTGTACTCCGAAAGCAGAAGGAACTGCTCGGCGATCACAATGAGCAGCCTCCTTATTGTCTTTTCGTTTTCAGTGTCTTGAAGAAATTCAGTGATGTTAATGAGCCTTCCCACTATTGACGGGTACGATTTCAATACTAGCTCTAACTAAACTAGAACATCTTTAGTGATGTCACTAAGTGAGTTCAAATAAAGCTCCTGTTTGGAAGGAGTCTGGATACTGTATTTTCTTCCAGTTTGTGTGTCCTTGATCAAAATTTGGCATATCCTTATCAAGGCTTCAGTGTGCCTCAGTCCAAAGTTCAAAGTCAACAGACTACGTTGTGGCTCACGCGTGTAATTCTTCTTCTTCATCCTGCAACTAGGATGCACAGAGTGTCCGTTTTTATGTCCTTATCCCCTTTTTTTTTCAGAGGAAATGTCCAAATTGAAGCCACAACTTTGCACAAAAGTTCTTTGTCTTTGCTTTGCTCGTCATGCGTCTTTCTTCCTCGTCATGGATCTCGTCTGCACGTGCTGTGGTTCTTCCCCATCATCTGTAGTCTACGCATTGGGGTGCAGGCAGGGGGCCTTCTCCGTTGTATGGCTTGATATCACCCAGGAATAGCCAAGCTCTTCTTCCTTGTAGCTTGACTGCAGAGTGAGTGACGTCTTCCACTTTAAAGGGTCAGTTGAACCTTGGCTCGTCCTACTTTTTTCTCGTGTGGTTCCTCACCAGGACCGTGTCCCCAGGGAAAACTAGTGGCAGACGTAAACTTTGAATCGGGTCTGTTGTAGCATCTCCTGTGTTCTGTGCTGCCCTGCACTCTTTTTGTCATCGTTGCAGCTGTCCTGAAATTACATTAAGACCAGATGTCATGCAATTCAAGTAATTTTGCATTTCTGATCCTAAAATGTCCCCTGTTGGCTGAGCATCACATGTAGCTCGGGGTGTCAATGGAGGGTGCATCCTTCTGCCTGTTGCTATTTCGTGTTGCGTAAAATGGTCAGAACCAGGCTGGTTTCTGAGTGCATAGAGTGCCAGTGGAAGGCAGTGTAGCCATCCCTTCCGTAGAGCAAGCTTCAACTTGGCTATCCTTTCCTATAACAAGCCATTGAGCTTCTCATATATCCCATTACCTTGTGGATGATACACCAACGAGAACTTGTGCTTTATACCAAGCAGCAAGCTAATCTGTTCAAAGACTGCATTAACAAAGTGAGGCCCATTATCTGACTTCATGACCTCACATACTCCCCCACCTGGGAAATACCTCACACCAGAAATGTGGCCGCACAGGTAGTGTGGGGGTGTGTACATGGACCTGCTTCTATCCATCTAGAGAATGGACACCACAACAATTAGATACCTGTACCCATCATATACTTGAATCATATTGACATAATCGACATGCAAGTGCTGAAAAGGTCCATTGGGCCTTACAATGACTCCTCTAATTACTCTTAGTGTATGCCCAGCCGTGACCTGTTGGCAGATTATACAGTTCACAAAATAAAATGCAACAAGCTCTGCTAAATTCGGTATAAACAAGTCTTCAGCGATCGTTGCTGCAGGATTCTCTTGACATGTGCACTGGATAATGCAATTGTTCCAATTCTTTTTTTAACAGGGTTATAGGCATCACCAGTTTACCAGTGCTGTCTTGTCGCCACAAGCTTTCGGAGGGGTTTAAACAACACCCTTGCCGCTTCCAGAGACTTTTCTCCTCCTGTGGTGCCTCCCATTGGAGTTCCATTAACTGGGTTTGCCCATGTTACTATAACCCTCATGTTCGCTTCATGCAACAATAATCTTTTCATGCACATCAGTTATTTCCACATTCATTATTTCGTCCTTGGTCGCCATATGCTTGGCTTCCATGTCTGCTGCTTGATTTCCTTGTGAGATAAAATCTGTCACTTTCGTGTGGGTGGTGCATTTCACGGCCGCTATGCCCACTGGGAGCTGTAGTGCCTTAATGAGCCCATCCAATAAGGCTGCGTGCTGCACTGGCGTGCCGTCCGCTCTGAGGTAGCCCCTCTTTTTCCCCCGTGCTAGGCCTGCGTGCACTGTCAACGTCACATAGGCAGAGTCACTGTACACTGTCACTTCCAGGTCTGCGTGATTCTCAATAGTGAGTATTAGCGCCAATAATTCTGCAGCTTGCGCTGAATAATGTGATGGTAATCATGGACTAATGAATACTCGAAATTCTTAATTTGCTTTGTGCTTCACCACAGCAGTGCCTGTATATCTTTGCCCATCATTTTGATATATTCGAGGAACCGTCAACAAAGGCAATTTCTCCTTCTGCCAATGCAGTCTCTTCCACTCTGGGAATCTCATCATAGAATCCTTCATAGTTTGCACAGTAATGGATTGGCTCTCCGTCAGTGACTGGCTCTGCTATAAACATAGCTGGGTTCACTATCTTACATCGAATTATCTTAATCAATGGATTTGATATGATCACTTCATAAGCAGAAGCTCTCTGAGATGTCAATGTGCCTTTCAGTTTCTCTAGAATGGCAAACAATGCATGCTCGACGAACAACGACATTGAGCATCCCATCACAATGGTTGTCGCCTTTTCTATGGCGAACGCTGCGGCAGCTAAACTTTGTTTGCAAGGGAAGAGACCTCATCACTAGGTCCAAATTCCCACTGTAGTATGCCAGGGGCTTGTACACCAATGTGGTTCTCTGTGTGGCTACTGCTGTCATAACACTGCCATTCATGTGTGAAAACAGGTAGAATTCCTCTGCATAATTGGGAATTCCTAAAACTTGTGCCGTACAAATGGCTTTCTTGAGTTCAACAAACCTTTCTTCCATGGTCTCAGTCCAATCAATTTTTTCTTTTGTCACCTGTGCTTTCTTTAGGGCTTGTAACAAGGGTTTGGTATACGAGCTGTAGTCAAAGACCCATGCCCTGACATAATTGCAAAGGCCTAGAAAACTCTGCATCTGTTTTATCGTGTGGGGCTTGGCTGTGTTTCATATGACCTCAGCCCTTTCAGGGGTAACCCTTTTGTCCTCATGTGAGATCTGCTGGCCTATGGAAAGCACTTCTTGCTGACAATATTGTAACTTCTCTTTGTCAACTTTATATCCCTTCTCAGCCAATATAGTCAATAGCTGAATAGAATCGTGTCTGCACGTCTCTGCCTTGCTGCAAATTAAGATGTCGTCCACATATTGCAAGACAACACTCTCTAATGCAATATTGCTTAAGTCCATCTGCAGGACTCTGTTGAAAATCGAAGGAGACTCACAGAACCCCTGGGGTAACCCTCGTGCTTTTCAGACACATCTGTCTGAACGTAAATGACGTCAAATCTTGTGAGCCTTTGTGCAACGGGATTGAGAAAAATGCATTTTTCAAGTCAATCACTGTGAAATATTTTGCCTGAACGGGTATATTACATAGGATTGTGGATGGGTTAGGGACTAGAGGGAACTCAGACTCTACAATATCATTTATTGGCCTTAGGTTCTGGATTAAACGCCAAGACCTTCCCTTTGATTTTTTTGTTAGGGTACACCGCGGTATTGCATGATGACTGACGTCACTAAGATGCTCTGTTCCATCATGGCAGAAATTGTCTTGAAAATCCCCTTATCTGCTTCCCTACACATGGGATATTGTCACGCTTTTGGTAAAATTGCTCCTGGTTTCAATTTAATCCTCACTTCTCGTACTCCTTTTAACAAGCCTACACCATAAGGGCCTGTGGTCCACACTGAGATAGGCACCTGGGCCATGTCGTCATCAAAATATTCAGGACGGTTTTGTGCCAGCATCATTCTCTGGGGCACCTCTCTTTTGATCATTCTCACCCAGAAAACGAGATTTACCTCAACTGTTGTTTCATCTACACCTGTTTGTTCGTCAAACAGATCGTCATCAGTGACGTCAGTCAATCTGTACCCTTCCTCAATGGCGATTACTGTGCACCATTGTCTGCCTTCATCACAACCATTTATCAATGCCGTTTTCCCTTGCACTACGGCTGCGTGTATTGCCAAGGGAAATACCTGTCCCTTTTCTTCATGCATAGGTATTCTTGGCCTGAATAGAAACTCATTGGGGGTCCTCATGGTTTTGTCTGAAAGGCCTGGTAGCCCTGCCATTAATACATGCACTCCATACGTGAATATTTCTGGTTCAAATAGGACAGCCCTAATAGCTGTTTGTCCCGCGTATGCTCCAATCATTTCTCATACGTTCAAATAATGCATTCCTGGAGTCGAAGATAGTATGCCCTTCTATGTGAACGTGATTGTTATGTTTAACTTTGTCATTAGGTCTCGTCCCAATATATTGATTGGGGTTTGCCTTGAATATAGCAGCGGCACATTCATGTCACATTCTCCTAAAGAGGCTGGAAGTTCATTTGTAAAAGGAACACGACTTGTTGCTCCTGTGAAGCCCTAAGTATTTATGGCATCGCCGGACAAGGAAAACTTGCCTTCACGTATACACAAGCGTGTTGCACCTGTGTCAACTAAGAAGGAATATTATTTATCCCCCTATAACGACATCTACCCTTGGTTCCTCGTGAGGGTTCAGTGTCACTGATAGGATAGAACACATCAGGTTTCCAAGTGAGCTGTCCTAATCCATATATAACTTTGTCGCATGCTGAGTGAATGGATCTCCTCCATCACCAGTGTTATTTCCCATTTCAGAATTCAGTACCTGTCCTGCACTTGTTGTCTGACAGTTGCATAGGTGACTGTTGACAGTCCTTGTGGAAAATGTGCCATATTCTGAGGTTGCAAGCTTTGCTGTGCTCCCGGCGCTTGCTGCTGCAGTGTGTGATTTTGTGCAACTCCATTTCCACCCTGCTGTAAAGACACAGGTGGATTCACAATTCCTACTTATTCCTTGGTAGTTTTGCACCATGCCTTGACTGTGCGCGCTAGATGCCCTGTCATTCCACACGTCCAACATATTGGCGGCGGTCTGATTATTTGCCCATTTGAGATATCCGGATTGCCATTTTGCATGTTTTGAAAACCTCCCCGACTACCTTGGAAACCTCCCCGATTACTCTGCCATCCTCTTCCTCGAAAGCCTCTCCCCCAGGGGTAAAATCCATTAGTGCCCCGATTAACCTGTCGATTATTGACCTGCTGTATGTTTGATCCGTCTGTGCTAGTTATCATTGCCCCCTCAATGGCATATTTTGACAATTTTTTCTGCACTAAATTTGCCTCTTCAGCTTTCGTGCAGCCTCTATTTTGCGATTCTTCTGTTGCAGCAATCTGCAATAGTGAGCTATGGTCAAATGTATTTCAGACCACGGTTTGGCCTCGATTCCTACCAATTTCTTGAGCAGCTTCTGCACCTGATCTGGCAGGCCCTTGGCATAATATATGTTAAAACACCGGTATAGATTTCCCACAAGATTCCCGAGTTTCCAATACCCAGGCATCTTGGAAATTCTGAATGTAAAGCAAAGGATCCTCTGACTCCTTCATTTTTCATGTCATTATGGCTCCCATGTAAGAAGCAATCGTAATGCATTCCATATCGCGGCTCTGCAATTGTTAAATGGAGCTCCATCATGCACAGTATTAACTGTAGTCAGGCCAGGATAACCTGCCCGTGTCCACACATCGCCAGCTCTATCACTGAGTATGGCAATTAAAAGACCCTTAATATCCCCTATAGCCAACGTGTTCCTTCCCGTAATTTTTTCTAACTCATGTATCCAATTTCCAGCTCCCGATGTTAACATTGGAAGCTTATTTTTCAGATTTTCTCGATCCATGTGTAGCCATGGAATATACTGTGGCCTCGTTCCTCCTTTTTCAAGCAACGGGAATTGTAACATATGGCACTCCTTTTCCTCTCTCATCATTTTTCTATCCACTGCAGGGGTGATAGTCCCGCATCGCTGTCTACCTGACAATGTCCTTAGTCGGCTCACATAGGGCGGTGGAGACACCCCCCCCTGACCGTAAGATACTCCTTCATGTCTGTCCGAATATGTGGCTGATGCCTTAGGTGCAGACTCGCTAGAATCTGACCATCTTATCCCTTTTCCTCCAGAGAAGCGTTTTTCGCGTCTTCTCTCTTCTTCTTTTTCCTCTCTTTCTGTGTCCGATATTGTCTGTGCCCAACTCGTGCAATTTCTCTCATCTTCCTCGTGTCTATTTAGCGTCATCCTGTCTAGGGACAACTATTTCTGCTACTTCGGGAGGAGTCCTCAGTGTCGTACAACTGAGTGCTCTTAAATAGTTAATCCTCTCCTCTCCCTTGGGGTACTTGTTCTAGCCCCATTTCATCATATATTCTATCGATCATTTCTCCAATGCTTCTGGTGTCGAAGTCATCTTCGATATTTGCTGTAGACATGCATGGTACTGAATCGTACGCAGGAAAGAATTCTTCTATGTCTTCCCAGTCTAATCCTGGATCAGGTTTTTTAACCTGTCTCTCCAGATATTCAAGATCCTGTGCCCTCGGTCTTCGCTTATGTTCTATGTCATCATTAAACTCTCTGCGCTTCCTTGCTTCCTCTCTGATACCATCTTCTTCCTGTTTCTTCGCATCACTACGTTCATTTGCCCTTTGTATTTCATCATCCCTTTGTTTCTTTATTCTCTTCTAACTTATCTTTTGTTCTTCTTTCTCTATTCTTTGTTGTTCCTGCCTGCTCTGATCGTTCGCTGTTTTGGGCTTATGATCTCGTTTCCTTTCTTGCTCCTCGCGATCAACTGATCTCGTCTATCTTTTTTCCTAATCCTCTCATCTCTCAATCCTTTTTCCTTCTTTTCCTTTTGAATCGTCTTGTTCTCCCTTTTCTCTCACGTCATAAATGCCTTTACCATAGATTTTCAATAGAATCTGACCTCCCATCCATTCGTTCTGTGTAAATGCCATATCATCAGTTCTGTTCTCATCTCCTTTCCATCTTTTACCCTCTCTATCTGTATCTAGAGATGTACTTGCTCGTGCCTGGTCTCCTCTTTTTTTCGCGTCTTTCCTTGTGCCTCAGGACTTTAAAGGTGATGTCTCTATCTCGATCTTTGTCTGGGTTTTCATCACTACTTTGCGTAGGTGACTCGTATGCTGGGTTGCCTTATCCTGTGGCTTCTTCAAGTTCCCTCAACAGGTATAATCCTGCGTCTTTACTGGCTTTGCTTTTTGGTTCAGACTGGGCGGGTGGCGCAGAAGGCGTTTCAGCCCCCTCTGAGCATATGTTAAGTATCCAATCTAAAGGCGGCTCCTCTTTCTCTTCTTGGTACATTTTCCAAAGTTCTAAACTCGTTAGGCGTTGTGTCGTGCAAATATGTCGTCGTGTTTTGCAGGACCGTTTTAGATAGCAATCCACCCTGGGGCCAAGGCATAAACATTTTGTGGCTGGTTCCTCTAAACCATTCTGCACTGTACTTTTTCAGCTGAAGTGCATGTTTTGGCTACTGTTTGCACAAGTGTATTAACGGTGTAATGTCTTCCATGCTTAAATCTGTTTACCTTTTCCTCATAATACTTTGTTATGCTATTACGTTTCTTAAACAAAACCAACAATATGAGCGAGCACCGATCGTCGTAAGCTCCAATCCAGTTTTTTCACAAAAAAATATTTTTACTTTTCCAAACCACCATCAATTCATATCATACAACATCCTGGCTATACAATTGCGCAATTGTCATGTTAATTCCCCCCAAAACTTTTCTTACTTTATGACTTCAGAGGAAAGAAAAACACAAGACAGACGTGACAGACTAGACAGACTCCGTCCGGCTACATAAAATCTCCTGCCCCCATCACTATTCCAACATGGAATGTAAGCCATCCCTTTCAGATCGCCTCTTTCATCGATTCTGGTCTCCTACTGCGCCCTATCTTTCATGGACTTTGAATGCAGGCTTCTTCTAGCGCTATATTAAAGCGTAGGTATTTGGGCGTATCCTTGTTAGGGAGAATGCTCTGTTTAGGCTGAATTTCCTAACCTAGTGAGTCCCCCAGCAGCTTTGCAGGATTTTTGGCGTTTATTTTTTTCTCCTGCCAAGAGTGAGACTCTTTTACCCTCACTCTTGGACATGATTTGAGTGTGTTTCTTTGGATCTAGAAGTGTTTAATGGGCTACGGGGTCTTTTACTCCATAGGGTTTCATGTGTTTTTGTGATGTGTTACACAGCACCCTCAGTGCAGTAACACAGGGGTGTCATAGTGACCCCCCAGTATAGACTCCATACCCTGGGACTGACTACTGTCTCCCAGGGCATGTAAAGTCACCATTGACTTTACTAGTCTTAAATTCTGAACAGAACCAGTACCAACCATCATATTGTGGACATACTGGCTGGGGCAATTCGATTGCCCCAGGGTCTGTTAGTCGAGGGGGCACGTCTCCGTCCCCCCTGATCGAGTTTTGGCTGGTGGCAGTGGATACTACTTTTTATATTCAACCGCGAATATTTTCCTATGGGATTTCCCATTGTTTTAGGCTACTACCTTTATTTAATTATTTACGGTAGTCTCGAACATACCGCCGGTTTATTTAATATTAATTCTCCGGTTGGTATTTTTTGCCAAAACTTGATTCTAAAATGGCGTTTGTGTTCTCTTCTGTGACTCCAACCCAAGTTGAGCCCTTTGTTCCACTTTTTGGCGGGCTTCTCCACAGAAGCCCTCCAAAGTGGTGCCACTATGTCTGGGGTACTTAGGAGGGGTGGAGGGGAATTTAGGCACCCTGGACTGAGTTGCCTAGGCAACTCAAGTCGCACTCCGTCCTGATTGGCCCAAGTGGTGAGCCGGCCGGCTCACCACTTAGCATGTTTGAATGACAGCTAGGCTGAGTGAATGGTGGTTTGCTGCATAAAAGCAGGGCATGGGGACTGGAACTTCAGAAGTCGCCACAGGACCTAAGAATCCGACGAGGGAGAAGCTGAGCCGACCTGCCACGACACCACTATCGGTGGAGCCCTGCTGGACCGTCTCACCACTTTTTCCCAACGACAGAGGAGATCTCCCGCCGGAGAGTCTTCTTCCTTTAACTGGTGGGGATAACCAGTTTCACCGTCTTTTCACTTTCCCGACGTACCTCGTGGCTGCCTTGCCCGTGCCAAGCACCCCGGCAACCGGGATACCACGTTTTACCACGACCGCAAGAAAAAGGTACCACCTTTAACCGGAAAACTCTGCGGCTGGTTTGTGCCCTGGTAGTGCAACGACCTTCATCTTTCCTCCAAGTCTAGATCTTCTCTTCCCCTGGATGACGACGCAACTTGCACCCACTACCAGGAACAACTGCCACCGCTGGAGGATCCTTCCCACTTAAGGTACCGTGTCCCGCCTGGCTTCCCTTGCTACCGACTGTACGGGGTAGATTTAGCCCCCGGCTTTCGAACCTGGGTTAGCCTGGGACACCTTGGCTAAACTTTTCTAAGCCTCTCTAAACTCTATTCTGAACCCTCTGCAAGACTTTCTAAGCCTAGTGTAACTGTGTGATCTTGGGCACATTTGTGCTCTGCTCTCTCTAAGAGTGGGCCCAGCCTTTGGACTTTGGCTCACCAGTGACTTCTTTGCTCTCTGCCTTGCTAACAGTGTTCTGGAATCGTAGAGTGGTGTACCTTTGCATATTCTGTCTCCCCCCCTCTTTTTCACAAACTTATTAGAGTGCAATCTAGTTAAGCACTCACCTCTGTATGAAAATAAGTGGTGTTTTATTGTGATTTTCTAATAGGGAAAAAGGGGTGTATATATCATAATAGTAACTGTGTTTAGAATATTTTTACAATAAGAGTGCTGGAGTGTTTCAACTGTGTGTTTTTAAATAAATAATTATATACTTTGATACCAAAGCTCTGGTCAGTGTTTGCTTGTATTATTGTATCTGAGTGCCTATTGAGTATACTTTGCATACTGCCTAACTCTTCTTGAGGGAAGTCTGACTGCTCAGCCACAGCTACCAGGTAAATCTGGGTGGTACAGACTGCTACCAAGTGGGTTTACTGCCAACACCTGTAGTCTTAAATCTTTTGCAGTGGTTGCTAAGGGAACTGCACAGGTTTCTGCCTAACAATCCTCTAGCTCGGGTATCCTTCCCGGTATCTCTCTAGCTCTGGTACCCTTCCCGGTATCTCTTTAGCTCTGCCCTCTCGAGTCAATATATATATATATATATATATGATACATTACTCACCGTAATCATATTTCTGATGCTTGTATCTGCTTAGATTCACATGCTGTGCATAGGCCGCCATCTAGTGGAAGCTGTGGAGTATTACAGTTTGTTTTTCGAAACTCGAAAAGGGGCGTCGACACAGGGCGTGCCAGTAATACTATCCCTAGTGTGACGTCCACTGTGCCCAAGATCCCTCACGCGTCTAGGATCCTCAGATTGTATTTTTTCTGACATGAGGTAGCATGAGGAGTAGCGGGAGTACAGATAATCCAAGCAGATAGATAGAAAGGTAAGACTACAAGCAACCATGAGCCTTCTCTCAGAGGGGAGGAAGGGTGGGTCGCATGTGAATCTGCAGATACAAGCATCCGAAATACGATTACGGTGAGTAATGTATCCCTTCTGAGGCTTGTGGAATCTACTTAGATCACATGCTGTGCATAGATTAGCGAGCAGTACCTGAAGGAGGTGGGATGTGAGAAGGGTCATGAGCAAATAAGTGTCTTAGAACCGCTTGTCCCACTTGTGTATCTGCCTTGGAATGGGTGTCAATGCAGTAATGCGGAGTAAAAGTGTGAATAGAGCTCCAAGTAGCTGCTTTGCAAATGGTGTCAAGGGGTACATTTGCAATAAACGCCAGAGTGGCCCCAATGCCTCTAGTAGAGTGGGCTCTTGGCGTGAAAGGCAGAGTTCTTTCAGAGAGTGAGTAACACAGCTGGATACAGTTAATAATCCACTTCGAGATGGCACCTATAGAGACGCGATCCCCCTCTGTGCCTATAGCTACGGAGACAAACAGTTGATCTGTTTTCCTTAGCGGTCTGGTTTTATTTACATAGTAGAGGACCGCCCTACGCACATCTAGGGTGTGTAGTTTCACCTCAGCCGAGCTTTGAGGGTCCTGGAAGAAAGCCGGAAGCTCGATGGACTGGTTTACGTGGAATTTAGATATAAATTTAGGTGAGAACCTAGGGTGTGTGCGTAAAACCAGTTTGTCTTTATGGACAGTAAAGAAGGGAGCCTGCACTGACAGAGCCTGAATTTCACTGACCCTTCTTATAGAAGTAATAGCTACTAAGAAGGCCGTTTTATAAGTCAAGTGTTTGAGACTGCTTTTATGCATGGGCTCGAAGGGGGGGCCCATGAGCTTAGATAGCACCACATTAAGGTCCCACCCTGGTGGTGGGTTCGAAATAGGAGGGTGAAGTCTCTTTACTTCTTCCATGAAGGCTTTAACTACTGGTACTTTCCACCACAAGACCTTGTTATGGGAAGTGGTGTATGCCGACAGGGCTGCCAGGTGTACTTTCAGTGAGTTAAAAACCAATCCTGCATCTAGCAGGTGGAGCATGTATGTAACAATAGTGGAAGGAGTGCAATCAACTGGGTTGATTTGTCTACTCTGGCACCAGATAACAAATCTCTTCCACTTGTCAAAGTAACAGTGCCTTGTGTTCGGTTTCCTAGATTCCTTTAGGATGTCCATACACCTCTGTGGTAAATTGAGATGTCCAAACTCTATGACCTCAGGAGCCATGCTGCCAGGTTCATTGAGTTGGGTTGCTGATGCACTGTTTGACCTTGGTGCTGGGACAGTAGGTTGTACCAACTGGAAGTTTGATGGGCTCGCACACCGCCATCCTGCGTAGGCGTGGGAACCACGGTTGTCTTGCCCACATGGGAGCAACTAGGACCAGCGTCATCGACTCTCTGTTCATCTTGTTCACCACCTTCCCGATGAGGAGTTGGTGGAAAAGCGTACGCAAACATCCGTGACCAGTTCAGCTACAGGGCGTTCCCCTGGGAGTCTGGTTGGGGGAACCTGGATGCAAATCCTGGGCATTGTCTGTTTTCGCTTGTGGCGAATAAGTCTTTAGTGGGGAAACCCCACTGAGAGAAGATATCTTCTACGACCCCTCTGTGTAGAACCCATTCGTGTTCCTCTGGGAGGGAGTCTCTGCTCAGAGCATCCGCTAGGGAATTGAGCTCCCCTGGAACATGTTGTGATGACAGGAAGATGTTCCGTCTGAGTGCCCATATCCAGATTTTCTGGGCAAGCTTGGACAGATTTGGCGAACGAGTCCCTCCTTGCTTTTTCAGGTAGAACATGGCTGTTGTGCTGTCCGTCTGGATTTGCACTGACATGTTTAGTAGGTGGGGCTTGAACGCTTGAAGCGCTCTGAATACTGCCAGAAGCTCTAGCAGGTTGATGTGGTTCTTGGCCACTGAGGGAGACCAGAG
Organism: Ambystoma mexicanum; assembly: GCF_040938575.1. Taxonomy (NCBI): domain Eukaryota; kingdom Metazoa; phylum Chordata; class Amphibia; order Caudata; family Ambystomatidae; genus Ambystoma; species Ambystoma mexicanum. The sequence continues at coordinate 250,242,689 of NC_090939.1, forward strand.
ACCCTGAGCTGTGTGGTGGAGATGGTGAGCTCCCCACCCCGTCAGACATGCATCGGTAGTGACTACTGCCTGTACTTCGGGATCGTAAAAGGGTTTTCCCTGTGCAAGATTCTCTCTTGTCCACCAGTGAAGGCTTTGAACTAGTGTTGTTGAAACGACCACTAGATCGTCCCACTGACCACTTGCCCGAGACCACTGTTTCGCCAACCATTCCTCCATGGGACGCATGCGCAGGCACGCGTGGGGACCAGGTAAATACATGACGCCATCATGCCCAGTAAACGCATTGCTTTGCGTATCGTTATTTGGTGACCGGACTGATATTGCGAATTTGCAGTAGTATATTCCGAATTCTTTCCTCTGAAGGAAAGGTCAACCCCTCTTGAGTATCTAGGATTGCTCCTAGGAACTGTTTGGAGGTGCTTGGCACCAGGCTTGACTTTTTCTCGTTGATTGAGAAGCCTAATTCGTGGAGGAGGTCGATAGTCCTTTGAATGTTTGTCCTGCAAATTACTGGGGTTTCCCCCGTTATGAGCCAGTCGTCCAGATAAGGGTACACCGGGATTGCCTCCCTGCGTAGGTGTGCAGCCGCCACCGCCAGTACTTTGGTGAATACCCTTGGTGCCGAAGCTATCCCGAAGGGCAGTACCTTGAATTGGTAGTGCCGACTGTCCACCTTGAAGCGCAAGTAACTTCTGTGCGCTGGGAACATTGAAATATGAAAATAGGCATCTTTCATATCCAAGGTTGCCATGTAATCCCCTTTTTTAGGAGGGGGATTACCTCTTGTAGCGTAGTCATATGAAACTTTTGGGGCTTGACATACTTTTTGGCAGGCCTTAAATCCAATACTGGGCGCATTGTCAAATCTTTTTTTGGCACAAGGAAGTAAGTTGAATAAATACCCTTGTTTACCTGGTGTCCCGGGACGAGTTCTATCGCGTCCTTTGCTAGCAGAATGGCGATCTCCTCGAGGAGAATCTTCTGATGTTCTACAGAGTGTACTCTTTGTCGTGGAGGATGGTTCCGGGGACGCTGCAGTAGTTCTATACAGTACCCTGTGGATACTGTTGATAGCACCAATCTGTCTGATGTGATCCATTCCCAAGCCTGGGTGAAGTTGGAAATGCGTCCCCCTACTGGGGTTGCGTGAGAAGGGACCCTGAACTGAGCGTCACTGCTTTGGTGGAGGCGTGCCGCCTCCTTTGCTGGGGCTGCCTCTGCCTTTACCACGTCCTCTCCTATTACCCCTGCCATATCAGACTGTTGGCTGTTCCACTGTGTACCCTGCCCCTGGGAATAGTTAGATCCTCTCTGGGAATTTTGGCCACGTGGGCGACGAAAATTACCGTAACCACGCATTTCTCTTGATAACAGTACCTTCTGATATCAATCTGCCTGCGCTGTCCGCGGCGTCAAAGGTTGCTTTTAAAATGCAACCAGACACGGCTCTACCCTCTGCGGAAATCCGAGCTAACTGGCCCTTTAAGGGTTCTGGTGCAGAGGCTATGAGTGCCGCGACTTCTTCCCACTGATGGCAGTTGTAGCTGGCCAACAGGGTGGTGGAGTTTGCAATCCTTGCCTGATAGGCAGACGTTGAGGCTACTTTCCTGCCAAAACCATATAGTTTTTTGCTCTCCTTGTCTGGAGGAGCTTCGGACGATGACAAGGGTGTTCCAGCCCTCTCACGAGTGTTAGTGACAACTAGGGAGTCTGGCTTCAGATGTCCTCTTACATAGAGAGGGTCAGATTGGGCTGCCCTGAAAAGTTTTTCAACTCTGGGATTGACTGCTCTGGTGAGGTTTGGGTTCACCAGGGACAGGTCTATTCTTCGCTGAATAGACTTAAGGATAGGGATGGTCTGGGCAACAGGCCTCCTTTCTGTCACTAACTCCACGGCGAAGTCCCTCTCCTCCTGGACACCGTGGGTGTCAATATGGAAATGTTCTGCTGCACGTGCGAGAACCTCGTTCAGGAGGGGTTGGTTATCGACGGAGGAGTCGGTGACCGGGGCTTCATTTCTACCAGGGAATCTACTCTGTAGGTTTCAGGGTCTTCCTCTTCTTGGTCCTCATCGTCCCCATAGTAGCCCGTCCCGGTTTGCTCTTCTACCATGCCAAAATCTTGGTCTTCACCAAAGGAAGTCTCTCCTTGATACAGTGAGTATGGCCGTGAGTATGGTTGTACCTCGAAGGGGTCTGTAGACCTCATCGGTGTCTCAAACCGGGGCTTCTTACTCGGGGGGATAGGATCATTAGAGCCTGAGGGTGTAGCCCCTTGTGGATCATATGAAAGGAAATGGTCTGGATTTTTATCCTAAAAGTCTGCCAAAGAAGACATCCTTGACATGACCATTTCTATGTCATCACTGGACCATTTTTTGGAACTGGGAATGACTCAGAAAGTTTTGGAGATTTATCTTGAGTAGATTTGCTGCTTTTTGAAATATCAGCAGACCTGGTCTTGTCTGCCTGTTTAGGAAGAGTGGAGTGTTTCACAGGTGTGGAAGAGTGCAGAGGCTGCTTCTTCTGCTGTTTTCCCCCCTCACCGTGAGTGGAAAAGTGTTTTCCCTGTCCCTTTGTGGCTCCGGAGGTTTTCGACGCCTGACGTCGAGGATCGGGGGTAAAGTCCCTGTCCTTTGAACGTGGGGCCGCGCTGATCTTGTCTGCGGGCTCCGACTCCTGGAGTGCAGCCTGGGGGTGGAAGTCGTCTTTGTCTTCCGACGATCGAACTTCTGTTGGCCTAGGGAGCGAGGCACTCTTGGCAAGAGTGGATGATTGCCTGGAGTCATGCAGCGATCTCGAACGCCCAGAGGACACCGATTCAGACCGTTCTGTTTGTGCCTCTTTCCGAGCACTCGACGTCGTCGAGTCTCGGTTGGACTTCGTGTGTTTAGTGTGGGTGGTGTGTGAAGCGCCTGTGTCGGTGGGGGTCTTCCCCATAGCCGCCCTGTCTGACGACCTTCCGAGGCCGGGGACCTGCGCTCGGCTGTCTTTCGATGCCGTAATGCCCTCGCCGTCCGAAAGCACGCCGCTGCTGCCATCGCTGAAGGCGCCCTCCGCTGCCATGGCCGCCTGCCTGGCGTGGTGGGCCCAACGCTTCGTCGAACGGTCCTTAAGTGTCTTAGGTTTAAACCTACTACACGCTCTGCAGTTCGCTTCGGGGTGGTCCCTCGTCAAGCAGAAATTGCACGTGGCGTGCCTGTCGACCCAAGGGTATTTGCGATTGCACTTGGGGCAGAATTGAAAAGGGGTACCCTCCATACACACGTTGAGGCAGCGGGCTGTTAAGTGTAGGAAATGTATAAGGTGTACCTATATACCAAGAGGGTAGAGTATGTCCAAACCCCCACTCTCCCTACTTGCAGGGCCGAGGCCAGAGGCCTTCCAAGGCCTGGGCCGAGGCCAGAGGCCTTCCGAGGCCCAATTCCGTTGTGCAGCAGCCGACGGTCGATTTCTTCTCCAGCCGGCGTCGAGTGTTGAAGTTAGACGTTGGGATGGGGAAGGATGTCAATCAATATTTTAGCAAAAATATGGCTAAGGCCAGGGGACTCCGCAAAATGCTTCCGACCAGTATGGCGGAAAAAAACAATCTGAGGATCCTAGACGCGTGAGGGATCTTGGATACAGTGGACGTCACACTAGGGATAGTATTACTGGCACGCCCTGTGTCGACGCCCATTTTCGAGTTTCGAAAAACAAACTGTAATACTCCGCAGCTTCCTCTAGATGTCGGCCTATGCACAGCATGTGATCTAAGCAGATTACACAAGCCTCAGAAATATATATACATTCTATTCTTGCTCTGACATTTTTGTCCCACCTCCCTCTATTACGTTACCTTCCCTTACTTGTTCTAAGGCATGCAACCTTTTGCCAAAGTAGTCTGTTTTCACTCACCGTTCCAATTTCTTTCCTCTCTGGAATCATCGCCTTCGTTACCGCGTCTCCCTGCTGTTCGCTCGATCGGCTGCTCGTAGAAGTGGGAAGGGGTTCGTGGGAGAAAGCACAGGTTTCTTCAGACCTCAACCTGCAGGTTTTACACTTTAGTCTAACCACTATCTACAGGGAGCCTCTCGGTCTACTTAGCTGTATGGCAAAGGACTTGTGATATTGCAGAGGACCTAGAGTTACTTATGTCAACGGGCAATGGTGTCTTATCTAATCGATAGTGGATAAACCATCCTCTGCTACCAAGTGTGCACTAGGACCCCAACCGGCCCATAGAGCTGGGGTTTCCCAATAGCACTTTAAGATGAGGCAGCAGCACCCGTGAGATTGATGGGGATGCAGATTAATACTCTTGCATCAAATAAATAATAATAATACTCAATGGTTTGGCAAAAGGAGTCCGTTTAATGACAAGTACAAAAAACGGGGAGTTCAGGAATATCAGCAATCGCTCGATCTTCCTCCTTGCTTCAACAACTCCAATGAATTTCACAAAAAACATAATTTATACTAAAGACTCGTCATCACCAACGTGTAACGCTTAAAATCCGGCATGCAATTCTATTCTTTATCAGAAGGTAACTTTGATATAGGTACTATATCTGTATATGGTAACAGAGTGAGGGGATTGGACAAACGCTGTCAGGTGGGGCATCTAAGCCCTACCTTCAAAATGGCTACTGTAAATGTCACTAAAAGTATGTCGTCTCATTGGTTTTACTAACTATAAGACCCTTGATTACTTGGTCCACTATGATTGGGTTGGCAACAGCCCCACTCATACTTTTCCACTTGCCTAGCAGCGTGCAGAATAGCCGGCCAGGTACAGGGAGCTCGTCTGCACCCCCAGCTTCCCTCCAACTATTGCTACAATCAATCATCATTTTAGTGGTCATGTGTCAATTATTTCTTTGCGGTTGGCCTCGAGACTGCATCTTGGTCTGGAAAAATTAAGATATCTGTGCATGGCACAAGGCCATGCGTAGGTGTGAAAGTTTCATTCCGTCTCCCTTGGCTGGTCACGTGATTCCGACACTGAAATCGTCTTATTCTTCATTTAATTTGTGCATTTCATTTAATTCTGCCAGCCATCTGCCTTCTGTGACTTATCTTGACCTTTCTGAACAGGATACTCTGTTCTTTCATAAATTGTATCCACTGTTGGTCTACTTCAGTCGATACGACCTTGGCTTCCTGGCACGATTTGCATACGTCTGAGTTTCTCTGTCTTTAATTTTCGATTTGTTCGCTGCAAAGCTCTTCTCTTGAGACCTTCAGTAACCTTTGGTTAATTCTGCTCTTTTGCATAGTGGAAGTATACCTCTGTAAAGTGTTCCTTTTGAGGTAGATATGTATAGGTGGCGCTTGCCGCAATCTTTTACTCACAAATTCTTGCGGTTCCTTGCATATGTACACGTGTAAACTGACTATCTTCATTGCGCATGTGGCATTATTTCTGACATCTTTGACATTGATTATTTCACTTTAGGTTCAGGATGTCACTTATACATGGTGTTTCGTCTCTTTTCATCATTTGCAGGTCGTCATATCTTCTGTATGTGAGTCAGTCCGGGTTCTTGTGACGTCACCATTCGTCTTCCTTCAGTATCTTTTTAGCTTCTTCAGGGATTAAGTTCTGACAATCTTCATTCTGTTTCATTTGTCGATATGGCTTTCTCAATGGGTACCTTACTGTCTAGGTTTTCTTAGGTGGAGGTACTTCAACAGGTGCTGTTCTTCTGATAGGTACTGGATAGAGCCCAACTGTGGCTCTCTGCTGGTTTATTTGCTCATCATACGTCACATATTTCGGTGTGAACATTTCTGGTACTTCAAAATGGACGGCTGGAGTGCGGGTCATGCTTGGGACCTCCTCTACAACAGCAAAGTATAGAGCCTCCTCCTCAGACATAAAAACAAATGTGACTATTGAACTTGATCCTATTTTAGTAAGCGTGTAGCCCAGAGTGACATACCGGATGAGCTTGTTCATCTTAATTTGTTTTTCGGCATTGAGCGTAAAAGAACAAAGCATTATTAGGTCACATCAGCAAATGACAGTAGTAATGCACATATGAAGCAGAGAGTGCTGAGCAACCAGTTAGTGTGTAGTGTACCAAAAGGATAAACAATAAAAAAAAAACACTCTGGGCTTAACAACTATGCTCTTATACAGGGTGCAATGGGGAAATCAGTCTTGCGGGAGCTGGGTAGCGGCGTGGACACAAATGGGTGGGCTTTCAAGGGGTCGGGCTTAATAGTGCATATATTGGTTAAGGATGGGGTGGAGGTAGTTCACATTCTTGCAAGTTAAGAGTAGAATGACATTTGGTGGGTATTCAAGGGGGTTTAGCATTGGAAGGTGGAACATACTAAAAATAAGTGCTTTAAAAGACTCAAAGGTTCCTGCCTGTGGTTCGTCCAGGCCTTGTAATGACCTTGCCCATGCTTTTGTCTCTGCGTCGCACCAAGTCTCAAGTTCAAGATACCACAGTTTGTATTGTGGGCCCCCCGATTGATTCCAGGACATGGCAATGCAGCGCTCATCAAGGAAGCAGGCTAGATCAATGAACCCGGTGATCTGTCTGATCTCCCTCCTCCTAGGATATGCCCCAGCAAGTAGTCCTGTGGGCTCCAGTTATCTAGCGATACCAGCCGACCTGCAGGCGTGTTACACACAAGACCAGAAAGCTTGTACTTTAGAACACTTCCAGAACATGTGAATCAGGTTTCCATCATCGAGGTGACACCATGGGCAGGACTGACACTTATTTTTGTTAAACGTGGCCACTCTGCTGGGGGTCCTGTACATGCGATGGAGTACATTAATCATGAGCAGCCTAAATCTGGCATTCCGGAAGCCTTTCTTAGGGAAATGAAGTACACGTTCCCACTCGTGGTCAGCAATCGTAGCACCCATGTCAGATTCCCATAGTGTCTTTAGGTTTAGGTTTTGGGTATTTGACCAGTTTAGTAAGCATGTGTACAGTCTGATTACAGGTCTCCAGCTGTCTTCGAGCATGTACATTAAGGCCAGACTGTCTCCTCATGCTCAGCCGGCCAGCCCTGCCATCTGCCATTTGCAGCTCCTTTTACTTTCATGTATCTCAGGAATTGTCCCATAGGCAGCCCTGTCTGTTGAGTTAGGTTATCCAAGTACCCGAACGTCCCGCTCTCATACATGTCGCGCCATGTGGAGATGCCCCATACCTCCCAGTGCAGGATAGCTGCCAGATCTTCCCTGGTTTTACATGCATCTGCCATTATGGGAGCGTTAGGCGAGTAGGGGTGGATCAGCTTTAATGCACAGGACCAGATATTTCTGCATATGACCACGAGTAGTGGTAGGGTGTTCATACAGCTGGTCGGGAGCCATAGGATTTCTTTGAGGGGCGCTGGTGAGACCAATCATTGAAGCAGTATTGTCTCAGAGGTGGGGTCATCAGACAACCATTTTCAAGACAGATCTTAGTTGGGTGGCCAAAGTTCCAAACAAGGTAGTTGTGCACCGCCATCACTATATGGCAGGGACAGCACCCCAGGGAGAGTCTGATGGTTCGGACCCAGAGAAGTTCTCTAATTTGTAGGTCAAGAAAACAAAAAAACTGGGCCCAAATATAGTAATAAACATTTGTGAAACAGTACAGTAATCTAGGGAGAACAATCATCTTCACGATTGCACGTCTACCCATGAGGACAGTGGTAACCAGGACCAAAAGGATATGGACTTGTTAAGGCCTTTCATGACCTTGAGGCTCTTAAGTGTATGCGTGTCCTCCGGTGTGTGGTTGAAGTGGATTCTCAGGTATTTGAAGGAGTGCACCTCCCACGGTAGTCCCAAGTCCAGTAACGAGGCCTCACTCACCCTGCGGAGACCAGCCAAGGGGAAGAGGCAGGATTTCTGCCCACTAAAGACGATCCCAGACAGTTCTGTGAAGCTGTCCAATACGTCCAGCACCACTGGTAGGTTAGCATATAGTGCTATCAAATGACGGGTTACCCAATCAGGATGCCCGCACTAAAGTATTCCTGGCGCAAATATGCTGTGAGAGGTTCCAGGGCTAGTATGTATAGCATGGGTGACAATAGGCACCCCTGGCGAATCCCACGATGTATGTCCCACACCTCAGACATCTGTCTACCCGATTTCACCATTGCAGTTGGAGGTGTATAACAGCATAAACCAGCGGATAAAGGTCCCCTCTACCCCATCCAAAAGCTCTGCAGTGAGGCAAGCAGCCATTCCCAATAGACTGAATCAAAAGCTTTGATTGCGTCAAAGGATGCACTGCAAAGCTAAAGACGCTGGGGTCGGTCTGGTCTACGATGTGTTGTAGCCAACGTAGGTTTAGGGCAGTGCTGCATCTCGGTACAAACCCAGTTTGGTCTGTGTATCGGGATGCAATTACCTTGCAGAGACGCAACGATAGCACGGTTGTAAGTATTTTAACATCGTAATTTAACCTGGCCAAGGGACGGTACGAGTCGCACTTGTCCATTGGCTTGCCAGGTTGGGGAATAGGCACGACCAGGGTCTCTCTCATGGTTTCTGGAAGTATGCCTTTATCGTTGACTTCAACAAAAACCTAAAGCAGCAGAAGAGCCAAGGTAGAGCTGTAGGCCTTGTAAAATTCTGGGGTGGAGTCTGTCGCTCCCAGGGGTTTTGCTGTGAGAGAGGGAAGCTATTGCTTGGGGGGCAGCAACAGGCTGGCTCCCAGTGACAATTTAGGGTGGCCGAATAAGGCCAGCGGTGCGTGACTGGGCCTCCTGCTCCAACTTAACAAAAAGATACTGTTGAGGCGGCTTCAGTTATAATTTTAGCAGACAGTAGTATGGGCATATAGATTGTGTGGCGCCCAGGTTCGACATGTGTCGTAGTGTTGCTTCAAACCTCACTACAACAGCAAGGCGCTAATCAGGCACCTAATTAACACCAGGCATAGTGAGAGCTGTTAGGACTGGGCATTCGTTTAGGTGTCAGTGCCTTTTTTATTAGCCAGATTGTAGTGTTCCATCCACATGGCGGCCGCCGCAGGACTGTCTAGAAAGTATGATTTGTTGTTGTAGAGGATCTTCAGTCTGGTAGGGTACATAAGCATATATTTGAGGCCCAAATGTCGAAATCTCGCCTTTATCGGCACAAAGGAGTTCCTGGATCCCTAGACTGTGGGCGTGTAGTCTGGGTATATTGCGATTTTGAAGCTATCCCTCTATATGTCAACGCCTTCCCTGGAATGATTCTGGATTACTTCTGTTGCAGAAATGCAAGATCCTGACTATGACCGGTCTTGGGAGGAATCCAGGCAGGGGTATTTTTTGGAGTGAGCGATGACCATGTTGCATGGCAAAACCTTGAGAAGTTGCCAGGTCCAATTTCTTGCAGCAGCATGTTGAACGTACATCGTGGGGTCTGGCCCCTCAGCTCCCTCCCTCTGGAGGGCCCAACACACGAATGGTGTTCCGGCGGGATCTGCCCTCTGCATCTTCTGTGCGCTATTGCAATGTGGTGTTTCATTTCCAGCTGCTTGACTGCAGCCACAAGATCCTTGGTGGTATCTACAGTCTCCTTCAGCCATAGTTCGGCAGTTGTGACCCTCTCTGCCAGTTGCTGGACATCTTGACGAAGGCGTTGGACATTGACTTTGACCTCATCAATTCTGGTTTCGAGTGATGAACTCAGAGCAGCAATTGCGGCGAGAACTTGGTCTTCTGGGGTTTCTGTATTGAGGTGAGTGGCCCAGTTTGGGCACACTCTTCAGTTTGGGTGGCCTTGCAGCGTTTCCTTTGGGCAGCGAAGGAGTCCATGATGAATGACTTGCCCTTATTTTTTGTAGGTGACATTCCAGGACACTGTGACAGGGACAAACACTGCACAGTCCAAGTGTCTATGGGCGAAGGTGGTATGCGTTAGTGGGCCTTGGCCACTCGCGGTGGGTTAGATCCTTTGTTCCTGTGTCTGCACAGGGTCGGTCTCCAGCAAGCCTGGGAGGTTTCCTGATCAATGTATACCTCAGAGCTGGGTCCCCAGGTCAATATCATCGGGTGTAGCTGGCATAGGAACCCAAATGAAATGGCAGGTACACGGGGAGAATGATGCAAGCATGTGTCCGGGAGGTTTGTTGGGCACAGGTGGGCCAGGCGTCAGTTCTAGCAGTGTTGGGGTGGGCGCAGCGGGTTGTAAACTCGTGATTTGTGCTGTTAAGAAGCCAGTGAGACAGCAAGTGTCAGCGTGAGCATGGCTGGAGAAGACCACAATGATGGGGCAACCAGGCAATGTCTGCTGATGCTTGTGTGGGAGGCCCGCTTCGAGGGGTGCAGCACAATGAGGCAAAAGTTTGCACTTATTTTATGTCAGTTCAGGTGGGGACTGAGTGGATGTGTCCTGGTGTGCGCAGTTTTAAGAGCAGCCCCGCTCCGCATGTGCATGAGAGGGATGGAGCAGAGGCCAAGAGGAGCCACCAATCTGCAGGCGTTGTGGTTGTTGCTCCGCTGTCCCAAGTATTCCCAGTGGGGGAGGGCAATCCCACCCGCCTTGCTCACCTGGTATCGCTGTGTGTGGGGACGTGGCAGTCCAGCTCCTTGGACCAGGCGCTGCTGCAGCAGGGGGTGTCCATACTGCAGAGAAGGCAGTGAGGGACAGTTGCCCTCAGTGGAACCAGCAATGATTCCAAGAGGTGAGTGGAAGAGACCTGGAGCCTCAAGGGTTCTCCGCTGCCGCCATCTTGGAGAACAGGGGTCTCGGGTCAAAGTTCTCTGGGATTCCAGGTCTGATTAGTGTCAGACAAATGCTGTTACAGTGGGTGCCATGTTCCCCACTGGTAGGTGAAATCAGCTGCAAAAAATAAGCGGTTATTGTTGCCGCAGTGAGGATCGATACAGGATCACAGCAGGAGCATCAGGAAGTTCCGACCTCACCCCATGAGCTCAGGCCACGCTCCCGTGGCCATCTTAATAGAGGTCAATCTGATGTGTGTTAAAGAACCAAAAAAAGAAGATGTGTTTGTCTAAGGATGGATATTGGCAATGGCTCCCTAAGGCCTTTAAGGCCTATTTCTCATACATCTCTCTGTGACAATAGACTGGTATGCTCTTGGAACACCAGGAGATTTGGCTATCTCTCTGCGAATGATGGCTTGTTTGCAAACAAACCTCTTTAGCATAGTAGCTCTTCAAGAGACGTGGCTGGCTATGGCCTGTGAAATAGATGGTTAAAGCACATCGGAGATCATAGCAGTAAAGGGCCCAACTGGTTGACCTAGAGGGGGGTTGCTGGTTACTGTTCGACATCTGTGGAAACCAATTGGTCAACCTGAATCATCCAAGCAGTCAAAAATAACAATCTTTTGGAGCATAGGGAGATGTTACTCAATGTGTATGATCCTCCCAATGCAGTTGCAATTAGGCAAAACATTACAACAGTAAGATGCATCTTGGATGAGACTGACTCCGGCACTCCGATCTGAATGGTAGGAGATTCTAATGCAAGGATAGGGACACAAATTGACAGCATCACTGATCAGTGCGAGTCTGCTCCGCTAAATTTTTTGGACTGTAATCAGCAGGGCAAAGTCTTGGCTGAATTGCTCTCCTCGCACAACCTTACTATGTTAAATGGTCACTGTGCAGGAGATGCTCATAAAGCTTATATGCATACAAGTGGGAGGAGTGCCTCTACCATAGATTACGTGTTTGTCAACGATGAGGCACTTGGCCTGGTGGAGAATATGGCTGTACTTATTCAAGAGGAGAGTGACCATATGCCAGTCTGGCATGCTAACCTCACACGAAAGTAGTGGTCAGTTTGAATTGAATGAAGATATTTTTATGAATAATGGTGCAAATCGTATACAGTGGAAACCAACTAACTTGGATAAGGCCAGGGTTCATGCTGAAAGAACTTCACCCTTTTCATTAAGAGATGTCTGACTAGACATGAATGTAACAGGCCCCTGCTCATAGAGGATACTATTAAATGATCTACATCAGTGGATAGCTGATTATACGATTCTACTGCATAATCAGACTGGTTTTAGAGGCCAATCTAGCACTGCCCATAACCTATTTACTTTAATATCAACAGTAAATATGCCTTGACTCGTCAAAACCTTCCTGTGTATGGTGCGTTCATCGATTTTAGCGCAGCATTTGATACGGTCATGAGGAATAGACTATGGAGCAAATTAATCTTGTGGAACATTCCTTATGGCCTGTTGATGATTAAGCGTTTACATCAGGACACCAGTGTGAGATTAGACGGGGAGTGGAGAGTCTCAAACTCGTTGTCTACATCAAGAGGTGACAAACAGGGTTGTATATTGGCTGCAACTCTTTTCAACTTCTATCTTGCTGACTTAGCACAGGCTTTAAATCTTTCAGCTGCGTATCCAGTAAAAGACAGGCCTCTAAAAATCAGTTGGCTTGGTTATGCAGATGACCAGCTCCTACTGGATTATTCCCCAAAGAGGCTTCAGCTGATGCTTGATGCCTTGAGTGACTATGCCAGGGTCAATGGTTTATGCCAGGGGTCTGCAACCTGCGGCTCTCCAGCTGTTTTGGACTACAGATTCCATGATACCTCACCATTGACTATGCTTGCTACGGATAGTGGGAGTTGTAGTCCAAAACATCTGGAGAGCCAAAGGTTGCAGACCCCTGGTTTATGCATTAACATTGGAAAAACTAAAATGATGGCATATATGGGGGGGGGGGGGGACAAAAGAAACACCTGCCCAAAATGTGTGTCGAAGATTGATCTGAAACCGGTAGAGATTGTGGGATGCTATAAATACCTAGGTGTGTATCGATAAACTAAAATTGACCTCTCATTGGGAGGAGAATCGGGCCAACTGTATGAGAATTACACACACACACAGAGTCTGTGCCTGTATGTTGTATGGTGTGGTAGTGTGGGGTGCAAACTTAATGGCAGAATTTGCTAAACTGGAAGGTAAAATTCTGCACCTATTGCTTAGAAGTCGCTTCCAGTTGAATACATACGCTTGGAATTTGATTTAATGAGTATATCAGCGGTCACCTATAGCAAATTGGCTTCAAGCTATGAAAAACAATTGAGCCTAGACAATGGAACTATTATGGTTTATGTCTTCCAGGACTATAGAGGATGAACCTAAGCTTTTCAGCACCCTTGATAGAAAGTGGGCTCAACATAAAATCTGGATGTTAGGATATGTACCTGTGTACGATGGGTATTCACAAATGGGGGAGAAAAAATTGGTAAACCTAAGTATGCGAGTACAGTGACGAGTCAGATACTATACAGTTAACGACCAACGTTAATAGTGGACATTTTATCCATTATCGGATGGGACGCAAAGTGGCTCCTAAATATACTGAAGCTTCACATACCATGTAAACTGTAAGCAAGCTCACTAACAGTGCTGAGATGCCAGCGAGCCGTTGTGCGCTTTATAAATTCAAATATAAAATAAATACATTTCCTAACTGTACCATTATTAGGCTGTATCTCCTGCTTAAATGTAATGCCACTTAGGTTTTGGTGATTGAGGGAGCAGAAACGGGAATACAACACTTTGAATCGCCAAAGTCAACTTTGTGGCAAAAATTTTAAATCCGCTGAGTATATAATGTGCCACTGTTAGTTTAAATGCCATTTGAAACAAATACATGAAATCTTACAGTAGCGATAAATTGTGATGATTCGAGTCCCTTATGGGGATTACTTGAAGGAACCAATGTAAATCTTATGGTTACATTTTATTTTGTAGGCATTGAAATTTTAGGGGAACTATCACAGGGGATTTTATAACTGAAAAATATGTATTTTATGCTGTTATGTATTTATTGTATGTGTGTTAAATGTGTTGTATAGTATATCAAAATACAATCAAAATTAAGGAGAGCCCAAGAACCCAACCACTTCAGGCAAAACCTCATGCTGAATTCCTCCAACCTCTAAGCACTGCAATTCATTTAATTTTGGCATTTATACAGCACATCATGCAGGACTTTTCCAACTTCTAAGTGGGGTAAAAAGGTCAATAATTGGTTGGGGAGAGGAGAAGGGTTTTATGCTGACTGGCCACATCTTCAAAGAAAATCTATGATAGCAGGAACAAAGTGTTAGTCCATTCATAATTTGGAAGTTGTCCCCAAAAATCAGAATGTAATTAAATAGTGTACCTAATGGTTCCAACAGCAGCTGAGTATATATTGGAAAAACATTTTGGTTAACCCATCCGGGCCAGACATGTTTGTCTAGAGAAGATTTCCCCTTTCGATATGAGCAAATTGAACATTTATGTTCGAACGATAATTTAAGTAGGTTACAGGATTTTAAGTTTTCAGTTTCTGTGAGTTCACTGTTTCTGCAGTGTAGCAGGTTACCCAACTCGGCAAAAATAGTTTATGCATATGCATTCCACAGAGGCCTTGCTTTTAGCAGTTTTCAGACAGTTGGCTCTCAAAATACAAGTGATTAATTCATAGTTGTGTGCCCTTTGCTCGATTGGCTGTCAGAATGTAGACTTCACCTTTGATTGGGTGATCTTGTGTGATCCTGTTCTGTTCGGGAATCTCTTTCGCTAATTCACTTTGCATGTTTGAGTTGTCTAGATTTGGCGGCTTGGGTTATTAGAGGATCCAGAATGGCAACTTTAAATGTATCCCAATGGACGTGCTACCCAATCGTTCACCTCTTATTATCCCTCAAATAGTTGGATATCTGGGCATCTATTGACTCCTGCACCACATCATCCTGCGACAATGCTTGAGCAATCCCGAGACCATCCAGACTAAAACCGTAAGACTAAATGATTGAAGAGCGTTATTTTCCAGATGTAGGTTGCGCCAACCTTTACACTCAATCATTCACACATAAAAACATTCCTTCCTAGTACACATCTTCCATAAACACGAGTAAACAGTGCAGTTCCGCTCCTGCGGATAATATGCATGCCAGATGCCAAGCACTGCGCAGGGCTTCCCTGTTTTGCAGCAGTTGTCTAGGATGGGCAGGGTAGATTTCTGGGTATCAATATCCAATAGGGAGAAAATCCTTTCCATTCTCTCAAATGACAGGCCCCCAACACAACAGGAAGGGTTTTAGTCTAGAATCTTCCTGCACATAGCTTTCAGAAAGGGGAGCTAATCTTAGGTGGGGCTGAAACTCAGTACTGCAGCATGGGCTGGACAGATCCAAGAAAATCAATATAAGGGGGGGGGGGGGGCTTCCACTCCAACTATTCTCAGTGGGATAGATAATTCACATCCGATTGATATTTGGAAAAATCAGCATCCAGATACCAAAGAATACATTCATCATACACACGTGCATCTTTGTTTTTCCAGGCTGGATTATTTCATGATCTAACACTCATTGCTACCTTATGCAGACTTCTCAATTGAGCTTGCAGTGGTTTCAGACCATGCACCAGTTACCCTAAATTTTAATCTTGAGGAGCAACAGACTAAAGTCCAAGCAGTGGAAGGTCAACGACTCCCTGCAGCAAACCTAGGTTATTTCAGAGGCAACATGAGCCAGGATATATTTCGAGGAAAATTCTTGTGTCCCTCTGTCAGAATGCACCAAAGTATCAACTGAAAAGGATACGATATTCAAAAGGATACAGGAGGTAGGGTCTTCCGGATCCCTGTTCACCCGACTTGATAGTCGTGAAGTCAACAAAGACCTTCCAAATGATACAACCCTCTGGCTGATAAAACAGGCAGAGCGATGGATCACTGGAAAGGGCGTGGGTAAGGTATAGTAATCCAGCCTAGGACAAATTAAAGTATCATGAATAACTGCTCCAACCTGAGTATGATGAGTTAGATAATGACAGGAATGATCACACTGACCTGTATCTCTGGGTAGAACAATCCAGAAGCCTCTTGATGGATTTGAATTGAAGAACAAAACGACAGGGAAGGGAAAATTAGTAAGGGAGACTTATCCCGGACGGAACGAGGCTCACGCTAGATACGGGTTGAATTCACCACAGGATAGCGTCCAAAGTTCAGTTCAAAGTCACTTCCAATAATCCTTGAAAGGCTTCCTTCCCACTTAGGGATCAATCCTTCTGTTAATTCCACAGATGCAGGAGTTAGAAGAAAATAGCGTTTGAAGACAACGTGAGCGTGTGGATTTACACGCGGGCAGGAATCGCGCAGCCTTGGCCAGCCGCACTTGAAGACGAAGAGCGCGTGTGGATTCTACACGCGGGCAGGATTCACGCAGCCTGGGCCGGCCGCACTTGAAGACGAAGAGCGCGTGTGGATGTTACACGCGGGCAGGATTCACGCAGCCTTGGCCAGCCGCGTATGAAGACAAAGAGCGCGTGTGGATTTTACACGCGGGCAGGATTCACGCAGCCTTGGCCAGCCGCGTATGAAGACAAAGAGCGCGTGTGGATTTTACACGCGGGCAGGATTCACGCAGCCTTGGCCAGCCGCGTGTGAAGACAAGGAGCGCGTGTGGATTATCACGCGAAGGGATAGCTCCAGGAATCAGCGTGTGGCGGAACACACGCTATCGAAGGCCCAAAAGTAGCTGTAGGAATATACCAGGATGTAGATCAGAGGTTCAGCTACACGACGCCAATAGAGACGATCAGAAGCAGCGAGTGAAGTTTCTACGCTGCTTAAATACGTGATACCGTATTTCACGTGACGAAGCAAAAGTCACGTGAAGTTAGCGACGTGAAAAGTGTAAACGTCGTTTTCCCGGTAACGTATCGAATAGCCTCCATTTGGAGTAGAACGGTCTAGCTGTTCTACGAGCGTAGCGTCCAGCATGCATGACAGTGCCATCCCCCAAAGGGACAACCTCTCCCCTTCTTGTGTGGAAGCGCTTCAATAAAGCAGGAGCATGAATGTTGGAAAGAGGTTCCCAGGACCTATCTTCGGGTCCATAGCCCTTCCAGTCCACCAGATAATATGGTCTACCAGAACGGAGTTTCATATCCAGTATGTCTTGTACCTCGTATTCATCAGACCCCCGCACAGAAATAGCAACAGGCCGTACCGGCAGTCTAGTAGTGTCAGAGAATGGCTTGATGAGCGAGACGTGGAATACAGGATGCACCCGCCATCGTTGTGGCAAAGCCAGACGTACAGCAGCAGGATTCAGAACATGGAGCACAACATACGGACCGATGAATCTAGGCAACAATTTCTTTTTGCCCGGAATTCTTAAGTTCTTAGTGGATAGCCAGACTTTCATCCCAGCCTTATAGACAGGTGCGGATACCCTATGAGCATCGGCATAGAACTTGTCACGTCGTTTGGCCTGCTCCAATTGCTGCTTCACCTTTCTTTGTAATCTCTTCAGATCACGAAGCGTACGGCCTGCGGCAGGCGTGTCCAGGGATAGACCGGAATCTAGAGGTATTGATCGGGGGTGTTGTCCATAGAGAGCATAGAACGGTGAAGTGCCTATGGCACTATGATAAGAGTTGTTATAGGCGAATTCAGCCGCCGGCAGTACCGTGAGCCAATCCGATTGGTATTGCAAACACAGACACCGCAGATATTGTTCCATAGTACAATTGACCCTTTCAGTCTGTCCGTCGGTTTGAGGATGATAAGCGCTGGACATTCTATCATCAATTAGTAATGCAGATGTTAAGGCTCTCCAAAAGCGTGACGCAAACTGCGAGCCCCTGTCAGTAATGATTACTGATGGTAGACCAAAGAAACGGAATATATGTTGGATGAATAGATCAGCCAGAACAGTAGCAGTTGGTAAACCAATACAAGGAATAAATAGGGCCAATTTAGTGAAATAATCCACTACGACCCATAGGGTATCATATCCTTGATTTGGGGGGAGTTCCACCACAAAGTCCATAGATATCATGTCCCATGGTTTGGTAGGGACAGGCAGGGATTGGAGTAAGCCCACTGGTTTACCAGGAGTATTTTTACATTGGATACATACAGAACAAGAAGATACGTAGTTTATAACGTCTTTTGCCATGGATGGCCACCAGCACCACCTTTTGAGCAGGTCCAGTGTTTTCTTCTGTCCAGGATGGGCTGCAATCAAGGAATCATGATTCCATTTGAGGGCTTTATTCCGCATTGAAGGAGTTGATAGATAAAGCACCCCCTGTGTGAATGGTAAACCGTTATGCACGTCTAGATTCATATCCTGGACTGCTTGTGGATTATTTTTTACCCACTCTTGTATTTCGTTTTTTAAGGATGGTTGAACCGAACAACCACAAATCACATGATCTGCCAACAGCTGGATCTGTACTTGTTTTTCTTCCTGCGCCTCTTTACTCATACGGGACAAAGCGTCCGACTTAACATGTTCTCGGGCAGGACGATAGGTGACCTGGAAATCGTATTGGGCAAAAAAGACATGCCATCTGGCCTGACGGGCCGTAAGGCATTTCATGGATTTGAATGCTTGGAGATTTCTATGGTCCGAGTACACCAACACCTGTTGTTTGGCCCCAAGAAGATGATGACGCCATTCTCGGAAGGCATCTTTGATAGCCAGTAGTTCCCGCTCAGTAACGGTGTAGTTCCGTTCATATGAGGTGAGTTTACGAGAGAAGAAAGCCACTGGGTGTTCCTCCTTGGTTTCTGTGCAGACTTGTGAGAGCACTGCGCCAATAGCGACACTGGATGCATCCGCTTCAACGACAAACTGGCGATCAGGATCCGGATGTTGAAGCACGGGTGCAGTGGTAAATGCTTCCTTCAGTTTTTCGAATGCTGCTTGGGCATGTTGGTTCCAACAGAAAGGTACTTTGGAACTAGTTAAAGCCGTCAAAGGAGCTACTGTTTTGGAAAAGGAATGGATGAATCTGCGATAGAAATTCGCAAAGCCCAAGAAAGACTGTAGCGACTTGACGTTATGTGGAATTGGCCAATTCAAGACGGCCTTTACCTTGGAACGACTCATTCGAGCACCTAGATTGGTAATGTCGTAACCAAGGAATTCCACTTCCTGCGAATGAAAGACACATTTTTCGGCTTTCACGTAAAGGTGGTTCTCCCTAAGTCTTTGTAGGACTGTAGAAACATGTCTGACGTGTTCCGATAGAGATGAGGAGTAAATCAAAATGTCGTCCAGATAGACAACCACAAATCGGTCCATGATGTCTCTGAATATATCATTCATGAAGAATTGAAATGTGGCGGGAGCATTGCACAGACCAAAAGGCATCACCAAATATTCGTAAAGACCATACCGTGTCTTAAAAGCGGTCTTCCATTCGTCGCCTTCACGAATGCGAACCAAATTGTATGCACCTCGCAAGTCCAGTTTGGTGAAGTAACTGGAAGTGCCTAACTGATCCAACAGCACGTTTATTAGTGGTAAGGGGTATTGGTTTTTGATGGTGATATCATTAAGTGCCCTGTAATCAATGCATGGTCTGAGGTCTCCCTCTTTCTTAGGAACAAAGAATAGAGGAGATGCAGCAGGAGATTGCGAGGGTCGTATAAAGCCCGTGGCTAGCGCCTTGTCAATGTATTCCTTTAACACGACATCTTCTTTAGGTGTTAAAGAATAAACACGGCCTGTAGGAATTTTGGCACCCGGAATCAGTTCAATAGGACAGTCGTACTGTCGATGAGGAGGTAATTGTTCTGCCTGGCCTTTATCAAAGACATCAGCATAATCAGCGTATTCGCATGGTATGATATTGTCGCATTGATGTACAACGCTGATAGTAGAATCCTCCACCACAGAGGCCAATATGTGTTGTTTATTTGACACCTCCTGACTGGTAAAGCAATGTTCGTTGCAATGAGTCGAAGGATATTGGAGCGATCCCGAAACCCAGTCAACAGTAGGATTGTGAAGGGTTAACCATGCAAGACCAAGTATGATCTCGTACTGCGGAGCAGCAATAACATCGAAGACGATTTCTTCTGAATGGTTATTTGATAACGTCATCCGAACAGGTACCGTCTCCTGGGTTACCATACCAGAAGTTAACACAGATCCGTCCACGGTATTCACCGTTTCAGGTTTTTTTTTGTTTACTAGGGGTAAGGAACGGTTCTTGGCATAGGTGATGTCTATATAATTGCTGGTGGCTCCAGAATCAACCATGGCCTTGGAAACCACTTCTCGCTCATCACAATGTAACGTCACCTGAACTATTACAGGTGCATGTTTAGGAATGGTACTGGAGTCCGATGAAACACTCGACATAGGGACTCCTGCTAATGTCGAGTTTTGGCGTTTCCCGCACGCTTGACGGGTTTTTTAGGACATGTTGCCAATAAATGCTCGGAAGAACCACAATACATACATAAGTGGTTTTTTCTTCGGTTCTCCCGTTCTGCATTGGACAATCGGCCTCTCACGGCGCCTATTTGCATGGGTTCAGGGTCGTTAGAGATGACTGCTGGTGTCTCTGACCGCCCCGAGACTGGCATGAAGGGCTTTTTCTCTCCCTTTCGAGCATTCCTTCGGGCGTCGATTTGTAGAACCAAATCGAGCAGCTCTGGGAAACCCGTAGGAACCACAGGAACAGTAGATAAGGCGTCTTTCAGTTCTTCAGAAAGACCCTTGTAAAAAACAGCCGTTTTCTTGCTGTCAGGCCATTGGGTTTCCGCCGTCAGTTGATTGAACCGGGCGACGTAAGACATAAGGGGTTGGCTGCCTTGTTGTAGGTTAAGCAACTCTAAATCTGTGGCTTGAGTAGAGTAACGCATGTCAAAGACTTTACTCATAGCAGTCAAGAGATCGTCACAATCGTACAACAAAGGGCTATTAGTTTCCAACAAAGGGTTAGCCCAAGCAGCAGCCGTGCCCCCTAAATGGGAAAGCACGAAGGCTGCTTTTGTGGTTAGGTCAGGAAAAGATGTAGGACGGCAAAGGAAATGGAGTCGGCACTGGTTTACAAAGGTTCTGTAGGTTTTGGGATCACCCGTGAACCTTTCCGGAGGGGCCAAGGGAAACTGAGTGGGCATAACCACGTTAATAGTCTCCTGTGGGGGTGCCGTAGTCCCAGATCCGGATGCGGTAGCCATCGGCGCTTGTGTTCCCTGAGGACTACCATGTAGGGCGTCTTGCATAACGTCCATACGGTGCCGTAACATGTCCTGTGCAGTAACCATTTCGTTTCTCAAATCGTGGATCAACTGTGTCAAAATAGTTAAAGGATCCGTACCCTCCATGGCTTCTGATTCTGTCAGAATGCACCAAAGTATCAACTGAAAAGGATACGATATTCAAAAGGATACAGGAGGTAGGGTCTTCCGGATCCCTGTTCACCCGACTTGATAGTCGTGAAGTCAACAAAGACCTTCCAAATGATACAACCCTCTGGCTGATAAAACAGGCAGAGCGATGGATCACTGGAAAGGGCGTGGGTAAGGTATAGTAATCCAGCCTAGGACAAATTAAAGTATCATGAATAACTGCTCCAACCTGAGTATGATGAGTTAGATAATGACAGGAATGATCACACTGACCTGTATCTCTGGGTAGAACAATCCAGAAGCCTCTTGATGGATTTGAATTGAAGAACAAAACGACAGGGAAGGGAAAATTAGTAAGGGAGACTTATCCCGGACGGAACGAGGCTCACGCTAGATACGGGTTGAATTCACCACAGGATAGCGTCCAAAGTTCAGTTCAAAGTCACTTCCAATAATCCTTGAAAGGCTTCCTTCCCACTTAGGGATCAATCCTTCTGTTAATTCCACAGATGCAGGAGTTAGAAGAAAATAGCGTTTGAAGACAACGTGAGCGTGTGGATTTACACGCGGGCAGGAATCGCGCAGCCTTGGCCAGCCGCACTTGAAGACGAAGAGCGCGTGTGGATTTTACACGCGGGCAGGATTCACGCAGCCTGGGCCGGCCGCACTTGAAGACGAAGAGCGCGTGTGGATGTTACACGCGGGCAGGATTCACGCAGCCTTGGCCAGCCGCGTATGAAGACAAAGAGCGCGTGTGGATTTTACACGCGGGCAGGATTCACGCAGCCTTGGCCAGCCGCGTATGAAGACAAAGAGCGCGTGTGGATTTTACACGCGGGCAGGATTCACGCAGCCTTGGCCAGCCGCGTATGAAGACAAAGAGCGCGTGTGGATTTTACACGCGGGCAGGATTCACGCAGCCTTGGCCAGCCGCGTATGAAGACAAAGAGCGCGTGTGGATTTTACACGCGGGCAGGATTCACGCAGCCTTGGCCAGCCGCGTGTGAAGACAAGGAGCGCGTGTGGATTATCACGCGAAGGGATAGCTCCAGGAATCAGCGTGTGGCGGAACACACGCTATCGAAGGCCCAAAAGTAGCTGTAGGAATATACCAGGATGTAGATCAGAGGTTCAGCTACACGACGCCAATAGAGACGATCAGAAGCAGCGAGTGAAGTTTCTACGCTGCTTAAATACGTGATACCGTATTTCACGTGACGAAGCAAAAGTCACGTGAAGTTAGCGACGTGAAAAGTGTAAACGTCGTTTTCCCGGTAACGTATCGAATAGCCTCCATTTGGAGTAGAACGGTCTAGCTGTTCTACGAGCGTAGCGTCCAGCATGCATGACACCCTCACTGTTGCTGCAGTTCTGGATTTGACTTTCTGCGTGTGCCTTGGTTTTGTCTCTTCAGTGCCCTCTTTGTGCCCCTTTTTAGTCCTTCTCAACCCTTTCCCCATGCCGCCATTGCATATCACTTGTGTGCACGGCACCAGACATAAGCACACCTGCTAGTGGGCCAAAAACATTGTGAATTGCAGAACAATGATACGTAATGACAGCATTGGGCCATGACGGGTAACAATTCTAGCAATCTGTTGATGTGGTGAAAGATGATGTTGAGATGCTGGGCAGAACTACTGTTGGCTGTAATAGGAGGCAGCACGCTGGAGGCGGTAGAAGATATGATGTGCATACAGCATGGCAATACTTCAAACACACAGAACGTAATGCAGCCTGACAATACGACTAAGGGATCTCAAGAAGTTGCCATAACAACGTTCATGGCACTGCCTGTGTTGCCCAGTATTTCTGTTACTCTATGAAGACATCCTTTAGGGGCAGGGTGGAGCCTGCATAAAACTTGTCAAGGTGTTACTCAACACTATATTTGGTAGAGCAACTGGCTGAAGCAGATGAATATTCCTACCTCTTTAGGTCTGGGATTCCTCCGCCCGACCCCGGACCTCCAGTGGATAAGGCCAGACTAAAAGAGCCCATAACCCTGGAAGAAGTCACCCAGGTAATCGGGAATCTCCCAGCTAATAAGGCTCCATGGATGCCCCCCCCACCCAGTCAGCAACTCCCATAAGGGCTTTTCAAGCCCCCAGAACCTCTTGGACTCAGTCCTGGCGTCGTTGGCGCCAGGCTCATAATATGGGATAAAGCATGTGGAACTACTTGCCCAGTCTAGCCAGGCTGAGCCTTTCTGTTTCCTCAGGGTGTGGCTGAGGGACTATTTTATTCAAAGAACAGGGTGTGGTAAAGGGACTACTTTACCTGGGACTACTTGCAAGGCTATTTAAGCCACGCCCTGCATACAGAACACGCTTCGCGTTATTCTGCACTCCTGCAACGTAACGCTCACTGTATCTGTTCTGTTCCTGAACTTGTACAGCCACGCCCGTCCAGGACTTCATCCATTGGTACCTGGAAGGGAAAAAGACAGAGGAAAACAAGTCAGTACAACGGCTAAGCCTTACCTGCAGCGACCTTCCAGCGGTTGCTTCTTCAGCTGCTCCCGGGCCTTCGCACCGGCTGAAGGGGACGGTCTTTGTTCTGGCTGTAAGAGTCCTCTCGGGTTCAGCATCCTTCCGGAGCATCTTCGGAGCGGTTCCTCCATTCTTCACTCCAGAGCCACGCCGCCTCTGCAAAAGAAGAAGAGTGACAGGTTAGTCACGCATGGAAAGGAAAAACAATACTTCAGACTTACAGCGCTTCGTTCGTGCGCTTCCACTCACCTGAAGGACATCTTCTCAGCACTCTAAGTCCATTTGAACCCTCATGCAAAATCCATTCAAAGTCGCGCCTGAAAGTAAAGACAAAAACACTGATTAAAAGGAGTTGGGGCAAATAAAGACTCAAAGAGTTTATACCAAGCAGTCATTGCCATAGAGACTTACCCGTTTGACCAAGCTCTCCAAGACTCGGCAATCGCTCATCGGATCAGTGAAGTAACTTGATCCTGGAAAGACTGTTATTCGCGCCCCTGCTAGATTGCAGGACGGAGAGCCTACCTTGCAAAACTTCAAGACCAAAGCCTCGGGAGGGTGATAACAAGAGAGAAGCCGCAGCGACATCACCAATCACGCAGCACCATGCCAGCGCAGACATAATTCGTGCAGCTACGTGCTACGCCCCCGTGGCGACCAGGTGAGCGTGACATGGACTCTCTCAGCCCTATTTTAAAAACAATGTCATTCTTTACTAACTATGCATTTGGAGGAGCTCTAGAATTGTTTCCCAACTACAGGGGCAGTGACAGGCCCCCATGGGGGAATCAAACTTAACACTGTTGGCAAAGCCGGGGAAGAATGGCACCTCCTGTGAATCGTACATACCCATAGCAGTATTAAACTATGATGCCAGAGTATATTTAAAGTACTGGCAAACCAAATGTCATTGATACTCCGACCTCAATTCAATTGGATCAGACAGGATTCATCCCTGACTGGCAAAGGCTTGCATCCCTAGAGCAATCAATTTGAAGATCAACTATGCTAGTGTCTCTAGGAAATAGCTAGCTCTACTTTCAATTGATGCCAAAAAGGCATTGCATCTTTTTGATTGGAGACATCTACAAAAAGTAATCAATTTTGGCTTCAGTCCCAAATTTATAACGTTGGCAAACTACGTCCCTCCCTCAACATGTATAAAACCTAATTGGGGTACTTTCTGATGGCATTACACTGAAATGTGGGCATGGTTGCCAACTATCTCTGCAATTCGCACTTTCTTTCGAACCCCTAGCACAATGGTTTTGCCACTCCTTTTCGAACAGGTGTCATTCCGCAGTCTATAAAAGACATAGCGGTTACCCCACTGTTAAAGAAGGCGGGCTTAGACCCGAATGATGGCGTAAATCTTAGACCCATCAATAATACCCTTTTTTTCCTGAAACTGATAAAGTTGCCACGGTACAACTACAGACTCATATTTCAGGCACAGGCATCTTGCATAAAAAGCAATCTGGTTTTTGTGGTTCTCAGGGCACTGAGTGCACTACTAGACCTACAGACCCATATGCTATCCAAGTTAGAGCTGAGCAAATCGGGGTTGCTGGTATTGTTGAATCTATCGGTGGCCTTCGATTTGCTCCATCACAAGATTCTTCTTGATCAGATGGCCACGGTAGGGGGTCTCTCAGTAGAGGCGATTAAATAGCTGAAGTCCTTGCTCGAGGGCCGTCGTTCAAGAGTTTACTGGAATGGAAACGCCTCCGACATTGAAATCACTACCTGTGGAGTCCCCTAGGGGGCATGTCTCTCCCCTACTTTTTAATATATACATTGTCCCTCTGTGTATGGATTTGGGGAACCTGCATCTCTTGTTCTGCAATTATGCAGACGATTTTCAGTTGGCACTCGAGATCAGTGGGAACCACGAAAACGATAAAAGCTGGATTTGATCCATCAGACCATCAATGGCTGGATGCCCACAAATTGGTTATGCCTAAATGCAGCAAAGACTGAGCTCATGCTCTATAGGTCTAGGCATGCCAGAGACAAGTTGAGCCAGGCCTTTGTATGTTTTAGGATCGACAGTAGCCAGATTACAGTGATGTCTAAGGTGAAGACCTTAGGTACTTACCTGATTGATGGATTGATATTTTATTTCTATCGCGCTCGTACACAAGTGTTTCAGAGCGCGACAAGGCAAGGGAGGGGAACAGGGGAGAACAAAACAGCGATCTTACTAGGCCCAGTGACATTGAGAACGCGCAAGTGCATGGGAGAGGGGGAGGGGAAAAGTGCATGGAAGGGGGGAGAGGTGGAAAGTGTGAAGCAGAGGAGAAACAGATAAATAACAATACATACATAATAAAGGCAACTAACAGTGGTAATGCAGCCAGCAATTTGCAAGTGCTAGGTTTAAGGCAGCAGACAGGGTAGGTCTGATAAGTGCAGGAAGAAAAAGGGGGGGGCTGTATGGGTACAGATACAGACCCCAATGCAAGGGGTGGCCTGGTGGCAGTGCGGGAGGGTGGCAGGATGAGCAGGTACCTGGGCCCAAAAGACAGAGGGTGGCCAGGTGCACGGTGCCAAGAGAGAACAGATCAGCAGGGGAGTGGGGGAGCGAAGGCAGAAGAAAAGAGGAAGGTCTTGAGGTGCTTCCGGAACCGGAGATGGTTCTCCTCAAGTCACCTGGAGGCCAGCCTAGAAAGTGGTGCCCATGTGGAGGCAATAGTGAAAAACACTAATTACCACCTTAAAGTGTTGTGGCAAGTTGCCCCTTTGGTCTCTAAGGCAAACCGTGTGAAGCTGGTCAGAGCTGTGATACTTTGACAGGTAGATTATTGTAATGGTCTCCTGGTGGGACAAATAGAGTAGACGTTCAAAAATTGCAAAAAATACAGAATGCCGCATTATGCATCATACATCAGATGAGCTGAGGTGAACCTCCCTCTGCGGCACAGAGGGATTTGCACTGGCTGCCCGTTCAGCAAGGATCCAGTTCAAGTTGTTGACCATCAGTCATAGATGTGTCTTTGGTAATGCATCAACATACCTTAAGGATAGGTTGAACATCTATCGCCCAAAAAGAAACCTTAGATCCGCCAAGACCTGCTGCCTAGAAGTTGATCGAATAAAAAGCCAGTGCAAACGGCCGTGCCCTTCACGTACTGGCAGCACGAGCCTGGAACGCCTTACCAGAACTTCTGCATAGGGAAGAAAACCACCTGGTGTTGAGGAAATTTTGGAAGACCACTTTGTTTAAGTAATACTGGGAACCTGTCAGCTCTCTTTCTGTTAAAGGCGCCTGAAAGCTTTCGGGCTTGGGCGCGATACAAATCCGTTAACATAGCATAACTACCCACGCTATTCACACTTTCTATGGAACCCCTAGCACAACGGTTTCACCACTCCCAAGATGCCCAGAGAATTGTTCTAGGGCATTTGAAGCATAAAATAGGGTTATATGCTGACAATATCCTTTTCTTTATGCATCATTCCATCAACGCTGCCGAATATAGTGTCTCACTTGAGTGACTTTTGTAAAGTTTCTGGATTAAAGGTAAATTAAGCAAAATCTCTCAAACATTTTGGAATCTGAGAGGGTACTAGACAATTTAAGGAACAGTATGATTTCCTGTGCAAGGAAGCTGCATTAAGGCATTTAGGAATTATCGCGAAATTGCACTTCCCTTTCCAGCAGAATATCCCAGGCCCACTACAAACAATTAAGAAGGACCTGGCCCTATGGGTGAAAAAAGAGATATCACAGCTGGGTAGTGTTAGTGCACTGAAAATGACACTCCTCCCTGGGCTAGTCTCTCTTCCAGGCCCTGCCTATATTAGTGCCTAAGAAGATTCTACAATAACTACAATCTCAAAGGTTCACATTTATTTGGGCCAGAGGAACACCTAGTGTCTCCAGAAAAATAATCAGCCACATTAAATGGCAGTATGGGAGTACTAGATATTGAAGGTTATTTGCTCACGGCCCAGCTAGGGCCATGTTTGAATGGAAAGAACCCCCCCTTATCCAAGGGGTGGGTGTAACTTGACCAAAGTGGGCAAATCCTTCCGTTGGGCAAATGTGCTTGGCTCCCTCCGTAGTAGATGACCACAGTAGCAAGCTAACTTGCAGCCACAGAAGTAATCCTACAGCACTGGAATAAGGCAATAAGGAAATTTCGCATCACCACCCACCAATCCCCACTCACTCCAGTTCCAGAGAATTTGGATTTCCTTCCCAGCCTTCACTTAACTAGATTCCAGCAATGGGTGGATTGTGAAGATTAGGGCAACTATATAAACAAGGTACCGGCTTCACATTAGATGAATGCAGGCACCATTCACACACAGGTCGTAGAGACACAACCAAGTTCAAGACCTCTTTATAGGGGACTCTACAGCTCAAGGAATCTCTACTCTATACACTATCCTAAATACAAACCGAAATAATGCACCTCATTCTTACATGTCTAAATGGGAAAGGATCTGGGAACCTCCATAGGCAACTGTAAAGATGAGAGGGGGAGTCAGTACTACTACCCATTATATAGTTGGGGTAGAGGCACCACAGCCAAGGCTTTCAATTGGTAGCAACGGACGAGCAGCCAAGTCCATACTCAAGGGAAGCGATGCAGGCTGGCTGGTTTTTAGGTACAGTGAATCCCCCCAATCCCTCCACAATGGAATGTCCATACACTTATGTGCCAACAGCTCTTTTACTAAAGGATACAAAGTAAGGTCAATATACAGAAATAAGACTCACTTTGAACTCAAATCTAAGCAACCGTCAATTCAATATACAGTTATATGGAGGTACCACAGTTCCCGTTTGATTCAGTTATAATGCACCAACTGCTGACAGTTATTAAAAAAGCATTACAAATATTAGCCACTATTTAACCTCAGACATTCAAGTAGAAATGCAGATAATACTTAGAATATTGGCAGAATGGTTTCTTTGGGAATACACATTTAATACTGTGTGAGGAGTCCCTCCCCCCCTCCCACCAACCTGGGCAAGCAGTGAGAAAGGTAAGTGTGCCCCTTGCTTTTAAAACAATGCCCAGTCCTTATATGTTCAGTAATTGTCGGCTTCAGTTTCTACAGATCCCACCACCCCAAAGTACCTGGGAAGCCACAGTAGAAGATTACTCTGGAACCCTTGGATGAACCCTAAGGTTGGAAGACTCTTCCTTGTCACAGTATCTTGGATGGCAAAGTGTTGGAGTTTCTCAGCTTTACTCAATGATACCCCTCAAGGATGGATCCCCTGAGAAGGAGTCGCTGGGACATCGGTGCATAGAAGGAGAAGGGAACCAAACAGTGTCCGAAAGGCAGCAGTGAATGTCTGTCACAGGGGTCTGCTTGGTCTGTTTGCTACACTGGCTGTGGATGTACCACAAAGCTGAAACTCACTGTGGACCTCAACGAGGCTTGGGAGGCGAGTCCTTTGGTGGCAACTGGTGCAGTGACAGAAGAAAGTGTCTGGTTTCAGTATTTCACGGTTGGCCGCCCTTTGCTTCTTCGGTGTGTGTTGAATCCCAGGGTATTGTCAGTGCTCCCATGGAGGGCGGGGGAGGGGGGGCGGTAAAGCGTCCCCTCCCATGAGGCCAGGGCAGCGAGGATACTAACCGATAGTCCCCCTGGGGTGGTACTCAGCAGGTGGATCACATGGGGAGGAAATGTGAATTGGATACTTACCCTCTTTTTGTTGTCGGGGGACCAGCTTTTGAACAGGGAAGTCATAGATAGGCAGTCAAAAAGAAAAAACGATTACCCCTCTGTACGTCCATGTTATGTTAACTGATTAGCCAAATAGATTACTTCTACGTTTCACTGCCATGAAACATAAGTGGGATAGTCTCCAAAGTTTGAGATTTTTCAATTTATTTTCAAAACATTTACAATTTATTTTAACAAACAATTTTTATCACCATCTAACGCAGTGTAATTGTACGATGTCAATCGTAAAAACACACAAATCTCAAAAAACTAAGTAAGAAAAACACCATTTGATGGAGTGGAGAGAAACAGTGCAGGCGTTGTTACCACAGAACAAAATAATTGGAAAAAACAATTGAAAACGACAGAAGAAATAACATAACTAATCTGTTTAGTATTCTGAGGGTCGTCACTCTCAAATATGCTAATCTCAATCGATTGCACAAGCCATTGTTCTAACCACATAATACAAAACACAGGAAGACTTAGTTATTCTAGTCTTGAAGGATTGTCAACATGTTTTTTTATTGAGACATCACCCAAGGACATGATCAACTTTGCAAAAAGTTATTATTTTCAGTAAATTATTTTTGTAAAAAATCTCTGAAACATTGGACTGTCCCACTTATGTTCATGGCGGTGAAACGTATAAGTAATATATTTGGCTAATCAGTTAACATAACATGGACAGAGAGAGGGGTAATCTGTATTTCATTTTGACTGCCTATCTCACGGGCAGGGATACCCTCCATAGGACCTTTGAAGACCATCCTGGGAGAATATGGTATGCACCGACTGCTCCTGTTCCCCTCATTCTTCTTAGCCCCACGCTCTCCTCTAGAATTCCCCACAAGTCTATCTATTGCACACGTCTATCTATTGCTACAAGATAGGAAACTCCATCCTCTTTGACCACACTGACAAGGAAGAGTAACTACCACCCAATTGGAGTCCTTCTTACAACTGACACCAGGAAGATTGGACAAGGAGGAAAAAAATAAACAGCACGGAACCAACATACACGGGATAGTCAATCAAACTCCATCAGGGACTGTACGATCCTCACTGGAGGAACAGAGAGCTGGCGAGCGACTTACTGCAGAGAGCAGGGACGCTGATGGTGCCTTGCCAAACAGAGCTGTCCTGAGTGGAGAATCTGAGGTTCGGGAGCAACACGGGAGCCGGAGTCCGCGACCGAGGTAAGAAACGCCAGCCGAGAGGGGCCAGACCTGGAAGCAAGGCGACGGCGAAAGAGCAAGGTGGTGTGCAGAAAACCACAGCAAGCATAGGTGGTCCTGTGAAGTCATCCAAAGCAGACATAACACCACACAAAAGGTACCTGGGTTACCTTAGTGGGTGGCAAGGAACACAAAAAGCAAAGGGGGCAGTTGGGACGAGGGAGACAGGGCTCCTCAGCTTCCCCCAATCCCTGGGAAGAAATAATTATAAATTACTCACCGTAGTGACTAACTTACTCTTAGTCCATAGTCCTGTTTCCTCCATACTGTATGGGCGTCCCTTCCAACGGGAGATGGAACCTTTTTCACTAGAAAAAAACATCTTCCTCTTTAAATTTAGAGGCGCGGCCCAGGGAGCATGTGCTGCCCTTAAACCGCTCTCCGGCGCCACACCTCAGTCCCCATTGACGCGGCGACAATAGATTTAACATTGCCTAATGACTCCAGTATTATTAGGGGGGAGGTTGGTGGGACGTATGGAGGAAAGGGGACTATGGACTAAGAGTACGTTAGTCACTACAGTGACCAACTTATAACTACTCTTACGTCCCATCCCCTTTCCTCCATACTGTATGGGCGATTACAACTAATTGTAGCCCGAAGGTGGAGAGGAGACCCCCCCCATTAAGCAAATAGGTTCCGAAATCCAGATCAGATCTAGAGCCGTCATCCAAACAGTAATGCTTGCAGAAATCTAAGGCAGAGGCCCAAATGGCCGCCCTGCTTATGACTTGCAGAGGGACGTGGCGCTGGAAGGCGATGGCCGTTGCTTTGGCCCTGACTGCGTGGGCATGCTTTTTGGCAGAGAGCGGCTTGTGCAGGCCCTCGTACGCTTCCTTGATGGCAGAGACCATCCAGTGGGATATGGAGGCCTTAGAGGCCCGATATCCTGGCCCCTAGCATCCGAACGTGACAAGCAGAGCATCCGACTTGCGGAAGCCCTTGGTCCTGTTCAAGTAGAATTTTAAGGCATGCCTGTCATCTCCAGGCAGTGCAGCACTCTCTGTGCTTCGTCCTTGGGATCGGGAAAGAATGTAGGAAGGACTATTTCTTCGTTCAAATGAAATGTAAATGGAACCTTGGGCAGAAATGCTGGGTGCGTCTGCAGGACTACCTTGTCCTTCTGAAAGGTGGTATATGGTTCAGAGCGACCAGCGCCTGGATCTCGCTGACTCTGCAAGCTGAGGTAAGACCAACTAGTAAGGCCGTCTTGATGGTGATCAGCCTAACGTCCACGGACGCCATTGGCTCTAATGGTTTGTGCGCCAGGGTGCCCGCCCCAATGGCTGCAAAGTATGTATGGCAGGTGTCCACCTGTACGCCCGAATGAGCGGGGTGTGCCGAAAAGGAGAGCATGTCATCCAAATTTCAGGCCAAGGGGTCAATTCCCTTGGAGTCTGCCCAGTGGCAGAATCTGATCCATTTGCTTTTGTACTGGGCCCTGGTGGCTTTGCTCCTGGCGCCCTGTATGATCTCCAGATTGGCCTGTGGGAGGGTAAGGTGGTGCAGCGGTACCTGCTCAGGTACTATGCTGTGAGGGTTAGTTTCACTGGTGCGGGGGGGGGGAATGATCGTGTCCCCCTGTTGCGCCAGAAGATGTGCTGGGCCTGTCGAAAGGTGTATCGGGGGCACCTCCGAGAAGCTGAGTAGTTCCGAAAACCATGGCCTGGCCGGC
Source organism: Ambystoma mexicanum (assembly GCF_040938575.1). NCBI lineage: Eukaryota > Metazoa > Chordata > Amphibia > Caudata > Ambystomatidae > Ambystoma > Ambystoma mexicanum. The sequence goes on from NC_090939.1 coordinate 250,274,883, forward strand.
CACCATGGGGCTATCAGAATGATGAGGAGTCGGTGAGACTCCTTGATCTTGCAAATTACCCTGTGGATCAGGGGAGTAGGCGGAAAGTCGTAGGCATTCATGCCAGTCCACTGGAGGTGAAATGCGTCGCCCAGAGAGCTGGGGCCCTGACCCTGCCAGGATGCAAACTGAGGACACTTCTTGCTGTGCCAGGTGGCAAAGAGATCCACTTGGGGATGATCCCCACCTGTTGAAGATCTCCTGAATAACAAGGTAGTTTAGCTGCCACTCGTAATTGTCTGCTCCCAGTCTGCTGAGCCTGTCCGCCTCCAGGTTGGATTCCCCCAGGAGTTGGACTGCCGAGAAGTAAATGTCATTTTCCAGGGCCCATTCCCACATGCTGATCGGCAGTCTCCACAGAGGAGGGGATCTGGTGCCTCCCTGCTGGTTGACGTACTACGTCGAGTTGTCCGTCTGGATGAGGACACCCTTGCCCTTGAGAAGTGGTAGGAATGCACTGAGCGCTAGCCAGATGGCGTTTAGCTCCAACCAATTGATGTGGTATTCCTGCTCCTGTCAAGTCCAGGTGCCATGGACTGAGAAATAGTCCAGGGTGGCTCCCCAACCCTCAAGCAAGGAGTCTGCGATGATGGTGGCCTGCGGAGCGGGCAGCTGAAAAGGCTTGCCCGTCCGTAGGTTGCAGTCCTTGGACCACCAAGTTAGGTCCAGGTGGAGAGATGGAGGAACGTTGATGATCGCGGATTGAGAGGCCCGCTCCTGATTCCATGAAGCCACAAAGTGCAGCTGAATCCTTCTTATCCTTAGTCTTGTGTGTGGCACGGCTAAAAGGACCGCCGTCAGTAGACCCATGAGATGGTGCTACCACCATGCTGAGGTCCCCTCTCTGCTGAGGAAGTGGGCGGTGGCCCTCTTTATGGCCGAGATTTTGTCCTCTGACGGTAAGACCCTCTAGGAGCATGTGTCCCAAATAAGTCCCAGGAATGTCAAGAGTCTGCGTAGGCTGTAGCTGTGACTTCTTGAGGTTGAGCGAGAATAATAATAATAATAATAATAATAATAATAATAATAATAATAATAATAATAATAATAATAATAATAATAATAATGCCATGGTTGTGCAGTGTGTTCATAAGGGCATGGGCAGAGGGGCGAACTACTTCCGGAGATGTAGCCCTGACGAGCCAGTCGTTGAGGTATGAGTAGATGTGGAGGCCCTGCGCTCTGAGGAGGGCAGCCACAGCGTTCATGAGTCTGGGAAAGACCCTGGAGGCCGAGTTGAGGCCAAATGGAAGGACTTTGTATTGGAAATGGTAGCCCATGATCCGGAACCGTAGGAAAGAACGATGGGGCTGCCAAATTGGGACGTGTAGGTACGCGTCCTTCAGATTCAGGGAGCACATCCAGTCTCCCCTGTCCAATGTCTCCGCTATAAAAGCTGGCGTAACCATCTTGAATTTTTGCTGGGTTAGAGAGAGGTTGAGGGTGGAAAGGTCCAGCACAACTCTCAGGCCCACCTGGTGGTTCTTCTGAATGGCGAAAATCCTGGAGTAGAAGCCAAGTCTCGCTGGGAGGCGGGGACTTCCTCCACTGCCTGGCTCTCTATGAGCGACCGGATCTCCGCCAAAAGAGTTGCTGTCCCAACCTGTGGGAGTGGAGGAGAGGCTGGGATAGGAAGGCAGTACACTCTGGATACTACGGAGAGGATCCAGGGGTCCATGGAATTCTTGCTCCAGAATTGTGCATGGAGAGCAAGCCTGCCCCCCACCGGAGACACATGGACCCGAAGGGGAGTTTCATGCCTTCTTTCTCTCGGAGGATGATGCCGAGGAGGGGGGGATGGGAAAAAGCCCTTACTCCCCCACCCCCTCCTCACACCCCTTTTGTAAGAATGGATTAAGACTTCGCCGTTTGTGAGCTGTTCTTGTCCCGCTCTTCGTCTGTAGAGGTGTGGAAGAGGGCCCTCCCTCCCCCTCGAACGGTAGATCTAGAATACGCTCCTGGCCATCCGGGTTGAATTTCGTTGCCTGGTGCCAGGCTGTTCTCATGTCCGTGGTGATACAGATGGCACGGCCTGAGGTATCATTATGAGCCACTGGATCCCATGAGGTCATGCGCCAAGAGCTTGGCTTCCGCAACCCCCGCCTTAAAGCGCGATTGGCACTGGGTGGGGAGTTCCAGGAGGAAGTCCGCAATTTCCCGCCATAACCGTTGGTTGGCGGCAGCCAGCATGTCATCTGTGTTGGCCTGACGCAGGTGCAAGGAGGCGTTGGATTAGATCTTCTTGCCATATACCTCCAAGATCTTCTCCTCCTTGCCTAGCAGCGCTGCAGAGGAGGCGGCTGAGGATGACTGAGGCTTCGAGTATAGTGATGCCTCAGCGATCACTGAGGAGTGTGGCTGAGGATGGGTCGAGAGCAAGAGTGTATCCCCCCCTCCATCTGCCTGTACTTGGCTTCCAGGCTTTGATTGACCGGCTGGACTGAGTGGGGCTTGAGCCAATCCTTCTTGGCCAGGGAAACTACATCGGTTTACAGTGGAATCCCGGTCTTGGCAGAGGGGCGTTTCGTGAGGACTTCAGCCAGAACCCCCTCTGCCGGCTGTTCGACCTCGGGTTGGGGGAGGCCCAGGTATTCCACCGGACCAGCAAGACATTCATGGAATGCCCTGGCTGAGGATGGCGTGTCCGGAACCTCCTCCTCGTCCATATCCTGCAATCTGGAGGATCTTGTGGAGGAGGAGTAGATGGTGCCAGAGGCTGGGGTACAGGGACCGCAGCCAGAGGCTGAGGAAGTGGCAGAGGTTGCAGAGTGGCAGTGGAGCCAGAGGAGGCGGCTTCACCGGGGCCTGGGGGCCCGATGGAAGCGTCTGTGGTGCTGTTAGCATGACAGGGAGGACTTCCCTGACTGCGTCCATGATGATAACCCCCATCTGAGGAGACCTCATGAGGCCGAGTAATTTCTCGAAGAGCACCTCCTCACTGGTCAAAGAGGTGGCAGGGGGTACCGACAGGGTAGTGGGGGACTGCTGGTGCAGTTGCGTACCCTGTCCATATGGCCGCAAAGTAAAGTTCCCCTGCGCAAATGAAGGGTAGGCTGTAGGCCATGTACCTGGTTGAGGCCAGTCCCACCTTGACATTCTTCCTTCGCCGAATTCGTGGAATGGTGTCGGACGGGTGATCCTTTCTGGCGCGGCGGCCATTTTGTCAAGCTGCCTGCCCCATGCCTGCGACGTGTTGCTTAGCCCGCTGGGCCCAGCCTCATCCAAGACTCCTGCATGTGGATCACGAGGCCTACCCTGCTCCTCGGGGCTCTGCCCGGTAGGTGCGACACCCTCGACCCGGGGGTCAGTAGAGCTGCGTTTAGGTGCCCCCTCGGACGTATTGCCGGTGTTAGGGCATAACCCCTCGGACATTGTGCCGGTAGAAGGGCGTAGCCCTAGTGCAAGAACCTTCCGGTCCCTCAACACTGCACCCAGGAGGATCTAAGGATCCCTCATCCCGAAGGTCGGTAGCTGTAGCAGCCTTGGTGCACGTGCTGGTAGAAGGACCTGGCTGCTCTCCCCCGCACGGGAGAGCCCCTGGGAAGGAGTCTCCCTTACGGGGTGCGCTGGAAAATATCTGCCCTACCATGGGCCTGGTTCGAAGCTTCACGAAGTTCTTGAGATCCTCAGGAGGCGACCTCTGGAAGAGCTCCCTCCACCTAACTAGTCTGTTCTTCAGCGCCTTCGAGGACAGCGAGTAACACGCCAAACATGATTGCCAAATGTGGTCTGGGCCAAGGCAACTTAGGCAGAGGGCGTGGGGGGTCTGAAGGTGGGAAGAGCCTGTTGCAGGATTGACACCTGCTGAACCCTGTAGAAGTCGACATGCGCCGGGGAGGAGTAGGACGCCTGAGGACAGAGGCCCTAAATGATAGAGAAGACAAGAAAGACAACAAACAAGTATCTGCATGTGGAATTACATTTGCCCGAAGCCAAACCCAGGAGCGCTGGTGAATTCGGGCCGTTCCCGTCGACGCGGAAAAGGGGACTGAGGTGTGGCGCTGGAGGGCAGAGTGAGGGCAGCGCATGGTCCCTGGGCCGTGCCTCTAAATTTAAAGGGGAAGAAGGTTTTTTCTGGTGAAAAAGGTTCTGTATCCCGTCCCTTGGAAGTGACGCCCATACAGTATGGAGGAAAGGGGACGGGACGCAAGAGTACAGAGCGGACATATGAGAAACAGTGGCTGGCAGGTTAGTGAACCAGGCCTAGCCAAAAGTGACAGCAACCTTGAGAGAAGGGTCCGAGAGCCATTTGAAACGACCCATTGCGGTCTAAGGAAGAATGCAAACAGGGTGCTAAGCTTCAAGACAAACCTGAGAGATGGGTCAGGGACCCATAAACTGGAGAATCCACACTAGAAGAGTACATTAGTGTCAAGGACCTATTGCAGTCTAAGGACGCAAGCGAACAAGGTACCGAGAGCCAAGACAAGTCAGGAAAGTAGAGGAGGTCTCAAGGGGTCAGGGACCCACAAGAACTAGGGAAAAGCTACAGAGCATGTCTGGATCCTCAAAGTATCTCAGAGGGATCTGGAACCCATATAAGAAGTTGAAGTCCTGAGAAAGTTTGAAAGGATCAGGGACCCACCTCAAAAGAAAAGACGAAGCAGAACAAATTGGACCCATACAAAAAGGAAGGAGGCAGAAGTAAAAATATAGGGGTGAGTGCCCATTTTTCAACAATTTGTAGAACTAAAGTCAAATTTGGCAGGAAAGTAAACCAAACTTGATGTTAAATATGTGAACTTAGCCTTTTGGTTATTATTTAGAAGCGCAGCTGAGAAGCAGTCAGGTCTGGCAGGAGAGTAAACCAGACGATGCAACATATCTGAAATTTGCTTTTGATGACAGTTTCTTGTGGAACCGAGCTACAGTGGATGAAAGGAAGACCACAGTCAAATCTGGCAGGAGAGTGAACCTGATTCGCTGTATGAGATTAGTTTTGTGAAAGTGCAACTATCTAAAACAAGAGGAGTTGCAAATCAAGTCTGGTCGGAGAGTGGACCAGACTTGATAAGACTTCTGCGATGTGAAATAAGCAGAGAAGGTATTCCGCCACAACCCCCCCCCCCATCCCCCCCCCCCCCAACTCCCTCTCCACCTACACCCCTCGAAAACTTGAGAACAAGTTACTTTCTTACCTGGTAAGGTACTTTCGATGGAATGTCCCTCCAACGTATAATACATCTATGACAATCACCACAGCTGTGCTGCTTCGGAAATGTTTTCGGCATCGGAGTCCTACATCGATACGCTGTCCCTCAAGGGCCTCCGTTGAGAGCCAACGTCACTGGATGTAGGACGCACGACGCCCGTAGCCTCAGTTGTAGTATTTTCCCAGAATGCGTGGCACCAATCTTCTGCCAGTATGACTACAGAAAGCCTTGCAGAAACGTAAGCTGCAATCGCATAAGAAATTCTGTAGAGGGGCAGGCTGGGAGGGTGCGAAGTGGAATACTTTGGAGGAACATCCCATCGAAAGAACGTTACCAGGTAAGAAAGTAACTTGTTCTTCGAAGGGATTGTGTCCTCCGACGTATTCCACATCTATCACAGACTCCCCAAGCAGTACCAATGTATGGAAGTGGGAAAATAATTTACAATTTTAAAATGGCCAATCAAATTGCAGAATAGAGGACCGCCTTGCCAAAGGCCAAATCTTGCCCATGGATAGAATCCAGGGAGTAGTGTTTTACAAAAGTATGGACAGAGGCCCATGTGGCTGCTTCACAAAAGTTACGAATGGGAACACCCCTTTGCAGAGCAGTCAAGGCAGCCACAACCCTAGTAGAATGGGCCTGTAAGCCTACCAGAGGATCCTTACCCGCCAAACGGTAACATTCAGAGATTGTCGAGATAATCCATCTGGACCAGGTCTGCTTAGTAACAGCTTGACCCACACGCCTTCCAGAGCATCCTAAAAAGTGCTGATCATCCACTCTGACCCAGGACATGCGTAAGATGTAGAAACCTAAAGCTCTCCTAGGATCCAACCTATGGAGCCTCTCCTCTTCCTTAGCAGGATGCGGAGGAGGATAGAACGCTGGAAGAATTACCTTCTGGCTCAAATGAAATTCCGACACAACCTTCGGAAGAAAAGAAAGACAAACCCTAAGGACAACCCTGTCCTTATGGAACACCGTGAAAGGTGGCTTGGCGGATAGTGCCTGCAACTCACTCACTCTGCGAGTGAAAGTAACCGCAATTTAAAATACAGTCTTAAATGACAACAGTCTCAATGGACAAGAATGTAAGGGCTCAAACGGAGCTTCCATCAGGAACTTTAAAACTAAGTTCAAATCCCAACCGGGCACCTGGAAAGGTGACAGTGGAAACACATTAGTTAGCCCTTTCAGAAACTGAGAAATCAAAGGAATCTTAAAATAAGAACACTCCTCAGACGAGCACCGCCAGGTAACCCTTAATGGTACCCACTTGCAGGCCCTTGTGGGCTAACGAAAGCAAAAAAGACAGAACCACAGGAATGGCACATGAAAAAGGATCCACATTCTTTACCCTGCACCCAGTGCTACAGATAAGATTTTGAGGCAGGAGTATTTTACTCCCTATTTTTAAACTTTGAGAGTAAATGTGATTTTAAGAGAGTAAAAAGTATGCGACATCCAGCGGTGTGTGCAAAAACTCTATGGAAATCATTACCATAATGCAGAAAGCTGCCTAGAGACCGAAAAGCAGGTTTCTCACAATTAACAGATAAAGCACATGGTGCAGTAGCACCAACACCCTCTCACAAATGGAACAGATGAGCACAGTGCTCCTGATAAGATTTTGAAGTGAGTATTGTACTCCCTATTTTTTAATTTGGGAGTAACATGATTTTTTAGTAAGTAAAAACGGAGGTCCAATACACAATGGGGAGTATTTATTGAGTAAAAATGTTTTAACTGGAAAACGGAAATGTTTTTTTTTTTTAAATAATTCTATTTCACCTAGTTATTCATACTCATTACAAGATACATGTTTACTTCTTCCAATTAGGCAGTAATAATAGTTTCTTCCTGTGGTACTACATACACGACTGGTCCAAAGATATCCATGGAGCCATGCGGGTGAAAGCAGGGGCACAAGGTTCTACGTGTCTTGTTTCCCAATTTTTGTTGTGAGTATTCTTACTCCCCGTTTACATTTTTTGGGGGTATTTGCCTATTTTGAAGGAGTAATAGTGGCGATACACCCCTTATGTGTAGGTCTGGTTGCACCCCAGTATGCCAGTAGTTGCTTCTATATGCACAGACCTGTGATACATGCAGTATTTACCCCTGTAGGAACACACCTGTAATGACTTTGCCGCAACCTGCCAGTATTTGCTCGTCCAAGCACGTGATGGCTTTGACCAAAAAATGCAATATAATAAAACGCGTGACGAATTTGGCAAAGAATTCCAGAATTTGTCCAAGAAGTACCTCACTTGTCAAAACATTGCCCAATGCTGCAGTATTTACATCACGCAAAAGTACTTATCTGCCCCCATCACACACACTTACTTCACCCCCACATGCACACCATGTACATACTGGCACTGGCTCTGTCAGCTCCCCCTACAGTTGCCCAAGCATACTAGTGGCTACTGTGGATAATGCAAAAAAAGACAACAGATAAAGCAAAAAAGCCTTCAGATGTTAAAGAAGGATTAACATGTTGCAATACATAGAATAGCATAAAAACAAGAGACATTGTAAGCAACTCAACAACACTGGGTGTGCCACTCGCTGTGAGAGAATCATTCATTACTGATGCAAGTGTTTAAGCTTTGGGTAGGGCACCAAACTGAGTATAGTGATATCCAGATCAGCACACAGGGGCGATACCAGAGTGGACGGGCATGTGTAGAATCAGATTATAGACTAAGCAGGGAAGGTGAAAGGCAAATTTGTGAGTGGAGAAAAGATCAATGGATCGCAGAGGGAAGGTGAGATGTGGGAGGAAGAAGGGCGAATTGCAGAAATTAGCCTATTTCAGAAAATGATTGGATTGTAAGGGGCTAGCAGCGAGAGGGGAGGTGCAGGTAAGAGACAGATGAAGGGCAAAGAAAGGCACAGATATTACAGATATATCTGCAGCTATTTGAAAAGGCAGTCTGCAGCTTGCATGGGGTTCATGCAGCGGCAGAGAACGCCTGGTTCGTTTTTCAGGAATATTTAATATCAGACGCCATTATTTTTAATGCGCTTTGATAGTTTTCCGGTTAAGTAAATATTGAAAGGGGAAAAAGTCGCTTGAACATATTGCTTTGCTGCACTCGGAAAGTAATGCACATAAAAGGCTGTTTAAAAGCGACACCCTTTAATTTTGACTATAAGAACACACCTGTGCTCATTCTGAAAATATGAAATCCCCAAAACACACACAATTTAAAACATGTAACTCTGCTTGTGTTTCAGGCAGCATTCTGATGTTGGGGCCTTGAATGCAATGCTAAAAATAAACTAACAAATTCAAAACAAACTCTTCAAATAGTAGGCAATCAAGAAGAAAAAAAGCACACTAAACACATACATTTGGGTCTCCAGCACACAAAGCAGAGACCACAGAAAGACAAAAAGGTGGCCTGATTTACAAAGCACTTTACAATGGGAACCATTGAAAAACACGTTGTATGATAACCATACAACCAGGCACAAAGAATTGCTCCTAATGTTTCAGACGGGGGAGGGAGTGGTGCGAGAATGTGTGCAGTTTAAAGCCTAGTTAGCATCAAACGCAATGTCACGTTAAAAGGGGTAAATGCTGTTAATAGGGCTGGCAAATATAATGTGTCTGGAATTAACTAAGTGTGAATATATGTGTCTCCGTATTTATGAAACTAATCTGCCTCTCGTCGGTCTTGGAGACAAGCTCCTGATTTTACTTGACATTGATATACACATGATCGATAGAATAGGGGTGGTGCCTTCATTTCATTTGTGGGGTGCACTGTGGCTCCCCTGCGTGACATGGGGCCGGGTCAGGCCGTCCCCTTCCCCTCAGGCACTTTGTTATTCAGACTTGCTGCTGTTGTAAATATGTAATTACCAACAGGAAGAGGCACCCATAACAATTCTAAGCAAGCTGGGCTGGAGTGTTATGTAGCCTGCAGAGGCATCTATTGGAAAAAATAGGAAGTTTTTTTTAATGAATAAATACTGTGAAAACTTTGCGTAATCTTGTACGCAGTTTAAAATGAAACTTTACGTATTTGCTATAATTTCATGCGCAAAAAGGCAAATGTGCACCTTATCTGGAGGGCTGCCTGCACAAGTCGCAGAACTTTCTCCAATGGTACAGGGACTTTGTTGCGGGCCTTCTGACTGAAAGCAACACCTCCATCACATCTTCAGGGAGGTCCCAATCCTTATACCTCAACCTTTCAGAAGCCAAGCATGAAGGTTGAGAGACTTGACCTCTGGATGGAGAACCTGACCCCCTTCCTGCCGGAGCAGATCGTCTCGGTAGGGAAGACGGCGTGGAGGGCAGATGGACAAGTCAAGAAGGTCCGGGTACCACGTTCTCCAGGCTCATGCCGGAGCAATGAGGATCATCTGGGAAACGAACCTCCGTAACCTCTGCAGCACTTGCGGATTGACGGGGACTGGAGGAAACGCTTACAGCAGTGGGAAGGACCACTCCACTACGAACGCGTGCCCTAAGGCTCCTCTTGGAGGAAATTCCAGCAAGCATTATCTTTCGCACTTCCGGTTGATACTGGTGGCGAAGAGATCCACTTGTGGGATCCCCCACAGGGCGAAGATCTCCAGGAGAATCTCCTGAGCCAGCTCCCACTCGTGAGAGACCGTGCACTGCCTGCTCAGAGCGTCTGCCTCCTCGTTTTTGTCTCCGGCCAGATGAACTGCCGAGATAAAAATTTCCTGCTGGATGGCCCAGAACCAGAGCTGCATCGCCTCTCTGCACAGAGGGAGAGACCCTGCCCTCCCCCTTTTTGTTGAGGTAGTGCATGGCCACTGTGTTGTCCGTCAGAATCAGGACATTCATTCCCCCGCACGGACAGCGGAAAAGCCTTCAGGGCTAGCCTGATGGCCCTCATCTCCAACAGATTGATATGGAGTCTGGACTCCGACGGAGACCAACGACCACTGTCAACTCGTTGGCAACGAGCTCCCCATCCCGCGAGGGATGTGCCCGTCACCTCCGGCCAGGGTAGTCAAAATGGAGCTCCCTTCATCAGATTGCCTTCGACGGCCGACCACAGAAGATCCTGGGTGACCGAGGGTGGCACCTGAATGGGATTCGACATCCTGCCGGAGGACTGCGACCAATGCATCTTGAGAGCCCACTGCAGAGATCTCAACCGGAGCCTGGCCTCTGGCACCAGGAGAATGCAGGATGCCATGAGGCCGAGCAACCTCAAGAACGGAGACTCTGGGCATGTTGAAACTTTCGCACCATCTGCAGAATGTGATGAGCCCTCACCTAGGGAGGAAAACACTTCCCCAGGGATGTGTCGAGCACTGCTCCGATGTACTGGAGCCGCTGGGTTGGCGTCAAGTGGGACTTCTTTAAGTTGAGGGAGAAGCCCAGCCTGTGAAGGGAGTGGCAGGTGACTGACAGATGAACCAGGACTTGCTCGGGAGAGCGCACCCTGATCAACCAATGTCCAGGTAGGGGTAGACGTGAATCCCCCCTTTCCTGAGATAAGCTGCCACCACCATCATCATCATCATGAGTTTGGTGAAAACCCTCGGGTGGAGGTCAATCCGAACGGCAGGACACGAAACTGAAAGTGCGAGTTGCCAACCGCGAACCTCAGGTACTTCTTGTGCTTAGGATGAATCGGCACATGAAAGTAAGCGTCCTTGAAGTCGAGAGACACCAACCAGTCCTGAAGTTGAAGGGCCTGGAGGACTTGAGAGAGAGTAACCATCTTGAACTTGTCCTTCCTGAGGAGCTTGTTCAAACCACGCAAGTCCATGATGGGTCTCAATCCCCTTCTTTTTTCAGGATCAAAAAATAAGGGGAATACCATCCCTTGTTCCTCTCCGCTACAGGTACCAGTTCTAAGGCGCCTTTCTGCAGCAGGGATTTGATTTCCTGCGCAAGGAGCGGATCCGGACTCTTCAAAGAGATTCCCCGGTGGATTGTCGTGAGGCCTCTGCCGGAAAGGAAGACCGTAGCCGTGGGCTATAATCTCCAGAACCCACACATCTGAAGTAATGGCACGCCATTCTACAAGATGCTGCGCCAGCCTTCCCCCAACCGGCGAACCATGGGACATGGCCTCTTGACTGAGCTTAAGCGGCAGCGGCAGTGCCTGAGGGCAAAGAGGCAACTGCTCGAGCGGCCTTGGCACCTCGAGTATCTGGTTTTCCACCTCTGCTACTCCTATGTTGGCCCCTTTGACTTGCAGCTCCCCATAATCTACCAAAAGGTAGAGTAGTATCGAAAGGAACCTCCCCTCCATTGCTGTCCCCTAGGACAAAAAAACGGCGGAGGTTGGCGGACTGCAGCGCTCAACGACTATGCTGCAGCCTTCGAGGTCTGCAACCTCAAGGCTCTCGTCAGCCTTGCTGCCAAAAAGATTGTCACCATCAAAGGGCATGTTGAGAAGCCGGGCCTGCACATCAGGAGCAAACCCAGACTTCTGCAACCACGCAAATCTGAGCATCACGGTGCTCGCCGCCATAGACTGGCTGACACAGTCTGCCACGTCCAGACCCGAACGGATTCACACATGGCATCCTTGCCATCCTGTACAAGGGTAAGAAAGCCATCCCGTTCCTCCCCTTCAGGAATATGTTCAGCTGCCAATGAAACAATTCCACAGAGTTTGAGTGAAACGTGCTAAGGCACACACGGAGTTGGCTACTTTCAAAGCCATACCCCCTGAAGAAAAGACTTTCTTTGCCCAACCGTCAAAACATTTGTCGTCCCCATCAGGAGGGATGGCAGGGTACGACGTCTGTTTTGCTGGGGCCATAGCCGCCTGCACCACCAAACTCTCCGGAGTAGGGTGCATGGACAAGTAGCCAGGGGCGCCACTGGCTGGGCGGTACTTTTTCAGCAACGTCTTACCCACTGGTGGGGGACTCTCCGGAGCAGTCTAAGCCGCTGCCACCCTTCTTTGCAAGGCCTTATGGAATGGCAGTACCGGGTCAGTTGGTGGACCTTGGTTCAAGATATTGGTCAGGTCATCCTGCAGAAAATCCACTGGTGGTGCAGACCACCCCAAGTACTCAGTCACCCTCAACATTAGCCGCCGGTACGAAGACTCGGCGTGAGTGCCAGGCTCAGGCCTACCAAACTCAACCTCCGGAGAGGTGTCAAGACCACTGGCGTCATGCAAAGACTGACGCAGGTCTTCCATCTGGCTATGACCAAATAACAGTTCATCAGGAACCAAGCCTTCATCAGACCCTTCATCCACCTCCGAAATATAAACAAGAGGCTGGAATAAATCCCTGGATGAGGGCACAGAAAAAGGGACAAACATTTTTCGACTTGGCCAGAGCCTTCCTCAGGGTTTCCATCGGTCTCCGGAGTACCTCCGATAAAGCATCCCCGAAAGGCGAGGAGGGCGTCGACAGAATCGGCGTCAAGCGTGGCGCCAATGGCTCCGACACAAGCCTCGAGGGCAGTGCCCCGAGCGTGTCCTTCAACGGCCTCGGCGCTGATGGCTTCCTCGGAGGCGGAGCCTCGAGAGAGTCCCTCGACAGACATGGCACCGATGGCGTTGACGTCTTCTACAAAGATCTCACAGGCTCCGACGGGCTCGAGGGCGTCGAGGACCGGGACCTGGAGCGGGCATGGCTAGAGCGATCCACCTTGTCCGATCGGGACCTCGAAGGCTCCCGATGATCGCGCCGACCACCTGTCATGATGCCTACCCCCGGGCATCCGGATCAAGCCCATCAGCCCCGGGAGCAGGCATCCAGACATTTACAAAAACCCCAGCAGCCCGAGCTAGGGGCTGTCTGGGTTCAGTCCTGGCGCCGTAGGCACCAGGCTCATAATAAAAATCAGTCCTGGCGCCATAGGCGCCAGGCTCATAGACATTACTTACCTCATGCAGACCATGCTGCAAATAAATCCAAGCCAACGTGAGGCATGGATGGGACTATTTTACTACAGGGACTATTTTTTACTCGGGTGTGGTCCTGGGGAACTTCTTTCCTGGGACTACTTTGGAGGCTATTTAAACCACACCCGAACAGCAGCACATGCTTCGTGTTATTCTGCATCCAGCAGCGTGACTCTCACCGTGCCTGCCGCCAGCATCCAGTCTTCTGCCACGCCCGCGTGCCTGCAGCCAGCATCCAGTCTTCTGCCACGCCCGCCTCGAATCCGGAGCTCCTAGAATAAAGAGGAAGAAAAGCACAAGGTTAGAAAACGAACTTATTTCAAATTCTTCACCTGATTCCGGATCCATTTCATCTCCCGACCTGAAAAGTACATCAGTCCTGCACGTGTCGCTTCGCCAGCTCCAGCACGGCGCCATACTCACCAGTTCTCACAGCATCTTTCAATCCGGCACGGTCTCCATCATTTCCTCGCCGTACTATGGCACCTAGGGGCACAATAATAACAAGGTGAGCCAAGGGAATCAACAAATACCTCTTACCACCATAGACTTACCTGATTAACCACCGGCGGTCTTATTCTCCATATCTTCATATGCCGCATCTGTAAAGAGGGAGAAAAACAACACGTTAACGCATGTAATAGTTACCGGACAGCGTTGGGTAACACAGACTCTTACCTGAACGCCAGCAGCAACTCAGTTGCAACTTAAGGAAGGAAGGGGACAAGAGTGAACATCGGGCACATTGAACTCTTTGAACTTGATACTTGCCAATCCCGCCTGGGACTTCAGAGTCAATGCTTACCGGACCTCTCCCAACACCTTCAAACCAGTCAAGTAACTGGTATCTACGCGACCCCTTCAAGACACGCAGGATGGAGAGCTCATCTTTTACAAACATAAGGTGAGGTTACTAAGGGGATATCGGAGGCGATTAGTGGGGGAGAGCGAGAACAGTTGGGAGGCCATCACTAAAACCCACAGGTGGCTAATCCCTGTCTCCACTTGCAGGAAAATACTTCTTCGGGTCCAGCAGACAAGACAAGGCGGGCCAGTCCTGACAGTCATCTCTGCACTACGCATCACGTTGACGGAGACCTCAGCTGTCCGGGTCCGATCGACACCCCTGTGGGGTCCAGGTGAGTGTAACACCACCCGAGTCCGTAGGTGTGCGAGCTGTGGCCCTAGCATATTCTCTGCCAGCTTCTTTCGAAGGCACGGATGGAACGGACCCCTACGATTGATCAATCGCCATCATCTGAGTACGAAATGCATCCCATTCGGGAGAAGAGTGCTTGTTGGGACAAGCAACGCGCCGACGGGCGGAGTCCCCAGACGAGGACAGCAACCGGTGATGGTGCTTTCATGAGTGCCTCGAAGAGGCAGAGGAATGGCGGGAACCACTCCGGGACCGAGACCCCCTGGACTTACGCCGATGACATGGAGAGTCGCCTCGAATCGTCGGTCGAAAGCCCAGCGGATTTCGACTTTCGGGACTTGGAAACCCTAAGGACAGAAAGCTTCTTCTTCCGCTCCCGCAAGGCCTTCGAGGTTAACGACTGGCAATCGTCACAGGCATCCATGGCGTGGTCCTCACCGAGGCACCAGAGGCAGGCGTTGTGCAGGTCCGTAAGCGACATCTTGGAACCGCAGTCCCGACACTTCATGAATCCCGGCCGCGGGGTAGAAGAAGACGAAGACATATCACCTTCATAAACAAACAAGTTCGAAGAACCAATAGAATAACTCAGAAGAACCAAGGTGCAGCGCGATCTCTGAAGCGAACACGTTCGCGGAAAAAAACGGAACTGAGGATACGGTCATCGTGCGTCCTACTTATAACATCCGGTGACGTCGGCTCAACGGAGGCCCTCGAGGACAGCGTATCGACGTCACCGACGCAGGATGCCGAAAAATGTTCTGAAGCAGGACAGCTGTGATTACCCGTCATAGATGTGGAATACGTCGGAGGAACCAATCCCTTCGAAATATACACCTGGCGCTGTCCACACACACAGTGGGGTTCTTACGAGAGTTCTGTAGTCCTCAAGTGAAATACTGTAGTGGATAGACGGCAACATGAGCCAATCACAACCCTATAGAGACCAGTAAGCTTTACAAGCCAGGATGGTAGCCAAAAGGGTTAGCACAAGGAAATGGAGGTCCCCGCTATGCCTAATGTAAATCCCAGGGAATGGATCTGTGTATGTATCTGTAGTAAGTTTATAGAACGCAAGGTTTGTCCCAGAAACATGCAAAGATTTGAGGGTGGTGAGAGAATTCACCTCTGAAGGCCAAAATGGTACTGGTGCAATGTCCATAGGTGGATTAAGAATGACTGACTGTAAAAGTAATCTGGTTTGTACTTTATACTGATGCTTGAAAATTTGAATTTACACTAATCCACTTTTTGAAGAGGTTTAACATTTTGCCACAAGGTTTTCCCAATGCCACCATGATTAATAGATCCTTTCTGGTAGAACAAGTCAATGTAACAAATCAAAGGTGTTTGTCATTTCTGCCTCAAGTGTGAGCCACCGCCTCTGGGACTAGGCAGTACAGCAAAAGAGAGTGAAAGAAATCTTGGAGCGGGTAGACGAGCAAGAAATCCTGCAAAGGGGGAGAGAGAATCCCTGGAGCGATAAGCAGAATGAAGTCATGTAGCGGGAAGAAGAGCAAGAAACCCCAAAGTGGCGAGAGAGACGGACAAGCCATGGTGAGGGGAAAGAACTAAGGAACCCCAGACTGAGGAGTGGGACTGAGGACTGTAAACATAGGCAAGGGCCAATGGTAAAGAGACTGGGGTGGGTGTTCTGAAACCAGCAGCAACCACTTTTCCATGTAACAAAGCCCAAAAGTATGTTTGGAATTTTTATATTTTTTCTTTTTTGAAGAGTAGGGAGAAAATGTACGTTCAAATAGGACTTCTGGGCACAGGACTTAATTTATGTTATGACATCTTTACATCCGGACAAGAACACTGCTTTTTAGTACATACTTAGGGAAAGATTAGGTCAGACGAGAATAAAGTTTATAAAAGTCATACCTCCTTGTCTGTCTCCTGACTCCAACTATCACACAAAGGAAAGGAAAAATATACTGCCACAAGTTCAAAGTTTGAAAATGCAGCCAGTAATACAGTATTATCAAACCATATGAACACCTATCGGATCTATGTAGAATATCACCTATACACACGAAGATATGCACTTATGAAAAAACATTGATTTCAAAGTAAAATCAAATACATTGACCACAAACACTTGAACAAAATGAAAGGTTAGAATTATGCGACTACTTTTCCACATTAAACATTCTTTTGTGGTGGAAAGTATTTGTTCAACACAAAAAACTCAAATGTGCAATTTACCATGGGATTTCTTGTCCAACTGTTGCTGCTCCTCTTCCGTTGGTTCCTCTGGTAACCTTTGGTCTACAGACACTGTGCTTGTTACAGAAGCCCCACTACCAGAGCGTACTCTTCTGAAATTATAATGAATCGTTAAATATATTTAAATATGTTTTAGATCATTTACAATGGGTGTTCATCATTTAAATCAAACACCAAAGAGAAAGTATACTAGATCAAACTTGGTTTAGTGACAAAAGACTGGAATTTCCATTTACCCACAGACAATATTTCATTGGAAGGTTTAATTTTAACAGGCATGCTGATTCCCAAGCAGAGCTGAAGCCAGTATCATTATAAAGAGAAGCAGAAATGGAAACATGCTCCTTCAACCAGGTGCAGGAGGTCCACTTGAAATATTCAGCTAACAGCAGTACCTCCACTGCCAGTTAAAGTACAATGATGATACTCCAAATTTTGATGCGTTTTATAGTCATATCACATTTTAGAGGGAAATTTTCAGCTTTAGAACACCTTGTGTACAATGTTAAATTGTTTCCTGGCGTCTGACCTACATTATACAATGTATTTACCAAGCCCCTCTGATATTGGACACTCTGGGTGTCACCTACATGAACTACGCAGATGACACCCAGATCCTGATCCTCATCACTGGAGACTATACGACTGACTCAAAAGCACTTAATGATGTATATACAGTAATTCAAGCCTGGGTGGCGCATCATGGGCTCTGCCTGAACGAGGATTAGACTGAGTTACTTATCCTGGAATCACAGACCAGATTAAATAAACTGGACGCAGAATTCCAATCGTTCTTCATTGATGGGATCATCATCAAGGTGTCTAACGATACCAAAAGCCTTCGGTATCTATCTAGATGCTACCCTATCACTTCATCGACAAACTAACGCAGTGGTTTCTGCAGCAACTTACACATGCAAGCTGATAACCGCTTGTAGACCCTTTCTTACAACCAATAACTGCATCATCCTGGCTAGAACACTCATATTGTCAAAACATGACTATTGTAATGCTCTCTACCTAGGGACTAGCCAAAGAAACATCCACAAACTTCAGGTTACTCAAAATAATGCTATCAGGGCTGATCTTAACTTTCCCAGGAGACTACATATCTCACACACTAGAAGGAGCCTTCACTGGCTGCCGGTTGCCCACAGAATCTCATTGAAAAAGCTAGAAGAACAAGTTACTTTCTTACCTGGTAACTTTCTTTCGATGGAATGGTCCGACGACGTATTCCATATCTGACATGTAATCACCACAGCTGTGCTGCTTCAGAAACTTTTTCGGCGTCTGCGTCCTGCGTCGATGACGTCGATGCGCCGTCAAGGACCTCCTCCGACGTCCGACGTCATCCGATGTGATAAGTAAGACGCACGACGCCCGTAGCCTCAGTTGTAGTTTTTTCCCCCAGAACGTGTGACATTAGTCAACTGCCAGTCAGACACAAAGCCTTGCGGAACGTATGCTGCAATCGCAAAAGAAATTCTGCAGCGGGGAAGGCAGGGCGGGAGCGATATGGAATACTTCGTCGGACCATCCCATCGAAAGAACGTTACCAGGTAAGAAAGTACCTTGTTCTTCGAGGGGATTGGGTCCTCCGACGTATTCCATATCTATGACAGACTCCCAAAGCAGTACCAGAGCAAGGAGGAGGGAAAGAATTTAGAATCAAAATTTAGAATAGCCAATCAAATCGCAGAGCAAAGGACCGCCTTGCCAAAGGCCAGATCCTGTCCCCAGATGGAATCTAGGGAATAGTGACGTACAAATGTATGTACTGAAGCCCAGGTGGCTGCATCACAGATGTTGCGAATAGGAACACCCCTCTGCAGGGCAGTAGATGCAGCCACACCCCTGGTAGAATGGGCTCGCAAGCCAGCCGGTGGGTCCTTACCCGCCAAGCGGTAACACTCCGAGATGGCCAAAATAATCCAGCGAGACAAAGTCTGTTTCGTCACAGCTTGCCCCAAACGCTTTCCAGCGTAACCAATAAAGAGTTGATCGTCCACTCTGACCCTGGACATGCGTGAAACATAAAAGCTTAAAGCTCTCCTAGGATCAAGCCTATGGAGCCTCTCCTCTTCCTTACCAGAATGCGGAGGAGAATAGAATGCCGGAAGAACAACCTTCTGGGCCAAATGAAATTCCGACACTACCTTCGGAAGAAAAGAAGGACTAACTCTAAGGACAACCCTGTCCTTGTGAAATACAGTGAAGGGTGGCTTAACTGAAAGTGCCGTAACTCACTCACTCTGCGAGCAGAAGTAACCGCAACTAAAAACACAGTTTTCAGAGTTAACAGCCTCAAAGGGCAAGAATGTAAAGGCTCAAACGGAGCACCCATAAGAAACAGAACAAGGTTTAAATCCCAACCGGGCACCAGGAAAGGTGACGGAGGGAACACATTAGTGAGCCCTTTCAGAAACTGTGAAATTAAAGGGATTTTAAAGTAAGAACACTCTTCAGACGAGCGCTTAAAGACGGACAGCGCCGCCAGGTAACCTTTAATGGTACCCACTTGCAAGCCCGTGTGGGCCAAAGAAAATAAAAAGGACAGAACCATGGGGATGTCACATGCAAAAGGATCCACATTCTGAACTCTGCACCAGTCGCAGAACTTACGCCAACGGTACAGAGACTTTGTTGCTGGCCTTCGGGCCGAAAGCAACACCTCCATCACGTCCTCAGGGAGGTCCCAATCCTTATACCTCAACCTTTCAGAAGCCAAGCATGAAGGTTGAGGGATCCGACCTCTGGATGGAGAACCTGACCCCCCTCCCGTGAGAGCAGATCGTCTCGGTAGGGAAGACGACGCGGAGGGCAGATGGACAAGTCGAGAAGGTCCGGGTACCACGTCCTCCGAGCCCACGCCGGAGCAATGAGGATCATCAGGAAACCGAACTTCCGTAACCTCCGCAGCACTTGCGGGATGACGGGGACTGGAAGAAACGCGTACAGCAGCGGGAACGACCACTCCACCACGAACGCGTCTCCTAAGGCTCCTTTTGGAGGAAATTCCCACGAGCAGAACCTTTCTCACTTCCGGTTGACACTGGAGGCGAAGAGATCCACTTGAGGGCTCCCCCAAAGGGCGAAGACCTCCAGGAGAATCTCCTGAGCCAACTCCCACTCGTGAGAGATCGTGCTCTGCCTGCTCAGAGCGTCCGCCGTCACGTTTTCGTCTCCGGCCAGATGAACTGCCGAGATCGAAACTTCCTGCTGGATGGCCCAGAACTCGAGCTGCATCGCCTCCCTGCACAGAGGAAGTGACCCTGCCCCCCCCTTTTTGTTGAGGTAGTGCATGGCCACTGTGTTGTCCGTCAGGATCAGGACACTCTTTCCTCGGACAGTCGGCAGAAAAGCCTTCAGGGCTAGCCTGACGGCCCTCAGCTCCAACAGATTGATATGGAGTCTGGACTCCGACGGAGACCAACGACCGCTGACTGTCAGCCCGTTGGCATGAGCTCCCCAACCCGTGAGGGATGCATCCGTCACGATCGTCACCTCCGGCCAGGGAAGCCAAAATGGAGCCCCCTTCATCAAGTTGCCTACGACGGCCCACCACAGAAGGTCCCGGGCGACCGAGGGAGGCACATGGACCGGGTCCGACATCCTGCCGGAGGACTGCGACCATTGCGTCTTGAGCGCCCACTGCAAAGATCTCATCCGCAGGCGAGCCTCTGGCACCAGAAGAATGCAGGATGCCATGAGGCCGAGCAACCTCAAGAACTCCAACGCTGGGAGCGTCTGGGCATGCTGAAACTTGTGCACCATCTGCTAAATGTGAAGAGCCCTCAACTGGGGAGGAAAACACTGCCCCAGGGAAGTGTCGAGCACTGCTCCGATGTACTGGAGCCGCTGTGCTGGCGTCAAATGGGACTTCTTTAAATTGAGGGAGAAGCCCAGCCTGTGAAGGGAGTGGCAGGTGACGGACAGATGATCCAGGACTTGCTCGGGAGAGCTCCCCCTGATCAACAATCGTCCAGGTAGGGGTAGACGTGAATCCCCCTTGCCTGAGATGCGCTGCCACCACCACCATGAGCTTGGTGAAAACCCTCGGGGCGGAGGTCAATCCGAACGGCAGGACCCGAAACTGAAAGTGCGAGTCGCCAACCGCGAACCTCAGGTACTTCTTGTGCTGGGGATGGATCGGCACATGGAAGTAAGCATCCTTGAGGTCGAGTGACACCAACCAGTCCTGAAGCTGAAGGGCCTGGAGGACTTGAGAGAGAGTAACCATCTTGAACTTGTCCTTCCTGAGGAGTTTGTTCAAACCGTGCAAGTCCATGATGGGTCTCAATCCCCCGTCTTTCTTCGAAATCAAAAAATAAGGGGAATACCATCCCTTGTTCCTCTCCGCTACAGGCACCAGTTCTATGGCGCCTTTCTCCAGCAGGGCTTGAATTTCCTGCGCAAGGAGCGGATCCGGACTCTGCAAAGAGAGGTTCCCCGGTGGATTGTCGCAAGGCCTGTGCCGAAAGGGAAGACAGTAGCCGTGGGCTATGATCTCCAGAACCCACACATCTGAAGTAATGGCATGCCACTCTACAAGATGCTGCGCCAGCCTTCCCCCAACCGGCGAACCATGGGACATGGCCTCATGACTGAGAGGGAGCGGCCGCGGCGTTACCTGAGGGCAAAGAGGCAACTGCCCGAGTGGCCTTGGCACCACGGGTACCCTGTCGTCCACCTCTGGTACCCCTGCGTTGGCCTCTTTGACTGCCAGCTCCTCTCGCTTTACTGAAGGACGAGTAATAGCGAAAGGAACCACCCCTCCACTGCTGTCCCCTAGGACGAAAAGGTGGAGGCTGGCGAACTGCAGCGCCCAACGACTTCGCTGCAGCTTTCGAGGTCTGCAACCTCTCAAGGCTCTCGTCAGCCTTGCTGCCAAAAAGGTGTTCACCGTCAAAGGGCATGTTGAGGAGCCGAGACTGCACATCAGGAGCAGACCCCGACTTCCGCAACCACGCAAACCTGCGTATCACGGTGCTCGCCGCCATGGACCTACTGACGCATTCAGCTAAGTCCAAACCCGACTGAACGGACTCACACATGGCATCCTTACCATCCTGGACCATAGCAAGGAAACCATCCCGTTCGTCCCCTTCGGGAATATGTTCAGCCGCTAACGCAACACAGTTCCACAGAGTGTGTGTGAAACGAGACAAGGCACAAATGGAGTTGGCCGCCTGAAGCGCCATACCACCAGAAGAAAACACTTTCTTCGCCCAGACATCAAAATGTTTGTCGTTCCTATCAGGAGGGATGGTAGGGTACGACGCCTGCTTTGCCGGGGCCGTGGCCGCCTGCACCACCAAACTCTCCGGAGTGGAGTGCCTGGTCAAGTAGCAGGGGTCGCTACTGGCTGGACGGTATTTTCGCGACAAGGATCTGCCCACCGCCGGGAGACTCTCTGGAGCAGTCCAAGCCGCCGCCACCCTTCTCTGTAAAGCCATATGGAACGGCAGTACCGGATCAGTTGGGGGACCAACATCAAGGATGTCCGTCAGATCATCCTGCACAAACTCCCCTGGGGGAGCAGACCATCCCAAGTACTCAGAAACCCTAGCCATAAGGCGCCGGTACGAGGAATCGGCATGAGAGCCAGGCTCAGGCCTACAAAACTCCACCTCCGGAGAGGTGTCCAGTCCACTGGCATCATGCAGTGACTGTCTCAAATCGTCAAACTGACTATGGCCCGAGACAATTTCATCTGGAACCCGACTAGGAACCAGGCCATCAGAATCCTCATCCGCCTCTGAAATATAGTCCAGGTGGCGAAAAGGCACCCGAGAGTGCTTGCTCTTAACCAGAGCCTTCCTCGGGGGTTCTCCCGTGCCACGGGGTACCTCCGACACGAAAGGCGTCGAGCGAATCGGCGCCGGCGCCGAGAGGATCGGCGTCGACGTCGAGGAAATAGACGTCGACGTCAGATGCAGCGCGCCTCCAGCATCGGCGGCGTCGACACAGCCCTCGAGGCCGGAGCCCTGAGCGTGTCCCTCGACGAATTGAGCATCGACGGCTTCGACGACTTCCTCGGAGCCGGAGCCTCGAGAAAGCCTGTCGACGCCCTCGACGCCTCAGACGTCGATGTCTTCCTCGAAGACCTCACAGGTGCACACGGTCTCGAACGCGTCGAGGACCGGGACCTGGAACGGGTACGTCGAGAACGAGTCCCCCTGTCCGAACAGGACCTCTCCCGTGACTCGTGCCGACCACTCTTGCAAGCGGTGTCTCTCGACCTCTCACGACCGACCCCACTCGGGGGCGCGGACGGCTTAGTACCCTGCGACTCAAGAATCGCCAGCATTTTCTTCCCGAAGGAAGCCCATTCCTCTGGCGTTGCACGGCAGGTGGGGTAAGCGACGTGCCGGGCAGAGTCCTCCGAAGAGGACCTGGAAGACGACCGGTGTCGGCGCTTCCGAGAATGCCTCGAAGAGGCTGAGGAGTGGCGAGACCGACTCCTAGAAGGAGACCCACGAGACTTCCGACGATGACGCGGAGAGTCACCCCTCGAATCATCCGTCGAAAGCCCCGCAGACTTCGACTTCCTGGGCTTGGACACCCGACCTACCGACAACTTCTTCTTACGTTCGCGTAAAGCTTTGGACGTGAGCGACTGGCAGTCGATACAGTCATCCGTGTCGTGGGCCTCCCCGAGGCACCAGAGGCAGGCGTCGTGCGAGTCCGTCACCGAAATCTTGGACCCACACTCCCTGCACTTCTTGAAACCCGGACGCGGGGACGAAGTAGAAGACATCTTCACACGAAGGATATTCACAAAACGAACAGGTTCGAAGAACCGAGAAGAACAGAACTCCAAAGAGTCGAGGCTTGAACCGAGAATCACGAAGCAACACGTTCGCGGAAAAAACGGAACTGAGGCTACGGGCGTTGTGCGTCCTACTTATCACATCGGATGACGTCGGACGAGGTCCTCGACGACGGCGCATCGACGTCATCGACGCAGACGCCGAAAAAAGTTTCCGAAGCAGCACAGCTGTGGTGATTACATGTCATAGATATGGAATACGTCGGAGGACCCAATCCCCTCGAAATCACCCACAAGTGCCAAGCTAACCTTGCCCCTGAATACTTTTCCAACTGCTTTACTATACATACTGACCTACGCCCACTGAGATCTACTCTTACTCACTGTCCATTCCTAGATTTAAAAACTACAAACAGCAGGAGGTGCAAGCATACCGGTCCTCGAGCCAAACTTTGGAACACTGTCCCTAGCCCACTAAGAGGAGCCGTCCTTCTCTGCCATCAAACACAAAGCAAAAAATTGCTCTTTGAGCAGGATCTAGTAGCATCCCGATCATAATGCTAGTCTATGATTTGTATATATGCCCATTTGTATTTTTGGAACCTGCACTTTATAACTTTTGTACCAGCTAATATCTAACATTTGTACTGTTTTGTGTAACCTTGCAAGAAGTGCGCCCAGATGCCTCTGGGCAAGGCGCGCAATAAATATAAATAAACTAAACATGAAGCAACCCAATTTACTAACATCCGCATCGACTTGAAAATTAAACATTTGTTCTATGAAAAAACTCATAGGAATTGGACGTCTGACAAAAGCATCAATTAATTTGCAGCTAGACTTCATTGCAATACTGATTTATATAAACTTACTGGAGAACAGATGAGCAAGCTTGCAAAATTAAAGACACTTAATATGCAAATCCCTTTCATCTGAATAAGTGGAATTGAAAGAAACATTCCTAGAATATCTGATAAGAGAGAGAAACTGGAGCACTTGCCAAACCGTCTTTTCGAAATTAGGTACTCGTTGCGCTGACTGGGTTGACTAGCTACCTTACCTGGTCAATTCATAAACATGAGTGAGTTTCAATTGGTGTGGACGGGAAGGCGCATGCCTTCATGTCGTTCCATTGTATCTGGAATGCGTCACCCAGGGAGCATTTCCTATTGTCTAGGGAGGCAAATAGATCCACCTGGGGATGCCCCATCTGAGGAAGATCTTGTTCAGTACCAGGTCATCCAATTGCCACTTGTAATTGTCCGCCCCCAGTCTGCTGAGCCTGTCCGCCTCCAGGTTGGATTCCCCCGGGAGGTGGACAGCCCTGAGGTTGATGTTCTCCAGAGCCCAGTCCCACATGCTGACTGCTACGTTGCAAAGCAGAGGGAATCTGGTACCCCCTGCTTGTTGAAATAGTACATGGTGGAGTGGTCTGTCCGGGTGAGAACTGTCTTGCCCTCGTTAAGAGGGAGAAAGGCCTTGAGAGCCAGCCATATGGCCATCAATTCTAGCCAATTGATGTGGGACTCCGGCTCCTGCCAGGTCCAGATCCATGGACGCTGTGGTTGTCCAGGGTGAATCCCCAGCCCTCTTGGGAGGAGTCCATAGTAACTGTGACCTGAGGGGCTGGCTGCCGGAAGGGCTTGCCCTGCCGTAGATTGTAGTCCACGGACCACCAGAGGAGGTCCGAGTGGAGAAAGGGAGGAATGTTGACTGGCTCCAGTTGGGAGCCCTTCTCCCGATTCCATGAAGCTGCGAAGTGCAGCTGTAATAATCTCATCCTGAGACTTGTGTGGGATACGGCCAACAGGACCACTGCCATAAGACCCAACATGGTGTTGGTACCACCAGGCTGAGGTCACTGGGCTGGAGGGGGAAGTGAACTGTGGCTTATCTGATGGCTGCAATCTTGTCCTCCGAGGGAAAGACTCTCACAGAGCTTGTGTCCCAGATGAGGCCCAAGAAGGTCAGGCTCTTAGTGGGCTGCAGCTGAGACTTCTTGAGATAGGTAGTGAACACCAGGTCATGGACCGTGTTAATCAGTGCAGCAGCAGTATGGTGAAGCGCTTCAGGAGAGGTGGCCTGGACGAGCCAGTCATCCAGGTATGGGTAGATGTGGTGGCCCTGAGATGGGCTGCCGCTGCATTCATTACACTGATTAATACCCAGGGTGCCGAGTTGAGGCCAAAGGGTAGCACCTTGTATTGGAAATGGCAGCCCATGGACCTGAAGCGCAGTAAGAAAAATGCACCTGGCAAATCGGGACAAGTAGATAAGCGTCCTTCAGGTGCAGGGAGCACATCCAGTCTTCCCAGTCCAGTGTTTCCGCAATAAAAGCTGGCGTAACCATCTTGATTTTTTGCAGAGGGAGGGAGAGATCGAAGGTGGAAAGGTCCAACTCCTCTCAGGCCAGCCTGGTCCTTCTGTATGGCGAAATTCCTGGAATAAAAGCCCAACCCTCGCAGGGAGGCTGGGACTTCTTCCACTGCCAGGCTCTCGACGAGCAACCCGATCTACACCAGCAGAGTTGTTGTCCCAATCTGTGGGAGAGGAGGAGAGGAAGGTACCAGTAGGCGGTACCCCGTGGAGACTAGGGAGAGAATCCAGGGGTCCAGAAATTCTGGTGCCGAAATTGCACTGAAAGGCAAGCCTGCCCCCCACCGGAGACACATGGACCTGAAGGGGCGTGTCATGCCTTCTTTCCCTGTGAGACTGTTGCGGAGGAGGGGGATTGGAGAAAAAAACAAAAAAAAAAACTTTGCCCCCCCTTTTGTCGTTTCCTCCGGTGCTGCCGCAGAATGGTCAGGTTGCCTGGACCTCTGTTCTTGGAAGCCCCGGAACCCGCCAAACGCCAGCCCCTTGTCGGAGCGTTGCTTCGACTGGGTGTAAGCCCTTGAGCGGGGCCTTCGTAAGAATAGATAAAGACTTTGCGGTTTGTGAGCAATTCTTTTTATTTAATTCCTCATCCGTGGTGGAGTGGAAGAGGTCACTACCCTCGAAATGAAGGTCCAATATGCGTTTCTGGACATCGGGATTAAACTTAGTAGCCTGGAGCCAGCCCATCTGTTAGAGAGGCTTACAAGTCTCATGCATTTAGAGTTGTTACAAGTATATAGTTACCAAGAGTATTTGTCATATATAGTTATCAGGAGTGCTTGTTGCCAAGTGCATCATGAAGCAGTCTAGCTCATGCAGTCAGTGTTCTACTTGTACATAGTTATCAAGAGTATTGTTAAGTGCATCAAAGCAAGACGACACAGAGCAACATAGGTTTGATTCCCCGGGTCCGCGCTTAGAAACCTCTGGGTATTAAGCGTGTTATAAATAACATATACCACAACATTTAGGCAACAAGGATTTGGCAGTGGTGTAACGGCCCCCGGCAGCGCGGAGCAGCCCCGGAGCGATCCAAGATGGTGAGCGGAGAAGACTAAAGCTAAACAGATGTTTTCTGTACGTGTCAGAGGTGCACAGAAAGGCACAGCCCCGGTACAGTGCCCCTCTAGGCCTGATGTGGCCGCTGAATGCAGCGAGAGCCCACGGCCTGACGGAGCTGGTTGGACTGATCGGGCGGCAAGGAGTAAAACCGGCAAGCGGTCCGAAGAGGAAATGGGGCTTTCCAAGTACCAAAAGCCCAGCATCACCTCAGTGGTTGCCATACTGATGTGGACACAGCTGAGAGGAGCACAAGAGACTGTTGCCACAGTGACCGACCAAACACGACGCAACGCTCACACTGGTCGCTAGAAAAGAGGCCCCTACCACGTATGATTGCGTGGCGGCCATCTTTGAAGGTGGTTGTCATGGTTTACATATGGACTGGGAACGAAGTAGGTGATCTACTTGGGTGAGTGGACCCCGTACTTACAACCACGATCTGCACAACATCGAAACGACTTTCATGGTTTTCAGCATTCACAGACCATATGCTGCCTTTATGTTGGTGAGAGGGTTATCCAAGCTCCGTGATTCGCATAGGTTGGACAATGCATATTTTAGGCACAACTTACTTGTTTATGAGGAATTAGTTTGCTGATGTGGAATTACTTATTTGGAGTTGCACAAATGACAGTAATATGAACTGCTCATAGTACATTTGTATCTTTTAACTGGAGTCAAGGCAACATTCATAGCACTTCCAAGGGAAGTATCCACAAGACAAGGGCACAAGGTTAATAGGTTGTTACAGTGTGAGAGTCAGTGTCAGTGCCAATAGATTCGAATAGCCAACGTTCTGGCACCAGTGTTTTTTTCTGCCTACTCCAGTAGAGGCCAGAGTGCGATGGTCAGATTGGAAGGAGGGCTTCACAAAATATGTGCTGGCTATATTCGGATCAAATTTTTTTAAATCAGAGAAAAGATGCTTTGTTGTTTCACTGTTTGGGTCCTGCAGGTCAGGATATCTTGAAGAAACTGCCTGAACCAATTGGTTTAGAAGGAGCAGGTGCATAGGAGATCAAGCTTCACAAACACTTTCAGGTGGAAGAGAATATTATTCTTGAAAGGTACAGGTTTGCCACCAGGGAGCAGAAAGCTGGTGAAAGCATAGATGAGTTTATAACATCACTGAGCAGTTTGGCAGTGAAATGTAGATGTACCCATTGTCAGGATGAACATCTAAGAAACTAGCCTATGATAAAGTGTAACATTGACAAGATCAGTCAAGAAATGTGGAGGGAACGCAATCCCACTTTGGAGAGGGCTATAGAGATTGCAAAGACAGTCGAGCATACAGAAAAGTGTATTAAAACCTCCAACTTGATATAGGTGGGTAAAATGGCTAGACTAACATGGAGGAAGGTGTGATTCACAAAATATCAAAGTCAACACAGAGGCAAACCATGGGTGGATTTTTTGGTGAAAAACCTGATGGAAGAATAAGGGAAACTTAATTAAAGTCCCAGCAGCAACAGGAATCTGGGTAGACAATGGGTTCCATCAAAGGATTTTAAAGGGTTGTCTGGGAAAAGATGCTACAGGTGTGGCAGTGGATCACATTTGGCATTTGACAATGAATGTTTAGCTAGTCATATGTTGTGAATGTGGCAGGAAGTGTCATGTTGCTCGATGTAGGAATTTTAGCTTTGGGGTGGACAAGCCCAAGAGGTCAGTGTAAGCAATGATGATGAGGAGTATGTGAATGCAGGGAGAGAGACTGAGTTTAGTGCATGCAGTGAGTGGGAAGGTGAAGAAGCCTAAACCATATGCTGCAATAACAATGGGTGTATTTCAGTGTCCATGTTGATCGATAGTGGTGCCGATTATATCCTGATTAGTGTACAAGTCTGGAAGGACAAATTTCATTGCTGTACTTTGTGGGAAGATGGGGTCAAGGCCAATGCATATGGTTATGTGCCAATAGAAATCATAGTATGTTTTGAAAGTGAACTTCAATTTAAAGGAAGAAAGGCAACGCCTAACATATGTGACGAACAAAGGGGGAGAGATCCTGTCATGGAGTGATCAGGTGAAATTCAAAATGAGATTGGATGCCAGTCATCCAGCTGAAGTTTTAGCAGTGAGTAAAGACGAAACTAAGGAGAATTGCATGCAAGTTGAAGGAGATGTTCAACAAATGTTCAGTGACAAACATGGACGTTTAAAAGGGTTTGTTCATAAAATACAATTGAAAAAGGGGGCAGAACCAAAAATAGCAAAGATGCGTACAGTGCCGTTAGCACTGCGTAGAGAGGTGGACAGAGAATTAAAGAAAATGGAGAAGGAGGGTGTCATTGAGAAGGTGCAAACATCAGAATGGATCAGTCCATTGCCATTGTGAGAAAGTCGAATAGGTTGTGCATTGACTTGAGGCATTTGAATAGCATGGTGATTGCAGACAGATTCCCATTGCCGAGAACTGATGACTTGGTGGGTGTAGCTGGAGCAAGAGTATTTTCAATACTAGATCTTAAATCAGCATGTCATCAAATAGAATTACACAGAAATTCAAGAAATTTGACGGCATTTATCACTCCAACAGGCCTGGGAAGTGAAAGAGGAGAACTATGTTATCAAGATGATGTGCTGATGTGTGGGGGAAATTAACGTGAGCATGATGAACGTTTGAGAAGGGTGATGGACAGCAGGTTTGACAATTGCCAGAGAGAAGTGTACCTTCAAAGCTAATAAAGTGGGTACTAACGGCATGAAATTCCAGCTGAAGGTGTGAAGCCGAAAGAGGATGCAGTTGAAGCTATAAGGCATAAGGAGTCATCCAAGTGCAAGAGTGATGTATTATCTTTCTTAGGGTTGGAGTTTTATGGTAAGTTAGTCAAAGATTTGTCAGACAGAACTAGAAGCCTGAGGAAGCTTACCCGCAAAGGGGTTTTGTTTACTTGGGATGAGAATTGTGCAAGAGAATTCGGAGATGTCAAGCAGGCTGTGGCACTTGTGTTGGCGAGTTTTGTGGCGTCAAAGAGGACACTGATTTTTGTGGATGACAGCAACTATGGTTTCGGGGCTGTCCTGATGCAAGTGGATGGCTGAGAGCTGCACAAAGTGGCTTTTGCGTCAAGGACTTTGAAAGAGGTGGTGGAATGCAGGTATTCTGTAGTTGAGAAAGAAGCTTTGGCTTGTGTTTGGGGTGTAGAAAAATTTAAGGGATATCTATGGGGTTGAGAGTTCACCATTTGCACGGATCACAAACCTCTGTTCAGTATATTCTCCAAGGGTGGTCTAGAAGGTGTTTCCAGGCGCATCATAAAGTGGGCAAGTGCATTACAAGGATTGCAGTTCTCTATGGTGCATGTGCAGTTTAAGATCAAGGTTGACGCTGATGCCTTTTCTCGGTCGGTGGAGCAAGCAATGGAGGCAAAGGGATGTGCAGTACAGAAGGAAGATGTGGCGGAAATCTTTCAAGTGCACAGTAGTCTGAATAAGTCTGAATGGGATCGAGCTTGTTCAGAAGACACCCTGTATCAGAATGTGCTTGCGTTGGTCAGTGGTAATGACATCAAGGGGAAGGAAGTGAGAATGGAGATTTATGGTAAAGTGAGGGATGAGCTTTATGTTCAGGGTGACTATTTGTATAGAGGACATAAGTTAGTGGTCCCGAAGAGTATGCAGTGCTGTGGTGGAACTGGCCCAGGTTGGACATTTGGGTGTAGCAAGAACCAAAGGATTAGCAAGGGCCAATTTTTGGTGGCCTGGTATAGACCAAGACGTTGAAGAGCAAGTGAGGATGTGTCCCGAGTGTGTGGAAGGTGACAAGGGACTCGTTGTGAAAAAGGTTCCAATGGTGGTGAGGGAGAGTCCGGAGGCTCCCTGGCTTCGGATTTGTTAGGGCCCTTCAACATTAGAGGGTCAAAGGATGATGCTTACTTGATGGTGATCATGGATTTGTTGTCAAAGTGGCCTGAAGTATGTGTACTTAAGGAAATATCAAGCAGCAGCATAATACATTTTTGGGAAAATCCGTTTTGGACAGAGGGTTTGCCCAGGCAAGGTCTCTGACAATGGTTTGCAATTTGTGTCGAGGGAGTGCAGAGATTTTTTGGAGAAATATGGGTAAAGCAGATTACCACATTATTGTATCATCTCCAAGGAAATGGAAATGTGGAGTGCTTTAAATCGAAAGCTCATGGAGGTAATTCGGGTAGCAGTGGCCACGGAGGGTGACTGGGTCCACACAGTGATGGAAAGGACATTTCAGTACAGGTTAGTTCTCCACAGCATCACTGGTGTATATGTTTTTGAGTTATTGAGAGGAAGAAAGCCTAATTCACATTTGTGTCCTGGATGGATGGGGAGATCACGATGTGTAAAAGTGGATGTTGAGGGAGTAAGAGAGAGATTGACGAGTAGTGGAGAGAAGTCCAAAATGCGTTATGACTAAAAGAATTGTTGTTGAGAGTTGGAAGTGAGACCAGGTGAATGGATTAAAGTGAAACGGCCTACCAAAGTAAAGAAGGGGTGTTTGTTGTATTCCTCAATTTTGGTCAGAGGAGGAGCTATATGGAATAAAGAGAGTGGCTTTTTTAAGGACAAATGGATCAAAGGGGGAAAGTTGTGAGAGGAAGGGAGGTGTTAGAGAGGCTTACAAGTCTCATGCGGTGTAGAGTTGTTACAAGTATATAGATACCAAGAGTATTTGTCATATATAGTTATCAACGGTGCCTGGTGCCAAGTGCATCATGAAGCAGTCTAGCTCATGCAGTCCCATTTTCCACTTGTACATAATTACCAATAATATTATTGTTAAGTGTATCATTCTAAGAGTAGTTCTTCTGTGATGGAATGTGGAGTCTACAGTGCTGCTCTGTATTAAACCTTAATCAGTTGACTCAGTCCCCTGGCTGGGGGCCGTTATAATGTTGGCTTAAATAAAAAGCCCTTTTTATTATAGCAAAGTGTGTGAACACATGATTTACTACCACAACACTGTCCTTCTCATGTCCGTGGCAATGCAGATGGCTCGGCCAGAGGTATTGATGTGGGCCACGGTGGACTCCATGTCGTCCTGCACTACCAGCTTGGCTTCTCCTAGGCCCGCCTTGAAGTGCGCTTGGCTCTGTGCCAGAAGTTCTGGGAGGAAGTTCACAATTTCCCACCAGAGCCTTTGGTTAACGGCTGCCAGCATGGCATCCGCATTGGCTTGACACAGGTGCAAGGAGTTGTTCGAGTACAGCTTTCTTCCGTACGCCTCCAAGATCTTCTCCTCCTTGCCTAGCAGCATCGAGGACGAGGTGGCTGAGGATCACTGCGGCTTGAAATAGAGTGCTGCAGCAGCGATCACAGAAGAGTGCTTCTGAGGATGCGCCAAAAGCAAGAGTGTATCCCCCTCCATCTGCCTATACCTGGCGTTGAGGTGCCAATTGACAGGTTGGGCAGAGTGCGGCATGAGCCACCCCTTCTTGGCCAGGGCAACAACGTCCCTCTGTATTGGGATCCTGTCTTGGTAGGGGGGGCTTGGGGTGACCCTCCTCGGGCTGCTCTACCTGGGCCCCAAATATTCTGCCAAACCTGCAAGGTGTTCGTGGAAGGCCCTGGCTGAAGACGGCTTGTCAGGGTCGTCGTCCTCGTCAGTGTCCACCAGAGCACTCGGAGGATCTGGGACTGGTGGAGGAGGGCTGGGCGCCGTGGGCTGCGGTGTGGAGACCAGAGCCGGTGGCTGATGTGGAAGCTGGTGTGAAACCGCCTGTACTGTGGGAGGGTGGAAAGCTGGACTCCGAGGAGCCGGATGGGGCAGCGGTGGCTGTGCTGGGGCCTGTGGCACCGGAACCATAGGAGGAATGACTATGGGTGCCGTGGGGTGACCATGTCCCTAATGGCATCCCAGAGGATGGCCCCCCCATCTGGGGAGTTCGTATCAGCCCTAGGAACCTTTCGAAGAACCTGTCCTCTTAGGCTGTAGAGGTGGCAGGTGATATAGACAGAGCGGCTAATGGCAGCTGGGGCCGGAGCACACTCTGCCTGGGCTGCAAGGGAAACCTGCCCTGCGGATGGATAAATTGTAGGCCACACATCTGGTTAACACCAGTCCCACCTTGTGACTTGTTCCTTCACCCCGCTCTGCCAGAGGGGGTATCGGACGAGCAGCCATCTTGTCTGGCACGGTGGCTATTTTGTCGAGCTGCGTGCCGAAGTCGTGATGCCTGGCTGGTCAGAACCAGCACCGTCCAAGACGCTTGGTGTTGGAACATAAGGCCTATCCCGCACCTCAGGCCGTGACGTGGAAGGCATTTTGCCCTCGGCAGGGCTGCCGGTAGTGCTGCGTGAAGGCGCCCCCATGGACATGCCGGTACTATGGTGTTGCCCCTAGGGAGTAACCCCGGTAAAAGAACCTTGATGTCCCTCAGCACTGACACCGGAAGGATCCGGAGACCCCTCCGCTGTGAGGCCGGTACCTGGTCTAGCCTCGGTACGTGTGCTGGTGCTAGAACCCAAGAGGTTCCTCCCGGTCAAGCGCCTCCTTGGGAAGAAGTCACCTTTATGGGGTGCAATCGTAAACGTAGGCCTTTCCTTCGGCCTTGAGCAATGTTTGACAAAGTACTTTAGGTCCTCAAGAGGGGACTTCTGGAAGAGCTCCCTCCACCTAGCTAGCCTGTTCAGTGCACGTGGAGTCAGTGTCTCGCACGCGGTACAACCTTCCCAGCCATGGTCAGCCCACAGCAACAGAGGCAAAGCCCCTCGCAGGCTGGACACCTGCTGAAGGCCACTGAAGTTGACATGCGCCGGGGAGGAGTGTGGCGTCTGAGGACCAAGTACCTAATTGAACAGAAAAAACCAGACAGAAATGTAAGAAAAAGATTAAGGTCAAATCGGGACAACAAAGGGAGTTGGCGGAAACCCATTTACAAGACCTTTCAGGAATAGTGCCATTACCAGGATCGTATATAGAACCAACCTTGATCTGGGGGATCTCTTGAACACAGACAAGGCCGCCAAATATCCTTTGACTGTGGTGACCGGAAGGCCTGCAGAGGCCAGTGACGGAAGGAACTACATCACTGTAGTGTTGGGGCAAGAGATGGGGTCAATCTCACGTTCCCTGCACCACACCTCAAACCTTCTCCATCTGCACGGGTACAAAGATTTTGTAGATGGTCTGGAGGGCAACCAGCAACCTCTCGAATACCTTCTCAAAGAGGTCCCAGTCATCAT
Source organism: Ambystoma mexicanum (assembly GCF_040938575.1). NCBI lineage: Eukaryota > Metazoa > Chordata > Amphibia > Caudata > Ambystomatidae > Ambystoma > Ambystoma mexicanum. The sequence goes on from NC_090939.1 coordinate 250,308,720, forward strand.
ATTTCAACCTCTCAAGAGCCATGCATGTAGGTTGAGAGATTCCGAGGTCGGATGGAGTATCAGGCCTTCCGACTGGGTTAGGAGATCCAGACACTGAGGCAATCGGTGAGGTGGACAGATCCAAGAGGTTTTATACCACATTCTCCTTGCCCAGTCCGGGGCGATCAAGATCACTCGAAACCTCTTCAACCTACGGAGAATCCATGAAATGACTGGCACACGTAAAGGAGAGGGAAGGTCCAATCCATCAGAAACGCATCCCCGGGTGCACTGTTTGCTGGGAATTCCCTCAAGCAGAACAGTTTGCATTTTCTGTTGGAATCCGTTGCAAACAGATCCACTGCTGGGGTACCCCGGAGAGTGAAGACCTCCTCTAGGACTTCCTGGCACACCCCCCCCCCCTTGTGAGAGACCGTGCTCTACCTGTTCAGAGCATCCACCAATTTGTTCTCTGTGCCAGTCAGATGAACTGCCAAGACCGAGATTCTGTTCTCCAGCAACCAGAACTAAAGCATCATCGCCTCTGTGCAGAGAGGGCAGGAGTGCAAGCCACATTGCTTGTTGTGATGGCCACTGTGTTGTCTGTCAGAACGAGGACATGCTTTTCCTGCAGAGATGGGGCAAATGCTTTCAGGGCTAGCCTGATAGCTCGTAACTCCAGCCTGTTGATGTGCCCACCTGGCTTCTGCCGTTGACAAGAGGCTGCTCACCTGCAAATGCTTGCAGTGCGCGCCCCAATCCGTCAAGGGTGCATCTTTGACCACTCGGGTCTGAGGCCAAGGCGGCCAGGAGGGTTCCCCCCACCATAAGACTGTTGCGGTGCAGACACTCAGAGGAGATCCGAGAGAGTGCCTAGGTACTGAGACCACGGATCGCTCTGTAACCAACCTGGGCTCTGGCACTTAAAAAAATGCAGGAAGCCATGAGGCCTAGAAGACGGAGGAAGTAAGCTGCTGGTAGAGTGGCCTTGTTTCCGGAACAAGTCCACCATCTGTGTCAAGCGGACTACTCTCTCCTTGGGAGGGAAGGACTTTGCCAGTATCTAGGACTGCTCCGATGAACTAGAGCCGTTGGATTGGTGTCATGTGGGACTTTCAGTTTAGGGAGAAGCCCAGCCTGGGCAGCAGCAAGGTGTCCTGCAGTGGGGACAAGATCTGCACTACAGACTTCCGTCGGATTAGCCAGTAGTCCAGATATGGAAGTATGTGGATTCCGGATCTCCTTAGGTGAGCCGCAACTACCACCATGAGCTTGGTGAAAACCCTTGGGGCGGAGGTAAGACCAAGGGGAAGCACCTTGAACTGATAGTGCATGTCTCCTATAGTGAACCTTAGGAACCTCCTGTGATTTCGATGGATTGGCACATGGAAATAAGCGTACTGTAGGTCTTTAGACACCAGCCAGTCCTCAAGTTTGAGAGCATGAAGAATCTCTCTAAACGTCACCATCCTGAATTTGTCTTTCCTTAAGAACTTGTTCAAGGCCCTGAGGCCCAGAATGGGACGGAGACCTCCTCCTTTCTTGGGCAAGATAAAATACCGGGAGTACCATCCCGATCTTCTCTGGTCGGGAGGTACCTCTATCACGGCACCCTTCAGCTACAGGGCTCTCAGTTCTTCCTGGAGCTCCTGTCCCGGTTGGATTGGAGGTGGGGCTGTCTGACCGGTGGTTTTCTTAGAAATGGCAGACAATAACCCCATTGAATGAGTTGTAGAGCCAGGCATCGGAAGTAATTACCTACCACTGGAGCAAGTGCTCCATCAACCAGCCTCCAACCAGTGAGCTGTGATCGGGGAAATCAAAGAGGCTTCGGAGGCTGGGTCGCCCCTGCTGCTGATGCTGCTGCCTGTTGACCACTAGAAACCCCTCTGCCCCTTCTGGGGCATGGGAAACAATTCTGCCCTTGCCTGGCCGGTGGGAGCTGCACTCTCCTGCCATAAGGAGCATCTCTCCTGTAGCCGCGTGCCCAAGAGGTGATGCTAAAAGCAGGCTTGGCCGGCTGCGCAGCTAGAGCCAAGGATTTGGCAGCAAGTTTTGATTCCTTGAATGTCTAAGGAATCGTCTGCCTTGTTGCCGAAATGATGATCGCCCTCTAAGGGCATGTCCAAAAGGTTTACTTGGACGTTAGGTGAAAAACCAGGTGTTCCAAGTAGGCCTGCCTGCTCAGTGTTATTGCCGAAGCCATAGATTGGCCCACACAGTCTGCAATGTACAGGCCTGTTCGCAGCGACTGTTTGGCCACCTCCTTCCCATCCTCCACTAGCTATAGGAAGCTCTTGCACATTTCTCCTTCCGGAACATACTGAGCAGAATTTTCCACCGTCGTCCATATACCGAATGAGTATTTGGAAAAACTGCTTGCCACATTTGTAGCTTTGAGGGACATGCTACCTGAAGTGAATGCCTTCTTTGCCAAGGCACCTACTTTTTTTTGCTGCTCTGTCTGGGGATAGAGTGGATGCAGGTCTAAAAGAGACCATAGCAGCCTGCATAACAAGACCCTCCAGGGAAGGGTGAGAGGAGAGGTAGGAGGGGTCTCCTCTAGCCCCCCTGTTCTTCCCGGAAATGGTGGCGCCGACGGGAGGAATGAAACATGGGTTTTGCCAAAGAGCTGCAAAAGAATCAGCAATGGCTGGGTTCAGAGGCATATTTCATTCAGTGCAAGACCTTCCTCTAGGATGTCAGTAAGGTCATAGCCTTGTACAAGCACCACTGAGGAGTGTAGTCCCCGGGTGTCAATAACTCTCTACCAGAGCCCTGTACTTATATGTATTGTGAAGATAGAGGTGGGACTTCTGAAACTCAAGGTTAGGCGAAGTGTCCAGTCCAATGGTGTCTTGGAGGCTTTGAGCTAGCTGTAGCAGCTTATTCTGGTCATCAAAATAGTCAACCTCTCGTGAACCCAAGATTATCAGGTCGACATCTTGGTCATAGACGTCATGATCACCGAAGATACCCGTCATGGTCTCAAAATAAATCAGACCAGGGTTGTGGAGTAAATACTTTCGACATCCGTCGATATCGAGGGTTTGTCCTTGGGTGCCGGCATGGTGGATGTCGTCATCTATCGAGACGCAGTAGCAACAACATCCTTGGATGCACGGTGGTAATCCGGCTTCCATAGTATTTCTTTTGACGCCGAAAGATGCATCAGTGCCGACATGCTCTGTACTGGGGCACTAGAGGGGTCGGTTACACCGAGCGCCGCTCTTGGCTCCGAATCATGCTGCCTGGGGATGAGAGATGTGTTGACTGCAGCATGATGCTCCAACATTGAAAGTCTCAAGGATTTGAAATGCTACCACTCTTGGCAGGTGGTAGGCCCAGCCGATGGCTTACCTTCTTCCGTCGACTACTCTGAATCCCCGACGATGGCAGTGGCACCTTTTCTTTTTTCGAGATGGGGAAGAGTGGCTCCTCGAGTGAGACCTCTTCTTCTGCCGGTGTTTCTCTGGGGTATTTCCCGCTGTTTCGGCCTCTGAAGACTGAACCATCGACCATGCCAGAGATTTTGAGGGTGGTCGACCCAGAGCAAGATTTGCAGCTCGATCGCGAAGGGATTTCGGTTGCATTTTGGAGCACGACAGATCATGTGACCCGTGCCAAGGCACCAAAAGACTCAATTCGTGTCAGTCGGTGAGCTTGGTGCCACAATCGGCACACCGCTTGAAACCGGACACCCGAGCGATCAACATCTTGTGTTGAGGATTTAGCGAAAATACAAAAACAAAAACGTAGAAGAGTGTAAGCTCTGTGTTCCCAAGCAGTGTGTTAGCGCGTGGGGAAAAGGAACTAGGTTGGGGCATAGTGACGTGTTACTCATATGACGCCTGACCTCATGTACGGAGCCGACGACAAGACGCTGAGCAAGACAGATCAATGGTAGACAGCTGGTTCGAGGTCGATTATGCCCCCTGTCGAAAAGGTTCCGAAGCAGTGCAGCTGGAAGGAATAGCTATCAGATGAGGAATCTGTGCGAGAAAAGCAATCAATTGAATGTGCCTCTAGAGAATATCTGCAGCACAGCCACATGGAGTTCAGTACACACTTTCACATAACATTACTGTGTTGACACACAAGCAAGAAATTACTCGCAGGTGGGACAGGCATTTAATCATTTATTTGCCTCTGTTCCTTCCATCAACCCACCGCCTTCACCCCCTACTGCTTGTTAGTCTATGCAAAGCATGTGATTTTAAGCAGACCCACAAGCCTCAGAATACAAACATTACATACCTGTAATAGCCTTTCTGAATCTATGTATCTGCTTAGATTCACAAGCGCTTACGCATCCTCCCCCAATTGGGAGTAGAAGGTACCATAGACAACAGACCTGTGTGAGGGTTTTCAACACTTCGTCAAATTCATACTTTACTATAAACTTCATGCAACCTCCGGTCACAAAAGAAAAACCATCTTAGGATCTCAACCCGTGAAGGATCATAGGTACAGTTCACATCACAGTAGGGATAGTATTCGAAACACACCCCCGGGACACCGCAACACTAGACATGTGGGGGGGGCGGGCATATTCTGCCCCCGCATGTATCGCTATGCACTGGCTTCTCTTTGGGCCTTCTCCGACCTAAATACCACCACTGAGGGACATTTGCAGCAACCGGTCTGAACTGCTGCCCACACTGCAGCTGGGCAAGATCACAACACGGCAACCGTATGTGGCAGTTCCCCTGCTGCTGGAAGGCGCACATTGACTCCCAAACATTGCCCTCGACAACATGGGTGCAGACACCAGGGGGTGGGGGGGGGGGAGGAGTTTCTAGCCAGCAGTCATACAACGTGAGCTACAACGGGCTGTTTTACTAGTGGACCACTACGTCACCAATCACCTATACTTGGAGCACTGGTTAAGAGCTGAGACTCTTGCTCCCACCGTCCTCCTGATGACCTGGTTACTCAAATGAAATCTTTGGAGTCCAGAAACCACATATTGGAACTAAAAGCCGAAGACGCGGAGGGCTGCTCCCGCCAAAACAATGTTAGGGTTCTAGGAATTCCAGAAGGTATTGAGAGCAGAGACCCAACAACCTATGTTGAGAACCTGTTTCTGCAAGAAGTTGGCCCTGGAAAACCCTTGGACCCTGTCGTAGGGTTTCGCTGTCTAGCTGCAGCATGGCGAAAGTCGCATTTCTGTGAGAGCCCAGAGGCGGTGTCCATGTGGATAGAACACAACACTATAGATGGCCACGATAACACCCCGAAGCAAGACAAAGCCCCGAAGCAAGACAAAGCCCCGAAACACGACAAAGCCCCGAAACACGACAAAGCCCCGAAACACGACAAAGCCCCGAAACACGACAAAGCCCCGAAACACGACAACGCCCCGAAACACGACAACGCCCCGAAACACGACAACGCCCCGAAACACGACAACGCCCCGAAACAAGACGGAGGGGCCTGCGCCCTCCCAAAGATGGATGCCAGCAAATATCGAACCACGCTACCACACTATGATCACTGGAAGACAATAATGGCACATCTGCTCCATTAAATGCTGCTAACAATGATGTCTAAATGAGAACAGCTGGAAATTAGAACAGCAGTCCAAGAGCAGATATGCAACGGTTTTGCTACACACTGTAAAAACAGCTGCTTTTGGGTTGGAGCGGGTGACCAGTCCACTGGGTGACTGGACTACCCCGATCCATACGGATCCTCGGCACAACTCTGCTGTCGACCTATTGAACTGATGCCTGCAAATTTGACTATTGTTAATGGGCACCGGTTTGTCCCAACAGGATAGACCTGTTGGGTACTGTTTGCACCCCATGTTTAGGGGCTTGTTCATGTTCTGTTTAATATACCCAAATTGTACTAAGATGCTTGCTTTGTACCTCACAACTCACATGGAGACATGGGTCAAACGAAATCTACTGCATTATAAACCTAGCGTCTCTATATGTGCCAAGCATAAAATTGAAATGGCCACGTGCACTCTACACAAAGTGCTTGGGTTGCCACAGACTATGGCCACAAAATGGCAACAACAGTAGGTCATGAAGCAAATAAAAATTCCGACATGGAATGTTAGGGGTCTCGGCACTTTCACATTCGCAGAAACAGAGTTAAATCATATCTCCAGCGTAAAAAGATATCAATAGCCCTCCTACAGGAAACCCACTTGATGGCTGAAAAGCAAGAAGTAGTGGCAAAATGCCGGGGTGGTACTGTGCACGGGTCACCATACTCAAGTTTGCCAGAGAGGTGATGATATGGATTGCTGACTCGCTTCCATTTCGGCTCCTGAACCTTGATAAGGATGCAGAAAGCGGATGCATAATTCTGTGGGGCTAACTTGGCAATAAAGAACTATCCATATTGATTTCCTACTTCACAAACCATGCGATACCTGCATATTTACAGACTCTATGCACACACATTTCCCCACATAGGGATGCCTTTTTTATATGGGGAGGGGACTTCAACTGTGTAAGAGACAGGACATTTGACAGGTCCACACTATCTAGGAGAGGCCAGTCCCCTGCTACAGCAGCACTCAACAGTGGTATGACCTGGATTTATTAGACGTCCGCAGGGAGCTTCATCCCGGGATCAGGGAATACTCCTTTCATTCATCCCCATATAAATTGTACACCAGATATACCAAGTCTTCGCGGGCTCTGGGCAGGTACCTGAATTTGTAAATGCTGAATACAGGGGTCATACTATATCTGATCACTCCCCCACTGAGTCTCATGGAACCACGGACACCTAGAACCCTCACCCCGACATGGCGCATGCCCACAGACGAGGTATCAGACCTTGCCTTTAGAGAACAACTGTTTTGCAGAGTTCTTTTCTGAAAGATAATGTTGCCAGTGTGAATAGCTGGGGAACTATTTGGGAAACCTTAAAAGTTATGACCACGTGTGAGATCATTGCTGGTGCTTGTAGCATATGGAAAAAGTGGAGAGGGGAACTGGAGATCCTTGAAGCCAGAGTGAATGAAATAGAGAGGTTGTATCCCAGTATGCCATCCTCAGAGAGAACTTGGGACAGATCCGATCTAAAGGCCGAACTGCATGGGAGAGATTGTCAAAGTTTGATTATGCTACTAGGACGGCACGCGCACACACAGAGGGTGACAAGTCGTGGAAACTATTAGCTTGGCTATGTCGAAGGGAACACCCTAAAACACTGATCACGCTATTACATGATGAATGAGGGGCCCATTGGCGAGCACAGGCAGTAATCAATTAGATATTTGCTAGTTACTATTCCAAACAGTACAGCCACAATGCACAAATACCTCCCAAAGAAATTGCTGAGGCCATTACAATGATTCAACTCCCAAAGCTCACTACTAGCAAGCGGGATCACCTGGATCAGAGCTTCATGCTACAGGAACTGGGGGAAGCGATAATTACACTTGCCTCAGGCAAAACTTAACAATCCATCCCGGCTCCAACACTCTAGTTTTCGAGCAAGCTTCCGACACTGGTACACTCCCGAGCACTATGTGAGAAACATTGGTGGTCCCTATCCTTAAACCTGGAAAGCCAGCTGAAAGATGCTATTCACGCCACCCCATGGCCATGCTAAAATATCATGTAAAACTGCTTACTACCATGCTGGCCACACGGCTCAATCAGTGCATTGCTGCATTGATACACACTGACCAGAGCGGATATGTACCTAGCCGAAACACCCCCTTGAATTTGCATACACTGCAACACATTGACCAAACCAACACCTATACCGACCAATATGTAGTGGCACCCATAGACACGGTCGAGGCTTTAGACTCTACTGGTAGTGGATAGATGCAGCATTGCATGGTTTTGGGTTCAGTGGGGATTTTATACGCTGGGTTAAAATATTGTGTACCACATTGCGTGTGGCTGGTTACAATCTTTAGAACTCGCCTGCTCGGCGCACTGATTGTTGATGCAAGGGATTTCTTTTTTTTTCTTTTTTAAAAGCACTGATGACAGTCAGTGCGGGCTTCCCTAACCGGCTGCGAGGCTAGTGTTTCTCGCTGGCAGGATAAAATACACAGTACGTGGCAATGATATAGCCCCACAAGAATGAGAACTATCCCTGGGATTAGCAGCTCTAATAAGGAAAATGATCCCATGAGCAGTGGCATCATTTTTACATAATAGGGAACCGCAGTTCATAGCAACAACGGATTGAGATTAAATCAGAAGGACAAAATAATTAAACCAAATTCTAAGTGAACCGTCTTCACATACAGCAGAGAACACCTTTAAAGATAAGAGCCACAGATATGGTCATGATTTGAAGACAACCAGCCTATAGCGTAGTCAGCTGATCAGTAGAGCAATATTTGAGCAAGTGGTGGTCAAGAGCTTAGGGTGCGAGCATGTTAGGGAGAATTCTCTGTTTAGGCTGAATTTCCTAACCTAGTGAGTCCCCCAGCAGCTTTGCTGGATTTTTTTGGGGTTTATTTTCTATTCCTGCCAAGAGTGGGACTCTTTTACCCTCACTCTTGGACATGATTTGAGTGTATTCCTGTGACTTGTAATGTTCTTATGGGCTTTGGGGTATTTTTCCCCAAAGGCTATCATTGGTTTTTGTATGTGTGTTACACAGCACCCTCAGTGCAGTAACAAAGGGGTGTCCTAGTGACCCCCAAACATAGACTCCATACCCTGGGACTGACTACTGTCTCCCTGGGCATGTAAAGTCACCATTGACTTTACTAGTCTTAAATTGTGAACAGAACCAGTACAAACCATCATACTGTGGAAGTACTAGTAGGGGCAACTAGATTGCCCCTGGGTCTGTTTGTCGAGGGGGTACTGTCCCGTCCCCCCTCGCAGAGTTTCTGGCTGGTGGCAGTGGATACCACGGAAATATTCCACCGGAATATTTCCCAATGGGATTTCCCATTGATTTTAATGCACCACTTTTTGGTGCAATGTTAAAGATACCGCCGGTATATTTATTTAATATTAATTCACCGGTTGGGATTTTTTGCCAGAACTGGCTGCCAAAATGGCGCCTGGGTTCACTTCAGTAACCCTGAACCCGAGTCGAGCCTTTGTTCCACTTTTGGCGGGCTTCTGCACAGAAGCCCTCCAAAGTGGTGCCACTGTGACTGGGTCTACAGGATGTGTGGGAGGGGGGTTTAGGCACCCTGGACTGAGTTGCCTCGGCAACTCAAGTCGCACTCTTGTGTGATTGGCCCAGTGGTGAGCCCCCCGGCTCACCACTTAGCAGGTTTGAGTGACAGCTAGGACTGGTGAATGGGGGTTTGCTGCATAAAAGCAGGGCTTTGGGGACTGGAACTTCAGAAGTCGCCACAGAACCTAAGAAGCCGAAGAGGGAGAAGCTGAGCCAACCTGCCACGACGACACCACTGGTGGAGCCCTGCGGAATCGTCTCAGCACTTCCCAACGACAGAGGAGATCTCCAGTCCGGAGAGTCTTCTTCCCTTGACTGGTGGGGACAACCAGTTTTTGCCTTCTTTTCGCCTCCCTGGAGCATCTCGTGACCGCCTTGCCTGTTCCAAGCAGCCCGGCAACCAGAATACCACTTTTTACCTCTACTGCGAAAGAGGGGTAACATCCTTTTAAACGTAAAACTCCACGGCTGGTTTCTTCCCTGGTAGTGCAACGACCTTCAGCCTTCCTCCACGTCGAGATCTTCTCTTCCTCTGGACGACGCCGTGACTTGCACCCACTACCAGGAACAACTGCCACCGCTGGAGGATCCTTTCCATTTTTGAAGGTACTGTGTTCCGCCCGGCTTCCCTTGCCACCGATTGTACGGGGTAGATTTAGCCCTCGGCTCTCGAACCTGGGTTAGCCTGGGACACCCTAACTAAACTTTTCTAAGCTTAACAGAACTTTTCTACTCACCTGTAAAGACTTTTGAGACTTTGCGACATTGTGTGATCTTGGGCATATTTGGCCTGGCTCTCCCTAAAGTGGGCCTGGCACTGAACTTCCTTGCTCCTCAATAGACTGCCTTCTCTAAATACTTAATGTGGGTCTCTGAAAAGTGTTTTGCTTTCTTAATTCTGCCTTTTCCCTCCCTTTTTAAACAACTTGTTGGAGTGCCATCTAACGTTAAGCGCTCACCTCTGTCTGGAAATAAGTGGTGTTAACTAAGACTTGTCCAACAAATAACTAGGGATGTACATATAGTAATTAGGACTGTGTTTTGAATTTACTTACCTTTTTCTGTGCTAGTGTAATTTACAAGTGTGTCTTTTAAATAAATAATTATATACTTTTACACAAGCTCTGGTCAGTGTTTGCTTGTGCTACTGTTCCTCTGTACCTATTCTGTATGCTCTGTATACTGCCTAACTCTTCTTGAGGGAAGTCTGACTGCTCAGCCACAGCTACCAAGTGAATCTGTGTGGTACAGACTGCTACCAAGTGGGTTTACTGCCAAACACCTGTAGTCTTAAATCTTTTGCAGTGGTCCCAGAGGGAACTGCACAGGTTTCTGCCTAACAGAGCATTTATCACAGATATCTTGGTTTGATACGGGCCAGAGTGAGTGGGCAAAGCAGATAGCAGCCAGTGCACAGGCCACCACGACCACCATCCCTGTAGGGTAAAATCTATGCTGTGATCATGCCCACATAGGATCCGCGCACAGCACTCAAGTTACGCAGTTTCCACCATGAGCCAGCAACCATGGGACTAGATCAGGGTGCGAGTGAGCCGGATGTTTCTGGAGAGGACCACGATAGTGCGAGCAAAGCTGACATCCGACTCCTTCTGGGTGAAATCTGATCTGTTAAATCCAGTCTGACTGAGGTGGTCACAGACTTGCAAGCCAGAATGGTGAAATTTGAAGACTGTATAGAGGCCATTGAGAATAACCAGTTGTCAGTCGATCTTGTGGCAATGACCAGCGAGGCAGGGTTCCTGGACTTGGAGCAGAGAGCAAGACGTAGAACTAAAACTGGACGATCTGGAAAACCGAGACCAGAGATCGAAAATTCCTATAATAGGCCTTAGTGAAAAACCGGGAGAAACCCCTATCTGTTTTGGAGAGTCGTGTGAAGGCCATAATAGCACCATTCAACCCTGTGGAGTCAGTCAACTTTGAATTTTGGAGAATACACAGGGCTGGGGGGTCCAGCAAACTGCCGAGATCGGTTTAAGCCAAATGTTACAATTTTAGGCAGAAACAAGACATTCTGCAAAAGGCAAGAGAAGGATCCCATTGATTTTGAAGGATCCAATGTGAGCATATTTCAGGATTTGTCTGCAACAATGCTCATTAAGCCTAAAGGATGCTGCCCACTAACATCCTAGTTGCAGGAGCATGACACTATACCGATGAGGCTTCCCATTTTCACTACATTTTGAGTATGACACGGGGGATATCGGGTCACATCGGAAGTGGCGGCTCGAGTGGTCTTGGACAGCCTTCAATAAGGCTTGCAAGGAACGGTTTGAGATAAAACCTGTATCCCTAAAGGACCAACACACGTGGACAAGACCACTTCCCCCAAAGAAATACGAGTGGTATAATACGCCATGAAGGCGGGACATTCGAGAAGGAATCTAGAGAAATGGATGCATCTCCATACTTCTACAGACTACACCGTACATCCTGTACTTGTTAGTGTCGTGCCAAGCGGTGTAGTAATATGACTTAACTGTTGAGTCTTGAAGGGTAAAGAAGGTTGGCAGTGCTAAGTTGCGCCTGCAGTGAGTTAGATTAAAGGTGCGGACGTTCCACCTTTAAGTTGCTGAATATGATTGCATAGTTTGTTGCTTGGGTGAGGGATCCCTGGTGTGTGGCCCTTCTTACTTAAGCACGTCTCGGTGGAGAAAAGGAGTGCCAAAAGTGGCACTTTTCATTGGGGCGGGGGAGCTTCGGTGGGGGGAGAGAGGGGATCCACATCTGGGGAAACACCTAGTTTATGACAATGTCTTAGTATGGACACAAACACAGCAAAATATAGGCAAGAGCTACAGACGTTATTACTCAATAGCCAGTTGAAGCTACCAGGGCCACAAGCAAACAAAGGATTGGTCATGGTAGTCATCATTGACAAAGTTTGGGTCCCTTAACATGAAGGGCCTGAATTCACCACACAAGCGCTCCATGTAAGCAAGGGAATTCACGCTAATTTAGATATACTGTTTGTTCAAAAAACAAAATGTGCATGCGGCAAGGCATTCAAGGTGGTGGGTAGAGAAATAGGAGGAGCATTATGGGCTCTTGCCAATATAAAAAGGGAGGAGTTGGAATTTTATATAAGTCGTCCTTAGATCTTCAGACAGCGCAAACGCACAGGGACGAAGAGGGGAGGTACATTGCATTGAATGGAAAAGTAAAGTCCCGAGCTTTCTGTCTGCTCAGTTTATCACCCAATGAAAATCAGATACATTTTTGCAACATCCTTTTTGATTTTCTGGAAGGTTGGAAGACGGGTTTATTAATATGTGGGGGTGATTTTAAACGTCTGACCACGCTATGGATTGGGATTCAATGAGACAGGGCGCAATCCCCCCTCCCCACCCAACTAACCTGGCGAGAGAGGGAGTTCCCAACCTCCTAAAGATCAATCATCTCATTGACACGTGGCGCAGAATGCATCCCCAGGAGAAAGCGTTCACTTTTTAACCACACCCAACAATTGACATATTCACGAATAGACTACATATTTATAGAAGTGGCATATGAATACATTGCACAAGGGGCGGCCATTGAGATGAAATGTGCACACTGACACTCAACCAAGGTCCCCCCGCTCCAACAGAGCATAGGTGGATTTGTAATGACACCCTTTATAAAGACCCCCAGTTCCGAGGAACACTCGCTAAGGAAATCGAGAACTATTTTTTTCAAATGACACAGGGGAACAACACTAAACACGGACTGGGAGGCGGCCAAAGCCACAATCCGGGGAGTGCTAATAGCAGAGGGGGCATTTAGAAATAGAACCAGAGTGAGGAGAGCACTAGCGCTCAAAGATGAAATCAGGGAGAAGGAAATGTCTCTCCGGTCTCACCCTAATGACAGAGAGGAAACCCTGGCACATACAAGATTACTTCGGAAGGAGCTGGGCGATAGATGGCAGAACAATGCCCTGACAGTTGCAACATTTAAAGCAGAAATTCTATGAGAAAGGCGACAAAAGGCCCACACAATGTTGGCTACACGCCTACGAACACAAAGGGCAAACAGGGCAGTACCCATAGTAAAAGATGAAAAGGGGAAAGAGGTGCTTAACCCCAGTGAGAGCCCCAGACCCTTCTCCCGTTTTTATGAGACTTTGAACACAGTGGAGGAGGGTGGAGCAGAGGGGGACATCACGCAATACTTGTCGAGGTTCCCTTGCGCCTCTATACCTTACTTAAGACAGGGGATGATGAACAGCCCAATAACGATTGAGGAAGTCCAAAACACCATTTCAAAACTGAAGGCAGACTCGGCACCAGGTGTTAGGCAGAATCCTGTGCAGTGCCCTTAGGGACCACTACACACAATTAAGACTACAGGTGGCAATACAAGTTTTACCGTTGGAACAAGCCTGTACTACTATGTCAGAGTGGTAGCAGTGGCGGAGCAGCCAGGCTCATCTCAAGAGTATATGAGCATTAGCAGAGATTGCACAAAGGGACCACAATTACTGTGACTCAAGCAAACACTGACTCAAGGTTTCATGTAGAAAAATAGAAGTACATTTATTTTTAAACCAATCGTTATAAACACAACACTTCTATTAAACTTCAATAAAAACCACACGTTAAATATACTACAACTAACCAATTCACTTTGTACAGTAAGTCTCAAGGTAAGTACCCTGTGTTTGAATGAACCGGTGTTATGAGCAAAACACGTTACCACAAATACTATTGCTATCACTTTTTGACAGTTCGGTCTACTAAACAAACACGTATCCGTGGCATGAAATGCTACCGGGGCAAAAACACACTTAGCACCTGAGATACCCAGAGGGCGTGGAGGCAAAAATCACAGGCAATATTTTGGTTAGGCAGGCAGAATCGAGAAACACTCAGAGACAGGAGGTCAAAAGTCAAAGGGCCGGAGCCAGGGTCGAAAGACACCGGGGCCAGTTGCCGAAGATCACACGGTCAGACAGTTCACAATTCAACGTAGCCAAAAGTACTTCGATATTGTCAATGTTCGGAAGCAAAAGTTATAAGGAGGGGGGGGGGAGACAAGGGCAAGCCTTGGAAATGAAGAAGAAAGGGATTCACCCAGTTTCCTCAACAGAACATAGTACCTTGTGCCAGTGGTGCAGCTAGTGCCCTGGCAGTTGTTCCTGTTGGTTTCCAACAGACCCACGATTCCTGGAGCTTTGTTGTGAAGGAGGACATCTGAAGGGGGTCTGCACCACATAGGGATGAAGCCGGCAGCAGCGACAAGGAATAAAAGGTGCACTCCTTAAAAACAGGAGAGGCTCTTCGGGTGGCTATCCGGACCACTACAGCAGTGTGCAGCGATTTCGACCACGGAAGAGGATCCTCTGGCTGTAGAAGATGAGCTGGTTATCCCCACCAAGCTCAAGGGAAGAAGACTCCATACTGGATCTTCTCTGAATCGTTGAAGGGCAGATCGCTCAGGACTGCAGCAGGGCTTCACCGGGATGGGGTAGTTGCAGCAGCTGTCGTTCTCTCTGCTTCTCTTCGGTTCCTTGTAGTTCCAGTGGCGACTCTCTGACTTCTAGCCCAAGAGACCTGCCTTTTATGCGAAACCCCCCCCATTCACACAGCCTGGCTGTCAATCACCCAGCAGGGGGGTTGTCCAGCCCGGACAACTACCCTGCCCAATCATGAGAAAGTGCAACTTGGGTTTCCTAGGATACCCTGTACAGGTTGTGACTACACCCCTCCCTCACATTCAGCCCACCTAGACACCCAGGCACCTTGAGGAGGGCTTCTGGGCAGAAGCCTGCCAAAAGACCGTGAACAAAGAAGGCAAACCTAGTTTGCCACGCAAAGTAAAACACAAGAAGGACTTTAACAAAAAGAAATGGTGAATAAACCCAACCGGAGCCAAGAGAAAGACGATTTGGTCAAGCAGGTTTATGTTTGAGGCTAATATAATAGCCAAGAACAGTACCACATTTATCTAATATCGCAGTAGAAAAGTTAGGGTAGATACCACTGCCACCAGCCAAGTCTAAATGTTAAAAGAGCGATACAATGCTCTAGGAGGTACAGATACAAAGGGATACAAATTAACCCTTTCAAGTACTCCATGGAAGATGGGTGTACTGGATCTGTGGTAGATTGACTAAGTAAAGTTAATGGTAACTTTACCCTTTTCTGGGGGACAGTAGTCGCCTCAGGAGTGGAGGGAAGTCTCAAAGACAACCCTGTGTCACGGCACTGAAGGTGCTGCGTGACACAAAAAGAAGGGGGCTACTGAAGTGGTGTACTTCAGAGTCCACAATCACAAAAACAGATGGAAACACGTAGCAAAACACAGGTCAGAGTGGGGGAAAAGCTCTCTCTTACCAAGTGGAAAAAAGAAACTCTAGAAGTCTAGCAAAGCTGCTGGGGGACTCACTAGGTGAGGGAAATTAGCCATAAGGAACAAGTTACTTACCTGTAACTGTTGGTCTCCAGCATGGGTCTGGCATGGATTCACATGCTCATGAATATTCCCCGTCGTCAGGCTGGGAATCCTCGGTAAAGAAAAAACCAGTATCAGTTTCGTTAATGATCTGTCTTTCGTAGTAATAACCAATCACTGGTCTCTGCGTCATACTGACCACAGCCAATGACTGCCCTCTACCTAAGCACCGCCTCTGGCAGCCATCTTCAGATTTGGAAGCACGTGAAGTGGCAGTATGACCAAGTGAAGAGCCGCAGAGGGGTAGGCGGGAGGGTTCGCATGTGAATCCATGCCAGACCCATGCTGGAGAACAACAGTTACAGGTAAGTAACTTGTTCCTTCTCCAGCATGGGGTCTGGCATGGATTCACATGCTCATGAATAAAGAATACATAGCAGTACACACATGCACAACCACGGGAGGTGGCAAGGCTCAACATTAAGTATTACATAAA
This sequence comes from Ambystoma mexicanum, assembly GCF_040938575.1. Classification (NCBI taxonomy): domain Eukaryota; kingdom Metazoa; phylum Chordata; class Amphibia; order Caudata; family Ambystomatidae; genus Ambystoma; species Ambystoma mexicanum. The sequence continues at coordinate 250,324,720 of NC_090939.1, forward strand.
CTCAACATTAAGCAACTGTTACCTCCTCACCAGGCCCACCTTCAGGCGAACAGGTTGCGCAGCACTGCTTGGCCGACCCTGGACTCCACCCTGGAATCCCGGTCGACGCAGTAGAATTTCGTGAAGGTGTGCGTCGACCTCCACGTAGCAGCCCTGCATATGTCCAGCAGGGGCACACCAGATAGGAACGCCGTGGTAGCTGCGATCGCTCTGGTGGAATGGGCTCTCGGACGGCCAGGCAGCGGTCGGTTTGCCAACCGTTGACAGTAAATGATACAGCCGGAGAGCCATCTGGAAATGGAAGCCTTCGAGAGAGCCTGCCCCTGATTGACAGGTCCAAAGTTCACAAAGAGTTGTGACGTCTTGCGAAAACACTTCGTGCGGTCTACGTAGAACTTCAGCGCTCTAGCCACATCCAGTGAGTGCAAAGTTCTCTCAGCCGGCGACGGGAAGAACACAGGCAACACCAAGGGTTCGTTGAGATGGAAGTCCGACGGTACCTTGGGCATGAAGGAGGGGTGCGTCCTGAGCACTACCCTCGTGTCGTGAAAAGTCAAGTACGGGGTCTTGCAGGAAAGGGCCTGGATCTCCCCCACTCGTCGTGCGGAGGTGATGGCCACAAGAAACGCTGTTTTCCACAACAGAAATTTCAACGGAGCAGAGTGCAGAGGCTCGAACGGAGGTCCCATGAGCTTGGTCAGCACCACGTTGAGCTCCCACGCCGGGGCCGGAGCCTTCACCGGCGGGAACGATCTGAACAGTCCCTTCATGAACTCTTTCACCAGACGATGAGACCACAAGGACGTCCGCCCCGTGGTTCTGGTGTATCGGGAGATCGCAGCAAGATGAATCTTGATGGACGCGTGTGTCAGTCCAGCTTTGGCCAGCGTCAGCAGGTACGGCAGTACTTGGGGAGCCGTAATCCGTAGAGGGTTAATCTTCTGTGCGTGGCACCAGACAGAGAACCTCTTCCATTTGTGTCCGTAGCATTTAAGAGTCGAGGACGCCCTGGCCTTTGCAAGAACCTCTCTGCAGTCGGCCGGTATGTCGTATCCTCCGGAACTCTAGCGCTGCAGGAGCCAGGCCTGCAAGTTCAGCGATTTCGGGTCGTGGTGGAGGATGGCGCCTCCTTCCCTGGAGTAGATCCGCGTCCACCGGCAGCTTGATTGGCAGGGACGCTGACAAGTCCAGAAGGTCCGGGAACCATATCTGCCTCGGCCACGCAGGTGCGACGAGGATCATCCTGCACCGTGACCTCTTGAGCTGGTTGACGAGCCGGATTAGCAGTGGCAAAGGAGGGAACGCGTAGAGGAACAGGCCCTCCCAGGGGAACGAGAAAGCATCGCCCATGCTCCTCGCCTGGGGAAACCTGCTGGTGAACCTCAGGCACTTGGAGTTCGTCGCTGTCGCGAACAGGTCGATCTGGGGTGTGCCCCACCGTCGGAAGAGGCGATCCACTAGATCCTGCCGTAGCTCCCACTCGTGGCACGAGCGCAGCTCCCTGCTGAGCGAGTCGGCGATGGTGTTTTTTATCCCTGCCAGATGAAACGGCACCAGAAACATCCTTTGGGCGACGGCCCAATGCCACAGGTCCTGCGCCTCCTTGGACAGTGCTGGGGACCTGGTTCCGCCCTGTTTCCTGATGTAAAACATGGTGGTGGTGTTGTCGGTGAAGATCCTCACCACCTTGCCCTTGAGGGACGGAAGGAAGGACCTGAGGGCCCAAAACACTCCACGGAGCTCCAGGACGTTGATATGTAGGGATTTCTCCGTCGGGAGCCAAAGGCCTCTTGCGTGCAGATTTTCGGTGTGCGCTCCCCACCCTTCCAGGGAGGCATCCGTGGTCACTGTCTCCTGGTGGGCTGGGGTCTGGAAGTCCATGCCCGCCGTCAGATGCGCGCGGGTGCCCCACCACCGGATCGCTCGTCGGAAACTCTCGTCGAGTGTGATCCTTTCCTCGAAGCTGCCCGTCGTTTGGATCCAGCGCGCGTCCAGGAACTCCTGCAACGGGCGCATCCGGAGCCTGCACATGGGAATGAGGTAGATGCAGGAAGACATCATTCCGAGGAGGGACTTGATGGACCTCACCTTGGCCGCGTCGGCCACCAACATCCGCTGCACCTTGCCCAGGATGGTCCTGGTCCTCTCCTCCGACGGGGAGGCCAGAAGGGACACTGTGTTGAGCCTCACTCCCAGAAACAGAGCGTCTTGCGCGGGTACCAGGTGGGATTTGGCGTAGTTCACGGAGAATCCCAAGTCCGTGAGAAGTTGGAAGGTCCTTGCCGTGTGAACCACGGCGAGCTCCCTCGTCTTGGCTCGGATGAGCCAGTCGTCCAGGTAGGGGTAGACGTGGATCCCTTTGCGGCGCAGCTGCGCCGCCACCGGTGCGAGGCACTTGGTGAACACCCTGGGTGCCGACCGTTGTCCGAAAGGGAGGGCTTTGAACTGGTAATGACGCCCTTGGACCACAAACCTGAGGAATTTTCGGTGCCCCTTTAGGATGGGAATATGGAAGTAGGCATCCTCCAAATCCAACGACGACAGGAAGTCTCCTTCCTCCAGCTGACCCAGGACGTGCTGGAGGGTGACCATCCGGAACTTTTGCGCCTTGATGAACTTGTTCAGACGTCGCAGGTCCAGGATGGGGCGCCATCCCCCCCATCTTCTTCTTCACGAGGAAGTATCTCGAGTAAACTCCGGAGCCCCGAAGCCTCTTTGGGACGAGTTCGATGGCGCCCTTCCTGAGCATCGCCTTTACCTCCAGGAGAAGTTGAGGGACGTGAAGTTCTTTCCTGGCCACGGGGGGGACGCGCGGACACCTTCTTCGAAACTCGAGCGCGTGGCCCCGGGCCAAGGCGTCCAGCACCCAACGGTCGGTGGAGATGGACTCCCACACGCTGACGAAGCTCGCCAGCCGGCCTCCCACCGGGGTGCTTCGGTGGGGGCCCGACCCCACAGCCGGTTCAATCCTGCTTCGACGAGGCTTTGCCGCCTTGACCTCCTTGGCGACGACGGCGGGGTCCGCCAGACTTGCCTCGTCCTCTGTAAGCCTCTTGAGACGACGAGCGGGCCGCTTGACGGTAGGTGGAGAAACCGCCGCCGGAACCTTTGGAGGCGCCCTTGCCTCCGCTGCTCCGAAAGGGCGTCCGTCGTTGTTGCAGAACTCCAAGGGCCCGGGCCGTCTCGGTGTCCGCTTTAATGGCCTGAAGGGAGTCGTCCACTGTTTTCCCCAACAGGTTGTTCCCATCGAAGGGCATGTCCAGGACTCTGGTCTGAACGTCTTGACGGAAGTCCGTAGCCTTGAGCCATCCACGCCGCCTAAGGCAAACGCCGTTGCCCAACTGGCGGAACCCAGTGTCGGCGATGTCCGTCGCAACGGTAATGGCGTGGTCCGAAGCCACCTCACCTTCCTGCAGGATCTCCAGGGCCTCTGCCCTCTTATCGTCCGGCAAGAAGTCCAGCAGGGGAGCCAGTTTGTACCAGAGCTCCCTGTCGTAGCGGGCCACGATAGCCAAGGCGTTGGCCGCTTTAATCGTCGTCGCTGCAGACGAGATGACACTGCGTCCCATAGCGTCCAATTTCTTTCCCTCGCCGTCCGGTGGGGGAAGTCGATGTGGAGGCCGCACCCCCCCCCCCGCTTTTTTCCTGGCCGCCGCGGAGACAACGGAGTCCGGGGTAGGCTGCGCCCGGAGGCACAGGGGGGCCGTGTCCGGGACCCGGTACTTTTTCTCGTACCGGTCTCTTCTAGCTGGCGTCGTGGAAGGGTTCTTGAGGAGGGTGAGGCCCTCATCCCAAATGTCGTCCAATAGAGGCACTGCGAGGACCGTCTTCCTCTAGGCCTCGCGCCGCTGATAAAGGAAACCTTCCTTCTTCTCCTCAGGGCAGAGTTGGAAAAGCTCGGATGCCCTGGTGATCATGGAGTGGAACGATCCAATCTCGTCGGGCGGAGAAGCCCTGGTGGGAGGCGACGACGGTACATCCTCGTCGTATACCTCGTCGTCCGTACCCGTCGCTGCCGTGTCAGTCCCCGTATCATCCGCTCGGGTGGACGGGGAGGAGGGCTGGAAGGGGCGTGACGGCTGAAAAGGAGGCGGAGGGTGGATCCTTCTTTTCTTGGTAGGGGGAACACCAGAAGGTCCCGGTTCTGGGTCCCCCGACGGGAGAGGTAGTCTGAGCATAAGGACTGTATAGCCAACAAAATGGCCGCCGAGTTGTCTCGCGGCGCTGGCAGAGGGGAATCCGGCGGGCGATCAGGGGCCCCGTCGGTACCCTCGACGATGTCGTCGTCACCTGCGTCGGGATCCATCCCGACGGGCCGGTCTTCTTCCACGCCGAGGCCGTGGCTTAAGACCTCGACCAGCTCCTCCTCCGAGGTTGAGGCCGAATCTATGACGACGCCCTGCCCCCCTTTTTCTTCCCCACGGGGGATTTCACGGGGGTCCTATCGATGGGCACAAAAGAGGACTCCCTCCGAGGTGGCATGGAGACTCTGAGCCCCGAGGTCGCCACCACTGGTGTAGCCTCCACAGGCTGAGCCAGGGCCGCCGCGACAGCTTCGATAGAGGGCTTGGCTGGATGGATTAAGGCCTTCACCACCTTAGGTGCGCTCACCGCCTTATCCTTGGGGGGGGGGGGGACACTGCCTCGCTCCCCCTCCGCCTTCGAGCTCGACCGGGGCCTCTCCAGGAGCCTCGCCGGGTGCTCGGCCTTCCTCTTACCCGACCCAGAGCGTTGGCTTGTGGTTGATGGTGCCGGGGAGGGTGCGCCCAGCCTGGCGCCCGTAGAGCCCGACCGTTCGGCGCTCCCGGTGCAAGCGGACTCGCGGTGCTTGGCCTTATGTTGGACCCCCGTCGCCGGGGCGTCCTCAAAGGTCTTAGAAGACCGCTCGGATTTCTTCCTCTTCTTCTCGCCGGACGGCCTCTTCCCTTCCAGCCAGTTGGCGAGACGTTGATGGCGGTCCTTCATGGTCCGCTCCGACATGTTGCCGCAAAACGCACAGTCCCTCTCCACGTGCGTCTTGTCCTCATGTAGGCAGTAAAGACAAAAAGAGTGTTCGTCCTCCTTGAAGACGTTCTGCAGCTGGCATCCAGGGCAGACCCTGAACAGCTTTCCGGGCGTCGAGCTTCCCTTCTCCTGGGCCCTGACCGGGCCTGAGAAACCTCTGGAGTCCTCCAAAAGCGTAGCTCGACGAAATCTTCACCCTTGAGGGGCGCAGACGAATCCGACACGGGTCCCCGTTAATCGGATGGAGAGTCGGTGGAGCTTGAGGCTCTTTTGACCGAAAAAACGAAGTTTTTGAGAAAAAACGTGAAAAAAATAGTACTAACGCTCGAGAGCAATAGCACGAGGATCCTGTCATGACCACTGCTTCCAAGGAGTCAGGACCAACCCAACACCCTTGGAAGCAGGCTCATAACATATACCATCGGCGCCAGCCAGTCCCAATGGGGACCTTTTGGACCCTGTCCTGGCACCGGTGGTGCCAGGCTCATAAAATGGACCAGTCCCGGCACAGGAAGCGCCGGGCTCATAACAAGTGTGAAAGTGCTTGGGTGGACCTACCTGCAGCAGACCATGCTGCTTACTTACCAGCAGAATGATGTTTCATTCTCTTCTGGCAGGGACTACTTTTTCTTCTGGGTGGGGCAGGCACCACTCCCTGGATCATTGATGCTGGAATCCTTCTGGAAGCAGGAACTCTTTTTTCCTGGGCGAGGCTGAAGAAGGACACCTAAGCACTCCTGTGGGCTATTTAAACCACACCCGATTGGTGCAACGTGCTTCGCGTTATTCTGCATCTTCAGCAGGACGCTCACCGTGTCAGCTCCAGGGAATCTTCAGCTCCGGATCCTGTGAATAAGAAAATTACCTGCTGGAACCAATCTGCAGTCTTCAGCAACTCCTGCAAAAACAAAAGGCACAGGTTAGGCAAAAGCAAGGTTGGCGCTTCAACTTACCCGATCCATCGGCAGCATCCAAGGAGTTTTTTCTGCATTTCTCGTCCGGCATCGGGCCTGCAAAGACAAAGAACATTGGTTACTAACGCTTAGTTGCAAAACGACTTACCTGCATTACGCTCGCCTCAACTCTGCTCGCGCCGCATTCCATTACCTGTAAAGACAAAAAGAGACATTAAGGTGCATTCTACAGCCCTAGAGCAGCCTTTCTTCTTACGTGCCATCCTATTCTCCATCTTCTTGCTTTATTCCTTGCCACGAACCGGGAGGGCATCTTCTTTGGCATCGGCAGCAACTGAAAAGGAAAAAGACAGACATTATAAGAGAGCAATCTAAAAAGAACTTTAATACTTACAAGTCACGCTCGTGCAGCAAACGGCGGCATCGCTCTCAAATCACCCTCTGCAATCAAGAGGCTGAACTCCAATCCAGTGAAGTAACCGGACCCAGCGCCCCTGCACAAGACGCAGGATGGAGAGCCCGGCATTCACCTATTTAAGGTGAGCGCGACTACAACCCAGTACCACGGGGAGAGAGGGAGAGAGGGGCTTGGAACTTCTCCCAGCCTTCCAGCCACTAATACCTAGATTTTCTACTTGCAGACACCTCACCCTTCGGGTCAAATTTTCAGTGAAGAAGGGGCCTAATCCGGGAGCCAAACGAATCCTACGCCTAACGCTGAAGACGGTTTCACCGCCCAGTCAAGACCCGCGCCTCCGAGGGAATCAGGTGAGCGTTACAGATCCCAACACATGAACGTGCAGTAAAAATCTGAAGATGGCTGCCAGAGGCGGTGCTTAGGTAGAGGGCAGTCATTGGCTGTGGTCAGTATGATGCAGAGACCAGTGATTGGTTATTACTACGAAAGACAGATCAGAAACGAAACTGATACTGGTTTTTTCTTTACCGAGGATTCCCAGCCTGACGACGGGGAATATTCATGAGCATGTGAATCCATGCCAGACCCCATGCTGGAGAAATGAGAATTCTCCCCAACACCAGGGCAAGATGGTTTACACCGGCCTTTTATAAAGCTTATAGCAATTCTCTAGCGCCCTGTTTAGTGAAACCCTTTAATAAGATTTTAGAAACTGGTCAAGCCCCAGCATCATTTACAGAATTCAAGATTATAGTCATACCAAAGGAAGGCAAGGACTTAACAGAATGTGCTTTGTATTGCCCAATATCACTTACAAACGTTGATGCCAAAGTATACACAAGTGTTCTGGCCTGCCATCTTGCCCAGATAACACTGCTACTAATACACACTGACCAGGTTGGATATGTGAAGGGTAGACAAGGTGCGGACAATGGGCCCGATCACGACTATGGCGGCAACGCCGGCAGTATTAATGCGGTGGTATTAGTATTAATGCGGTGGTATTAGCCCTGCCGCCGAACTCCCCGGTACTAATAGCGCCGGATCACGAGTTTCCCGAATGGGCTCAATGGGGAATTACATTACCGCCAAACTCGTGATCCGGCGCTATTAGCACCGGGGAGTTCGGCGGTAATGTAATTCCCCATTGAGCCCATTCGGGAATGCCCCATTCCCCATTGGGCTCAATGGGGAAAATTTGCACTCTTACCGCCGGCAGGTTTCCCGCCGGCGGTAATAGCACGCATTTCCGGCGGATTTCCCCCCATCTCAGAGCTGGGGCGAAATCCGCCGAAGTCCTGATTTGGCGGACCCTTAAATCCGGCAGTAATAGCGTGACCGCCAGATTGAAGGGTTACCGCCAAAGTCGTGATCAGGCCCAATGTCTGCAAAACCTTTGAGTTGATAGCTTCCATTAATGAATGTGATGACTGCCCCACCTCAATGTCTATCGACGCGGAGAAGGCATTCGGCAGGGTCGGGTGGCCTTTCTTGCGTGCAGCAATGCAGTGGGTAAGGCTGAGCCGGCCAACACTGGGAGATAGGAGCACTGGCTTTATATGGCGAGGCTATAGCTAAAGTGGTGGTTAATGGCATTGCAAAGTCCTTCTCCCAGTCACAAGGCACTGGACAGGGCTGCCCCCGGTCGCCTCTTGTTTGTTTTGTTTTAAGAGCCCCTGGAGCAAGCAATCCGAACAAACACCAAAATACAAAGGCTGGTTAGGTCAGGGCAGGAGTACAAATTGGCGTTATTCGCTGATGATATTTTGGCATTTATCACTGAGCCAGCAGAGTCAATTCCTGCCCTCTTGGCTATAGAATATGGCGCCCTGTCTGGTTTTCATGCTAGCTTGAATAAAACAGTTGCCCTGACACTGCAGCATTATCATGCTCTCCCAAATCATTTAGCAGCAGACTGAGGATTCCAATTGCAAGCTGAGTGAATGAAATATTTGGGCGTTTAAATTACAAAAGATCTGTCGAATCTGTTCCGTGCAAAACTATAGACCCTTATGGAACACCATCCAATCAGATCCGACAAGGTGATCTAAATTAACACGCTCCTGGGCGACCAGATTCACATTGATTAAGGTGAACATTCTACCAAGGCAACTGTTCCTCTTTCAAGCGCTACCGGTGGTTATCCCAGAAGCATTTTACACAGAACAAGTTACTTACAAACTGTAACGGTCTTTCGATTGGATGTTCCTCCCACGTATTCCTAATCTTACGATATTCATATACCAGCTCTGCTGTTTTGGAATTTTTTTTTTTCACCAGAGGGCGCTGTGTTCGAGGCTGCGGAGTCTAAGTCTATTGAGAGCCGCCGTCAGGCGTCGACAATATCCGCTGTATAAAGTGCTCGAGCAGCGCCCGTCACCTCAGTTCTGTTTTCACGGTGTCCATGGTAGCATCAGCTGATAAGGTTTAAAGTCTTCAGGCTCTTAAGGAAGTTAGAGTGCAACTGGCGTAAACTGTACAGAGGGGTAGGTTGGAAGGGTCGATGAGGAATACGTGGGAGGAAAATCCAATCGAAAGAACGTTACAGTTTGTAAGTCACTTGTTCTTCGAATGGGTTGTGTCCTCCCACGTATTCCTCATCTTATGACAGACTCCCATACCAGTGGTAATTTTGGAGGTGCGAGTACTAGAAATTTTAATTATGGACTGAATGAAGGACAGCTTTTGCAAATAGTCCTTGATAGGAAGTAGAGTCCAAGCAGTTATGCTTTACAAAGGTGTGCACGGACGACAAGGTGGCCGCAGCACAAATATCCTGCACCGGGACACCCCTCTGAAGAGCCATGGAAGTTGCCATGCCTCTGGTTGAATGAGCCCTTAATCCATCTGGAAGCTCTTTCCCAGCTTATTTGTAGCATTCAGAAATTGCTAGAATTATCCATCTGGATAGAGTTTGTTTACAAACTGCAAGGCCCAATTTGTGCCCAGTATACCCAACAAATAGTTGGTCACATTGTCGAAGATTTGCCAATCTGGAAATGTAGAAACTGAGAGTCCTTTTTGGGTCCAGTCTATGCAATCTTTCCTCTTCCTTACTCGCGTGAGGCAGAGGATAAAAGGAAGGTAAGACAATTTGTTGTGACAGATGAAAATCAGAAACTATTTTAGGCAAGAAAGATGGTTTGACTTTTAGACTAACCTTATCCCTATGGAAAATGGTGTGAGGAGGCTTACAAGACAGTGCCTGCAAATCACTTACCCTGCGGGATGATGTTATAGCCACTAACAGACTTGTCTTAAGAGTGAGAAGTCTTAATGGGCAAGAATGTAAAGGTTCGAAAGGGGCACATATGAGACATTTTAAGACTAGATTTGTTTTTCCACTTTGTATTTATTAAGCATTTCAAATATCAACATTCACATCAGTAAACATCTGACGGAAATCGAAGAACATTCCCAACAGATAAAACACTTAATGCCCCCTTTTCCCCTTCCCCCCCCGCCCAACCCTTACAGTACTCCCTACCCCCCAAAGAAAAAGCTACACAGGATTCATCAAGTAAAAAAGAAACAAAACGTGCACGAGAGTTAGAGCAAAGGACTTATCTACAAACCCATCTCTAGCGGCAAGGTCCCAGAAAAACACTAAAATTCAGGTGACATTTAAATACTAGCCACCCCCTCCCATCTTCGAGCCCCATTCAGAGCCTGAGAATTTTAGAGCATTTAACAGCACAATCGTCCATTCCTGTAAGAAAGAAGACATGCTATCATTGGCTATAGCCGCAAGTTTCTCATAAGTGAAAATTACCAGTTTATTAAACCATTCTGCTTTTGTTGGGGCCTGAGGACTTTTCCATTTCTGGGCTAGGGCCATTCTCCCAGCTCTCAACATCGCTCCCGCCACCCTAGAGAAATACAACTCCTCACACTCAGGCTTGGGAGTACCCAAAAGGAGCTCCATGGGGTGAAGGGAAGGGCACGTTCCCAAGATGTCCTTAATCCAGCTAAGCAACTCCGCCCAGTAGACCTGAATAACTAGGCACTCCCACCACATGTGGAATCATGTTCCTCTGCTAGCACAAGCCCTGGGAGACACAGGGGTCACACTAGGAAACATTTGGGACAAAATGACAGGGGGGGAGGTAGGGGGGGCTTGGTGCCAAGAATGGAGAATCTTAAAAATATGCTCCATGGCTGCAGTATACAGCTTCCCCCCGAAAGTTGCCCTAAAAACAGACTCCCATGCGTGATCATCAAGGGCCACGCCCATCCTCTCCTCATATGCACGTTTAAACGCTTGCCTGCCCTCTAAATTAGTTGAAACCAGGACGCTGTAAATTTTGGAGAGAGACCCCTTCCTGGACTTGGCCTCCACAAAAAAATGTCAATGGGAGTCAGAGGACAGGAGAGGGGAGGGGAGGCACCCAATGTTCCTGGGTAAGAATGCCCTTAAGCCGCAGATAGTCAAAGATAGAAACCGGTTTCTCCGGCAACACTTCCGATAATTGGGCAAATTCAATAAAACCAACCTGGTTAAACAGCTGTGCAGCCCTCTTCATCCCCTGGTCCGACCACGACTGCGTCTCACGAAAACCTCTAGTCCCCAAATTGAACGGGGAATCGCACAAGGAAGACAAGGGGGAGGGCCATGAAGAGAGTAGCCTGTTGTCCCTATTCAGCTTCCGTAGTGCCCAAAGAACCAAAAGAAGTGGATGGGATTTAGCAATCGCTGGTAAGGAACGTGGAGAGGCCCAGAGGAAGTCCCTGACCTTATACGTCAGGGACTAGACGTATGTGCAGTACGTCATAAGGTCATCCTTTAGATGCTCTAGCATCACCCGCAGCTGAGCTGCTTTGTAATACAGTTTAAAGTCCGATAGGCCAAACCCTCAGAGCGCCTTTGGAAGGGACAAGGTATCGAATTTCACTCTGGCTCTCTTGTCACCCCACACGAAACGAAGAAGATGAAATCGAAGAGATTCGAAGAAAGAGTCCGGAATGATACAGGGAAGAGACGAAATGAGATAAAGAAGCCGGGGAGTATATTCATTTTCACAGAGACCATACGCCCGAACCAGGAAAGTATGAGAGGAGCCCATTTAACCAAATCATCTAAAATCCTGGCCTGCAGGGGAAGGAAATTCAACTCGTAAATCTTACCCAGATACCTAGTACTAACGCTCTCTACCCTCATCCCGAACACCTCTGTTCTGCCACTAATCTCTTGGTCCAGCCTACCCATAGGCATAATGCAGGATTTGGATACATTAATTTTAAAGCCAAGAGAACGCCCCAAAACCACGAATTAAATTTAACAACCGTGGAAGGGAGTCGTAAATTCCAGTCAGATACACCAAGATATCGTCCGTGAAGAGAGAGAGTTTAAATTCGCAATCCCCACACCGTACCCCCGTCACCTCTCCGTCATTTCTAATCGCGATGGCGAAAGGCTCCATAGCCGGAGCATACAAAAGGGGGGGAAAGAGGGCATCCCTGGCGAGTTCCTCTAAAAAGCGCAAAGCCCAGAGAAGTACAACCGTTAACTAGTACCCACGCGGAGGGACCATTATACAGGACTGTAACCCACCCACAAAGTCTGCCACCGAAACCCATCTTGCGGAGCACTTTCCCCATATGTAGCCACTCCACGCGGTCAAAGGCCTTTTCAGAGTCCAGCGAGAGGAGGTAAGCCTCCGACTCCCACTTGGACACCTCATACTTAAGGCCCAAAGTTTTCCTAATATTGTTCGAGCCCTGACGTCCGGGGACAAAGCCTACCTTATCTCCGTGGACCAAAGAGGGGAGAAATTTACACAGCCTATTCGCTAAGAGTTTAGCTAATATTTTAACATCAATATTACGAAGGGAAATGGGCCTGTAGGACTGACAGAGCAAAGGGTCCTTCCCTTCCTTTGGGATAACCACAATGAGAGCGACATCATGGAAGGGGGATGCAACCAGTGTCCAATGCGCTATTATACACCTCAGCTAAAAAAGGAGCCAGCATGGATCAGAATGTTTTGAAGAATCGGACAGTGAACCCATCATCCCCTGGAGCTGTACCACTCTTCAAAGAAGAAATAGCATCAGTCACTTCCTGGGATGAGATGGGAAGCTCCAAAGAAGCAGAACCCTCTCGATCGAGACAAGGGATTGGGAGAGAATCAAAGAACCGGTCCACTTCAGATCCATCCCCAGTGTATTCCGAGGTATAACGTTTTTCGTAATATTGTTTAAACTGTTCTGCTATTTGGTTGTCACCTACCAGTTTTTCACCCGCCTGACCAGCAATAAAATTAACTCGCCTACTTTTATGAAGTTCCCTCAGCCTCCAGGCCAGAATCCTGTCCTTCTCCCCTTTCTCCATATAGCGCTGCTTCAGAAACGCAAGCTTTTTCTCCGTCTGACCAACAAGGAGGGCGGACAACTTTGCCCTAAGATTTTGGAGTTTCTCATGCTCATCTGCGATCTCAATTTACCCCCCGGTTGGATAGCAAAAATCGGCTCCCTCAACTTGAGCTCCTCTCTAGGCCGGTCCTTCTTTCTCCTAGCTCCCATCTCCATTAGAACACCTCTGACTGTGGCCTTAAACGCGTCCCAAACACCTCTAATTTACCCTTCCCCAGTGTCATTTAAAAGAAAAAATTCAGTGATAGAGGCTAAAAGGGACTGCCGCAGTTCCCTATCCATTAACAAGGTGTTGTTGCATATCCACCGTGATTTGCTCCGGGCCACCGGGGGGACACCCAAGTTAACTCGAACTAGGTCGTGGTCAGACCATGGGATAGTCTCTACACCGAAATCAGAAATGTGTTCACGGGTCGAGACGTCTACAAACACATAGTCGATCCTAGAAAAAGATTGGTGCACTGTGGAATAATAAGTATAGAGAGGATCTCGGCTGCTACCAGCGGGATGTGCATCAACTAAGCCCAGTTCCTCATTTACACGGCGGAAGGAGTCCGCCAACTTCATCTGGGACCTAAGATCGGGGCGTGGCTTGGAGGATTTCCTGTCTCTATCTGGGTACAGAACCATGTTAAAATCTCCCCCACTATTAACGCCCCTTCTGCAAATTCTGATTTCCCCCCCATCACCTGCCAAAAAACATCCTGCCCTTCGTTAGGGGCATACACTCCCACAAAAGTGAAAAGACTACCCTTCACCTCTCTCAACCATAATATAGCGCCCTTCCGGATCAGCTCTATGGGCTCTGGGAGAGAAGTGCGCATTCGGAGAAACCAAGAGCACAACCCCTCGCCTCTTTGCCCCATATGAGGACCGGAACATTTGCTGGATAGCTTTAGACGAGAGTAGGTTCCTTCCCCCTAACCCAATGGGACTCTTGCACAAAGAGAAAATGAAGTTTTAACCTCACGACCTCCATCAACACCAAAGACCTCTTAGTCGGAGAATTCGAGCCTCGCCCATTCAGGGACCCCACCGACAAGGGCTGAACAGAGTCACCCATTGGAAAAGCCAAATGACTCATTCGCCTCCTGCTGGAGGCCTTCGTGCGAACCCTGCCCCAAGTCCTCAGTGCAGACAAGTAAATAAACATGTTGAATCCTACAATCATGATAGCTCCAAACCCCCCCCAAACCACCTCCCCTCCAGACCCAACTCGCCACCCAGCCCCCCCCCCTCCAACACCCCTCTCAACATTTGAGCGCCTGAAAGGACTGCGACATACGACTGTCGAGCCCCCAGACCACCATGGATCGCCCCCCTGGGCGAGAAATCCCTCTAAACACAGTATTCTGAGCCTCCCCGCTGCAAACAAAAAAAAGCGAGAATTCAATCAAACATTCAATCAAAAATAGAATCCAAAATTCCAGCCTGGCCCAACAACCATTAACTCATTCCAAGGACGTTTCAGCAGATATGACGATGAGAACTCTGCTTCCCATTTATGCCGTTGGCTGCCCCATAGAGGGCAGCGTTATCTTTCTGTACTTCCTATGTCCTCGGACACACCGCCGCCCCAAAAACTCTGAGGATTCTTTTTGACGACCTCAGTCAGACCCTTCACCCACTTTAACATGCTCCACGGGAGGGTAGCTCAGCAGCTCACTTATCACTTTCTGAATGTCAGCTTCTGATGCGAGTACTTATCTCCATTGAGTTCAAAAGAGAGCGAGCACGGATGACCCCGCCTGTAGCGCACTCCCTTGGCCTGCAGCCATTTCGTCAGGGGCCCACAGAGACTCCGGCGCGCGAGTGTAAACGCCAAAAAGTCCTGGTAAATGGAAGTCTTAGGGCCGTTCCAGTCAATCGGACCCCTCTTACGAGCCAACTCCAGGATCTTGGTTTTCTCCACAAAATAGTGAAACTTCACCAGGACAAAGAGAGGACCACCCACGCGGCCTCCCACTCTATGGGCCCTGTCGATGGTAGAGACGTTGGTATTTTCTCCACCAAACAAAGAAATTACGATTTCCTTAACCTTTCTCACAATATCCACCTGCCTCTCCCCTTCTTGCTCTGGAATACCAAGGAATCTCAGATTGGAGCGTCGCTCCCGATTTTCCAAATCATCCAGTTTGAGCGAGATCCTTTCCTCTCTCCTCTCCAACTCGGCCAGCCGCATATCAAACTGAGTTTCAAAGAGGTCGGCCGAGGATTGATTAGCCTCAAGGTCCTGGACGCGGTCCTCCACATCGTCCACCTTATCAAGGGAGTCCAGCCTTTTACCTATATCCGCCCTAAAACCTCGGATCTTCTAAAGCAAGGCTGCCATGCTGCGACTCATAGCCTGGGTTTCTGCTGCCTCAATTTGGTTAGCGTCCTGCATGGTGAGATCTCCCTCAAACTGCCGATGTGACCGCCGAAACCTCTGCAATGCCTGCACTCCGTTCATCCAAAACCAGGCTCAGCCACAAAACGGAGGGCCAAGAACCCCAAGGGGGGCGGGGGGTGAGGAGGAGCCCACCCTCTTCTCTCGCCTTCAGCTCTAGGGTAAAAATTCACACCCCAGGTAAGTCACAACATGGTTCACTGCCTGGAAAGCACCACCCTACCAGCTTGCCACAGGATGTACAAAAACACAGTTAAACCACATGAAGGAGGGTGGTTAGGGGACAATAGGCCAATACAGGCCCCTCCTCCCGTTAAGAGTCCGAGGTGCTGTCCAAGGAGGGCGCCAACGTTTCAATGAGTACCAAGATGAAAAATCAGGAGCCTGGCAAGGGAAATGTCAAACCAACAAGATCTAATCACAGCCCCCCGGATAGAGGCACTCCAGCAAGGGAAAGGAGCGGAAAAGCAGACAAAGATGAAAAAATTGATCCACAGGGAGAGGGGGTCCCAAAGCCCAACATAGGCATCAGGGGTTATAATCCCCAGGGAGTCCGTCCAGGGCCGACTCCATCCATCAGGGACGACAGGCACCACACAGTTCCACGGGTCGGGAACACCGCAGGAGGCCCATCCAACACTTACAACCAGGGACGCGGGAGGCCAACTGCAGACAAAACCAGAGCGGCCCCCACCCGCGCTCCCGCTCCCCGTTGGGGCGCCAGGCCCCCCTAAAGTCACACGGGATCTCCAAAATGACCCAACAACGTCTCCCCGGAGTGCCTGCCTTCCGGGACAGTGGGGGGAGCATCCTCCGTCTACTGCTTACCCCACCGTCTTCAGGCTCCTCCTTCACAGGCAACAGGCCCCGGAATACAGACTGGAGATATAACGGATCCTCACCTCCTTCCACAAGCGCTACGCTTCCCGGTCTGCTAGGTCAATCGGCAGAGAGCCGCTCCTCCTCCTCCTCCTCCTCCCGAATGCTAGGCCGCACACAGACAACTCGGCGGGCTACCGCTCACCACGGGTGCTCTCACTCCGGGCCGCCAGGAGGTCCCCACAAATCAATCCTTGTAGCGACTGGTCTGGTGGCTCCTCAAATAGGAATCCTAGGTGGGTATCTGCAAGTGCACAACGCTGCTGAGCGGGGGGCATCAGAGCAGGCCACGCGGCCGTCCGAAAAGCCTCTGGCCCTCACCACCACCAGGTAGCCCAGGGACTCGCGGTTCTTTCAGCGGGGTCGCACACCAGACTCCGTCGTCCTCCCACTTTGATGGCTGCAAACTTTGGGCTCCCGGCACTCCCAGACACCGGGTCTTCGCTCCGCTAACTCCTTACGGTGTCGGACAACACCAGGGGGGGGGGGGGTCAGGGCTCAGCTCCAACCGGGCTGTGGGGGCCCAGAATCAAGAATAAAGCGCCCTGGAGAGGTGATCGGCTGAGAGACTTCAGCTTATCTCAGCGCCCCCTGGTGGCTCTGCTTAAGACTAGATTTAAATCCCAGATGGGCACCTGAAAAGGTGTTGAAGGTATACATTTGTCAGCCCTTTCAAGAATTGAATGACTAAAGGCATTTTAAAATAGGACGCCTCTTCCGATGAGCACTTAAAAATAGAAAGCGCTGCCAAATATCCTTTTATAGTACCAACTTGGAGCCCCAAATTGGCTAAATGTAAGAGAAAAGAAAGTACCGTTAGGGAGAATTCTCTCTTTAGGCTGAATTTCCTAACCTAGTGAGTCCCCCAGCAGCTTTGCTGGATTTCTGGGGTTTGTTTTTCCTCCTGCCAAGAGTGAGACTCTTTCTCCCACTCTTGGATTTATGGTGTTCCTTTGACTGCTTATGTGTTTTATGGGCTATGGGGTCCTTTACTCCATAGGGTCTCATGTGTTTTTACTATGTGTGTTACACAGCACCCTCTGTGCAGTAACACAGGGGTGTCAGTGACACCCCACCATAGACTCCAAACCCTGGGACTGACTACTGTCTCCCAGGGCATGTAAAGTCACCATTGGCTTTACTAGTCCCAAATTATTAACAGAAACCATTACAAACCATCATATTGTGGACGTACTGGTTGGGGCAATTCGATTGCCCCGGGGTCTGTTAGTCGAGGGGGCACATCTCCGTCCCCCCTGATCGAGTTTTGGCTGGTGGCAGTGGAAACTACTTTTTATATTCAACCGCAAATATTTTCCTATGAGATTTTCCCATTGTTCGAGGCTACCAACTTTAATTATTTAATTCTCATAGCCTCGAACATACCGCCGGTTTATTTAATTAATATTAATTCTCCGGTTGGTATTTTTTGCCAAGACTCGATTCCAAAATGGCGTTGGTGTTCTCTTCTGTGACTCCAACCCAAGTCGAGCCCTTGGTTCCACTTTTTGGCGGGCTTCTCCACAGAAGCCTCCAAAAGGGTTCCCACTCTGTCTGGGTACCCCAGGGGGTGTGGGAGAGGTTTTAGGCACCCTGGACTGAGTTACCCTGGTAACTCAAGTCGCACTCTTGTGCGATTGTCCCAAGTGGTGAGCCGGCCGGCTCACCACTTAGCATTTTTGAGTGACAGCTTGGCTGAGTGAATGGGGGTTTGCTGCATAAAAGCAGGGCTTTGGGGACTGGAACTTCAGAAGTCGCCACAGGACCTAAAAATCCGACGAGGGAGAAGCTGAGCCGACCTACCACGACGACACCACCGGTGGAGCCCTGCAGAACCGACTCACCACTTCCCGACGACAGAGAAGATCTCCCGGCTGGAGAGGCTTCTTCCCCTGACTGGTGGGCAAAACCAGTTTACCTTCTTTTCTTCGCACCCCAGACCGGTTTGTGGTCAAACTGCCCGTGCCAAGCACCCCGGTGGCCGGATAGCCACTCACCACTGAACCGCAAATCAACGGACCACTCCTTGTACCTGAGAAACTCCGCGGCTGGTCTATTCCCTGGCAGTGCAACGGACCCCTGTCTTCCTCCTCGACGAGATCTACTCTTCCCCCGGACGAAGCACCAACTTGCACCCGCTGCCAGGAACAACTGCCCCCGCTGGAGCGTTCTCAGCACATTAAGGTACCGTGTCCGCCAGGCCTCCCTTTCTAAAGATTGCAACAAGGTAATAACTCCTCAACCTTCTGGACTGGGCTGGCCGCCTTGACCCTCTAACTGGTCCCTTTCTTTGGACCAACTCCTTTTTGAACCATTACAAGACTTTTGTGAACTGCAACCATGTGACCTTGGACACATTTCGTTTCGATCCCCTTAAAGCGGATCCAGCCTACTGACTCTGAATTCACAGTGTTACTTTGCCTTCCTCTCTTGTTGTGTTCGTGAAAAAGTGTTGGGATCTGTTTCAATTTGTTCTCTGCTTTTCTCTCCCTTTTAAAACGAACTATTAGAGTGCCATCTACGTTAAGCGCTCACCGCTGTCTGAAAATAAGTGGGGCTTTACTTAAGACTTGTCTAATATTCTTTTAAGGGAGTGTATATATCTTTTAGTGACCGTGTTTTTGAATTGCTTACTATTGGTGCCTGTGTGTTTTTCTAAATGTGGTTTTAAATAATTATATCTCTTTTACACCAAGCCCTGGTCAGTGTTTACGTGTTCTATTGCGTTCTCTTGACCTATTGTGAATACTCTGTATACTGCCCAACTCTTCTTGAGGGAAGTCTGACTGCTCAGCCACAGCTACCAAGTGAATCTGTGTGGTACAGACTGCTACCAAGTGGGTTTACTGCCAAACACCTGTAGTCTTAAATCTTTTGCAGTGGTCCCAGAGGGAACTGCACAGGTTTCTGCCTAACAAGTACTGTTGGAGTATTACAAAGAAATGGATCCACATTCTTATCCCTGCACCAGTTACTGAATTTGTTCCAACGACACGGATACAGGGATTTTTTGCTGGCCTTCTGGCCGAAAGCCTTATCTCCATTACATCATCCGGGAGGTCCCAATCCTTATATCTAAGCCTCTCATAAACCATGCGTGAAGGCTGAGTATTTGACCTCTGGATGGAGAACCTGACGTTCCTCTTGCAAGAGAAGATCCTCTCTTTGTGGAAGACGTATTGGAGGGCAGATGGACATGTCCAGAAGGTCCGGTTACCACGTCCTCCTGGCCCAATCTGGGGCAATTAGGATCATGGTTTTCCTGAACTTTCTCAACCTCCTGATTACGTGAGGAATCGCAGGGACTGGAGGAAACGTATACAGGAGTGGAAATACCCAGTCCACCTCAAACGCGTCTCTTAGTGCTCCTGTTGGAGGAAATTTCCTTGAGCTGTACAGTTCGCATTTCTGGTTGGCCCCAGTCGCGAACAGATCCACTTGAGGGGTTCCCCAAAAGGCGTGCAAGTCCAGAAATTACCCTACCAAAGCATAGGTGGTATATTATGTTGGCCGAAAACCAATCGCATCATATACCCTACATGGCCAATACCGAAATGTCAGCATAACCAAAGAGCGTCCATTTTGTGCCCTAGATCCGCCATTTGCTTTTTTTGCCTTTCTGTTCAAACGCTTTGCAAAATGTATTTTATTTCATTCATTCTGCTGATACACGAAGCAAGGCCACAAGTTGCAGGTTGAGAGCCCGGCCCAGACAGAAATGCCAAGCAGTACAGAAATACATGTTTTCCTCCCTCACAAGTCCTTGAAGGCGAGCAGAGAGGCATTTAATCACCAAGCCAGGTGCCAGACGGTCTCGCTGAAACTGTAGAAACCGGCCGTTAAGGCATGAACTATACTTTCCTGGCGGTCCCCCTTTCGGAGCCCTCTTTGGATCAGGCTGACCGCTAGTTCACGAATAGAAACCAGAAGATAGCATGCTTTGGAATGCGACTCCCCTACGAACAAAGTTTGCTCGATAAACAAGTGCTTTGTGTTCTTCCTAACAAAGAACCATGTCTGCTTACTGCAAATTGCAACTGTTGCTAAACCAAGTAATATAGGTTGAGAAAGAAACGTGTCATAATTGTCAATTACCGAATACTAGCTAAAGAAGATCCATTATGGGCAGTTTTGATGTGTCACAAAGATATATATATATATATATGATGCATTACTCACCGTAATCATATTTCTGATGCTTGTATCTGCTTAGATTCACATGATGTGCATAGGCCGACATCTAGTGGAAGCTGCGGAATATTACAGTTTGTTTTTCGAAACTCGAAAATGGGTGTCGATACAGGGCATGCCAGTAATACTATCCCTAGTGTGACGTCTAGTGTACCCATGATCCCTCACGCGTGTAGGACCCTCAGATTGTATTTTTTCTGACATGAGGTAGCATGAGGAGAAGCGTGAGTACAGATGATCCAAGCAGATAGAAAGAAAGGTAAGACTACAAGCATCCATGCGCCTTCTCTCAGACGGGAGGAAGGGTGGGTTGCATGTGAATCTAAGCAGATCCAAGCGTCAGAAATACGATTACGGTGAGTAATGTATCCCTTCTGAGGCTTGTGGAATCTGCTTAGATCACATGCTGTGCATAGATTAGCGAGCAGTACCTGAAGAAGGAGGTGGGATGTGAGAAGGGTCATGAGCAAATAAATGTCTTAGAACCGCTTGTCCCACTTGGGTATCTGTCTTGGAATGGGTGTCAATGCAGTAGTGCTGAGTAAAAGTGTGAATAGAGCTCCAAGTAGCTGCTTTGAAAATGGTGTCAAGGGGGACATTTGCAATGAAAGCCAGAGTGGCCCCAATGCCTCTTGTAGAGTGGGCTCTTGGCGTGACAGGCAGAGTCTTTCCAGAAAGGGAGTAACACAGCTGGATACAGTTAATAATCCACTTAGAGATGGTACCTTTAGAGATGCGATCCCCCTCTCTGCCTGTAGCTACAGAGACAAACAGTTGGTCTGTTTTCCTTAGCGGTCTGGTCTTGTTTACATAGTAGAGGACCGCCCTACGCACATCTAGGGTGTGTAGTTTCACCTCAGCCGAGCTCTGTGGGTCTTGGAAGAAAGCCGGAAACTCGAACTGGTTCACGTGGAATTTAGAAATAAACCTGGGTGAGAACCTAGGGTGTGCGTAAAACCAGTTTATCTTTATGGACAGTAAAGAAGGGATCTTGCACTGACAGAGCCTGAATTTCACTGAACCTTCTTATAGATGTAATTGCTACTAAGAAGGCCGTCTTATAAGTCAGGTGTTTGAGACTGCTTTTATGCATGGGCTCGAAATGGGGGGCCCATGAGTTTAGATCGCACCACATTAAGGTCCCATCCTGGTGGTGGGTTTGAAATAGGAGGGTGAAGTCTCTTTACTCCTTCCATGAAGGCTTTAACTACTGGTACTTTCCACCACGACACCTTGTTATGGGAAGTGGTGCATGCTGACAGAGCTGCCAGGTGTACCTTCAGTGAGTTAAAAACCAGTCCTGCATCCAGCAGGTGGAGCATTGAATGTAACAATAGTGGAAGGAGTGCAATCAACTGGATCGATTTGTTTATTCTGGCACCAGATAACGAATCTCTTCCATTTGTCAAAGTAGCAGTGCCTCGTGTTTGGCTTCCTAGATTCTTTTAGGATGTCCATACAGCACTGTGGTAAATTGAAATGTCCGAATTCTATGACCTCAGGAGCCATGCTGCCAGGTTCATTGAGTTGGGTTGAGGATGCACTGTTTGACCTTGGTGCTGGGACAGTAGGTTGTACCAGGCCGGACGTTTGATGGGCTCGTACACCGCTAATCTGCGTAAGCGTGGGAACCACGGTTGTCTCGCCCACATGGGAGAAACCAGGACGAGCGTCATCGATTCTCTGTTCATATTGTTGACCACCTTCCTGATGAGTTGGTGGAAAAGCGTACGCAAACATTCCTGACCAGTTCATCCACAGGGCGTTCCCCTGGGAGTCTGGTTGGGGGAACCTGGATGCAAATCCTGGGCATTGTCTGTTTTCGCTTGTGGCGAATAGGTCTACAGTGGGGAAACCCCACTGAGAGAAGATACCTTCTACGACTTCTCTGTGTAGACACCATTCGTTTTTTTCTGGGAGGGAGTCTCTGCTTAGAGCATCCGCTAGAAAATTGAGATCCCCTGGAACATGTTGTGATGACAGGAAGATGTTCCGTCTGAGTGCCCATATCCAAATTTTCTGGGCAAGCTTGGACAGATTTGGTGAACGAGTCCCCCGTTGCTTGTTCAGGTAGAACATGGCTGTAGTGCTGTCCGTCCGGATTTGCACTGACAGGTTTAGCAGGTAGGGCTTGAACGCTTGAAGCGCTCTGAATACTGCCAGAAGCTCTAGCAGGTTGATGTGATTCTTGGCCACTGAGTGAGACCAGAGACCCTGAGCTGTGTGGTGGAGATGGTGTGCTCCCCACCCTGTCAGGCATGCATCGGTTGTGACTACCGCCTGTATCTCGGAATCGTAAAAGGGTTTCCCCCTGGACAGATTTTCTCTTGTCCACCAGTTTAGGCTTTGTACAAGTGTTGGCAAAACGACCACTAGATCGTCCCACTGACCACTTGCCTGAGACCACTGTTTCGCCAACCATTCCTGCATGGGACGCAGGCGCGCGTGGGGGACCAGGTAAATAGATGACGCCATCATGCCGAGCAACCGCATGCTTTGCGTACTGTTATCTGGCGACAGGACTGACATTGCGGATTTTGCAGCAGTATATTCCAAATTCTTTCCTCAGAAGGAAAGGTCAACCCCTCTTGAGTGTCTAGGATAGCTCCTAGAAACTGTTTGGAGGTGCTTGGCACCAGACTTGACTTTTTCACGTTTATTATGAAGCCTAATTCGAAGAGGTGGTTGATTGTCCTTTGAATTTTTGTTCTGCAAATTACTGGGGTCTCCCCCGTGATGAGCCAGTCGTCCAGGTAAGGGTACACCGGGATTGCCTCCCCGCGTAGGTATGCTGCCGCCACCGCCAGTACTTTGGTGAATACCCTTGGAGCCGAAGCTATCCCGAAGGGCAGTACCTTGAACTGGTAGTGCCGACTGCCCACCTTGAAGCGCAAGTACTTTCTGTGCGCTGGGAATATGGAAATATGAAAATAGGCATCTTTCATGTCCAATGTTGCCATGTAATCCCCCTTTTTTAGGAGGGGGATTACCTCTTGGAGAGTAGTCATGCAAAATTTTTGGGGCTTGACATCAATCCAATACTGGGCGCATTGTCAAATCTTTTTTTGGCACAAGGAAGTAAGTTGAATAAAAAACCTTGTTTACCTGGTGTCCAGGGACGAGTTCTATCGCGTCCTTTGCTAGCAGATTGACGATCTCCTCGGGGAGGATTTTCTGGTGTTCCAAAGAATGTATTCTTTGTCGTGGAGGATGGTTCCAAGGCCGCTCTAACAGTTCTATGCAGTACCCTGCACCCTGTACTGTGGACAGCACCCATCTGTCTGATGTGATCCTTTCCCAAGCTTGGGTGAAGTTGGGTGAAATGTGTCCCCCTACTGGGGTTGCGTCAGAAGGGACCCTGAACGGAGCGTCACTGTTTTGGTGGAGGCATGCCGCCTCCTTTACTGGGACTGCCTCTACCTTTACCACGTCCTCTTTTATTACCCCTGCCGTAACCCTGGGTAGACTGCTGGTTATTATTGCTCCACGGTGTACCCTGCCCCTGGGAATAGTTAGATCCTCTCTGGGAATTTTGGCCGCGTGGGCGACGAAAATTTCCATTCCCTCTCTGATTACAGGGGGTTTGTTGGTTAGTTGGCCTAGGGATTTGAGTGTCTCATACTCGTCCTTGGCATTTTTTCAGCGCGTCCTCAACCGCCTTACCAAACAGATCCGGCTCCACCGGTTTATCTAACAATGATGCTTGGGTTTCAGCTTTGAATCCAGACTGCCGTAACCAAGCGTCTCTCTTGATAACAGTTCCTTCTGCTATAAATCCGCCGGCGTTATCCGCAGCATCAAAGGTTGCTTTTAAAATGCAAATAGACACAGCTCTTCCCTCCGCCGCAACTCGTGCCAACTGGCTCTTTAAGGGTTCTGGGGCGGAGTCTGAGTGCCGCAACTTCTTCCCACTGATGGCAGTTGTAGTTGGGCAACAGGGTGGTGGAGTTGGCAATCCTTGCCTGGTAGGCGGAAGTGGAGGCTACTTTCCTGCCCAAACCATACAGTTTCTTGCTCTCCTTGTCGGGAGGAGCTTCGGACGATGACAAGGGTGTTCCAGCCCTCTTACGGGTGTTTGCAACAACCAGGGAGTCCGGTTTCAGATGCCCCCCTATAGACAGTGGGTCTGATTGGGCTGCCCTGAAAAGTTTCTCAATCCTGGGGTTCACTGCTCTGGTGAGGTTAGGATTTAAAAGTGAAGGGTCTATTCTTCTCTGAATAGACTTAAGGATAGGGATGGCCTGAGCAACAGGCCTCCTTTCTCCCACTAACTCTTCGGCGAAGTCCCTCTCCTCTTAAGCACCCTGGGGGTCAATGTGGAAATGTTCTGCCTCTCGGGACAGAACTTCGTTCAGGAGGGGTTAATTGTCGATAGGGGAGTCGGTAATCGGGGGTTCTTTCTCTACCGGGGAATCTACTCTGTAGGTCTCACGGTCTGCCTCTTCCTCTTCCTCTTCTTGGTCCTCATCATCCCCTTAGTAGCCCGTACCAGTTTGCTCTTCCAACATGCCCAAATCTGGATCCTCACAAAAGGAAGTATCCCCTTGATATTGAGAATAGGGCTGTATATAGAAATGGTCCGAAGACCGGGTTGGCGCTTCAAACCGGGACTTCTTACTTGGAGGTATTGGATCCTTAGAGCCTGAGGGTGCTGACCCGTCGCGAGTATAGGAGAGAAAGTGTTCAGGGTTTTTTGCGTTTAAGTCTGCCAATGATGACATCCTTGACATAACGCTGTCTATGTAATCACTAGACCATTCTCTAGAACTGGGAATGACCCTTTCTGGGACTTTCTCCGCTTTATCCTGACTAGACTTACTGGTTTTAGCAGGGGTCCTTGGGATAACAGAAGACTGGGACTTGTCTGTCTGTTTATGTGGAGTGGAAGTTTTTAGAGGTGTGTGAGGAGGCTGAGACTGCTTCCTTTGTTGTTTTCCCCCCTCCCTGTGGGCGGAAGAGTGTTGACCCTGTTTTTTCGCCCCTTCTGAGCCTTCCGACGCCTGGCGTCGAGGTTCGGGGGTAGTGTCCCTATCTTTAGAACGTGGGGGTAGGGACTCGGAGTCGCCGTTACGCGGTCTGTGGGCGGCAACTCCTGTAGTGCGGTCTGGGGATGGAAGTCGACTTTGTCTTCCGACGATCAAACTTCCATTACCTTGGGGAGCGAGGCACTTTTGGCAACAGTGGATGATTGTCTGGAGTCATGCGGCGATCTAGATCGAGAACGCCCGAGGACACCGATTCGGACCGTTCTCTATGTGCCTCTTTCCGAGAACTCGACGTGCTTGTCGAGTCTCGTTTGGACTTCATGTGCTTTGTGGAAGTGCTGTGGGTAGGGCTTGTGTCGCCGGGGGTCTTCCCCATAGCCGCCCTGCCGGACGACCTTCCGAGGTCGGGGACTTGCGCTCGGCTGTCTCTTGACGCCATGTTGCCCTCGCCGTCTGAAAGCACGGCATCGCTGCCATCGCTGAAGGTGACCTTCCGCTGCCATGGCCTCCTGACGCCTGGCGTGGTGGGCCCAACGCTTGATCGAACGGTCCTTAAGTGTTTTCGGTTTAAACCTACTACACGCTCTGCAGTTCGCCTCGGGGTGGTCCCTCGGCAAGCAGAGATTGCACGTGGCGTGTCTGTCAACCCAAGGGTACTTGTGGTTGTACTTGGGGCAGAATTGGAAAGGGGTACCCTCCATATGCACCTTGTGGCAGCGGGCTGTTAAGTGTAGGAATATATAAGAATGTACCTATATACCAAAAGAGTGTACAGTAGGTCCACCCCCCACTCTCCCTACTTGCAGGGCCGAGGCCAGAGGCCTTCCTAAGCCCGGGCCGAGGCCAGAGGCCTTCCGAGGCCCAAATCCGTTGTGCAGCTGTCGACGGTAGATTTCTTCTCCGGGCCGGCGTCGAGTGTGGCAGTTCGGTGACTCGACGTTGGGGTGGAGAATGGGGAAAATATAACAATATTTTGCAAGAGTATGGCTAAGGCCAGGGAACTCCGCGAAATGCTTCCGACCAGTATGGCGGAAAAAAACAATCTGAGGGTCCTACACGCGTGAGGGATCATGGGTACAGTGGACGTCACAAACTAATACTCCGCAGCTTCCACTAGATGTCGGCCTATGCACAGCGTGTGATCTAAGCAGATTCCACTTCTGAGCAGAAGCCTCAGAGAGATATATATATATATATATATATATGATACGGTTGTAGAATGTTCGCTCTCTTGCATCTTACAAGGTCTGGGTGATCACACTTTGCGAGACATTAGACCTAGTCGGCCGACTGAGAATATTTGCTTTGTAATAATCCCTAGTACTTGGGAATTGAACCTTGTGTCTGTCGTATCACTTGGTGTATGGTGATTGTGCCTTGTTTCCATACGCGAGGGTCTTCAGGGCCTAGCAGGCGAAGATCTCTTGAAGGACTTCCTGAGCTAGCTCCCATTCGTGGGAGACTGCTCTGCCTGCTCAGAGCGTCCGCCGGGGAGTTCAGCTCTCCAGCTAGGTGAACTGCCGATAGAGAGATTCCTTCTTGCATTACCCAGAACCAGAGCTGCATTGCCTCTGCACAGTGGGAGTGATCCTACGCCTCCTCTTTTGTTGAGGTAGTACATGGCCACTGTGTTGTCCGTCATTATCAGGACATTCTTTCCCTGTACAGAGGGCAGAAAGGCCTTCAGCGCTAGTCTGATTGCCCTCGGGTCCAAAAGGTTGATGCGTAGTTTGGACTCCGGTGGAGACCAATGATCGCTGATAGTTAGATCGTTGGTGTGGGCTCCCCACCCCGTGAGTGAGGTGTCCGTCACTACCGTTACCTCCGGCCATGGCTGCCAAAAAGGTTCCCCCTTGAGGATATTCTTCTTGCAAGCCCACCATAGGAGATCTTGAGTCCCTTTGGTCGAAACTTGCAGAAGATCGGACATCTCCCCCGAAAACTGGGACCATTGAGGTCTGAGGGCACATTGAAGGGATCTCATCCTCAATCTGGCCTCTGGCACCAGATAAATGCAGGATGCCATGAGGCTTTGCAACCTTAGAAAGTCAAATGCCGGTAGAGGTTGGGCATTTTGAAACTTCATTACCATCTGCAGAATGTGGTGAGCTCTATCCTCTGGAGGAGAGGCTTTCCCTGAGGAAGTGTCCAGGATTGCTCTGTTGAATTGGAGTTTTTGGCTTGGAATCATTTGCAACTTCTTGTAATTGAGAGAGAAGCCCAGACTCTATAAGAAGTGGCAGGTCAAGGCCAGATGTTCCTGGCCTCGTTCGGGTGAACTCGACCTGATTAGCCAATCGTCCAGATAAGGGTAGACATGAATCCCCCTTCTTCTGATACTTGCTGCCACCACCGCCATCAGCTTGGTGAAAACCATCGGGGCAGAGGTCAGCCCAAATGGTAGAACCCAAAACTGATAATGAGAACCACCAATTGCGAACCTTAGGTACTTTGTGCTTGAGATGGATTGGCACATGAAAGTAAGCATCCTGAAGGTCCAATTAAACCAGCCAGTCATGAAGCTGAAGAGCCTGAAGGATCTGAGAAAGGGTCACCATCTTGAACTTGTCCTTCCTGAGGAACTTGTTCAAGTTTCTTAAGTCCAAGATGGGTCCCAATCCTCCGTCCTTTTTGGGGATTAGAAAATAGGGGGAGTACCAGCCCTTGTTCCTTTCCGCTACAGGTACATGTTCCATTGCACCTTTCTCTAGCAGTATTAAAATCTCCTGCACAAGAAGCGGATCTGGAATTTTTACAGAAGTGGCTCCCAGTGGATGATCTTGAGGTCTTTGATGAAACGGAAGACAGTAACCATGGGTCACTATCTCTAGTGTCCAGGCATCTGAGGTAATGCCCCGCCATTCGTCCAGATACCGAGTGATTGTGTCTCCCATCGGTGTCTTGTGGGTGAAGACCTAAAAATGGCTTTGCAGTGACTGCAGCAGTGGCTGAGGAGTTATTAGCCGCGGCTGTGGCTGATCTAGCGACTCTCCCTTTTCCACCACGAAAGGATTTTCTCTGTTGGCCTCTCTGACTGGCCTGCCCTCTCCCTTTTCCAAATGAGGAATAGAAGCGAAAAGGGCGACTCTTCCAGGAAGATGAGCCTGAGTAAAAGTGTTGTTGAGGTTGCCTTATAGCGGCACTAAGTGATTTTGCTGCCGCTTTTGAGGTCTGCAGCTTCTCCAAGCTTTCGTCCGCCTTGCTGCCAAACAACCTCAAGCCATCAAAGGGCATATTAAGTAATCTAGATTGCACATCAGGTGCAAAGCCAGACTTCCTTAGCCATGCAAAACTGCGTAGGACTGTGCTAGATGCCATGGACCCGCTTACACTATCCACAGTGTCCAGTCCTGACTGAAGGCATTCCTCCATAGCCTCTTTACCATAGCCAGGAAACCATCCCGTTCCTCACCTTCCGGGATGCGTTCAGCCGCTGATGACATGGAGTCCGACAGGGTATATGTAAATCTAGCTAATGTGCAAGTGACATTAGTAGATTTAAGGGCCATACCGCCCGAAGAAAAAAACTTTCCGGGCCCAAGCATCAACTTTTTTATCATCTCTGTCTGGTGGTATCGATAGGTAGGTTGACTGCCTAGTGGAGGTTGCAGCTTGAACCACTAAATGGAAGGGAACCTTAGATAAATATTCTGGGACTGATAAAGATGGCCTATATTTTGGTACAAGTTTCTTATTTACTGCCGATATAGAATCAGGAGTATTCCAATTTACCATCACCCTTTTTGCAGTGCTTTATGAAATGGAAGCACAGGATCTTTTAAAGGACCTTCACTCAGGATGTCAGTCATGTCATCCTGGTCGAACTCTGGGGAAGCTGCCTTACAACCCATAAAATCAATGACCCTTCCCATAAAATTCCTATAACTAGGATCAGCATGATCTGTAGGGTCTGGTCTTTCAAAAACCACTTGGGGTGAAGTGTCTAAGCCAATGGCATTTTGGAGACAGTCATAAAGATCTGTTAATTTAGACTGTGGGTCCACTAGTTCAGGGACCTCTCTAGCTGCAAAACTAACTCCAGCTGAAGTGACATCCTCTTCAGATGAATGTTCTTCATATATAGATGACATGGATCAGAAAACTTCCTGTCTAGGTTGAGGGTGGAAAGTCTTTTCAGGTAAAGAAGGTGGAATCGACCTAGGTATTGACAATGGCGTCTACTTGGGTCTTGGAATCAAAGAAGGCCTCGATAGAGGCGTCGATAGAGAAGACGCTGGCTTCGACGGTGTCGAAGGAGGCTTCGATGCGGTCGAAGAAGGGTTCGATGCGGTCGAAGAAGGGTTCGATACAGCCAAAGGTGTCGACGTCATTTTTGTCAGCGGTTTCGACGCTATGGTTGTCGACTCTCGAATCGAGTTTTGGCTTAGACTTCGATTCCGCTAGCCCCAATTTATGCACCGGAGGCTTTGACTTAGTCCGAGGCGTCGGAGAACTTTCCCTTGAAGATACTCTCGACTCCTTTTCAACTCTTGCGTGTTTAGATCTAGATTTTCCTCTGTCACTTTTAGAGTGGGTAGAGGCATGATCACGACGCGGCAACTTCGAGGGGGTCTGGGCTGCTTTCTCGAATATTTTAAGCATCGAAGCCCTAAAGGCCTCCCATTTTTCTGGGGAATCGTGCTTTGATGGATAAGTTACGCTCATCTCCACGCCTCTTTGATCTCGACCTGCTCGACTCATGACGAGATTTTCGACTGGATTAATCCAAATCCTTTTGTCTTTTAGAAGACTTATACTTCTCCTCCCCCACCGCCAGCTTACCTCTACATTCCCCAAGAGCCTTGTTAGACATGGCCTGACAGGACCCGCACTCGTCAACCCGATGGTCTGGGCTGAGGCACCAGAAGCAATTCCGATGGGGGTCGGTTATCGACATTTTCCTACCACACTTCTGACAGATCGTAACACAAAGTAGTTGCGTCCGAAAAATGGAACCAAGGTAACTGGCCCTCCTACAGCCCTTTATACAGCGGATGACGTCAACACCGGCTCTCGAGGGACTTCGACTCCACGGCCTCAAACACAGCGCCCTCTGGTGAAAAAAATGTTCTGAAGCAGCAGAGCTGGGATACGAATATCATAATATGAGGAATACGTGGGAGGACACAATCCATTCGAAGTAAAGTGTACCTTTTTAGCATTTGTGTGTACAGGTAAGAGATCCCGGGTACTGTACACAACTTTAATACCCAAGGACAATGGAGGTGTGGTGTACCCGGATCTATGTGTATTATAGGGCCACACAGATGTGTTGACTTTGATCATTTGTGGGAAACCGCTGAGAAGCAATGGGTTGGTCTTGAGAATGGACTATTTGCACCAGTCACCCTAGGCGAGTGGCTTTGGGTCCCTTCTAGAGCCATGCCGCGTCGAATTCCCACCCTGTTTTGCCGGTGTTATGGTCACTTAGGCATCCCCCACAAAAGCTGCAGGGATTGACATCCTGGCCATCCCTGCATAGCTTCATTTGCCCCGCCCATTAGAGACTTGTTAAAACGATCCAAATCGATTTCAACCCCAGTATGAGGGTGGTCTGGTTAAAGCGGGACAGATTTAGAAGGAGGGTACCTTTATAGCAAAGTCAGAACTGGAAGCAGCACAGCAGGGTGTTGCTATATCACTGCTGTGCTACTTACAACTAACAAGTGTGATGTTCGAGCCACACAGGGTTGAATCTCTGAAGACCACTTACCCCTTTGAATGCATTTTGAGTGAGTGTTGCGACTCAAGAGAATAGCACGATTGTATGCCACACTGGTCACTAGAGGCCACTTGCCAAGGCCTAACTCGCAGGTCAAATGGAATTTGGAGCTGGGGTTACAGGATTGCCCGGATACCTGGGCAGTGATACACAGAGCAGTATGGTCCACATCAATATCGATGCAGTACAAGATGCACATCAGGAGGTTATTAATGCGCTGGCATCTATCTCCACAAAGGTAAGCAAAGGTGTACCCAGAAGTCACGCCTTATTGTTGGAGGGGTTGCCCTGTGGTTTGTGATTATTGGCACCAATGGTGGGGCTGTGTAAAAGTTCAGGTATTTTGGAAAGAGATCCTAGGTTGGATAAAGTAGCCACCGCACAATTACAGGCACACATTGAGGCCTCTGACGCACTCCACCCACAACAATCTGGGTTCAGACCATCTCATAGCACAGAATCAGCTATGCTGGACTTACAAAGATGCTCAGCATCTTCTTAGATAAGGGAAAACCGGGACTTCTCGTCCTGTTAGACCTCAGTGCCGCCTTTGATCTACTGGATCATAATCTACTTGAAGTAGCCCTGGCAAAAACGGCTAACTGCTCACAAGAGACAAAAACATGGATAATGTCTTTTTTAAAAGGCAGGACATCTCGGGTCCATTGGGAGACAAATTCTCCATGGAAAGGGAGATCCTCTGCGGGGTTCCCCAGGGAGCCAGCATGTCCCCACTGTTGTTCAACCTCTACATTAGATACTTATGCTACATTTTAGATCATGCAGATATATTCTTTCCCAACTATGTGGATGATACGCAGCTGGTATTGGAACTTAGCGGGGACCATAAAACTGACAATGACATCTAAACAGAATTTATAACATCATAGAACATTGGATGGGTTCCAATTGGATGTGTTTGAACAGCAGCAAAACCGAGCTAATGGTTTTCGGATCCACCCAAGCCAGAAACTCATTGCCCCATGACTACACAAACTTCAAGATCAAAGACATCAACATTAAATTAATTGAGAAAGTAAAAACCCTGGGCATGATGATGGAAGCATCCTTAGGAGCAGAAGCCCAGACTCAATACATAAAAGAAACATGCAACTATTACTTGAGACTCCTCAGAGCTATTAGACCGTATCTATCAGAGAACAACTGTGCCACAGTGGCCAGAGCAACCATCCTCTCTCGGTTAGATTACGGGAACGCACTAATGCTAGGAGCCAACAAAAAAAGCATACAGGCGTTCCAGATTATCCAAAATAACGCAGTCAGGATAATCAAAGGCAAATCTAAATCAGACCACATCAGTAAATCCAGGAAGGAATTACACTGGTTCAAAGTTGAGAGCAGAACCCACTTCAAGGCTCTTACAATAGCCCACAGATGCATCCACGGGAAGGCACCAGGCTATCTAAAATCGAAAGTACGTCCTTATGCCCCAAGCCGCGCCTTAAGATCCTCGGATCAAAGTAGGATCGCAGTAATGCCTCACAAACGTAAATCTGGACTGGGAAAATCTTTCCCAGTCATTACAGCAGGTATCTGGAACAATCTGCCAGTCCACATTAGGAAAGAACCCAACTACTTACGCTTTCGTAAGTTAGTGAAAACGTATCTCTTTAATTGACCTCGCCACCCTTAACCCACTAAACCTTTGATTTCTAGAACTGTCTCGTCCCATTTCTGTTGGTCTTCGTGTCCATGTTTCTGCGCCCCGAAACTTGCGAGTTACCGGCGCATTACAAATAAATAAATAAAATAAATACAGACCATAGATGGCATTCACAAGAACATTGTCCCTGTTACTTATACTGTTTGGTATCGAGGAGGACGCTTAAGGGTCAAGCACAGTGGTATCGCACATGAGGAATTTGCTCCTGGCAGCCAAGGTCTGCCTCACGGTTAGATCAAAAAACAGCATGCTACCAACAAAGAGGGAATGGTTGGAAAAATCCCACACAATATATCAAATGGAAAGCATTACTGCAGCATTGAGTCGCACGCCCATATAGATATGATTTGGCTCCCCTTCCTGGAATACTATGCCGCGCACAGAAGCGTACAAAAGCAACCGGTGCAAAGTTAGAAGTAAGGTGGCCCAGGGGGGGCGTGGCTTGGACGGCCATGTAAGAGGTCGCACTCTGGAGGAGCTCCGCTGATCCTGTTTTGATCCTGATGGAGGGGTACGTCCACGGGGGCCGGCCGACGTTGGAAATCGATGTCCAGGTGTGTGAATGCCACCACTACATCCTGTGAAAGTTTGGGACGTTCAGAAAGCTTAGAAACCGAAATAATTGTGATTGACTGGGACGAGCCCTGAGCAGGCGGACAAGACAAAATGGCGGCGACACGTTGCGAACACCAAGGATCATGAAGTCAGTGTCGCGATCACGAGTGCTGGACCTTTGCGTCCCTTTGCTCGGAGACTAAAACACATGAGCGCCTCCTAGGACGCACGGTGGCCCAGCGAGCGGGAGTGCCGAACGAATGTGGCTGTAACGACAGGACCGTGGGCCTGGTGGTCGGAGTGCTCCGGGCGTGTTGGATGCCCCATGGTGTGGTGGGTCAGGCTTTGGACGTTGGGTGGCGTGACTCCCCCTCGGTGACTGGCGGGACGGGCCCCCGCCCGACTCATACAACATTATGACCACGAGAGGTGTGAAACCCAAGGCCAAACAGCCCACGATGGAGGCTTACGCCAAGTCCCCCCCAGGGGCGGAAGGAGGAAAGATCAAAGAGATCCCCCGTGACGACCGCGGAGTCACCTGGCACGATACAGGAGGTGCTGGCGGCGATTGCGGACTTAAAAGTGTCATGGGAGACCAAGCTGGGCCTCGCCATGAAAGAGCTACAGGAAGGCTTAAATCTCAAGATCGGTGCCGTCCAGGAGGAGGTGAATCTGCTTAGGCTGGATGTGAGGGCGGTCTCGGAACGCGCGGGGGCCATCGAGAAGGAGACGGCCACGAACACAGCAGATTGCGCTGCTCATAAAAAGGAGCTACACGCCCTTGTGCAACGGGTGTGCAACCTGGAGGACAGAGCGGAGCAGGCGGAGGGACGTGCCAGACGCAACAATATCCGCATCGTGGGCCTACCTGAAGGAACTGAAGGGCCAGACCCTACGGAATTTGTGGAATCCATGCTTTTGCAGGAGATTACCGGCGGGGTACTGACCCAGGGGTTTGCAGTTGAGAGAGCTCACAGGGCCCTAACCAGGAGGCCGCCTCCCGGGGCCCCCCCGCGGCCGGTGATCGCGAAAATTCTGAACTACCGTGATTGCGAAAAGATTCTTGAATTCTTTCGAAAAGGGGGAACGATTGACAGAGGATCGGCCAAGATTACGGCCTACCCTGACTACACGCTACAAGTACAGCGGAGTCGGATGCACTTCGGAGCAGTGAAAAGGAGACTTCGTGAAGCTGGCCATCGCTATATGCTACTCTACCCGGCCAAATTGAAAGTCTTCTACAGAAGCAGATCCCTGTTTTTCGAAACACCAACTGAGGCGATGGACTGGCTAGACGCGCTGGGCAGTCCTCAAGAATCAGGCATCCAGGCAGAGACTACGGAAGATAAGTAGCTTATGGCTGGGCCGCCTGGGGCAACGGGGCCGAGACATTGGGACTTGAATATAGTCATTTGTACGATATGTGATGCGTATGATGTGGTACTGACTGGCTGGCCCGTGGGGCGTGCCCACCCATGGTCACTTGATTGGGAGCTCCAAGAGGCTTCCTCTGTCCCCAATAGTAATATATCTAGTTAGTTAGGTCGCTGTTAGATCGGCGACGCCCCGCGGGGTCCTATTCCTTGTAAACGGGATAAGACCAGACGCGGGTGGGCCTGAGATCCAGGGATGGAGCTGGGCTTTTGTTGGGATGGGAGGGGTTGTTTTCTGTGGTGTGTAGTTGGGAAACAGGGAGGGGGGATGGGGATCAGGGGCGGAAGAGCCGGCGGAGTGTTCGACCAAGGGGGTATTGTGGGGAGGGCGGGGCTGAATACAGACCAAACCGATGGCATCGGATAGTCTTCGCATAGTTACCCGGAATGTCCGAGGCCTCAATAGTTACCTCAAGCGAAACAAAGTCATGCTATACCTGAAGAGGATGCGGATAGACATAGCCCTGCTACAAGAGACCCACCTCACCAGGGAGAAATTGGAGGTGGTTACGAGGAAGTGGAAGGGCAAGGTAGTGGGTGCCACGTACTCGGCGTATGCTAGAGGGGTCATCACCTGGGTGGCGCCGCATGTACCGTTCCGGGTGCTCGACTCGATAGTGGACCCGGAGGGTAGAATGGTGGCGATAACAGGACTCCTGGAGAACAGGGAAGTACACATCCTCAACCTGTATGCCCCCAATCATGATACTGCAGCCTACTTTAGATCCCTCTATGGCAAACTTGGCCCCTTGGTAGGGGGCGCGATGGTGTGGGGAGGGGACTTCAATTGTGTCTTAGATCCCAAAATTGACCGGTCCGCAGACACCAAAGGGAAAATGTCGCCGGCGGCCAAGGCGCTCGGGACATTGCTAGGAGACTTGAGACTGGTGGATGTGTGGAGGAGACTCCACCCCACGGAGAGGCAGTATTCGCATTATGCGGCGCCATACGACTCATATACGAGATTGGATTATGTGTTTGGAACTGCCGAGATAGCGGGCGAAATAGTGGAGGCGGAATACAAAGCTCGAGTATTGTCGGACCATTCGCCCCTGGTGGTAGAGTGGCGACACCAACCCCCTAGGCCTCGGGTCCCCACATGGAGACTCCGGGCGGAAGCACTGCAGGATGAGGGTTTCCGGGAGGACCTGAGGGTTGCCATCGGGGAATACTTCGAGATAAACACGGGTAGTGTGCGTTCTGCGGGAACTCTGTGGGAGGCCTTTAAGGTAGTGGTGCGCGGAGTGGCGATCTCCAAATCCAAGGGACTTCAAGGGGGTATCGAGAGGGAGCTTCAGGACACCGAAAGGGAACTGGAGAGCCTGGCTCGTCTTGAGAATGCCACTCAGGTAGACAAGACTAGGATGAGAGACCTTCAGGTGGCGTGCAGCGCTCTTTGGGACCGACTATGTAGACTGAACCATAGGAAATACACAGAGGCTGCACGCGGGGGGCGACAAGCCAGGCAGACTGTTGGCCTGGCTGTACAAGAGTGAGTCCCCCCGAGTGGTTATCCATGAGATCCGTGGTGAGGACGGTGGTCTTCGCAACACTCAGGATGGGATGAACGAGGAATTCCTCAGGTTCTACAAACGTTTGTATGAGGACACTGGGGAGGACAGGAGCCAGCACATCCTGAACACACTGGAAGACATTGGTCTGCCCACCCTAGGCGACCTGGAGCGGGAGGAACTGGACGCCCCTATCACTTCTGATGAGCTGGAGGTGGTGATCCGGGGCCTCCCCACGTGCAAGGCACCTGGGGCGGATGGCCTGCCTGGTGAGTTTTACAAGGTGTACGTGCAGGAGCTGCTGCAGCCTCTGCTGGCCTTGTTTAACGAGGCATACGAACAGGGAGAACTCCCGTTGTCCCTCCGTGAGGCCATGATTGTCCCATTACTGAAACCAGGCAAGCCGGCTGTTGAGTGTGGATCTTATAGACCTCTGTCCTTGCTAAACCAGGACAGCAAAATACTCACGGCGGTGCTGGCCAACAGGTTGAAGAAGGTGATCGGCAAGCTGATCCACCCGGATCAAACGGGATATGTC
Organism: Ambystoma mexicanum; assembly: GCF_040938575.1. NCBI lineage: Eukaryota > Metazoa > Chordata > Amphibia > Caudata > Ambystomatidae > Ambystoma > Ambystoma mexicanum. The sequence goes on from NC_090939.1 coordinate 250,361,315, forward strand.
CCAGGCAGGAATATCAGTGATAACCATAGGAGGCTGCACCATGTTATCGACCATACTAAGGATGACACGGGCGAGATGGCGGTAGTGTCGCTGGATGCGGTCAAGGCCTTCGATTCAGTGAGATGGCCTTGGCTGAAAGCGGCCCTGCAGGGATACGGCGTGGGCGCTGGTTATATCAGATGGGCCCAGTTGTTATATAGCAGCCCGGTGGCTAGGGTCAAGACTGGGGCCACAGTCTCGGATGCCTGGCAGCTTAGCAGGGGGACCAGGCAGGGATGCCCTTGGTCACCCATGCTATATATACTTGCGCTGGAACCGCTGGCGATATGCCTGCGGCAACAATACAGTGAGGTGGGCATTAACACTGCCAGCGGCAGCCACTTAACATCTCTCTATGCGGACGATATGCTGTTGTACCTCCGCTACCCGGAGGAGAACCTGCAGTACGTACTGGAAGTGCTGGATCATTACGCTGTCCTCTCGGGCATATCAGTGAACCCCAGGAAGTCTAGCCTGTTCCCTTTGGGCGGGTACAAGGACGTCCCGTTGGAGAGGCTGCCTGTGTTGCCAATACCATGGCGGACCGACACGTTTAGGTACCTGGGGGTAAATATTTACCACCGGACTGAGGCGGTGCACAAGCATAACACAGAGAAAGCCATAGAGGGGGGTCAAGAACAGCATGACATTCTGGTCCAGATTGCCCCTGTCCATGATGGGGAGGGCGGCTTTGCTGAAAATGGTGGTCCTTCCCAGACTCCTGCACTTCTTCGTGAACGTCCCGTATTTGATCCCTAAAAGCCTATTTGTACGACTTCATAGTATGTGTAGGGGCTTTGTGTGGGGTAACTCCAGGAATAGGGTGGCCCTGTGGAAGCTTCAGAACCCGTACGAGAAGGGGGGTATAGGCTTGCCCAACATCGAACTATATTATCTGGCGGGACAACTGTTGTATGTGGCCAGGTGGTTGTCTGATGAAGATTCGGCGGAATCTAGGTTGCTGCGTGATGATGCGGCCCCATATTTCCTGAGAGAGGTGGTGTGGCTACAAAGGAATAAACTGACGGGAAGAGGGTGGCTATTGAGGTTGGGGTGGGAGGTCTGGCACAGAACATGGAAATTGATGGGGGAGTCAGAACCACTATCTTGGCAGGTCCCGCTGGTGGCCCTGTGCGAAGACGACACCCAACTGTTTCACTCTGTCCGCAGGCATTGGGAGCCGGTGGGCCTGGCCACGCTTGGGGACATATGGAGAGAGGGGGAGGCGCTGGACTTTCAAAAGTTGCAGGATGAGACGGGGGTGCACAGAGGCCAGTACATCACCCATGCTAGGCTAGTAAAACGTGTAAGAAAGAGATGGCCGGAGACGGCACTGGCAGATGATCCTGATGCCACCCTTGAAACTATGTATGATGTCTCAGAGGGTGGGCATGAAATATCACGAATATACGAACTCCTCAGAACGAAGGCTGGGAAAGAGTTGCCCCAACTGAGGCATGAATGGGAAGAGGAGATGGGTGAACTCATGACGGAGGGTCAGTGGAAGAGGGTCCTGGGATATCATAAAAAGGTGTCCAGAAATGCACGGCTCCAACAACTCCAGTTCTACATTACTCACAGGGCCTACCTGACTCCCCAGAGGATCGCACGGTTCGGAGGCTCGATTACTCAAAAATGCCCCAGGTGTGGGGAGGAGGAAGCTGGGTTGCTACATATGTTTTGGGCCTGCCCGGAAGTGTATAGATTTTGGGAGGAGGTCAAGATGAAGCTCGCAAGTGGGGGAGTGGTGTTGGACGTGGGATCTGCCTGGTCATGTATGCTTGGGATCTTCCCCAGGCCCAGACACTTTAGGCACTTGAGCAAGCTGAGGGACCTGGCATATGTTCTGGCCAAACGCAGGATTGCCATGAACTGGAAATCGGCTAGCAGGCCGAGAGTGGAACTATGGTGGGCAGACATTATGAGGTGGGCGGAGGCTGAATCCGTGGTCTGGTTTGAAGCGGTCACTAGAGGGGGCGAGGAGGAGATAGGGCCCTGCTGGCCTGGCGACAATTGGTGGCCTCTATGAACAACCCACAACAGGGCTTGGACGACTGAGAATTCTGAAGATGTGTCTACGGACAATGTTTCTCCTGACGGTGCCCCGACTGAGGATACAAGGGAGCCGGCTCTGGCTTGATGGGGGGTGGGGGGAGTTTTCCCCCCTTTTTTTTTTTTCCCTTCTCTTTTTCCTTTCTCGTATTTTCTTTTGTGGTTTCTGTAAATAATTAACAGTTGTATTGTGTTGTTTGTTTTTCTAAAATATAAAATCAATAAAATATTTAAAAAAAAAAAAAAATAAGTAAGGTGGCCCAAAAACGATTTGATAAATCACAGTATGTGATGGCTTGAGTTAGCCCTGGTTATGTTGCAAGCAACAAGGACATTTTATTGATCAGTTCTTGATAAAGTTGAGGTGTTTATTAGAAGAGAATAACTGTTCGAAAAGACAAAAGCTGTTGCCCAGATGAGTGGGGCGGAATGGAGGGGGTGGGGGGATGTTCAAGACGGGGGGAGGTGGGGCAATTTGCTCTTCTGTGAGGTTGCCGAAATGGATATTTAGCTTTTTGTTTTTGAAATAATAATTGTATTAATTTTATTTCAACAAACAATACAAACCAATTTTGCAGTGCATAAATAACAAACATACATCACTTCAATCACTTCAACATGTCCACTGCTTCTCCCCTTCCCTCCCCTCCTTACGAGCCTATTCCCTTCCATGTTCTGTTTCTGCATCTTGTGATAAGGATTCATCCTCCATATTTTACGTTGGGTCTCGTGGTAACCCAAATAACTCTGCTATTAATTGTTTCCAGGCTATCAGGGTCTCAGCCTCCCCCCCCCCCCCGACTTTACTTGCATCCTGCCATACCGCAGTTTCTGCTTCGGCCCATTTCTGTAGATCTTTCCACCATACTTCTATTCGTGCTCTCTGGCATGCCTTCCACCCCATAGCAATTCTCCTCTTTGCAAGTGCATACGCTAAATCCTTTAATTTACTCACATGTTTGAGTTTACGTGGCCTCAGAAACCCTCCCATCAAACATGCCCATACCGTATCCACCACAATTTTGATTCCTTTTACAGCCAACTTGAGCGCCACCTCACGCCAAAAACGCTCAATGACTGGGTATGACCAAAACATGTGCACCATTCCGGCATTTTCCTCATCACATATGGGGCATGCTTGTCATCCTAAATTTTTTAATTTGGCTATTCTTTGGGGCGTCATTGTGGTATCCTTGGGCTCGTTCCCACATCCCATCACTCATTGGGGCCCCTACGTCCTCTTCCAAGTCCCGTCTCAGTTGTGCCACTTCCTTCCCCAGCTTGGACATCATCAGCTCATATTCTAGATATCTCGTGTCCCCCCTCTGCGACGTTGTATATTGTGTCTATGGTAGTGTCCGGTTCTTCTATTAGTGCTACTTCGGACCATGTCTCCCTGATTTTCCGCACCACCCTGTGGTATGTAATATACTTGCCTGTATGTAACCCAGTGTCTTCCTCCAGTACCGCAAAGTCCCTTATGTCCCCCTCCTGCCACATATCGCCCATGGTTGCTATCCCAACCAGTTCCCAGTGTTTCCTAATCATCATTCTTAATTGCTTGTCTTTGCCGGTCAATGCCACTAGTGGTACCTAGGGGGAGCACGGGAATTAATTCACTATCAGCTGGCAGGCCCTGAGCCATATCTTCCACCCTAGTATCATCATCCTTGGGCGCCCTTCCATGTCTGCCGTAGGCAGCCACATCATTTGCTTTAGGAAGTATGGGGCACAGTCCTGTCGGAACAGCCTGGACTCCGAGGTTGACTCTTCAGAGAGCCATTTAGCTACATATTGCAGCTGGCTTGCTATGTAGTAGATTTCGTAGTTCGGCAGTTTTATGCCCCCTTTTTCGTATGAGTTTTGTAGCTTCCAAAGGGCTACTCTATTCCTCGTCCCATGCCAGAGGAAGTCCCTGCAAATGCTTTCTAATTTTGCAAAGGTCCGCCTTGTTGTAAGATGGGGAATATTTCCCAAATAATGTAAGTCTCTCGGTAGGACCATCATTTTCAACATTGCCACTCGCCCCATCATCGCTAGAGGTAGTTTCACCCAAAACTTCATACTATTTCATACTATTTCCAATCTTCCTGATCGCCTCCTCTGTGTAATACTGGTGTTCCTCTACTACCGTATGGTATATCTCTATTCCAAGATATCGGAACGTGCGCACCTCCCATGGTATCTGTAGAACCGTTTGCTGTTCTAGCGGGGTCCCTTTATATCTACCCAGTGGAAATATACTAGATGTTTGGGGGTTCACAGCTATGCCAGACAGCTTTGTATATCTCTCCATCACTTCCAGAATGTACTGGAGGTTTTCTTCTGGGTGCCGTAAGTACAACAACAAAGAGATTAGATGAGGTTCCCCTCCTACAGCAACGCCTATCGGGTCATACTGTTGCCTCAGGTATATGGCCAAGGGTTCCAGGGCAATAATATACAACATAGGAGACCACGGGCATCCTTGCCTAGTACCTCTACGGAGCTGCCACCTCTCCGATATCACCGACCCTGTTTTAACTCTAGCCAACGGCGCGCTCTATAACATTTTGGCCCACTGTAAGTACCCTGGCCCTATTCCATAGACAGCCAGGGCCGCTATCAGCCATGGCCATTTGACCGAATCAAAGGCCTTTATTGCATCTAGCGATACAATTGCCAGTTCGCCTTCGTCCTCATTTGTGTGCTCAACGACTCAGTGGAGTCGCCCAAGACTGTTGGATATGTTCCTGTTCGGAACATAGCCAGTCTGGTCGGGATGCATTAGTTTAGCAATAACCCTCCTCATTCCATTTGCCAAAACAGACGTCAATATTTTACTGTCTTGATTGAGGATTGACAGGGATCTGTATGATCCGCAGTTATGACCAGGCTTAATAGGTTTGGGCAACGGTATAATTGTCGCTTCTCTGAGGGACTCTGGCAGCCTACCCACTTCATACGCTTCATTCAACATTTCTAAAAGCGGAGCAAGCACTTCATCCTTATATGTTTTATAAAATTCGCTTGGGAGTCCGTCAGTCCCGGGGGTCTTGCTGGTAGGCAACTGTCTCACTACTTCTCCCAACTCATCTGAGGTAATCAGGGCATCCAGTTCCTCCCGCTCTTTTGCACGGATCTGCGGCAGTCCTATATCTTCCAGTGTTTCTGCTATTTCTGTGCAGTCATTGTCATCTCCATACAGGAGTCGATAATACTCCACAAATTCTTGGTTAACTCCCTCTTGGGTGTCCACCAAGCTCCCATCCTCCCTCGTTATTGTCCCGATTGTGGGCCTGGGGGTCTCACTTGTATAGCCATGCCAGGACCCTCCCCGATTTATACCCCCCCCCCGCATGCTGTCTCTCCATATACATTTTATAGTTAAGATTGCACAATCTCTCCCAGTGCCCCGCACATTTTTTGCTGCAGCTCAAGTATTATTTCATTATCTTCCTTGGTGTTACCTCCCTCCCTTAGTGCCCTTTCTAGTTCCCTCTCTGTATCTTGCAGTTCAGCCTGGACCCCTCCTTGTAGCCCTTTGGATATAGCTACCTCCCCTCATTACCACTTTAAAGGCCTCCCAAAGCATACCCGATGTCTCTACACTGCCAGTGTTTATCTCAAAGTAGTTTATTATTTCCTCCCTAATGTTCTCCCGGAAGATGGCGTCTGAGGCGCCATGTCGGGATCTTGCGTGGCCAACATATAATCAAATCTAGTGTGCAAATTTTGTGGAGCTGAGTAGTGCGAATACTGCCTCTCCTGGGGGTGGTGTGACCTCCATACATCCACAAACCCAAAATCATCCAACAGTATATACAGTGCTCTAGCGGCTTGGGTGGGTCTGTCCATTTTTCCATCTGACCTATCTATCATAGGGTTTAACAATTGAAATCTCCTCCCCAGATCACCGCCCCTCCCAAGTACGTACTAAGTTTGTTACATAAGGTTCTAAAATATGCTGCTGTGTTTTGGTTCAGGGCGTACATGTTTATAATGCTTATCTCCCTGTTTTCCACCAGCCCTCTCATCATGACCATCCTCCCGTCTGCCTCCACTGTGGACTGTAACAGTTGGAACGGGACATGTGGTGCCACCCAAATGATCACTCCATTGGCATAGGCCGAATATGATGCTCCCACCACAGCCCCCCTCCATTTCTTCTGGATCATCTCCATCTTGTCTTGTGTAAGATGGGTCTCCTGCAGCAGGGCTATGTCTACTTTCTGTCTGCGTAGGTATAGCATGAGCTTACTCCTCTTTAGATAACTATTGAGCCCTCTGACGTTCCAAGTACTTATTTTAAGATCCCCCATGGCATATCAGGGTCCCCCTTCTCCCCCCACAAGTGCAGTCCATGACCAAATACATTCCTATTCTATGCGGGCTCGTCTCCCAACATGAACTTCCACAAACTACAAACACCCCAAACTTCCCAACCTCCCTCCCTCCCTCCTCCCTTCCCCAACTCACTCCCCTCCATTTCCTCCCACCCCAACACCCTACCCAACTGTTGCCCAGCTCCATCCCTAGATCTCAGGCACCCCCGCATCTAGCCCTTTTCTGGCAATTACCTTTACTCACGGCTCAGCAGGGTGAAGTCACCCTAATGGCGGCCCTACTACTCTAACTCCTGGGGATAGGTTGTTTCCATCTTGCCACTCCCATTTGCTTCCATGTGAGCGTGCTTAATGCTACCCAATTTACATTCACATTTTATATTCTAGTCCAACAAGTCCAAATGTCTCTTATTGCAATTTTCAATGTTATCTGTCCTCGCCCTCGTTACTCATGCAACAATCCTTTCATTTTTCACCAGGGCCCCCCTTTCTCCATCCTTGCATTCTACATAATGTGACCCCCTCACTTACCATGATCCTCGTGGTCTTGCTTCTCACCTTGTTCCGGACAACCATGCATATCCAACCATGCCTCTGCGTCTTCCAGGTTATCAAAAAAATACGCCTTACTTTTGTGCAGGACCTTGAGCTTTGGGGGATACAAAAGCATGTACTTGATTCCAGCCGTACGCATTCTCCTCTTGTTCGCCACATAGTTATAACACTGTCTCTGTACCAACATGGTGTAATCAGGGTATGCCGTAATGGTTGCAGATGCCCTTTCGATCGTTCCACCTTTGCAAAAGTACTCCAGGATCTTCTCTCTATCTTCAAAGTTCAAGATCTTTTCTATTATCGCCCGAGGGGGGGGGGCTCCAGGTCAAGGTTTCCTCATTAGGGCCCTGTGCGCCCAATTCGACAGCAAATCCTTGTGAAAGTTTTATCAGCTCCTATTTCTTGCAGGATCAGATTCTCTATGTAGTCTGTGGGGTCCTGGCCTTCCTCTCCCCCCGGTAGGCTGACCACCTGTATGTTCCATCTCGCTCTCCCTTCATCCTCCTCCACACGGTACTCCAAGTTGGCGACCTGTTGCTTCAGAATGTGAACTTCCTTAGTGTTACTTGTGCTGGTTTCCGTGTTGGTTTTCACTGCACTCTAGGCCGCTTGGTCTTTCAACCATCGCTCTAACATCTTGTTGCAGTAGGTTGACCTCTAGCCCAACCGCATCAACCAAAGCGGTTCTTAGGTCCGCCATCGCTGCACCCCACAAGGCTTTCAACTCCGTAATGGCTGTTAGGATCAAGGGATATTTCTGCAGGTGCGGCTGCCGCACCCTGTACCGGGGTGGTTGGAGTCTATTGCGGCTTGGCAAAAATGTCCATAGTGGATTGCTTACTATTGGTCGTGCCTCCTCTCACCGACATTGTGCTTTTCTGTAGCGTGCAGGCCCTGCTTCCCCGTTCCTCCTCCTCTGTGGTTATAGCGCGCTGTGGCACCGCCAGGCCTGTGTGTCTCTTGTGCCTTATCCCAGTCCACTTTGAGGGCTATACCCCCTCGCTCTCGCAGGCAGTCCGTTGCAGCTCACGCGCGTCATGAGCAGCTCGTGCACTGTGTTGTGAACCGCTTCTAGCAAACCCTTTATATATCACCAGTGCTGTTCTCTCAGCTGTAGTCGCTTCACATTCCACCCACTGCGCTCTCCTTGCCAACCTCTGTCCGCCGTGGGGATGGATATTTAGCTTATGCAGAATTGGTTAAGCTATGCTCTATGTGGTTTGTACAATGACTTTATTCTTTTTCTTTCGGCAAATGCGTAGTAAGAAAGCATATTTTATGTTGTGCAGTCAGAGCCGTTACCTCCTGTAATTCGTTAACTGAATTAGTTTGAATATATATCAAATATAAAGTCTCCTTCACTCCATAATATCCCAGAAACTGCGGGGCAGCCATTAAGTACCATTTGATCTGGGAAATCTGTGTGCACACTACCTACATAAGGCTCTTTGTGTCAATGATGTGCTCTTGGACTGCGAAGCCAAATGGGGATGAACACCCATTTAGGGAACACATTAATTGCTACTTTCTCTAATATGGAGACGCTGAGTGATCGTGAGAAGGCAAGCACATCTCACCATGACCAGCCGATAATTTCCACTTCATTGTGTAGGTTATCTCCAATATCTACTGTCTTAACGGAAAACCCCTCTGATGGGGGTATGGGCGGATTACCTGAAGATGGCCAACAAGTTCCACAGTTAACTCTCAACCTGAATGACCAATTTAATCCGGCCCTTACTCAAAGCAATTATTCATGCCTCCCAGGGCTCAGATATAGTTAATAAATTAATGATGCTGCCTGGGAAAGCTCCCTATAACACTTAAGAGCCATCAAACCAATTGTTGGACAAAGGTATATGGATCCCTACATTCTAAAGTCAGCCTCAACCAGTACTGAATCAAAATGCCTAAAGTATTTAGAGGGAATGCAATGCTGGATCGCTCTGCAATGACAACCCAAGATTTCTTAGGAAGGCAGAATTACATTGCAGACATCAGCATCATTGAGTGCGCTGATAAAGCAATGGAATATCCCAATATGGATGAAAATTTGGAAAGTGTGATACAACAGAGCTGCGATGCTTCAATTCAAGATTCTCCTACGGCACTTACCAATATAATTGGCACCCTAGATGGGGCCAATATCCCGCAAGATGAGATCCGGGGGTCTATTAGCCTGAGAGCATCGCAGGAGCAAAGTGGGTCACCGAAAATGCACCAAACACTGAAAGAACTTGACGAAAGAATAAGATTGACTCATCCGACTGTCAGCATTGAACATTGTACTCAGCTCATTTGTCGAAATGTATGATAATATATGGGCAGAATAAAAAAATTCACATAGGCTGATGGCAGAGGTTAATGGTAAACTGGATTGCATTGGCACAGAACTGCTGGCTGAGATGAACAGCAAATTGGATTGCATTGGTTCTAAACTAAGACTCGGATCTTTAGTCACAGGTCCGCTCTCTGAGCGACCGGAGGAGTTAGTAGCTCAATGAACCCTGGTATTACTGTTAGCTCACTAGAGATAATTGAAATCTCCAACTCGTGAGCGAGTAGTTTGGGTGTATGAGGGCCTATGGTTGACCGGCCAAATGTGGATGTTGATGTACGGGATGTGAATCCAATCATGAATAAAATTGATTTCTAACCCTGTTAACAGTGTAATGAATAATCACCCTGTATGTGGTAATTTTGATACCGTATTGTTTGAGGGGCGATTGGGGGTGGAGGGTGGTATGTCTGTGGAACCCCCACCTCCTAAAGTACTGCCCCCAAATGAAAAATGAGACAGACCAAGCGGAAACCTATGATTAAAAGGTTGTGTGGATTGTGCTCTAAAACACAGCCTAATACCCTGTTTAGGTCCAACCTACTGCCAATACCTGAAATAGGGATTGCTCTGCCAGAGACTCCCCCGAAAATAATGTCAGTTGATTCAACAGTGCAAACTGATATGATCCACACAAACAACCCACCGGATGCTTATTGTCCTCAGGCATGTGTCAAAGAAAGTAATATGGTAGTATCTGAAGAACTCCCTATTCAGCATCATGCCAAATCAGCAAATTGCTGGGCATATAGATCGGGGGCAATCTCGTCTGCCTACAGGAGACATGGAGGATCTCAACCCCCATTCTGGATGGCTGTCAGATGTACGATCAATTGGCTAATAGAAGTGTAGGAGGTAGGCCATCGGGGGGGGGCGGGGGATGGTCTCCTTACGGCTACAGGCAATGATCTAGGTCTGTGTGGAACTACTTTAGTGGGCCTTGCTTTTGGGGCTTTGGGGGTAGACCTTACTACCGGTGATGGTGCTTTAAGGCTACTGGTAATAAACAGTTATTGGCACAGTGGAATGTCACCTGTGGAGGTATTTGTATTGAATGTGTGCCGTGTAACAACTGATTAGGCACTTGAAAATGTGAATGGAGGAATAGTCGTAGCTGGGGATCTGAATACAGATTTTGATTTTTTTTATTTTTTATTTCATTTAGTTTTTACAAACTTTTCAAAATGTATAACTATAAGAACACATTGCGTGTGAGAGACAAAAGAAAAACTTAAAATACAAAAAAAAAGAAAAAAATCTTAATAAGACATAAAACCTATATAGGATAGAAAAACTAACATTTCCAATTCCACATTTAGACTACTACTAAAACTCAACATTTTGCTTCTGTACATTCGTTTTCCGCTATTCAAGATAGTCCATGGCTTTACTTATTTAATAGTCTATTCATTCTTGTGTTTTTTTTCATTCTTTCACTTTCTTCTGTCAATCGATATCACCTATATTTGTGGCGGCTCCCCGTCAGCTGATTCTATTGGATTGGTCTCTAAACATATTTGGATTTGATCTAGGAATCTCCTTGTGGCGATCCTTAGGGTTTCGCTCTCGCCAGTGTGTAGATGCCTCCACCATTCTTCTGCATTGTATGTCAGAACTCGGTTCCTCTCACGCCTTAAACATAGTTTGCGCTGATCCTTTAATTCAGCACAAAACAATATCAAATACTTTAGGTTTTCATCTTCTCTAGCACACAACCTGCACTTGGAGTTACTTGTTTCAATTGACCTTCTCCAAATTAGCACTTCTTTTGTTTCGAAGATATTTAATCTGAACTTCAGGTATAATTTTCTTAGTCGTTTGCACGATGATAGCATTAAATAGTTTGCAAGTATGTTACGTTTTTTGGCTTCTGATGGTACATTGTTCATACATTTTTGTGCTGCTCTTTTTTCACATACTTGGATCCAGTCTAGATTTAATAATTTCTTTTTCACCAGGTCAGGGTTCTGCCATAGCGTTTGCTCATCCGACCCCACCTGTGCAAGAATCTCTTTGCATTGGCTCTTCCATTCATCTAATGCAGATTGCCTTGTACTCTTCTTTTGACTTAAAATTTTAACAGATGGTAAGTTTGCTTCTGCGTTCGTTTTTCTAAACAGGGCCAACTTGTTCCAGGCAATCCGTGCATTGAGTGATGAAACCCCTACTTCGTACAGCACAAAGGCCGTTGGCGTTCCTTGAGGAATTTGCAGTATTTTCTTCCAAAAGACTCCTTCACATCGTGACCATACCTTATGATCAACCCCGAACATATTTTCAGCTCCATACGTGAGGATTGGGGTCACTTTTCCTTGATAGAATCTTCTTACGGGATCGTACGTAAATTTCCCGTATTTTTTCTGTATGATGTTACCTTGCGTTGTGAGCTGTTTGCAACTATGTGATAGCTTTCTCAACATTGGCTCATCGTTTATGCTGGAATTAATGATGGTTCCTAGATATCTCGTATAGGGTACCTTATGTATCTTTTTTGGTCCTACATACCATGATAACTTCTGATTTTTGGATTTCCATCCTGTTAAGTTTTCCAACACCAGAATTTTGGATTTCGCAGCATTGATCTCTAGCCTCAGGTCTTCAGTAAATGTTCTGAGAGCCGTTAGTTTTCGTTGTAAACCAATGGGGGTGCGGTCCAAAATTACCATGTCATCTGCGTATAGAATATGATTTATCTCAACTCCATTTATGGATGGTGGAAACGACACCACCGATGCTAGTGCGGGTCCTACATCAGCAATGTAAAAATTGAAAAGTGTAGTTCCTAGTGGGCATCCTTGTTTCACACCCCTCTCGGTCGGTATCAGTCTTGTTAGATTTCCTTCTTTGTCTAACCTCACTTGGATCGAAGTTTCAGAGTAAAGATCTTTTATCGCCTGGAGCAGACATATATTGTACCCTTTTTTTTCTAGTTTCGACCATAGGCTTTCTCTATCGACTCCATCGAAGGCATTTGCCATATCGATAAATGCCAGATATATCTTTTGGCCAGTTCTTATCGCGTCGATTTTCAGGAGATTTAACATAAGTAAATTAACACTACAGCCGACTCCCTTGACAAATCCCGACTGGCGTTTGTCAAAGATTTCTTGTTGCCGAATCCACGCACTTAGGTGTTGTAATAATAACGATGCAAACACTTTTCCTAGTACATCGAGTAGTGCTATTGGCCTGTAATTCGCCGGATCGGATTGAATGCCTTTCTTAAAGATAGGCACTATGATCCCCTGTTTCCAATTTGTTGGGATTCTGCCTTCTTTTGTTATCGCAGTGAACAGGGTATAGCAGAACTCTGTCCATTCATCTACATTTCCTTTTAAGTCTGCATTTGACAGGCCACCTGGGCCTGCTGAGCGTGACGCATTACTTTTTCGGATAATTTTTCTAATGTTGTCTCTCGCTATTTCTAATGTCCAGGGTTGGCTTGTGTCCATCTTTGTCAGACTTCCCTTTTTCCTTTTTTTGAATAGCTCAGTGTAGTGCTTTCCCCACTCTTTCTTGTACTGCGCTTGTCAATAGTGCTTTTTCAGTGCTCGGTGTATCATTTAGTATGGCCCAAAAGCCTCTCTAATTCTTTTGATTTAGAGCTTTCAGGATCACCTCAGCATCTCTTTGTTCCAATCTCGATCTATGTTTACACCAGTTATATCGGTTTTTTATCCTTTTTATTTGACTTTTTTCATCGCTGGTTTTTGATGACAGGATTATCCTTATTGCCTTCATTAATTCTCTTTCTTTTAGTCACCTCGAGATCATATTGATGTTTATGAAATCCCGGTCTGTTCAAGGAAGGCCACTTTTTCGTTTTGTAAACCTCAAGGAACTGTTGGTATTCGATTGAAACGGATGAGCTCAGCTCTTGGTATTGTTGTAGCTGATTGGTTACTGACACAATGTCCTTCTTTCCCATCCGCAATCTATTTCGGCCTGAGATTACCGATATTTCGTGTCTCCATTGTTCCCTTTTCTCTAATTTACTTTTGTTCCATTCAACTGCTACAATATGATGGTCACTTTGTTCCGTTGTGTGTACATTCAATGAGATCATTTCTGCCAGAAGATTCTCCGATATAAAGATGTAGTCTAGAATAGATCTTTGGGTACCTCTTTCCCAAGTCGGTTGCGCCGGTATATCACCACCAGTTACTCCATTCATCATTATGAGGTTTCTCTGAGCTGTTTCTTCTAGCCAGCGGTCACATTTTATCCTCTCTCTGCATTTTTGTGCCGCCGTCGACTGCGAGATCTCAATCAGTTTTATATTGAAGTCTCCACACATTATCATTCTTGCTTTTGGATCTTCTGTTAGGATATTATCAATTACATCTAGTAGATCTTCAAATTTTTGATGGAATTTTGTTGTTGAATTCCAATACACATTGATAAGATGAAGGGCTTTGTGGAGCCCTGATGATTGGAACCCGGATACAATGTAACTCCATTGTATATAGGGTGATATGTTTTTTGATGACTTAATTCGCAGCCCACTGCTGCCTCGTTTCCTCTTCATCCTCTAATCTTCTCGACGCTTCTTCTCCTTTACTTTTTTTGGGCCTTTTGGATAATTCGTTCAGTTGATCTTTTGGTTCAATACCGGGCTGATTGATTTTGCCAATTGAATCTTCTCTCTCCGATTCCACCAGTGCATTATCGACTTCATAAACCTGATAGCCTGCCTCCAAAAATTGTCTTTCACACATTATGACTTGCTCAGCCACCTTTTTCTCGTTAATATGGAGCAACACGAATTTCTGCAGGGCATCTGTTATCAATTCGACGCATTCTATTCGTTGGCTCTTTATTGTTCTTAGTACCGGGATCTTTTGGAATAGTTGCAGAATCGTGTATCTATTTAACTGCGCATCGCTCTTCTTATTTTCTATTTTCTCAACCAGCACCCTGTATGACTTTTCTTTATGAACCTTATCCATTCTCTTAGTTGTTATATTATTCTTCGGGCAGTATCTGGTGTTTTTGTTTCTCCTAAACTTATTTTCTTAGCCCCCATCATTTGTTTCATCTCAGACTGGACCACACTTTGAGAGTCCATGGATGTTGTGTCTCTTTGTTCTTCAAGTTTCCGCTGATGCAAACTCAAGGCCCGTTTCTCTTCAAGTGTAAGGAACATTTGACCGATTGTCTCATTTAGATCTTTATTCTTTTTAGGCGGCTCCTCTTTCCCCAGTAATTTCGGCCAAGTAATCGTTCTTTTTCCTTTATTCAACTTCATTTTCGCCAGTTCCATATCTTTTGGAGGCGAGCATCTTTTAAGTCCTGCCTCTTTATTCCCAGTTTGAATTTCCTTATCCGTCTTTTGCTCTTTTACCGCCTTTCATTGAGTTTTCTCATCTGACGACTCATCCTCTTGTTCATCTACGTCTTGGTCACTATATGTTGACAAGTTTACCAACTCTTCGTCATCAGTTTCTTCCTCAACTTCTTCTATAATCCTCTCTTCAGACGTTGGATTTTTCTCAATTATGTTTAGTTTAGCTGGAGGCTTGCTACTTATGGATTGCCGTTCTGGCTTCTGCTTTTCCACTTCTTCGATGACACCATGATCTCCTTTTTTATTTTTTGATACCATCGACTCTGGATTATTCACAGTTATATTTAGGGCTTTAATATTTCGAAAGAAATTCGTTGAGCTTTTTGGATTTTGAAACTTTTGTTTCTGTTGATTTTTAGTTTTTTTCTTGCTCGTGTTCACTTTTGCATTAACAGACTTGTTTTGCGAGTTTTTCTCCGGTCGCTCTTTTCTTTTGTCTTTCTCAAATATGTCGAACCACTCAGCTTCTGTCTTCTTTTCATTTTCCAAGGTGCCCATCTCAATCCCTGTAAAAATCTCGTCAACTTTTTCTTTTTCTTTCGTGGGCGTGTCTTCTATGACCTCAATGTCTTTGTCATTAGCCTTCCCTTTTTTTATGGAGACGTCTTCTGTCGCATCAGTATTCCCTCTGTTTTTTTTTCTGATCTCTTTATTCTCTGGACTTTTAACTGGACAGTTACAGATCTCTGTCGTAATGTCCACCACTACACTGGAACAGCAGTTCTGTGTTCTCTTCGATTCCTGATTCACTACTTTTGTACTTTTATTAGGCTCTGCAATGACTGTGTTGGTAGCGGCATGACGTCTCTCGGTCACATATATCTCATTTAAATGAGGTTTTTGAAAGGCTCAGTGTACTGTAGGTGACCTATCAAGATGTTCTCTTTGTAGGAGTACCAGGGCTTGTTTCGCAACCTCAGCTAGAAGTCTCTTGTCCTCAGCTGTATTTTTTTTAGAGACTCCCTTAAGGCTGTTAAGGTGATGTCATTGCCATTTCTCGTCGCGCAGACTTGGGCTGTCATCTATATCAGGTCCATCTCTAGTTAAACAATTTTCAAATTCAAAAGAGCAATCAGCGTTGTTTGATCTTTGAGGCTCTCGTTTAGATTTTCATATAATTTCACTAGCAGAGCCACTGCTATTGTTGATGACATTAGTAGCGGACTTATTTTTGCTACAATCGTCTCAGCACTTAAACTAAGCACATGTCGAAATTCCAGTTCTTTCTGCTCGACCGGGCTTTCGCTTGGGTGATTATCAGTTAACATTGTTGACGTATCCTCGTCTTCTGACCTGAAGATCCAGCGCCTTGAAGGTATTCGCTCAAATGATTTGGAGTGATAGATGCCCTCTGGTTTGTTCTACCCTTAGACCGTTCGGGCATCCCTTCCATGTCTCTGTCCGAGCTTAGCCTTCTTCTATTCCTTTTTTGGGAGATTGCAATCTCCTCGTTTCTTAATTCAAAGTGTGGAGTGTTGACCTCCAAATTCATCACTTCCTGTAGGTTTCTATCCTTGGGCTGTTGTCGGGCGGTTTGGGGGACTATTCTTTCGCAATTTTCTCTATTCTGGTCAGTTCTTATTTTCGAACATTTGGCGTTCATCTCCACCAGATTTTTTAGGACTTGATCGGCAATCCCTAGGGAGTCTCTTCTGCCAGGCAATTCTTGTCTTTTTTCTGGTGGTCCTTTTCCGTTCGACCTTGCCACAGAGGAGCCTATTTCGTTTGCTTCACCTTCCTCTGCTTCTAACCACACATTCTTAGACCATGTAGGGCGGGGTGTATTTGACACTACACCCTGGCTCGTGTGTTTTCCCAGTGAGTCTTCTTCGCATGTGTCGGTCGTTGATTTTCCTGTTTTAATACTTAATTTTAACATTTCGGTGACTTTTGTCCATGCCAGCATCTTCAGAGACGCCTCTGCTCTTTTTGAGGAATCATCTATTTTGGCCTTATCCTCGTCGTCTGTATTGGATAATGATTCACTTAGTTTTCTCCTTCGCCGTGCACTCCTTTTGGTTGTTGCATTCGCATTTTGTGAAACTTGATCTTCAGGGTTTGAGGCATTTGTTTTTATAACGCGGTGAATCAATGCTGCACAGGCGATCGTCTTAGGTATATTGATCAAGCCCACATCTTCGTTTGCAACTAAATCATTTGTTCTGTTATTCTCCAAGAGGCAGTCTTTATTAGGTTCGATTTCTATTTGATTTGTTTCCTTTGGCGTAAGCCGCCTCTTTATCTTAGTTACTGTTCTGTTCAAGACTCCCACCGGTTTCTTGTTCACCTGCAACTCCTGTGACTCAAGCTCACCCTTTCGTGCATCGTCTGTTTTTTCTAGTCCATCATCGTCTTCTTCATTGTCCAACCCGCACTCCCTTTCACTTTCGCTCTCCGACCCACTCTCTCACTATGCCTGTCGTCAAATACTGCATAATCAGTAAGTCCACCGCTCCCCCTCATCACGGAGCCACCTCTTTTTTCTAGGGTGCGTGGGTCTGCGTGATGACTAAAGCAAGGAGAGTGGGAATTAAGGCAGGCGAGTCGTGGGCCCTGGGACTGTGTGGATGGTATCTCCGTTCTCTCCACCAGTTCAGAGAGTCTGTCGGAGAGTCTGTCCACCACCTCCGCTGGTAGTAGGGTAGTGGGTTTCTCAGCTCCCTTAGTGGTCGACAACGTTCGTTCTGCTAGCTTGCCTCGTTTCAGATGGGCACGTGTATTTGGAGGGGCTCCCAGACTCATTATGCGACTCAAGCTGCAGCTCGTACTGCAGTCGCCGACCAATAGTCAATAGTCAATTTCTTTACAATATGCAGCTACTCTTACCGGGCGTTTTTCCACAGGCCAAAGTCCTCCCCGCAGACCGCCACGGACCACCGGGGAACACGGGAAGCACTCGCCACGCTCCGATTGGTGTGGCTGGCGTTTTTAAAAGGTGGCTCCTCCTCTTCCTTGAACGCGGCTCGGCAAAAAAAAAAAAAAATTTCAAAGCCTCTCCACACGGGAAACACTCGCCACGCTCCGCTTGGTGTGGCTGGCGTTTTTAAAAGGTGTGATTTTGAATACTCCCCATGGGAAATTTGTAAGACGGACCTGGGACAATCACGGAAAAAACAAACGGGCACATTTTGGTATGTGGGGTTAGGAAATGCTGGCTTTTTACCACTGGTGGGCTCTCAGAAGGAAGGCAGTGGGGAAACCGCCTGGCATACTTGTCGCAGAGATAGTTCTTCTTTGTTGGACTATATCTACCTCGATGACTACCTGAGTAATAGATGCATTTCCTTTACGGTCACTACTAATGATTGGAGTGACCTCTCTACGCCTCTCCATACTAACTGCAAATAATTTTGGCTTGATTGTAACCACCATATATTATAGATCACAGCCCCATGTAGTTGCCAGTTTCTCTAGAAATGCGGTCAGATGGACACCTAGAAATATTGACACACTAAATCAAATTCTGCAGGTCTCCCTTAATAAAACTACCCTGGAAGCTGAATAATTTTAATGCATTTGAGATCCAGTGCCTGATTGAGTCTGCGGTTTTGGACATTGGCTTTAGATCAAACAGAAGTGTAGTTAATGCTAGACATAACTACTGCTTCAATCAAGATCTAGCTCTGGCCAAAACTAGAACAAGAATGGATGGTGTTCTTTGGTAATAGATTTGGGGCCAAGTCAAAATCTCAGGGGTGAAGAGCCAGAAGATAGCTTGGTTAATTTAATTAAAGGACAAATGGGAGCTCTCCCTTGAGATTAATACCGTCATAGCCCTGATCGCTAAATGTAAAAAGTCACGTGCCCCTGGGCCTAACCTTGAGGGCAAACCTCCTTTACTATGAATGTAAGGATATCCTTATGACAGGGATTATTCCACCATCATGGTGTAAAGCCCACGTTATCCAATCTACAAGTGTGGGAGCAGGTCGGACCCAAATAACTATCAACCTATCTCTTTGATAGATGCGGATTGTAAAAAAATGTCTGCTCTACTGCTAACACAATTGGAGGACGCAATTCCATCCGCATAGTATATTCCAAAAAGGCTTTCGTAAGAGCCATTCTACAAATATTAGGGTGCGACATGGAGGAGGGAGAAGGGCTGTACTTTTATGGCATCAGTCGACCTTCTCTGCAGCTTTCGACTGCGTTGATCGCAGTAAATTATGGAACAAACTAGCTTCATGGGGTCTACCAATGGGCCTTTTGAGCCTTGTTGAAGGCGTTTATAAGAATGCTGATATTCAGGTGCGATTAAACCAGAAAGGTGAAATGGCAGCAAGAAGTCAAACATGCTGTGGGGTTAGACAAGGTTGTGTATTAGCGCCCTGGATTTTCAACCAATACCTGTCGGATGTGGCAGAGCGCCTGATGAAAGAGGGGTTGTTAGCACCAAGATTAGGCCTAAGTAAAATCATACGGCTGGCTTATGCAAACTACTTCCTGCTGTTTGAGTGTACCAGGGTGGGCTTGCAGCACGTTCTGGACATTTTCGCGAAATATGCCAAAGAAAACAGCCTTATTACACAGACTAAAACAGAAATTCTTGCCTTTATAAAGGGACAACATAAGAACTTGCGCCCAACATGGCTCCTAGAGGGATGTACGGTGGGTAACTCCACTAGTGCTACATATCTGGGCTACCATGTTGGTGCACACAGGGGCATTAAAACTCAGTTGGCGATCCTCTCGTACAAAGCTAAGCTTTTGGAAAATCGGATACTGAAAATTCATCGACAATATGGTAGATTCTCGATAAAACCTGCCCTTATGTTCTTTGAGGGGAAGATCGTCCCTAAGCTGTTTATGGTTTGGAACTGTGTTCTGGTGCAATATTGAAAAAGCAGGCTGCAAATGGAGATGGATCCTCGGTATCCCCAATGCCGTGCCCTTAGCTGCTATCCCAAAAATGAGTTGGGATATATTTCACTTTGGACACGTGTGCAGTGGAGGATTAAATCATGGCTCCTACCATAAAAACTCTGTATGAGCTGGTAGGGAATAATATAAGCTCCTCTGGGTTTCTGTTGAAATTTAAAAATAACTGCAAGACTATTCTCCAAAATATAGATTCTGATTTGGAAACTCTGGTTAACAACCCAATGCTAAATAAAAAAAGGTTTTTAGATTATTATTGGATCTTAATGACAGAAACTTTCCATTCATATAGCTCATTGAGTCAATTATCACATGAACATAAGAACCAAGGATCCCTCTCCAAAATCTTATCTCTTTCCAAATTGATACCATCGTGGATTGTTGTTGAGGCTATGTTGGAATATCCTCCCAAGTAATGACACTTAAGAATAAAGCAAATAACTGAAGAGGAAAGTCACTGTAGGTTCTGTGACTTAGAATGTGAATCTGCTAAACATCTTATCCTGGATTGTGTTCAGCTGAAAAATCTAAGAAACACTTTTTAGGAACCATGAAGTATTACTAGGTTTGCTATCCCATGGATACAGTGTGGAAACATTGCCCAAATATTCAAAATATATGGGAAGGTTTGGCCCTCTTAGGTTTCATTAAGGGTATTAAAATGACCTAGAGTGAAGTAAGGAGACTTATTTGTATATAAGGCTCATTAGCCTTGTTCTAAGCATTTTCTCTTCCCTTTTTTTGGGCCCGGTTGCTAATATCACTTGGTATTGATATTACGTGTGTAAATCGAAAGTGAATTATTTTATTCCTGATGTATGTATGAAGTGTAGACCTGTTTATTTAGGCTGTTTTTTTTAGTTGCTTTTTTATACTATACTTTGCTGCTCGTTTCTCATGGGATTTTTATCATTGTTTGTTTTATATGTAAAATACTGGCTTTTGTTTATTAATTTGTAAAGGTTTGATTAAACCAACTACAATAAAATAAAATGTGATGTGGAAGTAGGCAATCTCTAGGTCTAGGGAGGCCAGGAAGTCTCAGTGCGCCAGTTGTTTTAGGATGTACTGCAACGGGACCATGCAGCACCTTTGGGACTTGGGACATTTGTTGAGTTGTCTCAGGTTGAGGATGTGCCTCCAACCACCCGACTTTTCTCACTAGGACGTATGTGGGTACACTTCATCACCCCAGAGGTGTTTTGGCACTGTCTCTATAGCCCATTTTTCTAGTAGTGCTCGAACCACTTGCAAAAGCAGAGGCAGGTGTTGCTCATTTCTCATGATGGATGGAGGGGCATTTGTCTAGGAATACGAGGGAGCGACCCTGCTGGAGAATGCTGATCACCCTCTTGTCGGAGATGTTGCGCAACTCGTTAAACTATGATAATCGGGCTCCCACTGGGGTGCTCAAGTGGGGGACCGGGCCAGGCCTGTTTGGGCATCTGAGTCCTAGAGGATGTTCCACATAGATGCTGTATTCCCTCCCCTATAGGACTGTGAACGTTCTCTCTACGCCTCTAGTGTGCTGGAGTGTCAAAGTTTGCAATATGCTGCTCTGTTCTCCTTTGTGGACACAGAGAAATGGCTCTTGGATGACCAAAAGGACTGCCTTTGTTGCTGCAAGTTTGCCCCATCAGTGTCCACATTTATGGATTAAGGTCTCATCTACAACCTTGCCCAAAAGGTCCATGCCGTAAAAAGATATATCAAAAACTTTCGATTGAAACTCCTGGTAAAAGTGGCCTTCAACCAGCCTAGTCCTTGGAAAACTGCCCCTATGCCCATTGTTCGGGAACCTGAATCAACGATGTCCAGAGTGACCGTAATTGTGTGATCAGAAGCAACCTCACCTTTGTAAAATAATGCTGATACCGCTTCCTTCTTGCCCTCCAGGAGGAAGCTTAAAATGGGTCCCAGTTTATACCCTAGCTCTATAGTTGTATAGTAGAGCTAAAGCGTAAGTTGCTTCAAATGGTGGAGGAGACGGTGGTGAGGAGTTTCCCCAAACGCGTCCAACTTCTTACCTTCATGCCTGGTGGAACCATGCATGGAGCATAGGGGTTAGTGGACCTTTTCCTTGGGGTTGCTGAAGCCACTGAGTTGGGTGAAGCCTGGGAACGAAGACACTTGGGGGCACAACCCGGTATTCTATACGACTTCTCTAGGCGGTCCTTCAGAGGGGCAGAGTAGGGAGTTTTCATGACCAATGAACCATCTTCCCATATGTTGTCGAGCAGAGGGATTGCCAACTGATTTCCTAGAGGACTCTCTTTTGGAAAAGGAAACCCTCCTCCTCTTCAGGAACCAGATTGAATAATGTCTCTGCCCAGGTCAACAGTGCATGAAATGAGCCACTCATCTGGTGGAGAGTCTTTGGAGGGCAGATCCACATCCAGGGGTTTGAGATCAGCCGGAATTAGGTACTCAAACTCATATGCACCTTGAGTACATTGTGAGGTGTTGGGGTCAGGATTAGTATCTGTGTGAGGGTAGCCACAGGGATGGAAAACAGCGTAGGTGGAGGAGGAACTAAATGAATGCCATTGGCTTGGGCAATAGGACCGAAAGTGACAGCAATAGGCTGTATAAGCGACAAGCAGTTTTTAGCTTTAACACAAAGCGGCTTTTAATATTACAGAGGATTCCCTGCCTGACTGGGAATGTTCATGAAGTGAATCCATGCTGGACAACTAGGAAGACTCTACGTGCAAGATATTTTGTGAACATGCATCAAAGGAGCACGACTCTGCGCAGAGGTCTTTACAGCCACTTGCTGAGGATATGTGTTCCACCGCAGCCTTTGTACCTTTCGATGAATGCGTGTCAACGGCAGAAGTGTGCAATGTGTGTTTTTGAGAAGCAGACTGCATCTGTTTGCTTGGTGTCAGCGCACTGTGCCGAGCCCATGCAGGTGTTTTATATGTTTGGCCTTGTCCCCAGAGGAAGCCTCCAAAACAGAGCATAATGCCTGTCGTTTGGAACTGGGCAACTTCAGTTTCCTCATCAGATGTCTCATCTCTGTCACTAATGAAACTGGGACTGTACTGCTCAATCTCCGATTCCTCCGTGCTTAGAGGGTATTCCACTGACGCCTCAACTTGCATCGTGTAGGCCTCCTGAAGTTTTGATTGTCTATATTTAAGAGTCTTCGTTTGAAGGGCTTACACGCTCTACATTTGCCCGCTGCTCTCTACCTCACAGGGAATCTTCTGGTTACATGTGGGGCTCGTTTTAAAAAGGAGTTGTCTCCATGATTAACACTGGTGAACAGTGGGAATTTATATTATGGGGGAAATGTATGGAGACATTCTCCTTTAATGTGTAGAGTGGTTTCCCCAAAATTCCCTACTGAAGCCTGAAGAGTTGTAGGCCGCTGTGATCCTTCGGAGCCCTCGAAAGCCACGCAGCTGTTGTTGTAAGCCGAAGGTACTGTCGATCGGTCTCTGCAAAGAAGACTATACAAAGTATTATTAAGCAGTACATTAATGGCCAACTGCAAACGCTCGATCATGAGTGGGTGGACCTCTCCTCCTCCCTCCTGGCCTCGTCCACTCAATTCCTCCACCTGGATGCTTCCTGTCCCCCCTCTGGACTCTTTTGCGACCTCTGCGACTCTCTTTCTATTCTCCCATTTGGCCTGACTCACTCTGCATGTTCTGATCTCCTCAGACCTACCCATCTCTATCCCCCTCACCACTCCTCTCTCCTGGAGTGATCACCTTCATCTTTCATACCATCTCTCCCTCTCTACCCCTCTACCCCTCTACCCCTCAGGCCAAGCCAAATCCAGCACTGCCACCTACCTTCTCGGCCATTCAACCCATGAAGAGTGTGTCAGTTGAGGCTTTTTAGCCACCTCTTTCTCTCCCCTTCTCTGACTGACTCACATCCTGACACAGCCCTTTCCATGTTCCACTCTTCTATCTCTGATACTCTTGATGTTCTTGCCCCTGGCATGAGGATCTGCTTGAAGCCCAAAGCCAAGTGCAACTCCTGGTATGACTCTGACCTTGTCACTCTTAAACGCAAGTGCAGGGTGGCTGAGAGGAAAGGACTAGCTGCTTGTGCATCCTCTGACAAACTGGCCTGCCGCCTGCTCCAAAAGCCAACTGTGCCATCCTGCTCAGTCGTCTCCGTGATAACCTGGGCATCACCGATCAGGCCCTAGCCTAGCTGACCTCGTTCATCTCTGATCGACCCTCCCAAGTCCAACTAGCATCCTTCCTTACCCACTCTTTACCTGTGGTGTTCCCCAGGGGGCTAAACATTTTCCCTCGCTGTTCAACCAATTACCTGGCACCTGTCGCCCACCGCATTGCCGCTCCCTGCTCCAACTTTCAGTGCTATGCGGATGGCACTCTGCTGGTTTTCAGGCTCCCCTCTGCCACCGCCTCTTCTCTCATCTGTCTGCTATCCAGAAGTGGTGTGCTGGCAACCATCTCTCCCTCAATGCCAATAAGACGGAGATTCTCCTCATCGATACACCTGCACCCTTCTTTCCTGTCACTCTCTGGCCAGCCTCCCTTGGTCCTCTTCCTGTTCCCACCTGTGAGGCTAAAAAAACGCAGCGTCATCTTCAGCTCCATACTCTCCTTTTCTTTTCACATCTTGGACATCTCTAAGAAGTTAAACTACCAACTGCACCTCTTCAGAGGTATTCTTACTTTCCTCTCCTTCCCCCAGAAGCTCACTGTCTCTAGAGCTCTGGTTCTCTCTAGGCTGGACTACTGCAACAGCCTATTTCTAAATCTGCCTGCTTCTACTCTCCACCCTCTCCAACTCATGCAGAACAAGACTGCGAGACTTGTCCTGGGACTCAAGCCCAGGGATCATATCTCTGCAGCACTGAAATCTATGCATTGGCTCCCAGTGGATGCAAGGATTAAGTTCAAGACCCTCTGCATCGTCCACAAGGCCTTCTGGGGCTTGAGTCCTCAATACCTCCAACTCTCTTCATAAATACCTACCTACTTGAGCTCTTCGCTCCTCCAGCTGCCTCAGGGTCAGTCGCTTCTCCAAGCAACGAGTTTGTGGCAGATCTTTCTTCAGCTGGGGCCTCCCTCTGGAACAGCCTCCCTGCCTCTCTGAAACTTGAGGAGAACCATCTCTGGTTCTGGAAGCACCTCAAGACCTTCCTCTTTGCTTCTGCCTTCTCTCTTCCTCTCCCCTGCTGATTACCAGTCTGATACTGCACTGGTCACCTGGCTACCCTCCGATTTTGGGCCCAGGTCCCTGCCCGCCCAGTTGCACACCTGCACTGCCTCCTGGAAACCCTTGCACTTGGTCTGTATCTGTAACCCTACAGTCTCCCTACCTGCACTTTTGGACACCTGCTGTCTGCACTTACCCTTGCACCTGCCACCTGCTGGCCGCACTTCGTTAGTGTTTTCATCCAATGTAAAGCACTGCCCTCTCCGCCCCTGCACGCGCGATCTCAATGTCACTTGGCCTAGTAAGATAGTTGTCTCTGTCCTCCCTCTGTTCCTCCTTCCTTGTCTCGTTCCGCCTTGAACCACTTGTGTATAGGCGCGTTACAAATGCCATATCATATCAGGAGCAACCAACTACGAAAACTACGAACTATGCAAAGTGCGACAAAACCAATAGCGGAAAAAGAACAATCTGAGTACCTCGATGCGTGAAGGATCATGGGTATAGTACACGTCATGGTCAGGAGAGTATTGCCAAGACGCCCCGTTGACATCCTTTTTCAAAAGCAAAAAAACATAATACTCTGCACCAGCCACTAGATGTCAGCCTATGCAAAACGTGCTTCTAAGCAGCTCCACAAGCCTCGAAAATACATGTACGAAAATTTATGTATACTGGACCTGAAGTCATGTGCTACACAGGGCACGTAAAGGTATTGGAGGGGGTGAGCAGACGTGGAGACACGCTGCACCCCCTGGTGGCAGAAATATTTCCGCAGAGCAGCTGCGCTGGGAGATAGATATCCAAGATGAGGAATCCACAGAAGGAAATAATCTATTAGAAACTGCATTACCATCAACACAGATACACATCAGGTCCCCAACATTGTTCCTGGTCTCCAGACATTAGAACAAAGCTATGTTATGTTATTTTGCATTTATATAGCGCCTTATATACCATTGGTATGGTCTGAAGGCGCTGGTAGGTTGAACGCCCTTGGGAACCGACGTTCGGGTCAGTAGAGAGAGTCCAAAGGTGCGTGTGCGCACCAGGTATGTGTGCAGCTGGTGCGGAATTCATGTGGTAGCTGCTTCTTAGCGGTAGGTGTGGTGGTTGAGAGATCAGGAGTATTTGTTCGCTCTGGCAGGATTTATCCAGACCGAGTGTGGCTGCGTTAGGCCTGAGGAGAACGCCTGGCTGGGGGGTGTGAAACCAGCAGTGTGTACTCAGGGTGATGGGGAGTGAGCGGGAGATGTTGATATGAGAACAGTTATACCGAATGGTGACATAGTATCTCTGTGTTCTAGTTGAGTGGTGGTGTAAGGAAGAGAGAAAGCGTGGGGTGTGGAATGGTATATGCTCTTTCAAATGTTCCCTGCATTCCAAAGCATATTACTTCTAGATACAACTTTCAAAGAGAAGCTATTGGGCATACTTCAAAATGCAACTTTTCTCAGAGAGGCTATTGGTCACAACTTCTAAATGCAATTGGGTACACTTCTAAATGCAACTTTTCAGAGACACTATTGGGCACAACTTCTACATGCAGATTTTCTCAGGTAGGCTATTGGTCACAACTTCTAAATGCAATTGGGAACACTTCTAAATGCGGCTTTTCTCAGAGAGGCCATTGGTCGGAATTCTAGATGCAATTGGGTACACTTCTGAATTCAACTTTCCTCAGAGAGACTATTGGGCACAACTTCTAAATTCAATTGGGTACTCCTCTAAATGCAATTGGGCACACTTCTAAATGCAACTTTTCTCATAGAGGCTTATTGGGCATAACTTATAAATGTGGTTGGGTAGACTTCTAAATGCAATTGGGCACACTTCTAAATGCAATTTTCTCAGAGAGGCTATTGGGCACAACTTCTAAATGCAACTTTTCTCAGAGAGGCTATTGGGCACAACTTCTAAATGCGATTGGGTACACTTCTAAATGCAATTGGGCACACTTCTAAATGCAACTTTTCTCAGAGAGACTATTGGGCACAACTGAATGCAATTGGGGATATTTCTAAATTCAGCTTTTCTCAGAGAGACTATTGGGCACAACTTCTAAATGCGATTGGGTAACTTCTAAATGCAATTGGGCACACTTCTAGATTCAACTTTTCTCAGAGAGGCTATTGGGCACAACTTCTAAATGCAATTGGGTACACTTCTAAATGCAGTTGGGCACACTTTTTTTTAAACTTTAGTTTTTATTTGCATTTTGATATAACAATCAACAAAAAGAACTGATCAACCTCCCCCTTGCCCCCCCACCTTTAGTACTCCCACCCCGAACCCCTGCCACTCCCCCCTCCCTGTGTCCATTCCAGTGACTTCTTCATGGGAGACTCCCTACGTTGGCTCCATCTCCTGAGCCTCATAGGCGATGCGATTCGTGACCATTTCATCAGCTGACTCATTGCTGCCGCTCCCCAGGTCGTGGGGACCCAGCTCAGGGTGTCCTGTCTTTCGGGGCTAAACCCGTTCTTGTGGGTGGGCACCTTTCCTTGCGATCAATGAACGTCCCATCCCCAGGACTGCTGCACACCGTACCAGTCCGTGAGGAATGAGCTAGTGTCATTATTCACCATGGCGGTTAGTTTATCCATCAGAAACATGTTTTTTACTTTTTTCAGCCAGTCCTCCTTGGATGGGGTTTCCGGACTCTTCCATTTCTGGGCCAGAGCGACCCTGCCCGCTCTCAGCATGGTTTCCCACATCCTTGGATATCGGTGAAGCTCCGATTCCTCCGGGGGGAGGCCCAGCAGCATAGTTAGGGGATCAAGTGGCAAACTGTCTTCTGTTACTTCCGCTATCCAGTCCCTCACTGACTCCCAGTAGGTCTGTACTTTCGGGCAGAGCCACCACATGTGGCCTCTGGATCCTATCTGCCCACAGCCTCTTGGTGAAACCCCTGAGAACATTTTTGACAGTTTTGCAGGGTCTCTGTGCCACCCATGTAATATCTTAAAGTTGTGCTCCATGCCCGAGGTGAATAGGTTCCCGTAAAATGCCATCTTGAATATTTTGGCCCAGGCGTCCTCTGAAATTTCCCGGCCTGCCAGGTCGTTCCAGAACGAGCGGAAGCTCCTTCTTCCTTGTAAGTTGTAGGTATTTAATATTTTATACATACTAGACACCGCCCTCTTCCTGGAGGTCGCTGAGTCAAGGTCGCTGAGTCAAGGAGCTTCTCGAAGGGCGTCAACTGCCTCCTCAGGTTTGGGCCCCATGATCGCAGAGGATGCCCTTCAGGCGGAGGTATTCGAAGATGGAAAGTGATCCTTGTCCGAGAGCATCTCTCAGGTCCTCGTAAGATAGGAATTCGCCTTCTCTGAATGTCTGCCCAGCCCACTCCAGTCCCCTGTCTGACCAGATCTGGGAGTGCCTGAACCCTTGCCCTCCCAGGTTGAGTGGGTGGCCCCAGAGAGAGGACATCGGAGACGGCCATGTGGTGAGGTGTGCGGGGGCCCTCTTTCCAGATGTCCCAGAGGACTCCCAGGGTCGGGTGGGATCGTAGGTGTTTCGGGATCATCCTGCGTGGTGCCCATCGGATGTCTCGGACCTTTAGGGGGTGGGCGTCCATATCCTCTAGATAAGACCAATACGTTCCCAGGCCCTCTTTCATGTGCTCCAGGAGGACGCGCAGTTGGGCCGCGCAGAAGTAAAGGTGAAAGTCCGGTAGCCCAAATCCCCCCTCCTCCCTTGGCAGAGTCAGCGTGGCCCTTCCAGTTCTCGGGGTTTTTCCCCTGCCATACAAAGTCTCGTACCCCGTTCTGTAGGTCTCTAAAGCTCTGTGCTGGGACTTTAGTCGGGAGTGCTGTGAAGAGGTACAGGAGCCGTGGCAGTATGTTCATTTTGACTACAGTCATCCGGCCGTACCAAGAAAGGATCATCTTCCCCCATCTCCTCAAATCTGAAGTGATCACCGCAATCATGGGGTCGTAATTGGCTGCTCCCAAGTTCGTTAGGTCCCTGGTGAGAAGTACCCCCAGATACCTTATGGAAACCTTCCCCACCTTAATCCCGTGAAGCCTGTCCAGAGGGTCTAGCACTGGGTCTGTTCTCATTGGGAGCATGACAGATTTTCCGGTGTTTATTTTTAGGCTGGAGAAGCGTCCAAATGCCGCTACCAGGGCCAGGAAGGGGGGGAGCAAGGAGCCTGGGTCCACCAGGTAGGCCAGGACATCGTCCGCAAACAGGGAGAGCTTAAATTCGACTTCACCCCTTTTGATACCCTTGATATCCGGGTGGGCTCTGACCGCTATTGCCAACGCCTCCATCCTAAGGACATATATCAGGGGAGAGTGGGCATCCCTGCCTCGTCCCTCGGGAGAGGGGTAATGATCCGGACAATATCTCATTCACCTGTACCCTTGCCGTTGGGGATCTATAGAGAGCAGTTATCCAAAGCATGATGTGAGTTCCAAAGCCCATCCTGCGGAGGAGGAGGAGTTCCATATAGCGCCACTCCACCCTGTCGAAGGCCTTCTCCGAGTCCAAGGAGAGGACACATGCTTCCAGCTCCGACGACTGCGCGAAGTGGACCAGGTCTATTGTTTTGCGGATGTTATCTGACCCCTGCCTTCCTTTGATAAAGCCCACCTGATCCCCGTGGACTAACTTCGGCATTACACCCTCCAGCCGCCTCCCCACCACCTTGGCAAAGATCTTAACGTCAATGTTTAATAGTGATATGGGGCGATAGGAGGAACACTCAGCTGGGTCCCTTCCTTCTTTGGGCAAAACCGCTATCACGGCCCCCATCATGGACTCAGGGAGGATGTCCCCCTCTAGCACCGCGTTGAAGACCCTCACTAGATATGGGGCCAGAGAGGAGCAAAATCTCTTGTAAAAGAACTGTGAAGCCGTCCTCCCCCGGGGAAGTTCCCACCTTCATCCCACTAATCACTTTGTCCACCTCCTCCTCGGTTATCAGGCCCTCTAACCCCTCTGACATCTGCCTCGAGAGGGATGGGATCTGTATGGAGTTCAGAAAGTTTTCTATCTGGGTGTCATCCCCATCGTATTCGGATGAGTAGAGGGTTCTGTAGTATTGGTGGAAATGGAGAGTCACAGCCGAGGAGCTCCCGGGCGTCCCTCACCTCTTTTACCCTCCTGCTTCTCTGGACCTCCCTCAACTTCCAGGCTAGGATCCTATCCGCCTTGTCCCCTTTCTCATAATATTTTTGTTTAACCATTTGAAGGCTCCTCTCCGTCTTGTATAGGAGTAGATCTTTTAGCTGGAGCCTATAGTCCTCGAGTGCGGCCACCCGGTCGGGCTCTAGAGGTTGTGCCGGGGATCCGCCCGGTTGGAGGCGGGCTATTTTTTCTCGCAGGGCTTTCTCCTGGACCTCTCTCTCTCTTTTCTTCAGAGCGCCTATTTTTATCAGGACCCCTCGTAGGGTTGCCTTGAAGGCGTCCCAGAGCGTATGCGTGGCCACCTCCCCATTATCATTAAGCTCAAAGAACTCTGTTATGGAGTCCAAGACCTCCTGAGCAATGACCTCATCCCTTAACAGGGCGTTGTTGCATTTCCAGCGCCCTCTGCTTTCCCTGCTCCAACCCATTGCGACAGTGACTCGGGCCATGTCGTGGTCTGACCAGGGGACTGGGTCTATCCTGTAGCCTGCTACATACGGACGAAGAATTTCGTCCATTAAAATGTAGTCTATCCTGGAGAACGAGTTATGTATGGCTGAGTAGTAGGTAAAGGAGGGGATCCCTGTTCTGGGGTTGGGATCGTATCCATTAGGCCCAGGTCCTCATTCACTCTCCGAAAGCTCTGAGCCATGGCCTCTTCTGTGGGCCTGTGGTTTGGGGGGCCTATCCGCTTCCTATCTATGGAGGGGTCTAGGACCATGTTGAAGTCACCCCCCACCACCAGCTGACCTTGCGTGAATAGCCTGAGCTTGTCCCTAACCTCCTCCCAGAATTGGGCCTGGCCCTCGTTCGCGCCATACACCACTTCCAGGGTGAGGGGGGGACCCCTGTAGGGAGCCCCGTATCAACAGGTAACGGCCTTCGGGATCTTTCAAGATCGCCTCCTTCTCGAACCCTACGTTCCTTCCTATCAATATGTCCACCCCCCTTTTCTTAGTCCTGTGGGATGCATGGAAGACCTCCTCGATTCCTCCCCCCCCGCAGCCTGGGTTCCTTCCCCCTAGCCCAATGTGTTTCTTGTACAAATAGTAGGTCTAGTTTTGCCCGCTTAAACTCTCTGCAAATCAGTGATCTTTTCGTGGGGGTGTTCAGCCCCCGCACATTCAGGGTACCCTCTCCCAGGGGCGGGCGGCTGTCAGCCATAATCAATGTTTCCTGCCCTGATGGTCAACAACTTTGCATCAATTCTCCCTTCTCGCTCCCCTTGGTTCGCCGGTTGGACACTACTGGAATGTTTACCCAACTGCCCACCAAACCCTTTCCCAAACAAACAAACAAACCCCAACTAGTTTGTAACCCCCCCACCCCCTGCCCCGGCGTCCAGCCAGATAGTTCCGCCATTACTGGCATTTTGGCCGGACCACCAGTCTGCCCCTCTCGGCCAGGCGATCATTGCAAATCCCCTTATGAGCCCCCCTCCCCCGGTTTCGTCCCCGCAATTGCCCTCACTTTACTTGCTGTTCCGTGGGATTCTGGCTTCAATCTTGCCTTCAGATGTTCCCCGGATTACCACCCTGTAGGTGATCAGCTAACTTCGGTCATCCCAGAAGACCACACTTTCGCACCAGTGCTGGCTGGGACCCCTTGGTGATCATCCCTCTGAGTCATTCCGCTCTGCCTCCTTCGCTGGTGAGGGTGTGCTCATTTTCCTAAATTTCCGTGCCCCAGATTTCTTCCTTCTTTCGCCCGACGGGCCCGGACCGTTGGCTCCGCCCGTAGCCAGCCCTGATGGTCCCCTTTCAGGGGGTGTATCCACCACGTAATCCTGAATGGCTCCCTTGATGTCTTCCTCCATGATCAACATCGTCCGTTGGCCCTGGTATTCGAAGGTCAGGGAGAAGGGGTAGCCCCATCTGTAGCACACTCCCTTCTCATTCAGCAGCTGTGTGAGGGGGCGGCACATCCTGCGTTTGGATAGTGTGTATGCGGAGAGGTCTTGAAAGATGGAGACCTGGGAGTTGTTGTACGTGATCTCTTGGGCTCTCCTGGCTGCTTCCAGGACCCGTGTCTTCTCCAGATAGTAGTGGAACCGGACCAGAATCGATCTGGGACCTCCTGCTCGTCCTCCCGCTCTGTGTACCCGATCAAATGTGAGTTCTGCGGTCATCTCTTCTTCAAAGAGGAGGGCGATTATGTTCTGCACCATTCGGGTGAGCTCTCCGTTTCCCCCTCTGCCTCCGGGACCCCAAAAAACCTGAGGTTGTTTCTCCGTTCCCTGTTCTCAAAATCGTCCATTTGTCTCAACCTCTCTTCCTCCTTTTCAAGGGCGGATAACCTCATATTTGTCTCTATTCTCTAGGGTAGCTGAAGAAGATTGATTGGATTCGACCTGAAGGAGTCTGTCCTCAACTTTGTCAACCCGTTGGTCCATCTTTTCAAACTTTTGAGCAATGTCGGAGCGCATGTCTCTTATTTCCTGCAGAATAGACGCGAAGCCCCTTTCCATAGCCACCGTTGAGGGCGCAGCGGCCTCCGAATGGGCCATCCCCCTGACGTGGAGCGGGTCTTTTTCGTAGGAGCCTGGGTAGCAATATTTCTGCAAGTTCCTCTGCCAGTCCATTAGGACGCCCCTTGGGCTCTCAGTTGGGTGTGCTTTGATTGTGGGGGGCCACTAGCTTACTTCGCGGGCCAGCCGGTGTTCCACCAGTGGAGGCCTCTGGGCGGGCACACGCCCCAGGCGGGGGCCTCACACCCAGTATCCTCAGGGCCTTCCGCGCCCCTTATGTCCTCCTTGAAGGGGGGAGGGGTGCTCGGTCTCCACGTTGGTCGCCACGTGGTGGTAGGCCGCGGACCCGATCAGGGTGTGTTAATTGTGGGCACAGCCCACTTTCCCGCTGCCTGAAGCCCTCTCTGGCGGTGGGGCTGGTGATCCGGGTCTGGGGGGGTGAGGGGGGGTGCGGCCGCCGCCCCTCCTTTTATGGGTCCTCGCGGTGCCTGGGGGGGTCACCTCTGGGCGGGCACACGCCCCGCCAGTCTCCGGCGGGGGCCTCACACCCAGTATCCTCTGGGCCTCTGCGCTCTTTATGTCCTCCTTGCTGGGGGAGGAGTGCTTGGTCGCCGCGTGGTGGCGGCCTGCGGGCCCGACCAGCGCGTGTTGATCGAGGGCGCAGCCCACCTTCCCGCTGCCTGAAGTCCTCTCTGGCAGTGGGGCTGGGGATCCAAGTCCAGCGGGCGGGCGAGGGCAGAAGAGCTGCCGCCTCCCTCACGGGTGACCGGCAATCCTCCACAGGGGGCCTGAATCGCCGCCCACGCCTCTCCGGAGGCCAATCAGAGCCGGCGCTCCCGTCTCCTGGTCGGGCGCGTATCACACGCGACCCGCGCCGTCCTTGCTTGGGGGGTGCGGGCCGACCGCCTCCTTGGGAGAATCCTCTGGGTCCCTGCTCCGTGTGCCACCGCCGTGGGGGACGGGCGCCTGCCGCAGTGCAGGAGGACGGTCCCTCCCGTCCCCACCTCCTGTGTTGGCGAGCCGCGGCTCCTTCCGGGTTCGCAGCCGCCCGGGTCCTCTGTGGCGCTCCTGCTGCCGAGTCCTCAGCGCCTAATCTCCGCTCTCCTATGGTCCTCAGACCCTGCTGTTTCGATCGGTGGGGGCCCCGGGGGTTCCCCTACACTCCGGCTCACCGCGGGGGGGCGGTCCGGGGGGGGGGGGGGTTCAATCCCTCTTATGACCCGGCTGTTGGAGGAGCACGAGAATCAGGCAGCCATTGCCTGCGCGCCCCCTGGTGGCCTCTGGGCACACTTCTAAATGCAATTGGGGACACTTGTTAATGTTAAAAGGACATTTGTACCGCGCACTATCACCACCGAAGTGGTCACCTGGCGCTCTGGCGGCTCTGAAAAAGTGGAGGAGAGGAGGTGGGTTAGTGGGAATAAGCTGGAAAGTGCAAGAGAGCAGTGATGTGCTGTTGACAGCCTCAACCCAGTGGGTCTGTTGGCTGGGCTTGTGGTGTTTTGTGGTCCGTAGTCGTCGTGTCCTGTTATGCAAGTCTATTTGTGGTTTGTTTTGTTGTTGCATTGTTGTGAAGTTTGTGCGGATTGCTGAGTTTTAGGTTTGTGGTTGTGTTTGGTTATAGTTTGAGAGGTGCATGCAGAGGGATGGAATTGTTAGTTGGTTAGTTAGTTGGCATTGCTGTCCTTGCAAATGTGGGATTCCATCTAGGTGTGGCACATGCTAACAGTCACATTTCTATCTAGATGCGACACAAACTAGGTTCAGAATTCTAAGTGTGGTGCATGCTGAGAATCATATATGCTAATAATAACATTTCTGTCTAGATCTGGCGCAGATTAGGCTTCAGAAATTCCATCTAAGTGTGGCACATGCTAACAGTCACGTTGCTATCTAGATACGGCGCAGGCTAAAGGCAATAGTCCCGAGTGTGGCAAATGCTAGCAATCACACCTCTATCTAGACGCGACGCAAGCTAGGGTTCAGTTCCATAGATGTGTGGCATAGCATTTTCATCTCATGGCAACATTTACATTCCATTTACAGAGGTCACAAGTCTTCATAAGTATATATTATTAAAGTCTATGGCAGTCTACGCTACGGTAGATAAGGTAGAGTGACAGGGGCTTTCGGGAGTAGAGTGATTGCTCTACACCCCACCCCTGCCACATTCACAGTTTTGTTGGTGTCTGCTGGCTTCCTTGGCTTCCCCTGCTGACATCTGCAGACACTTCGTGTATCCGTCCTTCGCCTCGGGGTCCTTAGCTGTAGGGGCTGCCGGGCAGGGGCTGCCCTGGGAAGGCGGCTTAAGAGCCTTGATGGACCAATAGGGTTGAGGGGGTGGGCAGGGAGGCGGTAGGAGGGAGGGAAGGAGAGCCGCAGGAGAGGGACGCTTCGGGGTATAGCGGGGGCTTGCAGGGGCCACTGCTGCCCAAAATGGAGGCAGCCCATGCCCAGCCTTACCTGGAGTGCCGTACTCACCTGCAACGCCGAGATGGAATCAGGCGTGCAGGGAGCGCTGGCAACTCCATATTGAAAACATAGACCTCAGCCTGGCCAATCACTGGACGGGGGCGGGCAGGGATGCGGTAGGAGGGAGGGAAGGGGAGCCGCAGGAGAGGGACGCTTCGGGGTATGGCGGGGGCTTGCAGGGGCCACTGCTGGCCAAAATGGAGGCAGCCCATGCCCAGCCTTACCTGGAGTGCCGCACTCACCTGCAACGCCGAGATGCAATGCTTGCTGTCCAATGGTGAGTGTTTTTTGCAATGGAGTGTACCATAAATGTTTGGTATTCATAAGCTATTGGAAATGGTACAGCGTCGAGGTTTATAGATTTATGTTAACAGATTAAGAGCCAGTGCACGAAGTGCTGTGCAGAGGTTGGTGTAAGGGAACATGAGAACTTAAGGGGATGTGACTGTGCGGGCTGCTGGTTGGACGAGAGGGCTATTTAATGCCACACACCAGAGTTGGGATTTTTCCACTTCATAATCCTCTTTGTGTGGCACTTCAAGCACCACATGCACTCCAGTAACTAGCACAAAGGTCTTGCGTAATTAAATCACCACAGGAAGTCATATTGAACATTATTCCCACTGACAAGCTGCTGCCCAATCTTTAAGCAGCCTAGCAGCACATGATGAAAAGCGCAAGTCCATAGTGGGATCTCCAATGCACTGCTAGTACAGCAAGCAGTAGAACTCTACATTTGGAGTGGGGATCTGCATGCACATCCCAGCAAGTAGTGGTGACCGCTATGTTAAGTGCCATGCTAGGACTGTGGAGCGGGTGTACAGACTGTGCTGGAAGAGCTAGTAGGGACTGAAAGGGAATGGCTTCTCGATGGACGAGTGAAACGGTAGGCCTCAAGTCTGTTGGGGAGTAAATAAATTGTGCAGTCTTGATTTTGAAGGTGCAGCACTCAATGACTATTGAAGTATTACGGTGGTCTTCTTTACTCAGCTGTTAACAGAAGTGGTAAAGGTCCTAGGACTGGGGCACACTTAAACACCATTGCTGCGATAGGGGACACAATTGAGCTAAATGAACATTCCTTTATTGGGCTTTCTGAAACTCTACATCCACATGGAGTGGTGGCCACCCTAACCGCCTGACTGGGAAAACTGCATCAGAACAGACTGATGTGCGCAGGCAACCTCCTAACACCATCCACTGCACAGATATTTGAAGCAGTGGTCATCAATGGTACTGTTAGACACTACTACTTCCCTGGGGTTGGGAAGGATCGCCGAGTTTCACTGCTACTCTGGGCCCCTTCAGAAATTAGGCTATAGGAACCCTATACATACTCAAAATACTAGCAGCTTGTAACATTCCAGAG
The DNA here is from genome assembly GCF_040938575.1 of Ambystoma mexicanum. NCBI lineage: Eukaryota > Metazoa > Chordata > Amphibia > Caudata > Ambystomatidae > Ambystoma > Ambystoma mexicanum. Next base: position 250,397,450 of record NC_090939.1, read on the forward strand.
CAGCATGGGAGCTCTTACCCTCCATTACTCCCATTCCATCAGATCAGATGAAGCATCTCAATGTAGGCTCTAGTTCATTGTAGAAGTAGTCATGGAAAATATGCGCTATGGGGTCTCTAACACCTAGGAAATACTGTAGCTGTTCATATACCTGAAGATATTACTGCATAAGGGAAAGGCACTAAAGGCTCCAATATAAAAACTTTGTAAGGCAAAGCATATGGGAATAATTTAGCATTCCTGGGTGGATGAGGAGAACCATCACTAAAGTTGTTGGCCGCAACACCAACATCCATACAGTGGAAAGCAGATTTAGTTCAGCAGAAGCTACAATCGCTTATCTGGCCTACAGCCAAGAAAGTCTGCCATCAGTAGAGGTGCTAGAGAAAGAACAGATAGAAAACAGTATTCACAGACATTTAAAGATTTGGAGCATTTTCACATCAATTCGTCTGACCAGTGAGAGTAACATATTCAGGACCTATTTCAGGAATTACTGGGAGAAATGTACCAACATCTATTGAGCTAAACAAATATCTTTATTCTAACTTTCAAAAGAGAAATATTCTAAATCCAGATAAGCCAGCAAGGTTGAATTTTCTCAAATTGAAAGCAATAATAATGGTTTGCAAAAACTCTTATTAGTCATTCAAAGGGGACACATTGAAAACACATCAAGTCCCAAAACAAACAACTCTTCAAAAAGCTGATGAGAACTCAATTCAATCACAGAATGAAAACAATGTGATTCCAAATGGACTGCTTGTTGAACCTCTTTCAAATATAATATAGTGTGGATGCCTGTTTAATCCAAAGAGGAAGAATTCTTAGTGCTTGGCGAGACAAATGTTGAGAAGCCAGGTATATGGGCATCAATACAAGCTGCAGAACCTTCCTGGCAGCGCAAAAGCAGCCTCCACAACACAGAAACGGGTGATGGAACAAAAGAGATAGTGAAGATTTCAACCTGGATGAACCTACATTAATTTGTACCAAAACTAGACAATAAAATTTTAGATATGTTCCTCCCTTTGCAAGGCGGAGGGAGCTCAGTGCACTATTAATGCACCTTTGATGTGCTTGAATGGCTAGGAAAGTCAGCTAGAGGGGGTACAACATATTCACACTTGGGCACTGAAGAACTACCATCACTAGATTAATGAGGTTCTTATTTTTTAACCTGCATCAGAAAATACTGACCCTGCTGCAATGTTCTACATTTCAGAATTTTCAGCACAAATTCAAACTGCGGTACTGGGGAGTGGGGTTGGTAAGTATCTTGGATAGAGACTCATCCTTAAGAACCAGTTCTCTTGGTTTTGTTTGAGTGTGCTGATCCTGGCAGATTAATCAATACCTGTGAAGATGCAGGACCCTTTGAGAAGTTAAGCAAATTGTTACTCCATCCCCCCAAGCATATTTTTCAGTTGTTAACTGGCGGATGGATGCATTTCTTAGCATTTCTTCTCTTGCCACCCCTTTTTTGCATCTTTAGATCTTTTTGGTTGAGTCTAGGGTGGGGGGCCTCAGGAATAACTCACTTGGAATGTGCCACTTGTTGGTTTTGAGTTGGAAGGACCTACAGTGGACAATTTTAGGACTTAGTGCGAGCAGTGACAAGCATAGAATAACATGCCTCATGACCATAATAGATGCACTGCCTTACTCCACCTCAAGGTGATGCCCCTTGTAAGGGAGGTGTGGTGCCACAAACAGACATTGACAAGACTGCAAGTTTCAAAACCTTTATTTGTATATTTTGAATGGGGGGTTGGGAGAACTCCAAGCTTGCCCTAATACTAAAATGGGAGTAACCTCAACCATAAACTAAAGAAAAAACAGCCCTGGTCAGTCTTGTCCAAAATATTAAATGGCATTTGCTAAAAAACCTAATGCCTGCCCTTACTCTAGATAACAAATAGGTGAAGGGATATGGATTGGGTCAAAAGAAAATCGGTGTAAAAAACAAATATCAGTGTGGCTGAGCAACCGTCTCTCCCCATGTTTTGCAGCACGTGGTAAGGTGACAGTTCCCATGGGTGACGCACTCTGGCTCCAGACAAACAAATGCAGTTCAAAGATAGTGGACGAGGGACCGCTTGGCCTACCATGATCAAGTTCCTTTTTTTTGGCAGTTCAACAAAATTACCACAGTTCAAAATCACAGCTCAGCTTCTTCTCCAGAAGTACAATTTCACCCAGGAATCCCTCTGACGGGCTCGGAGCTTTAGTCCCTTCCCTAAGTTTTGTGTCACATTCACTAGGCTCCCCTCTGTCTGGCTCAAGCCTCTCTTTTACTTTTCCTACTGTCGAAGAATTTCGAATGTGCAAGGACTTTTCTAAGACCTCTGCATGACCACTGACTTTTCTTCTCATTTGCTTTTCCCTTTTTTTTGTTTCAACATCTTTTTATTGCTTTTGCACATAATAAATTATAAAACATATTTAGAGAGCGTCCACACCTTTTAAGTACTGAAAGTTCTCCAAGGATTCACAAAATGTCATAAATTTTGATTTTGTGGGGACACCATTGCAGCATATATTCACTTAGTAAGTATGACAAAACCATGCCCCAGACCTGTCGAAAGGCTGCATGGTCCCCTCGTAGCTTGTATGCGACCCATTACTTTGCCACCACAACCCATATCTTTCGATGCCATTTTTGACCCATCGGGATCCGTTACTGTTTCCATGTTTGAGCTATTGCCAACCATGCTGCTATTATCAGGGTCATAATGCACCGCTTCTGGGGCTTAGTATATACCTTTGACTTCGGGTCCCACGTACCGCACACCACACACTATTCGTTCTTCCCCTTGAAACATCCCCTGTATTTTCACCTCCTCCTAAAAGGTTTTCAACACTGGACATTCCCCACCAAAAGTGCCCTCATTCCCCAATATACTACCTCCCCTCCAGCATTTCTCAGATACTGGTGGAGGATACATAACATGTAACTTATCTGGTGTGTAGTGCCATTGATATAGAACTTAAATCCACATTTCCCTCATCTGAATGGATCGTGTTCGTTTCGGAATGACGCCTCAAATGTATCCCCAGTACTAGTTTCCCCCCATTCTTTCCATATAGTTCCAGTGTACTTTCGCTTCCTGTTCGTTAAGAAATCTGTAGAGGGGACACCAAACTTCTTGATCCTGAATGGGTCTTAACAGATTACTCGAAAGGAGTCAACTGTCTTGTGCCAGCCGTTCTAATTAATGGATCTGCCGGCCAATGGTTCAGTTGATTATATTGAAACCTATCTTTTTCCCCTATCCCCAGATCCCAAGCACACTCCTCAAATGTGCAACTTGTCTGACCCTGATACATAGCCCTTATTTTCTGACATCCAGAGTCTTTGCAAGTCTTATACGCGCCTCTTACCATTCCCGGTGGGAAATCTGGGTTCTCAAACATTGGGAAAAAAGGAGATGGGTTAACTGTAAGTGCCCCCCGCCTTACTGCCGAGTCCCTCACTTCCACTTCCATAACCAATGATTTCACTAGTTCGAACGTTAGGAACCACAAGAGCCCCAATAAAGATGAACCCGCCACCGCAATGTCTGTAGCATGTCCACGGACCACTCTCGCATCATCCTCAGCTGGGTTGCCTCAAAGTATCTATAAGAACTGGGAAATCTCAAACCACCTTGATTCCTAGATGCTGTCAAGGTAGACCTCGCCACCCTCAGTGGTATATTCCAGCATATAAAAGTTGTCACCATTTTATTAAGGGAGCGTAAAATGACCTTCGGAATTCTACCAGGCAGTGCCTGAAAATAGTACATTAATCTCAAGAGCACTACCATTGTTATTGTAGTCATTCTTCCCAACCAGGTAATAAAAATAGGTTTGAACAAAGGGGGGGTCCTCTTTTTTGGGAGGGGGCTGTGGTGTTTGAGGAATAAAATAAAAAAAGCAGCAAAGACACCACTAGCTACCCACCACAACCACACATCGGGTGTATGTAAGCTACTCAACAGATGTTAAACATCATCAAGATACGTGTTCTACCAAAGGCATGGAATCAAAAACATTTTAATTCATATATCACAAAAAATATTAATCACATAAAAACACATAAAACACTAATAATTGCAAGCGTTGATTGAAGAACACAGAGGGAAAAGAAAATGAAAAGATCACTTTCAGCTGTTTCTGTATCAAATGCAGATGTAACTGGTGTGCATTTATAGTTACGTGATGTTAGTAACGGTGACTTGAACCATGTACATATTTTTACAAAACATGGGTTAACAGCGTCAACACTCAAATGTGTTTCTGGGGCAAGGAACAGCACCACTTCAATGAACAAAATTTTACTAGTGATATCCCAAGACCCGTCTTCAGGACATGAGTAATTAGTGAAGAAGGTTGACTATACTCAATGTACAGAACCTGTACATCACTGTTGGGACCTAAAAACAATAAAAAGAGCTCAATTAAGAGATCATATAAAATGCCTTGTATGTAGTCACAAAGTGCTAAACGCACTATGAAAGAAGAGTAGGGATCCTGCTAACCTTTTTTTCATTTCTTTAAAGTGTGGAGGGAAAAGTAGTTTAAACTTTAGTAAGCACAATCGCATAGATTAGGCATCTGGATAAATCCGCAACTATAAAACAGATTGGACAGGGTACATATGGATGTTAGTTAAATCTGTATCCATATAGTCAAAAACTAAAATTGATTTATTTTGCAGGATGTTTCAACAATTACCGTCTTTAGTAGATGCAGGGGACAAAATTCCTTATATTGAGTTCAAGGGATCGTGTTCCTTCTAGAATAAATAGTATGAACTGCATTACCCATAATGCATCGGTGTCTCCTGCAGGAGTGCAAAAAAGGACAATGTGTGCCAGTAACAATTGTTTGTTATGGACAAACACAAGTAAATATCACATCCGTGTCAAAAAAGGAGCTTACTTGCTGTCCACGTGTAAATAAATACACATTGTGAAAAAGATCAGGCGATGTATGCTTGTACCAGTGTGACCGATCTTACGTCCGGTATGAGCAAACCTGTATGAGAAATAAATCCAGTCTGCGCGGTCCGTCTAGTGAATAACAAAGAACATGCGGAACGCCATAGCTGAAATGGTAAAACCTTCCCTCCAAACAACGCCATCCCTGCTCTGATCCGAAGCGGAATGTGGAAATCGAAGAGGGACTGCACATGCAGTCCACATAGATTTAAGGGGCCAGCCATCTATAACCATATCCAGGATAGTACATGAGAGAGCAAAGACAGACCTCTAGATGACGAGTCTCAATCATTGTATGGTGAGTCTAATAAGGTCCATGCAATAATAAAGACACCATCTTGAGAAGGTGCAATTATGTGTCCATAGATCCTATGAAAAGGGCTATGAAGGGAGAACTAGTTGTTGGGGCAATCGATTCGCCAAAAATAACTGAAATATGTATATGCAAAATATAATGAAAATAACACTGTAAATATTGCAACCAACGGTTGTTTGTGTTATATAAGAAAAGAAATGTACACAGTGAATGGGGTGCTACATGTGACCACATCCGTCACCTGTATTGCTTGCAAATGCACACGTTGTTGCCTAGGTTATGCAAGGACAAGGAAAATTGTTATCACGGTGTAGAGAAGTGGAAGCTCACTTCCACGGGTCTAATAAAAGGCGTGTGCCCTAACAAGGGTCCACCTATATGGATGTCAACAATTGTCTTGTATGGATATCTACAAACTCTGCATCCACAATGGAAGCGTGTACCGATTGCAGTATCCCACGGAATATCCATGAAAGCTCATTGAACACATTAGCCTATGTCTGTTAAGAGTAAGGAAGGCACAAAGGAGGACACAAATAAGGAGGGTGTGTCAAAAGCCCCTCTGGTATATTGGGGTGCTATATATGGTCTCAAGTCCTCAATGGTGCATGGATAAATCACCATGTTTCTGCGAGTACCGAGTGATGTTAATGGACGAATAAATTCCATTCTACCGCTATATTTAATCCGGTCTGGGCGGTTTTAAGATCATAGATCACTCTGTTCTAGCTTTTTGAGTGACAGATTTCTGTCATCCCCTCGCGGATGAGCCTTCGTTGCTTGTACAACAAACCAGAAAATATCTTCACAAGTGTGTTTAGCCTCTTTAAAGTGGCCAACGAGCAGCTTATCCGCTGTCTCATTGCGGATGGCTGAACGATGTTTGCCTATCCGCAACTTAATTGGTCTTATTGTTTTGCCAGCATATATAAGCCCAAAAGGCCATTTTATCCCATAGACTACCCATTTGGTGAGACAATTGGAAAAAGACTTATATTTCCAAAGGCGGCCCTTCAAATCAATGCGTTTCATATTGCTGGTAAGGTGGCAGACGGAGCATTGTCCGCATTTGAAGTGCCCATGTACAGGTGGTAGGTCCCACAATTGGGGCTGGGCATGTGTTACATTTTTATTCACAGGGTAGGTATGTACAAGTTTATCACGAAGATTGGGCATCCTCTTGAATGTAAACCTAAGACAATGTGGTCTAAAGTCCTCTGGTTGAACAGTTTTCCAATTAAGTATGATCCTTCTTAAGTCATTACTTATAGGTGAAAAGGAGGAGATGCATGTTATTCTCTCTTCTTGTGGTCGTGTTTGTTTATTCAGACTGATTTCTGGATTTACATTTCATGCTCGTTTCATCAATCTTTTTATAATGTTACGTTGATATTGTCGGTTCTGCAATTTGAGACTCAATTCATGACTATTTGTTTTAAAGTCCTTGATCCCACTACAGTTGCGGCGAATCCTGAGAAATTGCCCGTAGGGCAGATTTTTCCAGAGGCTCTGTGGATGGAAACTACTGTATAATAAGAGTGTATTCTTATCAGTGGGCCTTTTATACAATGTGGTGACCAACGTGTGATCCTCCTTTTTAAAGATCTTAAGGTCTAGAAACACAATACTGTTTGTGTCAGAGGTCATGGTGAATTTAATAGTGGGTGCTTGTCTATTCAACCATGTCAAAAAAGTCATTAGATCTTCTTGGCTACCATTCCAAAGCATAAACACATTGATTTACCAATGCCACGACAATCTATCCATGAAAGGGGTTCGTGCCAGCAAAGATGACATTTACTTCGTAGTGGTCCATATAGAGGTTAGCCATATCAGGGGCAAATGTTGCCCCCATGGAAGTTACATGTCGTTGTTGGTAATAGGTGTTATTACATAAGAAAACATTCTTAGTAAGGGCCAATCTAATGCCCTCTGAAATAAAATGAGATGGTACTGAACGGTCATCTCTCTTCTCAAGGTACTGGTGCATGACCTCTATACATTGTTCTTGCGGAATATTTGTGTATAGAAATTCAACATCAAGGGTGACCAAAATATCACTTGTACCAAGATGCAACTGCAAGATGATATGGATCATAGCGGTGGTGTCTTGGATATAAGACTGCATGTTTAAAACAAAGGTTCTTAACAAGGAGTCTGCATAAATTGCTAAGGGTTCAAACAGTGAACCAATAGCTGACACTTTTGGGTGCACAGGTGGGATTGCTGCATTTCTATGTATTTTAGGCAATACATATGTCATTGGATTGGGCCTAGTCAAAAATGCAAATTCATCCTTACGGATCCAATTATGATCGTGAGCATGCTTCATAAGGCTCATTATCTCCTCCGTCAATGCCACAGTCAGATTGCCGATTAGTTTTCTGTAGAATTTCTGATCTCTTATCAACCTCAGTGTCATATGCTATGGTATCCCATAGCACAATACCACCTCCTTTATCCGCTGGTTTCACCACAAAAGGGGAGTTGTTTTCCAATTGTTTTAGAGCTATCCGTTTTGCCTTAGTTAAATTGTCTTTGTACTGTTTTTGGTTTTGAAAAGGTATTGTAATTCTCTTAGTATTTTGTTTTAAAAAGTGAGGATCTCAGGAGAGATCATCACAGACGTGGGTGTAAAATAGGACGGAAGTCTAAGTCCTGTTTTATTGCCATTTTGGCGTGTTCCATCTTTGGCATTGCGAAAGAAATACTTGAGCCTAAAAAATTCTTCATTTCCATTTCAGTGGTGAATTGGTCAGCTATCTTAGTGGGAATAAACAATAGGCCCTTGCTCAGCACACTAATTTCTACTTCACTTAGGGAGTATGAACTTAGTTTGAAGATGGGCATTACCAACTTGTCTGGGGAGGTTTCCACTGCCGTGTGGGCATGGTGCAGTTGCCCCACTGTTTGTTCCTCCCTTGTCTGCCTAGTCCCTGAAAAAATTGTGGTTGTGGACCCCTCTGTGTCTGCCCCCCTCTACTAATGGAGGGTTGTCCTACTGGGGAGTCAGTCACTACTATTGGAGGAATTGGAAAAGGTAACGTATTTGTTGCTACAGGCTTTGTTATTCACATAGCCTCTTGTGTAAGGCTGGTTGGTGTTTTGCTGTTGAAAATAGCCAGGGTTCAAATACGGATAAGTAAATTCTTTGTAGTTAAAGATATCTTTCTTGAGTTCCCAGATCTTCTCAAGAGTAAAGGTTTTACATTTTTTAAATTTCCTCCTCAATTTTTTCAAGTAGTATCTAGTCTCGGGTATTATTGATTCTTCCTGGATTTTCTTTTCCAATATTAGAAGATCCGCTTTTTGTTTTGTGGACTCTTCCTCCGCCTTCTCAATGACCAGTATAACCCAGTCACTTCAGCATTTGTTTGCTACCCCACTGAAGTTGCCCATAAATTTAGGATTGTCTAAGAAAACACAAGGGATATTTCTAACTTGCAATCCCTCTGGAATTACACCGGCTTTCAGGCATTCTTCCCAACCAGGATTTATTTAATGGATTCCATGTCATAAGGTCATTATTAATCTTGTCCAGTAGCTGGGGGTAGTCTGCACGATATACCCTCCCCAAAGTTTTGGTAAGAGTCATTCCCAAATATAAAATTCCCTTGTCTGCTATCCTCATCTGCGTTTGGGTACTCATCTTTGTCATTGTATCAGGGTTAACTGACAGATTCAACATTTCTGACTTCTGTATTTTTAACCCAGAAACTGATCCAAACCCTTCCAGTTTTTACAACAACGCCGGAAATGAAATTTCCGGGTGTGTTGGTGCTACCAGCATGTCATCGGCGAATGCTATCACCTTATGATACTCTCCCGCCATAGCTATCCCTTTTTACCTGATCCTTTCCATGGATCTTGGCTAACAAGGGTTCTAAATATATAGCATATACCATTGGGGATAAAGGACAGCCTTGTTTTGTGCCCTGCCCCTGCCCTGCCCAGAAATTTCAGAGGTACCGAATGCAGAGGCTCGAACAGGGGACCGATGAGCCTAGTCAGCACCACAATGAGTTCCGACGCCGGGGCCAGAGCCTTCACTGGCGGGCACAAGCGGAAAAGTCCGTTCATGAACTCCTTAACCAGGCGATGCGACCACAACGATGATCCCCACCCCCCCCCGGAGTATTAGTGTTGCGGGAGATAGCCACCAGATGGATCTTGATAGGAGGCGTGTGCCAGCCAAGCCTTGGCCAGCGACAGCAAGTACGGCATCACTTAAGGGGCCGTAATCCGTAGAGGGTTTATCTTCTGTGCACGGCACAAGATGGTGAACCTCTTCCATTTATGTCCGTAGCACTTAAGAGTCGACAAAGCCCTGGCCTTGGCAAGTACCTCCTTGCAGTCTGCCGGGATCTCATATCCTCCAAACTCTAACGCTGCAGGAGTCAGACCTGCACGTTCAGTGATGACTGGTCGTGGTATAGAATTGCGCCTCCTTCCCTGGCGAGAAGATCTGCGTCTGCCGGAAGCTTGACTGGAGGGGACGCTGACATGTCCAGAAGGTCATGTTACCATATCTGCCTCGGCCACGTCGGTGCGACGAGGATCATCCTGCACCGGGACCGTCTGAGTTGACTGATGAGTTGTAGGAGCAACGGTGGGAACGCATAGAGAAACAGGCCGTCCCAGGGGAATGAGAATGCCTCCCCCATGCTCCCCGGCTGGGGAAACCTGATGGGGAAACCTCCGGCACTTTGTGTTCGTCGCTGTCGCAAACAGATTGATCTGGCGATTGCCCCATCGTTGAAACAGTAGATCCACCTGGTCCTGCCAAAGTTCCCACGCGTGGCAAGAGCGCAGCTCCCTGCTGAGTGAGTCAGCGACCGTGTTCTTCACACCTGCCAGATGAAGGGGTACCAGGAACATCCTCTGGGCGACGGCCAAGTGCCACAGGTCCTGCGCTTCCTTGGAGAGAGCTGGGGATCTGGTGCCCTCCTGCTTCAGAATGTAGAACATCGTGGTGGTGTTGGTGAAAACTCACACAACCTTGCCCTTGAGGGATAGAATGAATGACTAGAGGCCCCAAAACATGGCTCGGAGCTCCAGAACATTGATGTGTAACCTTCTCTCCTCTGGGAGCCACAGGCCTCTTGCGTGGAGATTTCCGGTATGTGCGCCCCATCCCTCCAGGGAGGCTTCTGTCGTCACCATATCCTGATGCGCCAGGGTTTGGAAGTCTGTGCCGCTGTGAGATGCGCACGGACACCCCACAACCGAATCTTTCGACGGAATGTCTCATTGAGGGCGATCTTGTCCTCGAAGCTTCCTGCTGTTTGCCTCCAACAGGCGTCGAGGAACTCCTGCAGCAGCTGCATCCGCAACCTGCACAGCCGGACAAGGTAGATGCATGACTAGATCATGCAGAGCAGGGACTTGATGGACCTCACCCTGGGAACCTTCATGGTCAACAGCCGTTGTACCTTGCCCAGGATGGCCTTCAACCTGTCCACAGACGGCGCAGTTATGTGCGCCAACGTGTTGAGTCTGGCTCCCAGGAACGGAGCGTCCGGCGATGGCTCCAAGCAGGACTTTGCGTAGTTCATGGAGAACCCCAGTTCTGTGAGCAGACGCCGGTCCTCGTTGTGTGTCCGACGGAGAGTTCCTTTGACTTTGCTCAGATGAGCCAATTGTCCAGGTAGGGGTAGACATGGATCCCCTGCAGGCGCCACTGGTGCCAGGCACTTGGTAAAGACACTTGGGACCGACTTCAACAAGAAGGGGAGGGCCTTGAATTGGTAGTGCCACCCTTGGACCACGAAACGAAGAAACCTTCGATGTCCCTTGTGAATGGGGATGTGGAAGTAGGCGTCCTCCAAGCATATCAACGACAGGAATGCCCCTTCCTCCAGCTGTCCCAGCATGTGCTGGAGTGTGTACGGAACTTCTGGGATTTTATGTATTTGTTGAGGCGGCGAAGATCTAGAATGGGCCGCCAATCGCCGGTCTTCTTTCGGACGAGGAAGTACCGCGAGTAAACTCCAGAGCCCTGCAGCCTCTTTGGGACAAGTTATATTGCGCCCTTTTTTAGCATTGCTCGCACCTCCAGCAGAAGTTGCGGAATGTGGTTCTCTTTCCAGGCTACCGGTGGAAAACAGGGACACTTTGCTTGGAACGCCAGAGTGTGTCCGTGGGCCAGGGCATCCAGCACCCAACTGTTGGTGGAGATGGACTTACACACGCCGACGAAGTTTGCCAGCCGGCTTCCCACTGGGGTGCTTGGTTGGGGACCCGACGTCACGGTCGGTTCAGTCCTGTTTCGCTGAGGCCTTACCACCCTGGGCCCCTTGGCGACGACGATGTCCTCCGGCCTTGTTGCGGCCTCTGTAGGCTTTCTGGGATGAAGAACGGGCCGCCTGACTGTATGAAGAGTAGCTGCCGCTGAATCCTTTGGAGGTAAGGTATCTTGTGACTTGCCTCCGGAGGGCTGAAAGGACGCCCGTTGATGGAGCGTGCCCAAGGCACGGGCCGTCTGTCTGCCTTGATGGCCTGCAGCGACTCGTCCACTGCCTTGCCGAACAACTTGTTCCTGTCGAAGGGCATGTCCAGTACCCTCGTCTGTACGTCCTGACGGAAATCGGTGGCCCTGAGCCAGCCACGCCGGCAAAGGCAAACACTTGCCCATCTGGCGGAAACCAGTGTCAGCGATGTCCGTGGCCACCGTGATGGCATGGTACAAAGCCACCTTGCCTTCTTGTAAGTTCCCAAAGTCTTCCGCCCTCTTGTCTGGGAGGAAGTCCAGGAGGGGGGCGATTTTAAACCATAGCTTCCTATCTTAGTGGGCCAAGCGAGAGCGTTGGCCACCTTAATTGTCGTTGCCGTCGACGAGATGACCCGACTTCCCATGTTGTCCAGCTTCTTGCCCTTGCCGTCCGGCAGGGAAGTGGAAGTTGATGCCGTCTCCACCAGCAGATTTCTTCTTGGCCGCCGCAGGGAGACCACCGAATCTGGGGACCATTGTGCTCAAAGGCATATAGGTGCAGAGTCTGGGACCCGGTCTCTCTTCGTCGGGGCCGAGGATGGGTTCTTCAGGAGGACCAGCCCTTCATCCCAGATGGCGTCCAACAGTGGGACAGAGAGAACAGTATTCCTCTTGGCCTCTCGTCGCTGATAAAGGAATCCCTCCTTCTGCTCTTTGGGCCATTGCTGAAAAAGCTGAGGCCCTAGCGATCATGGCGTGAAAGGAACCAATTTCGCCGGGAGGAGAATCCCAGGGTGGGGGCGACGAGAGATCAGTACTGTCGTCACCACCGTCGTCCGTCTCTGTCTCGTCTCGTCTCTAGGTGGAGGGGATGGAGGTGAAGGATGGCAGGGCAGGGGTGGATGGACCAGCCTTCACTTGGATGGAGGGCTCCCCAACGGTCCAGGTGCTGCTCGATCATGTGCCGGAGGCAAAGGCATCCTTGCCCTCATCTCTGTGCACAGTGTGTGCAAGGCTAGCAAGATGTCCTCCGACCTGTCCATCAGTGGTGGAAGCGGTTGCGAAGGAAGCGTCGGCAGCGGCGTAGTGTCCTCTGGCTCCTCGTCATTCTGCCATTCCTCGTCGTCTCCCTTGTCGCTCTCCACGTCTGCCTCGTCGGGGTCCTTCCTGTAGGCTTTGACCTCGATGAACTTCTTGTCAAGAACTGACTTGAGGCCCGAAAGCTCATCCTCGGAGGAGATATCCGAGTCTGGTAGGTGCCCCACCCCTTCTTCTCCCCCATGGGCTTCATGGTCCAGGAGGAGATGTCCTTGCAGAACGCACAGGTCTCCTCGACGTGCGATTTATCTTCGTGCAGCCAGTAGAGGCACCGGGAGTGCCCATCCTCCTTGAAGAAATTCTGTAGTCCACATCCTGGGCAGATCCTAAACAGAGGCGTCGAGTCTCCTTTGTCTTCGGCCATGACCACGAGGGGTAGGCCTCCAGAATCTTCTTAAATTCTCCAAATTCAACGGAAATTCACCCGTGAGGGGCGCAGAGTTTTTCAAAACGGGTCCCCGTTAATCGGAAGATGAATCGGTGGAGTTTGAGGCTCAATATGACCAAAAAATAGAAGAGTAAACTCTTTGAAAAACGCAATACGCAGTAAGCTCGAGAGCTAAGCACGAGGACTCCCAACACTTGAACATGGGCAGTCATTGGCAGGGGGCATTATGACCCAGAGACCAGTGATTGGTTATTAGGAGAAAGACAGTTCAGAAACGAAACTGAAACTGATTTTTTTCTTTTACCGAGGATTCCCAGCCTGACGGGGAATATTCATGAGCATGTGAATACATGCCAGACCCCATGCTGGAGAAACAGGGTTTGGTAGTACTCCCAGAATATTTCTCCCATTTCCTCATTTGTTCTTTCTACCCCCTGAAAGTGAACCCCAATTTACAGGGGCGCCCCTTAAATATATTGGGGTACCCCTTATCACACTCACACCAGAACAAATACACCTCTCTTGCGAATGAAGGCCATGAGCCTATCTTGCAAGATAAACTTTAATCTTTACAGAAAATGAGGATAGGAGCAAAGAACTCTGCTCCTCAACGGTCTGTTCTGTCCCCCCCACCGCTGCAAGCTCCTGCAGACTAATGGCAAGCAGGCGCCTTTATATACTGTTCAACTTGGTCACTGCACACTCGCATGGCTCATCCAAAACTGTTCTTCCGTAAAAGGGATGCTGCAAAGTCTTCCTTTCTTCATCATCAGCAATTTCTGGCAGCCATGCTACTTAACATATTAATACCTTACATAGGCAGCCGTGCAGAGTTTTACAACCTTGGAGGCCTAGCCCTGAGGAAAAACGAAACATTTTTTAACAAATTTTCATTCATACTCCACTCATTTTTATGTGGTCCTACAATCTCTTATCTGATTTCATAATTCTGTTTGTCGTCCATTGAATCTGTACACTCCCCATTTAGAATACATGGGCTTTTGATGGACGGGAACAGCTGCTCAGCCAATTCGTGTGCTCTGCCAGAGCTAGCCGGCCCCATGCAATGTCTGTAGTCTATTTTTAGCACAGGCTGCATTCTTTTTGGCACAGAGGATTCTGCTGCTTACCGTGCTTTGAGAAAAGCCAAGTACACTAACAGTTTTACAAATATATTTAGCTAAATAACTATTTGTGCCTTATATTTAAATCCTAACTATCTTTAGTGACCCTCATCCCCCTGGACTCTTGTAGTGAAAAGTTAACAGAAGTCTTGCCTAATTCTAGAGCGCTTGGGAATGAAGAAAAGCACTATGCTCCTTCCCAACACCCCCTTGCGTCCCCAAGTTTCATAAACGATATATGTTATGTTATTTTGCATTTATATAGCGCCTTATGTACCATTGGTATAGTCTCAAGGCGCTTGTAGGTTGAACACCCTCAGGAACCGAAGCTCAAGTCAGTATAGAGAGTAGAGAAGCGTCAAAGGTGCGTGTGAGCACCGTATGTGTGTGCAGCTGGTGTGGCATTCATGTAATAGTGGCTTCTTAGAATAAGGTGGTTGAGAGTTCAAGAGTATGTGTTCGTTCTGGCAGGTTTATCCAGACCGATTCTGGCTGTGCTAGGCCTGAGGAGAACGCCTGGCTGGAGGGTGTGTAACCAGCAGTGTTTAGTTAAGAGTGATGGGAAGTATGAGGTGGATGTTGGTATGAGAACAGCTATACCGAATGGTGTCATAGTATCTGTGTTATAGTTGAGTGGTGGTGTAAGGAAGAGAGTAAGCATGTTGATGAGATATGGTGATTTACATGCTCTTCCAAACATTCTGTACACTCTAAACCCTTCCATGTATGTTGCGTAATTCTATGCGTTCCAATCCGTTCCACGCACTCCAACCTGTTCCATGATCTTGAATTAGTTCCATGCTCTCGAATCAGTTCCATGTACTGCCATCTGGTCCGTGTATTCCAAGTTGATTTATGTGCTCCCTCCGCATATTTCATCCATACCTTTCACATATTACACCAGTACCTTCCACATACTTTATCCGTTC
The DNA here is from genome assembly GCF_040938575.1 of Ambystoma mexicanum. Lineage (NCBI taxonomy): Eukaryota > Metazoa > Chordata > Amphibia > Caudata > Ambystomatidae > Ambystoma > Ambystoma mexicanum. The sequence continues at coordinate 250,412,720 of NC_090939.1, forward strand.
TATCCACATACTTCACCCGTTCCATGCATGTATGACCTGTTCTATCCACAAACTTCCCTTTTCTATCATTTACGCACTCACCCACTCTACTCACTCGCCCGCTCTACTCACTTCATCTGTTCTACTCTCACCTGCTCTAGGCACCCATCCGCTCTGGGCACCCGTCCGCTCTTACACACCCATCCGCTCCACACGGTTCTTCGCTCTTGCGCACTCGTCCGCTCTGAGCATCCTTCCCCTCTACGCACTCGTCCGCTCTGAGCATCCTTCCCCTCTATGCACTCGTCCGCTCTGAGCATCCTTCCCCTCTACGCACTCGTCCGCTCTGAGCATCCTTCCCCTCTATGCACTCGTCCGCTCCGAGCATCCTTCTCCTCTGCGTATTCGTCCGCTCTACACACTCAACTGCTCTATGCGCTCCTGAAGGTCTATCACTCTTCCTCTCCTATACAGCCGTCCGCTCCGAGCAGCGGTCCGATCTACACAGTCATCTGCTCGACTCATTCATCCATTATGCGCGCTTCAACCATTCAACCGGTTTCGTCCGCTCTACTCACTTCGTTCATTCATCATGCATTATAGGTTCAGGCCATGTCACTTGCCATACGCACTGAATCTGTTCTGTGCTCTGTTTCATGCACTACACCCGTCTCCTTTACTTGAATCGTCTATTCTGTACTTTCCATTTATGCCATGCACTCATACATTCCATATTCTCTGTCTGTGTACTCAGTCTCCTGTATTCATTTTTAGTTTACATTAGCGGTTATTAGTTGTCGATTTCTCGCTTGGGTCTTGATGTTGTATTGTTATTTGTCTTATTGTTGTTAGAGATCTAGTAGTTTGTTGGGTTGGTATCATTGCGATGTTGTTATTCAGTTTGAGTTAGTATTAGTACAGGGTTGGTTTTAGGGGAAGAGCCAAGTTTTCAGTAATTTGCGGAAAGACATTAGATCTTCAGTTAGGCGGATGTGGGGTGGGAGTGCGTTCCACAGCGTGGGGGCCAAGGCTGAGAATGATGATCCGCCTAACCTGACTGAGTTTGTTTTAGGTATGACTAGGAGGCCGTCTGAGCTAGATCTTAGAGTATGTGGGGGGTGATAGGGTTTCAACTTGTCTTGAAGATATTGAGGTCCGGTTTTATGCAGTGCTCGGTGAGAAATGCATAAGGTTTTGAAGGTCACCCTTCGGGCCACCGGAAGCCAGTGCAGAGTTTTGAGGGCTGGGGAGATGGGGTCTCTCGGGCCAAACACTAGCAGCAGATTGGCTGCAGCATTTTGTGCTCTTTGTAGTTTATTCAGTTGGTGGGCATGGATTCCGAGGTAGAGTGGGTTGGCGTAGTCCAGTCTTGATACAACAATTGATTGGACCGCAGAGAGTCTGTTGGTAAAGGAGAGATATGGAAAGATGCGGCTAAGAGTTTTAAGGTGGCAGTGGCAGGATTTTGAGACATTGTTGATTTGGCGCAAGAGTGTTAGGTCGGAGTCAAGGGTGCATCCAAGGTTTTTTACTGACAGAGGGGGTCTGTGAATTGCCCATGGCAGATGGCCAGGGTAGTGGGTGTGGAAGTTGTTCAGAGTTGCCACATACCATGATTTCAGTTTTGGAGGGGTTTAGCAAGAGGTGGTTTTTGGTCATCCAGAGCTCTATGTCGAGGAGCCAGGAAGCGAGGCCAGGTCGGCAGTTGGGGTTTGAGTTCAGGAGTTTTAGAATTAGTCGAGTGTTGTGTGAGCGAATTATTGGTGGGAGGGTGATCAAGTAGACATTGAACAGGAGGGCAGATCGGCATGCTACTTGTGGAACTCCCGTGTTGACTGGTCGGGTTTGGGAGGAATAGGTGGAGAGTAGTGTTATTTGGTATCCATCTTTGAGGAACGACGCTATCCATTTAGAGCGGTTCCACAAATTCCTAGGGAGTGGAGGCGGTAAAGGAGGACTGAGTGATTGATTGTGTCGAAGGCGGCTGAAAGGTCGAGAAGGATTAATGCAGCGCATCCTGTGGCGTCTGCCGTGATTTTAAGGGCATCCCAGATTGTGGTTAGGGTGGTTTCAGTTCCGTGTCGGCCTCTGAAACCTGATTGAGCAGGGTCTAGGAGATTGTTGGCTTCGACAAAGGCATTTAGTTGGGCGTAGGTGGTTCGGTCAATGAGTTTGGCAAGGAACCTTGTGTTTGAGATGGGGCGGCAGTTTTTGGGCTCGAGATGATTGAGGGAAGATTTGTTTTTAATAGAGGTTTGACGTGAACTGTTTTGAATGAGTCGGGAAAAATTCCAGATGTGAGTGAGTCATTTAAGATGGTTCTTGCGTGTTCTCCTGCGCAGGTAGATGCAAACATTTCTTTAAGGGTAGTGGCGGGGTAGGGCCCAGCGGGGTGCCGGAAGGTTTGCAGGCGGAGAGGAGTTTGAGAAATTGGTCAGCTGATATCAGACTAAAGGAGTCGAACGTTGGTTGGCTAGTGGTCGCTGGCGGTGGGATGGCTGGTATGGACGGTGGGATGCCTGGTGGGTATAAGAGAGCGAGTTTGTTGGTTAGAGCATTCGTTCTTTCGAGGGCTGTGGTGTAAAAGTGGAGAGAGAGTGAGTCGCACAGCGATTGAGAGGGGGTCGGCGCGGTGGTGGTGCATGATGGTTTGGTGAATTCGGTGATTTTGTGAAGTTCTTTGCTGGGGTTTTTACAGTTTAGAATTCGGAAGTTGTAATGGGCTTTTTTTCCTTTTCGGATTTCAGCCTTGTACTGTTGGAGGTGCCGGGCTTAAGTGGGTTGGGCCGTTTATGTGGGGTTGGAGGTTGATTGCGTCTAGGCCGTCAACAAGAGTGTCATAGGGTTGGTGGGAATGTCGAGCAATATGTTGAAATCTCCCAGAAGGGTGAGGTTGGGATGATTTAGTTGGATTGCGGCAATGGAGTCGCAGAGGTTGTTTGAGAATTGTCTGTCATAGCCAGGGGGTCTTATTATTGGGAAGCTGTGTGAGGACGAAGGGGAAAGTGAGTTTAACTAGGAGTGATTCGCAGGAAGGGATGAAAGGTTGGTTGTCGATGATTGAGGCGAGTGAGAAGTGAGATTTGAAGGCGAATGCTATTCCTCCTCCTCTAGGACGGTTCAGTGGGATGAGCGAATAGTCGGGGGGGGGCTTCATTGGCGATAGGGGCGAAGTCATCAGAGAACCAGGTTTCGGTGATGAAGACGAGGTCTGGTTTGTCAGAGGCGAGGAGGTCATAGATGCGGTGTCTGTTTTTTGCTACAGATCGGGCGTTAAATAGAATGCAGTTCACATTGGTAGAAGAGGATGTCGGAGCTGCAGCGATGGATGAAAGGGGGGGGGGGTGGAGGGAGGAGAGGGGTGGGGTGGTTGATGGGAAGAGTGGGCGGGCGGCGAAGTTGGTGGGTTTTGGGTGGGAGTGGATGGATGTGTGTGTTGGGATGTTGTGGTTAGGTCCGGGGGATTTGAAGGTGGGGTGTGTTGGGTTAAGAGTATCAGTAGTGGTTGGTGAGAAATCAAGGGAGAGGTGTTTCAAGCTGGGTGAGGGTGGTGAAGGGGGGGGATGAGGTGGTGGGTCGAGACAGGGGAGGGGATGAGTTCTGAGAGATTGAGGGGGACCAGGAACATTTCCTCTTTAGTCTTTGTTGCGAATGGTGGGTGCGAGAGGGTGGGGGGGTCAGAGGGGGAGAGGGATGAGGCTTCCGTTCTTGCTAGGGCTAGGCATGCAGTGTTTAGGGAGGGGAAGGAGTTGGTTGTGGCGGGATGGAGGTGGGAGTTGATAGGAGAAACGCAGGGTGCATGATTGCTGGGCGGGGTGCATTTGGGAGGCTTGTGAGGGGAGGTAGTATGGTTGCGGTAGGCTGTTCGGGGGGTTCGTAAGAGTAGTGGTTTTAGGGTGGATGGCACGCCATCGTGCACATCTGGCTTGGTGTTTGGTAAGGGGATGGGTGGGGGATGGGGTGGAGGGTGGCTTGATTTGGGGATGGGGGACAGGAAGTAGGGTTGGGTGGAATGGGGGGTGGTGCCCGGTGGTTGTTTCGGGTTGACCTTAGTGGACTGGGATCACTCATGGTTAGGATAAGTGGTACCACTGGGTGAGATTATTCAAGGTTTATAGGTTCAACTAAGCAGGGTGAAATTATTCACGTATACTAAGTTTTAATGTACTCATTTGCAAAGCTGGGATACAGGTATGCTCTTAGGAAGAGTTTTGAGTGTAACAGATCTTGTTTTTAGATACTTCTTATAGGTGGAATTTAGGAGCAGTTATGACGCACATACCCTATAGAACAGGCTTTCAAGACTTTGGTACAGTGACGCTCTTAGGGACACTGTCTAATTCCGCTATGCCAAAGTAATGTTGTTATATACACTTCTAAAGTCAGCTATGCACCGAGATGGGTACACATCTGAGATTGGGCAAGGCACAGAATTATATGCATTAGGGACACAAAGTTGGTGTTAGCCAACCATTTCAAGTTTGCACAGAGAGGATATTAGCCACCCTTTTAAATTCAAATTTGGACAGGAAGGATATTAGGCACAGAATTAAAGTCAGCCAAGGCACGTTATTAGGTACACTTATAACTTCAACCAGGGCACACTATTAGGCACCAAATTCAGGTTTGGAAGAGAGGATATTAGGCACAACTCTGAGTTTGGCTTTGCACAGATACGATATTAGGCATATTTCTAGGTTCAACTTTATGCAGAGAGGATATTAGGCATACTTCTAAATACAACTTTGCACAGATAGGATATAATAGACACACTTCTAAATTAAACTTTGCACAGAGGATATCGGGCACACTTCTAAATTCGACTTTGCACAGGGAGGCTATTTGGTATAGTTCTAAAGGCAACCAGGGGACGCTACTAGGCACACTTTTAGATTCACACTTCTGACTTCAACGGTTATTTTCATGCTTTATGAATGCAATTATACCACTGCCATGTTTGTAAGTGTGAACTTCTAAATGTAATCTAACACAGTATGAAGATTTTACAATGGTTTAGTTTCTAGGTTGAGTGGTAGGGTAGTATGGCGAGAAGTAATTGCTTCTGTCCCCGCCCTTGCCACACTTACCTATTGTCGGCTTCTAGCTTCTCCTGCGGATACCTGCAGATACGACCTGGAGCCGTCACTGTCGGAGCCGTCCTTTGCCTTGGGTCCTTAGCCGCAGGGGTTGCACGCGCAGAGGGCTGCCCTGGGGAGGGTTGGTAATGGTCTGAGCAAGATGGTATCAGGGGCCAATAGGAGGGGGGTGGGCGGGTCAGGAGGGAGTTGGATCAGGAAGCGGGTGCGGGGAGGGAAGGAGAGCGAGGGGCCTGCTACTCCGACACGGGAGGCAACAATTTAGGCAACAATTGGGCAAAGATTAAGGTGCTAAAGCCTAAAGAACACTTACCGAGCTCCTTGGTAGAAATGGAGCCGGCAGGGGCACGCGAGTCATTAGGCTCGGAGGGGAATATGGATTAACCAATAGGAGGGGCGGTGGGCAGGTCGGGAGGGAGTTGGATCAGGAAGCGGGTGCTGGGAGGGAAGGAGAGTGAGGGGCCTGCTACTCTGACACGAGAGGCAACAATTTAGGCAACAATTGGGCAAAGATTAAGGCGCTAAAGCCTGAAGGACACTTACTGAGCTCCTTGGTAGAAAGCACTACATTTATATACACAAATAATTCTATACCATAAAAACACAATTTCGTTCCTTTCTATAATGTTCATACCAAACTGAAAACCATAATAAAAAACATATCTACAAAGAAAGAAAGGCTCATTTCTAAATTCATAATATTACAAAGAAAAGTAAGGTTTAAACCCCATAAAACACGAATGAAAGCATTTGTGTTTTAATTCCAGTCTCTCCAGCCTGGGCCTGCCACTTTCCTAGGACTTTGGCAGTTTGAAGACGGTTCACATTTACCAGTTTCGCGGTTATCGGAGCTGTGTTCCCAAAGCTGTCTGGGTTCGACACACTGCCAGCTTTTAACCTAAATGGACAGGCTGCTCAGGGAAGTGGGTGGGAAGCTGTGGAATATGTGCAGAGTATTCCCAGAGGAGCCTCAAAACCATCTTAGAGGGGCTTTGTCTCCACCACACCGCAAGGAAGATTGCTGGCAGGACCAAAAGACTGGCCTAAAGCCATAGGGCTGTATGCTCAGCAGGTAGCCCGCACATTAAAAGCGACCCCTTTTATCTAAATATAAATAAGGGGTGTTAAGGGGTGAATATGGCGGTGTACTGCTCCAGGCAGCCTGAAAGATTCTGTCCCCTATAATCTCTACCTCAGTGCTGTGGTGTTGCCTTACTGTGGCAGTACTGTAGTGTTGCCTTACTGTGGGAGTGCTGTGAAGTTGCCTTACTGTGGCATACAGCTTGATACAAGCAACATGCTTGTCATCCCCTTATGTGGTGACAGTCATGTAACATGTGAAGCTCCCTCTGCAGGAATCCTGAGCTGTGCAGCGATTAAACTCTCAACAGTAGTTTGCAATTTATATGATATTTCACTATTCCTTCCCACTGCACCCCTCACTCGGTATATGAATATGACCTTGAAAGTATGGCCTGCTTAGGGATGACCAACACCCAACACACCAGATTTCTTTTCCTTCCCCTGTGTGTTCACCTCCCTTGCACACAGTTCACTTTGCACTGGCACTTCTAATGTGTGTGTTCACCTCCCTTGCTTTGCATACAGTTCACTTTGGAACAGGGGGGGTGTTGGGTGGTGTGTGTGTGTGTGTGTGTGTGTGTGTGTGTGTGTCCGTCCACCAGAGGCGTTGCTAGGGGTGGGCTAAGGGGGCTATAGCCCCTGCTCTTTTGGTTGTAGCCCTGGATAGATATAACGCTCACCTGGTATCCACGGGGACGTCACTCAGCCAGTTCTCACCTCTTACGACATCGAACCCTTCTCTGGAGTCTACTTGACTGGAGACTGGGCCTCGTTTTCTTGGAAAGTATGCTCTCCGCCCTGCTTTCAGCGCAGGGGCGCGTTGATTGATGCGGGCTCGTTGCTGCCTAGTTACTTCACTGGCAAGAGTCCAACAGGTAATTATGAGTCTTTTGAACAGTTCTCCAACTTCGTTCCTTTCCTTCCTTAGATAATGGCCGGCGTCCAGGGATGGCGACGTGCTGCTGAGATGAGTAGCGCTGAAGGTGAGTGAGAGCACGATGCGCGATGCGACCCTTTCGTATTCATATTGAACTGAGTTCTTTTTCTGTGTCTTTTAGGTGCTGCAACGTTTTCAGCGTGGATGCCGGTTATGAAGAAGAAATGCGGTAAGTAAGCACAGTATGCGGCTCCTCTATATGTTTCCACGCTAACCTGGAGTGTCTTTTCCCTCTTGCAGATGGATGAGAAGTTCCGGAGACAGAGTTCCCCCAGAGAGCTGGGATTCAGCTAAGCGTTTGAAGCTCGTACAGTCTTTAAAAAATAAGCGAAGATTTGCTGAATGCTTACTAATGCCTTTTTTCTGTTCTTTTCCCTTTTCCTTAGGAAGCACCGTGCCGGGATGGGGATGACACCGCCGAAGATGCCCGAAGAGCAGAAGGAGCGATGAATGATGGGCAGAAGCGCTGCAAGGTAAGGCTGTTCCTAACGGTGTTCTTGCAGGAGCTGAGAGCAGAAGAAAGATGCAGGCCTACTGGAGACCAATCCGAACACGGTGAGTGTCACACTGCAGGTGCAGAAAACACAAAGCATGTTTCTCAGCCTGGGCATGGCTTAAATAGTCTCTGGGTATCCCAGGTGCCTCTGGGCTGAACCACACGCAAAAGACTAGACTGCACATGCAGTTCTGGTAACCGAAATAGGTGTGGGCATCCATCTTGTCCCCATCAATGCACTACAAGTCCAATCCCCAATGTTATCCTATGGGAGTGAGTGAGTCCGGTGCCACAAGCGCCAAGTCTGACTCCAAGTGGGTCTTTGGAGGGATGGAGAGGCCCTTGAGGGCCATGTAGGTGATTGTGGCCTGGCTCCAGCCTGACATCTTGGAGGGCTGGGGGCATGAGGGGCAGGAATCATGACACTAGAATATCAGGAGCTACAACGAAAGGCTATAGCTAGCCCCGAGTCCCGACAGTTGCATGATTAGCCTAGCCCCGGGTCTTTTCCAGACCTAACACCACCCCTGGTGTCCACCTCTCTCTCCTTGCACACGGTTCACTTTGGACTGTCGCTTCTAATGCGTGTCCACCTCTCTCTCCTTGCAAGCAGTTCACTTTGGACTGTCACTTCTACTGTGTTCTAGAATGAGCTTTACCCCTCAAACATTCTGGCAAAAACCTTATCCGCCTTAATATAGTACCATTGCTTGGTATACAGTAATGCTTTCTCTGCCTGTTTTGTGTGGAGCACCTCTAGTTGGCCCTGGATATGCCTTAATTGTTGACCCCAATTTTTTATTCAGACCTTTGGTTATTTCTTCTTGAGCTTCCTTTAGTTTCTCCTCTAACTCCTTCTCCCATTTTATTCTCTGTTGCGTCATACCTGCCTTAATTGCTATAACCTGGCCCCAAAGTACTGCCTCATCTCGGGTGTTGTCTGTGGTATCGTTATCCGCAAAATAATCTTTTCCCCAATTAACTCAACTTGTACCTGGTCATGCAACAATTCCAATGGAAATTTCCATTTCCACAAACCCCTCCTGGAATGTCCCAATGTTAACATCATTCACAACAGCTTGGTCCGACAATATCGATCCCACCTCAATTATTTTTTTTTTACTTTTCCCACTAGGCCTGTAGAAGCCTGCATATAATCTATCCTAGAGAGCGAGGAATTAACATGTGAGAAGTAAGTGAAGCCCTGTGCCTGACCCTCTACTGCACGGCATACGTCATGAAGGGCCATTGTTGTCATTTTCTTCTTAACAGCCTTGGACGGGGCCATGGTATGTTATGTGGGTTTATTGCTGCGATCTATTTGCGGTTCCCCTGCCAAGGTGATGTCACCTTTAGCAAATTCTTCCAGTCTTGATAACACCCCCTTAAGAAACCAACTTTCCCCGAGCTTGGGGCATATATCGAGGCCAGCGTAATGATATGAGATTCCAATATGATATTCATAAACAATGATATCCCCTCCTGATCCACCCGGGTCTCAAGAACCCGCCCATTCCCCAACCTATCATGTAATGCTATAATTACTCCAGACTTCTTTTCCCCCCAGAGTACGCCTGGTACAACTGAGCAAACCCCCTGATCTTAAATTTACCTTTATCTGTTTGACATATATGTGTTTCTTTTTTTTTTAAACTTCTCTTTATTGATTTTATAACATATGGAACTCTCCCCTCCCACCCTTCACCCCTCGGCAGCATGGAAGTCACTTTTGCTCGTTGCCTTACTTTCTCTTTTCCGATTAGTTCAAGTCCAGCAGCTTTAGTCTTTGGGGGCACCATTGTTCTCTAAAGTCTCGCCTCAGGAAAGTCAATGTGTCCCTCCACCCCCAGATAGATGTACATTTCTGGAGATAGTTGTTCATAGCGTATGAGGCCCATTCCAGGGAGATCAACTCCCATATATTCCGGAGCCATTCTTGTTCGTTGGGACCACCAGGATTTTCCACTTTTGGGCTATGAGGGACATTGCCACCAGTGTTGGGAAGGTTCTTGTCTTCCCCCTCCCCCCTGCTTCCTTCTCGGTCTCTGCTTCCTTCAGCCGTAATAAGACATGTTTGTGGTCTCCCCTCTGCCCCTCCACAAAGGCCTGTGCCTGGAGAGCCTCCACCCAGAAGGGTTTAATCTTTGGGCATTTCCATCAAATGTGCACCGCGGTGCCCTCTTCCGTACATCCCCTCCAGCAGTCCTTCAGAACCTCTGGGTATATGCTGTGTAGATGTGCCGGAGTATAGTGCCAACTATAGAGGTATTTAAACCACCCCCTCCTGCAGTTGTACTGCCCTAGCCACTTTCGGTATTCTCCTCCATAACCTTTCCCATACCTCCATTGTAATCTCTGTCCCCATCATCTTCTCCCAGCACACCATGTATGGCCATTTCTGTTGGGCAGATGCCACCCCCAGTTGTCTATAAAGCCCCGAAATAAGACTTTTGGAGCCGTTGTTTGTTATTAAGTACTTCTCGAAGGCAGTTAGTTGGCGTGTAGCTGCCTGCCGGGCTGTCTGTCCCGTTGATGACCCAGTGCCTAATCTGAAAGTACCTGTGTCTCTCCCCCTCCCTGAAGTCCCGTTTACATTCTTGAAAAGATTTCACCCTTTCCCCTACCAACATGTCTCTGATTTTCCAGCAGCACCCCCTGTTCCATCTCTCGAAAGCCCCCTTTCCTTGTCCCGGTGAAAAATCACTATTGTTAAGAATCAGTGTGAAAGGGGATGGGTAGGTCGTGATCCCCTCTTCTTCACTGGTTCATCCCACATTTCCACTAATGTCCTGGTGATAGCACTTTTATATATAGGTTTGGGCCTACTCGGTCTCAGGTGCCATAGAACCTCCCCCAGATCGTGTTGCGCCACTGCCCTTACTATCTGCCTCCACTGCGTTGCCTCTCCGTGGGAGAACCATTCCTGATGATGCGCAATTGTGCCGCCTCATAGTAAATCTGCAAGTTACGGAACCCCAGCCCTCCCCTTCGGTGTCATCATGAGAAGCCGGCTTATCCTTGCTCTCTTCCCCTCCCATACGAAGTCCTTAGTTGCCTTACCTAGTGTTCCCTAAAGAATTCCCGGGGCACCTTCCGAGGGATTGCTTGAAAGAGAAAGTAGCCTCGGCAGAGTGACCATTTTCACTGCTGCCATCCTGCCCCACCAGGAAAACCTACGGCCCTTCCAGCGCATATATAGGTGGGGGCTGGTTTGTAAAATGCAGCAGTAAAGCCATCAGCCCTGTCTCCCCCCTCATGCCCTCCCCAAACTTCGGGATGAACCCCTCTTTCCCTGTTCCCCCCTACCCCTCCCCTTACACTCAGGTGCTCTCACCTTAACTGGTTCCAACTTGCTTTACACTCCCTTCTCCCAGCCTAGTGCCTATCCAACTGTCAACCACCCCCTTCTAATTTGTCCTACCGGTTCTCCTGGTGCCCACTATCCATCGTTGATCCTGCTCTTGGGCCCAGGCCCCTACGGGTCCCCGCGCTGTTGGCGGCGCTCCCACACTAGAGACCATTCCCAAGGCCGGGTTTGTTTTTATTCTCCTTCTGCAGGGGTTCGTCTCCTGGGTGTTCGTCCCCCAGTTCCACTTGCAGTATGTCTGCTGCTTCCTGGGGCAGGGGGGCGGTGCCCCATTTCTGCACTCCCTCCAGTTTGAATAGGAGTCTAAATGGGAAGGTCCACCTCTTATTTAATGTTCCATTTAGTTAGGACCATCAGGATGGGCCCCATGAGTCTTCTCTTCGTCAGGGTACTGCTCGCTAGGTCTTGGAAAGCGCAATCTCTTGGCCTTTATAGAGTACTGGTTCTTGTTGCCTTCGCGACCTAAGTACCGCTTCTTTTTGGCCATATTTGGCAAAAGCTGCTAAGACAACTCTCGCTCAGGCGATGGGGTCCCTGTTGGGACGCCCTACTCTGTCGAGCTCCACCGCCTCGTGGCACTGCTCCCCCAGTATGTCTGCGAATATTTTTTGCATCTCTCCTTTTAGATCCTTGTCAGGGACCCTTTACGGCAGTCATTTTATCCTTATGTTGATTCTTCTCGACCTGTTTGAGGTCCTCCAATTGCAGCTCCATATTTAGCGTTTAGCTGTGTTTAGGCGCTCTGTCACCTTACTATTATCCATCGTCTCTTTGTCATTCTCTTGTAGGCCCCGCTCCAGCAGGTCCACTCGCTCGCCTATGTGGCAGAGTTCCTGTCGCATTTCGCCTAGAGCTGAGTTGAGGTCCGTCCGCATCAGCTGAAATTGGTCCTGGAATGTCTTGGCCAAAGTGGTCTGAAGTGTGTGCATCTCACCCCGAAAGTCCTGCTTAGACATCAGTGCATCGTCCAGTGCCTCCTTTTTGTCTCTGCGATCCCTGGCTCCTTTGGGATGGTCCCTCTGGTCCAGTGCCGGCCACATGGGTGCGAGCGTGCTGGGGGTGTCGCCTGCCGGCGGGCCTCCCTTCCCCGTTTTGCCTTTGTCCTTGGATGTCATTCATTCCAATGGGGTCCGAATCTGTAGACCCGGTGTGGCGTTAGGCTGTATGGAAAATTATCAGGGTGTTGTCTTCTAAAGCGGGGTGCACGTCGCTCCTCGCCTGTCACCCTTGTTGTTGCCTGGCCGGAGTTCCCGGGCCCTCCACCTGGTACACTGGTGTGCTGCCCAGGTCTGTTTTCCAGTCGGCCCTTTTGTTCCCGATTGTCTCCTTTCTTTGAGGACCCCCTTTGGGTGCTCCGGTACTGTTTGCAAAATAATGGACTACCTAAAACTCCAAAATGTATGCCTGAACTTGCATTGACAGATATAGTTGCATCTTCACCTGAATGAGCTTCACTATACGCATTTTTCATAACATTTATTCCAGGCTTCACTATGTTTCATAACGTTTCACCCCAACAGCTAAATGGGGCAGTAATAGGGTACACAGCTGTATCAAACCATTCGCTTACTCTCCCCATCACCAGTTAGTCCAACTGAATATAGATCACAGATTTGCAATACGCTCTGAAAATGGTTCATTGCTTCTGGGCACGATATCCACTTACATAAACCAACATTTTGCATTTAATCCCCTAGGGGAAGATACCCTAGGAAATGGCATGGAATGCAGCAAGGGGGAAATATGAGTTTGGCTAAAGTTCTTGGGAACACTTGAGAATCTAAGGTTAAGGTAGAAAGGCAGGTCATGGAATTGAAACTACAGTTTTTTTTCTGAAACCTTTGCCAATTGAATGTGGCACATGTGAAATCCCAATTGCATCTAAAAAGAATAAAGGAGAGAAAGTGATCTTACACACCACACACTATTTAAAGTGAGGGAATACAAACCATGTAGCCCCCTAGCATATAAGCTTAAACGCATATAAACATGCGACCAAATTAAGCAATTAAGTATGCAAATAGTAGGATAGTGCAGAGAAAGCAAAATTGCTAGCAGTTGTGGACTACTATGCTCTGCTTAAGAGCTGAACATAGGGCACTCAGATCTCTACTATCATGAGAAGCTAAGGAAGCACTAGAGGCACAAACTACTGAAGGGAGATTCATACAGCCGTTAAACGTTTAAGTAAAGCACCAGGGCATGATGTATTTAACGTTATTTCTTATATGAAATTTTGCTCCAAGTTATTTGTCCCACAAGCAGCTGTTTCACAGGTAAGCGCTCCCTTAGCAAGCCTTACCCCACTCTGCTTATCCCGCCAGGGCGCCATACCCTATCTATGCCCAACGGCCGTCTGCCATACTAAAGCGTGTCTGCTAACTTACTGCAACGCATGCAAGCCACACGGTCATGCCTATATTGCCACCCTCCACCTCTGCTGCCATGAACCACCCAAGGACTATAACGGCCTCAACTCGCCGAGGAAAAACAGACTAGCACCTTCCCAATGTTCACTTGTTACACGCGTCCCGCATTGGCGGTCGCTTTGACTCTACCACAGATCACATGTTCATTCTGCCAGTATTGTGCTGCACTCTACTTTTTTGCAGCAACCCCACTATGCCACACCTTGCCTATTTTGCTTTGTCCAGTATTGCCTACTGTATTGTGCCAGTATATCATTGCTTACTGTGTAGTATTGCACTCTGCCCATTGCGCTTTGCCCAGTAATCATTGCATACCTTACAGTATTGCACCTAATCTACTTTGCTGGGCGCATAAGCGCATTTCCCATAGTGATGTACCTAGCCTAGTGGGTATGCCTGTAGTTGTACCTAGTCTATTGCACTGCGCCTAGTACTTTATTGCACATCCAACTGTGTTGTATCAAACGATCCAGAACTTTAATTTAGGCTTCCTGCTCCCTTCCTTATGGAAACTCTATGGAGAGTAACACTCACTATGGCCACCCTCCTACCTCTGTTTCATACTATAGCACCAACAAAGTTCCTACCTGCCTCTCAGCCTTATTCGCCTCTAGCTAGCTTGAACTCCTCTCCAACCATCAGTGCCAATCGTCCCATTACCCTTACTGAATGGATTAATCTTTTCACTTCCCCACCCATGCCACTGATCACGTGTCCTCTCGGCCTGAGGAACGCAAGACTAGGTTCTCGCTTCCCCAGTAAGAAGTTGATAAGTAGACCAACGGTCCTGCCAGACACCAATAGGACGATCAATTCTCAGACTACAATCCCTTCTACTGAGTCTACCAATTCTATCAAAAAACACCCGCTCACCTACACCCGCTACTCCATTACCTGGAGCTCTAGACAGACACATCTACTATCAAAGGAGCGCTCATCAATGCACGTTCCTTGGTAGCCCACGCCCTTCTTGACATTGCCAACCTCATTACCACCAACCAATTAGAATTCCTGGCCATAACAGAAACTTGGCTACACCCTCAGGCAGGACCTACCTTATCCCTAGCTCTCCCAAATAACTTTACAATTATCAGAGCTGATAGAGGCTCTAGCAAAGGTGACAGAGTGGCCTTCATAGCCAAATCGCACCTCGGCCTTAGAGAATTCTAAAATTGAAAGGCATCCCATCAGCTGAACTTCTTTCAGTTAAACTCCCTCTCTCAGCTACCTGTAGCCTTTTATTTCATCTTATCTACCGACCCCCTGGCATTATTCCTCATTTGAGGAAGATATTATCTATCTCTTGACCCAAAATACCAAACCGGGCTCGCAAATCATACTGCTGGGAGATCTCAACCTAGGCCTTCATAACCCCAATGACTAACGCCACCATCCTAGATAACTCCATCACACAACTTGGTTTCAAACGACGTATTAATGAACCTACTCGCATCAAGGGCGGGACATGGGATTGGCTGGCAGACCTAAATTACACTATTACAATTCTTGATAATGTGCTGTGTGCCTGGTCACACCACCACTGCATCACTTTCACTATACAGAAGGGTGCCCACATTTCTACCAGCACTGCCATCGCCCCACAAACTTTGTCCAGAAATAATCATAACTTGACAACCTATTACCCCTGCTACACTCCATTACAGATAAGGACCCATCCTCACTGGTTGCCCTGTACAACAGTGCTGTAGATCAAGCCCTAAACAACATTGCACCCTTCAAACTAAGAAAGGCTAAACCCTCATCCCACTTAAATAAATGGTTCACAGCCGACCTAAAATCACTCCGTAATACTAAAATAACTTCCGAAGCCACCTGGAGAAAAACTCCCTCACTCCCCAACAAGGAAAGGTTTACTACTGCCGCTACTACTTATAAAGCAGCTATACTCCATACCAACAGAGATCTATAATGTCAGAATTCAGAATACAAAATCTGGCAAAAAAAGAGCTCTTTTCTATACTTGGGGAACTGGAGTCTCACGCTCCACCCACAGAAGCTTTAAGCACGAGACCTGGTGTGCTAATATCCAGAAAGCATTATCAGACAAAATAGCCCTACTACAAACAAAAATTGAGACTAAAAAGAACAGCCTAGCTCCGAAGGCCTACTCACGTAAACTTCCTTACCTACAACCTCCTCTGTGCCACCCTTTCTACTTCTCCCCAGTCACTACCAAAGAAGTTGAAATCATCATCATGGGGCTCAAACCCTCAAGATGTCAGGTAGATATTTGTCCAGCTTCAAGGAGGGGCCTAAAGAACTAGCTTGTTTCCTCACTGCCTTGATTAATTCATCCTTCAAAAGATTCTCAGTCCCTAACAATCTTAAAGAGGCATGGGTCATGCCCCTCCTCAAAAAATCCAATCTAGACCCAAACATACCTACCAATTACAGACCTACAACAGTCCCATTCCTCCTAAAAGATATTAGATCAGAGCAGCCCATCTTCAAATTCATGGCACTGAAACTGCCCTCCTGGACTTAAAAATCCAAATGGATGAAGCCAAAGACAAGGGCAAACTGGCCATCCTCCTTCTGCTGGACCCATCAGAAGCGTTTGATCTCGTCGACCATCAGATCCTGACCAAAAATCTGGCCTCTGCTGCAGTGTTTTCTCCGGAAGCTGCTAGCTAGATCCAATCTTTTCTCGTGAACAGAACAGCTAGGATATTTGCACCTTCAGCATCTGCTAAAACAGTACCCATCTACTGTGGAGTCCCACAGGGGCCTTGTGTTTAACCCAAGCGCTACAGAATATTTACAAAGCTCCTCTTTGATCGTCTTGACAACTTGGGTGTCACCTACACAAATTAACGCAGACACTCAAGTCCTTGTCACGCTCACTGGTTGCTACGACAAAGATTCTAAAATGTTAAATTATATTTACCTTGAAATACAGGCGCGGATGGCTGCACACAGCCTTTGTCTAAATGACAAGACAGAACCTCTGATCATTGGATCTCAAGCTCGTCTAAACAGACTGGATACACATTACAATACCTTCAACATTGATGGGAACAAAGATGCCAATGAGGTTAAAACTCTAGGTGTCTACCTAGACTACTCTCTCCCATAAAAATAACAAGTCAATACCATAGCCTCAACCATCGCTCACACTAAAACTAATACATGGCTGAAAACCTTATCCGT
Source organism: Ambystoma mexicanum (assembly GCF_040938575.1). Taxonomy (NCBI): domain Eukaryota; kingdom Metazoa; phylum Chordata; class Amphibia; order Caudata; family Ambystomatidae; genus Ambystoma; species Ambystoma mexicanum. Next base: position 250,429,278 of record NC_090939.1, read on the forward strand.
CAATGAATAGCTGCCTTACGCTAGCCAGAGCCTTGATTTTTATCTAAGTTGGACTACTGTAACACCCTATTCCTAGGCTTTTCCGTACTTAATCTGAATAGACTACAAGTCCTACAGAACAATGCCCTTAGATCTGCCTTCAATCTCCAACATTCTAATCATATATCTGCCATTAAATGGGCTACACACTGGTTACCAGTGCGTGACAGAATCTTGCTGCGCACTCTTGTCATCACACACAAATGCCTGTCAAACACAGCCCCTAAATTCCTGACTGACAAATTCTCTAGGAACCAACCTTTCAGACCTACAAGATCTCACTACCTAGACAGTCTTAACATCCCTAATTTCAAACTGCCGGGGGGTCTAGCTTCCGGTGTCAGCTGCCAAGTGGCGGAACTCTCTCCCCACAGCAATTAGAGCTGAACCTTCCTTTTAGATCCAAGACTTTTAGACTGGCTCTTTGCCCAGCAACATCAACTACTTCCACTGCACCCGCTACTACCGTTCCTACTACCTATTCTCAACAACCACACCCCACTGTTGCGCTCCCTATCTTACTACTGTTATTTATGGCCTCTATGAGACCAGCTTTTCTGGTCATTTGGATCAGCTGCCACAGAGATACTGTGCATACCCGCTTGTAATTGTAATCATTACCCTTGCCTTCGGCCCACTGAGGATTGTTCCCCAGTTGCTACAGTTTCTTTGTACTTATTCCTAATGCTGGCATGTTGATCACTCCGTGACCTCGTCATCCAGCCTTTTGTCATTATTTATGTGCATCTACCTGTAATGACTCACCTATGCTCAAGCCCACAAATACCTCAGGGTTAGGAGCTCTCTACAAATAATAAACTAAACTTATTTCATCAGTCTCAGACACCAAATCGAGGACTATCTACAACATTACGTGCAAAACCCTAAAAAAACAAAAAAAACACATGATTGCTCCTCTCATCACCCAACTGCATTGTTAAATTTAGATGCTAAAACAGTCTACAATCATTGCAAAACTTCTGGTTTTGTTAATGCCGTACTTATTTATTTTAATGTTGCGTTCATTGTAAACATAATACCTTGCATTAAATTATTACAGAATACAATCTTCATTACAGCCCTTAAAAATAAGACCACTAAAACAATGTTGATAATAGAATGTAGAAATTCTCCTCACATTTTTATAATCATGAATGGGAGTGAATCAATATCGTGCTTAAAATAGCTTCTCCCTGCTTAATTAAAATGTGTAATTAAAAACATCATCAAAGCTAAAAGCAGACATTTGAGAAACTGACAATCTGTTCCATCGAGATGACAGTAACTTCTGAGGTAAAATTGACATATGGTTCGAAAAACTTTATCCTGGTCATCATCGCCAAACATTCTATTACGAGATGAAAGAGTGACTCCATACTCTAGTCTTTACAGAGTCTACAAGTTCCAAATTCCTTAGGAATATTTAGTTGTGGACCCTAAACTTCTAACTAGGGGTGGAATACCGAATAGTTGACCTAAGTATTGATCCGGAGCTGAATAGTAACCGAATAGTAGATTACTGCTGGAAATGTGTCAAGATATGCATAACAAGCCAAAACTGTTGACTTTGCCAATGCTTTTTTTAACATGACTTCAGTGAAAGACCTGCATACTGCTTATAAATAGATCATAGCTCTAACTAAACTTTAGAAGGGGAGTTTTATTATTGCTTCCTTTCATTTTCTAATAAGAAATTCAGTAGGGAACTGGGGCTGTGTGGGAGTTTTCAGTCAAATGTTCCACCACACCTCCAATTACATCAACATTTGCATATTGGAATAGGCCTGCTCCTTGCAGCTCTCAGCCTTCTTCTCAGCTTTCGTCTGAGACATGTCACGAAGCTTGTGTTGTGAGGCCAGATGCTTCTGAACACCTGTCTATAGTATCGAATTGGGAGCATGTAGCAGTACCAGCCCATAATATGGCTAAAATGGTAACGCCTACTCTGGGCTTGGCATCTGTATCTGCCTCCCAGATTGAACAGCAAGGAGTGCCTCATCTATCCATATATCCTGCTATAACTGGGCAGTCCTCAGTTCCTAGCTCTATACCTGACAAGAGTCTAGTTGAATTTAATGACATCTCCGAGGAAAATCAGATACTTATTGGATGGATTAGTAATCCAAAGATCAACGGCACGTCCCCTATCAACCGTGGCTTTTTGATGAATTCTCTATACAAAATTCCTTCCTTACGTAATCTGGTCTCACATGATGTAGATTGGATTAAATTACCCTTGGAGAATAACAATCGGATGCTATGCAAAGTAGTCTCTCCTATTGTTGCGAGACTGATTTGGGAACATAAATCTGATTTGTTATTTTTGGGACTTGAATTACAAGCCTTCCATTCTGTGGAAATAGCTATGAAATTTTTGGAATATATCTTGCCTGTGGTGAAGAAACAGGATCCCCTTGCGGAGGGTTTACCAGCTGTCCATAGTGAGAATGCACAAATCTTAACACACTTAGCTTCGCTGACTGCTGTATTGAATAGAATATTGGGGAATTTGCCTATTGCAGCCCCTCCGATGATTCTATCTTCTTTAGGTGGAAGCTCCATAGCTTCGTCATAGTGTGAAAGCCTTACCATTTGCTCATGGAACTGCTGTGGTTTTCATAATATTTCGAAATGGTTTCTAGATAGGCATATGAGTACTTTACCTTCGATCTTGTTACAAGAAACCATGTGTGTTCATGATTTATATGTGGACGGTTTCACGGTTGTGCAACAAGGTGCTGTTCGTTCGGTGTCTGGCCGGCCTGTAGGTGGAATTGCCATTCTACTTAATAATGATCTTAGATTTGTAATAAATCACACATTTGCGACCCAACTTTTTCTTTTGCTGGATGTTACCTTTAATGTGGGTGTGCCAAGAAGGATGTTGTTGATATCACTGTATTGGAATCCTCAATCTCTCCCTCTTGTGAATGCTATTAATATGTTGAATGATTCGCTTTTAGAATTCTTCCAGATACAGCCAACGATAGAGTTATTGATTGGGGGTGATTTTAATTCTTATTTAGATGCATCGTCTAAGATCTCCATTCCTTTGGAATCTTCGCAACATTTTAAAATATTGTTTCAGAATGGCCCAAGTTGGTGTAACTTTTTGTCTAGTTGGCACTTGTGTATTATCAACTTTATTCAAGCTAAATCATCTTGCACTTGGCACAGGGGTAATGCCTCTTCGACCATTGACTATATAGTGAGTTCTAAAGAGCTTTCGGGTTTACTTTCTCTGGTTAAACCATCTTTCCTGCCTTATGGAGACCATGCCATATTAGAATGCACGTTGTCAGGGCCAACTGAGTTATTTGATAGGGCCCATCTGTTAGCTTTGGCCCAGGGGGATAGATCGTGTATTTCTATCTGTTGGAACAAGTCCATTTGTCGTCGTTTGACTTTTTTAGTCAATCGTGATTGGTGGCCCGACATGTTTGTTTGTGACACGTCGTTTGGCACAATCCTCGAATGGAATATGCAGATGATTCAGTTTCATCTTAAGGATCTTGCTGATGAAGCTTTGGATCATACCCAGAAGTTAGATTCATTTAATGTATTGTCAAATAAACTCTCGAAATTGAAATCTGAAAAGAACACTGCATTACGTGTGTTAAAAAAAGAATTTGAGATCAAGAATAGGTGCTCAGACTATACAAATCTAAGATAAAGGCTACACGGTGCTCTTTTCACTTGTCTAATAATCAAAATATGGTTCAGCTCTTATGTAATCACAACATTCGTGATATTTGGAAAATGCTTAAAACTCCAGACAATTCAAACGTAACCCATATGGAACCTGCAATTGACGGTATTACATGGTTTTCATTTTTTGAACATAAATATCGTCTTCCGATGAGTTTTTGTGAAGAAGATATGTCATATATATTGAAATATATACCCGAGCACTGTCCGTGGGTGCTCATTGATGTCTTAGCAGCAATTGAGAAGCTGAAACCGTCGAAGTGTGCTGGCCCTGACGGTTTACCGCCATGTGTCATAAAGGATGATCCTATTTTTTTGGGCTAATGTCTTTTTGAGGATATTTAGATCTATTTTTTCAACCAAAACTCTTCCGTGTTCTTGGGTCAAGTCGATTATTATTCCCTTACATAAAAAAGGACCCTGCACTGATCCCAATTCTTTTAGGCCAATTGCCCTCATTGATGTCGCTGCCAAGATTTTTGCCCTTCTTCTACTCAATGAAGTTGAGAAACACATCAAAACAGAAAAAACACTAAATAAAGTACAGACGGGCTTTAGAAAAAATATGGGGACTCAACTGAACGCTTCCGTTCTTGCTCATCTAATTGCGGAAGCTCATAATTCTGCACATGGTCCGATTTTTATCGCATCACTCGACCTATCTTCAGCATTTGATTCAGTAATTCGTAATAGGTTGTGGAAAAAAATGATAAATCTTAATTTTCCCCCAAGTTTGGTGGCGCTTATTGCTCTTTTGCATCAACACACTTCCATTAGAGTACGTATTTCAAGCAAAGGCATTCTAACAGATTCTATTCCAACGGCAATCGGCGTTAAACAGGGATGTAATCTTGCAGCAGTGCTTTTTAATTTATACCTCCACGATATTGAAGGTATTTGGGATTCTTCTAAATCTTACACTGTGAAGTTGGGGAAGATTCATCTCTCGTGGTTGGCTTATGCCGATGATATATTACTATTTGATAGTACGCAATCTGGGCTGCAAAATAAATTAGACATTTTTGTTGTATTGTAGAAAAAACAATCTTACTATAAATCCCTCAAAATCAAATATCCTGATACTTTCTTCGAAAAAAAAGATTCGGAAGTATCGGTGGCACTTACAGTCTTCTATCATTCAAATTGCAGTCCAGATAACCTATTTGGGATATAATCTGGCAAACAATTCATCTGCACTTTTTTGGCAACGTGCGATTGCAGAAAAAGCGATACCTTTACAGAATCAAATGAGAATTATTTGTCGCAAACTCTGTAAATTCTCTCTAAGTCCTCTATTTGAATTTTATTCAAAAAAGGTTGAATCTATCATTCTTTATGGTTTGGATATGAATTTAAACGATCTAGCAAGCTTTTTGAATAAATTGCAAGCCATGCTATGGAAAACAACATTATGTCTTCCTTCTTCTCTTCCGAATGCAATACTTCGTCATGAGTTAGGTTTAAACTCACTGGCAGCACGATATAATTGGCGTCTTTTGAAAACTTATTTAAAAATGAGTTTCCCAGAGGAAAACTCGCTGTATGAGGACTTTTGTTATATGCTAAGAGCATCGCAGCCAAGATCTAGTGCTGAATTTAAGCAGCGTATATTGTCTGTCCTTGGAAGTATTAATATTTCTGCTGAAGATCTTCAAAGCAGATTCCACACTGCACATAAGCGTGTTTTTTTGAATGACTGGGCAGAGACTTGTACTCAAATATCGAGCTACTCTTCTTTTTCTGAATATGCACGTTTTAGGCACGCTCAGGTACCTCGGCAACAATATCTTATTCTTATTCCGAGTGCTGAAATTTGTTCAGATTACATGCGTTTTCGATTGGACTTACTGCACACTAAAGAAAAAACGAAACATTGGGGCACCAGAGATAGAGAAGAGGTTGATAATAGTTGTAGATTTTGTAAAAAACTTAAATGTACAGAGACTTTGAAACACCTTTTTTTGTTCTGTACAGCCTTTGAAATGGTGAGACTAAAAAACATTTCACTATTCAGTACTACTAACACCCTCATGGGAAGAGAATTAATCTGGACCCGTTGTATGTGGGGTTCTAGTAATTCCTTAATGTTGGCAATGGTGCGATTAGTGAAAATAATTGAGTCTGCACTTCTTTTTTGTGTTGATGGTAAATGTGTGGTTGGGACAATTTGAGGCCGTTGTTGAGTCCATGTGTTTCTGCGCTTTATGTTTCTATGTTTGATGTGTTTATAGGATGTGATGGGTTTGTGGCCTTTGTTTAAGTAAAGAATATGTTTGTGGCTAAGGAACAGAAAAGGGAAAATAAATGTCTGATTTATGTAAATGTGTGTTTTTAAATGACATGTATTAATGTGAAATGTAATTGGTTGTAATTGTTGTAAATTAATTTTGTAAAGATGCGTTTGCATCAAAAACAAAATAAAAAGAAAATAAAAAAAAATAGGCACTGCCAATGACAAAGAAAAAACTTAAAGTAATTTTCCAGGCTTTCCAAATCAATCCCTGCTCCATCATGTAAAAGGTGAAGCCCACTCAAAAAAATCGTGTTCCATGCCCAGTGTGCTGAAAGCTCAGTTGATGCAGGATTGTCTCCTTTTGTTCTGCAGGCTGGGCTCTGAAGGAGACCTTATGGGCACTGCTGGTGGTGGAGAGATGAGGATGGAGAGAGCCTGCTTTCAGTGCTCTGCCAGCCCCTTCTACCTGTTCATATGTGAACACGTGAATCCTTTGCAGGCGCGTGCCTTGCACAACAGTGGGTTTCAATGTTATCTGTAGTGCTTCAGAATGCAAAGGCAAATGCAGTCCACAAACGTTCTAAATAAACTCTTTATGGGGACTCCCGACAAGAAGCCATGCGGTTGGGCCGATTTGTCTGTGGTGGTAACAAGTACATGTTATGTATAGTAAAACTCGACATGTGCAATCCTGTGTTAAAGTATTTAATCACGTGTTTAATTTGTGCGTGAAGTCTTTCAGGGTCACAACAGTCAAGCTATTTTTGCCACTTGTAGTAAATTGAGGTGCAGCTTCCTCATTACACTCAAATTATAGCAATCTATATCAGCAGGTTGTATTTGGCCTAGCCGGATGTCTAATGATTCATTGAACTCTGTACCAAGTCTAACTTGTGCGCTGGAGGTCAGAATAAACAGAGGCATTTGCCGTGAAATGGCAGGCTGCCTCAGAAAAGCTTTATTGTTGTTCGTGCAGAGGCAACTGGCACCTAAACAAAGTCTGCATAGCTCAACCCACTGGGTGCTCAGGTCCAAGAGATCTGTTTTTGCGTGTAATGAACTGTAGTTATGGGGATGAGAGTTGCAAGCACACACAGCAGATTCCCGGCAGCGTTGTGTGTGTGGGCCGTACATCCACCACAATGTCAAGACTGAGCTCTCTCATCGGGAATGGACCAATAGCCTTCTCTTTTACATTAATCTGCATGTTGGGATCTGTGAAGGCCCCTTCGTTAAGGCAGCGGTATTCAAACTGTGGGTCTAATTTTTTTGATTGGAAGAAATGGGCAGGGGTGGCTCACATGGTCGGGCTGAAGCATGAAACTGTCTCAGGCAACAAAGAAAAAGTGGCCCGCAGTTGTAAATGGATATTCGCTCCTTTAGTCACAGACTGGGCCTCATTACAACTATGGTGGTACGGTAACAACGGTGCCGGTAAACTATGGGAATGGGGATCTACCGGCACCCACGAAAGGGCAATTATCAGGTCTGCCTAACTCGGCATGACCCGGTAATTGCCCATTCGCGGGTGGCGGACCCGGATGTAACTCCGGTGGCAGCTGTGCCGGTTCTACCGGCACAGCTACCGCCAGGTTTGTAATGAGGCCCACTGTTTCAATAATACCCAAGTGGGTGCTGTGTCTTAAAATGTAAGTAAATTGGGATATATTCAGCAACAATGGTCAAAATTACTAACTGCATAGTTAAGTAAATCATCAAACTGGTCCACATTAGCCAAAATGGTGGCCCATTTTGACTGGCCCACACTAGCATTTTACATTTTTGGTACAGGCATTGCCCTATAGGCCAGTCCGAGCCTGGCGGCTCATCCATAATGGCGAGGGGACGCCCACCCAGTGGCCCCTCACCCATTATGGAGGAGCTAAGGAGCCAACCCAGTGAAACAGTGAGCACTCCCTCAGCTGCTTTTTCCAGCTGGAGTGCTCCTGGGCTGGCTGAACTGTCAAAGGGAAACACTGTTTCCCTTTGACAGTTCAGTTTAGTTCCCCAGCCGCACATGCTCACTGAGCCATGCAAGCACTGGGCCGTTTTGCTTCGCCAGCATTGCATAGCTCATTGGAAATGCTGGCTGGGGCACTGCATGTCTGTATGTCCGAGGGGGAGCTCCTGCGCTTCCTCGCACATACGGACAGAGCAGCCTGGAGCAGGGCGTTTCAGAACCCACACGCAGGCCTATGCAGAAGGTACGTTTATGTTCATTGTTTTTATTTAAACATGTGTATGGATGCATGTATGCTTATGTTATGAGTGAGTGGATGGTGATGGATGCTCCTGTGAATGATATAGTGATTGCTGTATGAATGTGCAGCGCCTTGCATACACACAATCATGTTGATTGTGTTAGGCCCAGGGGACAGGGATGGTATCTTTTTACTGGACATCCATCACAGATGTCCAGTAAAAAATGTCATGCCTGCCCCCTGGGCCCCCCAGCACCAATTGCAAACTGTTTGGCTATTTACCCATTTTTTTGTTAAAAGTATGCTCTACAATGCAACATTTTAACACATTATTTAACAATAATTCACAGGGGGAAACCCCCCCCGAACCCCTCTTTATTGGTTCGGGCTCCCTCACTATGCTCGCTCGCTATGGCATTTTTGGGGGAAATAGTTATGACCCTCCGCTTAAAAAACTCACCAGCCACCACTGGCCCTCAGACTGTGTTGGGAACGGGATGAGGGAACCCAGGGACTATGGTGGGAGCACAATGTGCGGGAACCATGGGATAGTGGTGGGAGCAGAGTGGGGAGAGCCCAGGATGTGTGATGGGGTGGGGAGAGACCAGGGACTGGGTAGGAGTGGGATGAGGGAGCCCAGAGACTGTGATGGGATCAGGTGACGGCGCGCAATACATACTGTCCATTTGGCATTTCTGGGGGGACCCGACCTGCCCAAAATTTGCTCAGGGGGGCCCCCGGCCAAAAATGTTTGAAGACCACTGCATTAAGGGATGTTAACTTTTAGCAGGCAAGCATTTTTGGTGTGTTTTAAGCGCCCAGGTTTCTCAAAATAATTTGCCTCGTTTGAAGGATATTTTAATTTGGTTGTTTTTCAAAGCAACGGCAGAATAAACTATACTGATGAAGCGATGAGGGAATTCACGCCGGCGTATATTTAGAATCTGATTGCAGTATGGCATGCAATGCACGCTAGACTTGGAATTGTGCTTGGTTGTTCCTGTGTAAGAACGACTGGTCATGACAGATATGCAAGAATGTCCCAAGCTGAGAGAAATGTACGAGGAGACCCCAAGTCCCTTAGTGCCCTGTGCTTGGCTGCTATACAGAAACCAGTGATGAGGCAAACAAACAGCACACTTGTGCGCTGCCCGTTCCTCTGCTACCTTTGAATGTTGTGACAGGGACATGTTGGCAAGTTGTTAAATACTGCAGTCAGGGGCATTGTTTATACTTGGCTGTAATTATCCGAATGAGCTTTGTAAACTGAACGGGCTTGTTTGCCCTATGTGTACAGGGGTGTGGAGAGGGAGCACAGCAATAAATGAGGAGTCGCTTGCATGTTTGGCACATGGGAAACTAGTCATCTCAGTGGGAGGACGATCGCCCGCGAATGGAGGGGCGACGTAAGGAAAACGCCTAGCAAGCAGTAAAACAAAGTGCATAAAACGACAAGGTCAAGATGACTTAATTTACCCGTGTTCTTTGGGAACAAAAATAGCCTTGCGCACTGTGGAGCTTTTGTCAACACACTGCAATATTGGCCCATTATAGTAAAGGTATGCAATAGGGGCTTTGAGTACGGATTTCATTAGGTATTCGGCCAAAGCTGATTACCTAATTTTCAGCTGGAATTCGGCCAAATACTTACTCGAAGCCGAATTTCGGTACACCCCTAATTCCACGTGGGCAGCCAGTTAAATCTACATTTTTAAGTACCATTGACTAGCACGAGCAGACGGAAAGTTCTTTAAATATGGTCTTAATTTTGTACACGGTCCATATAAATGGTTCAGCCCCTGTAGGTCTACAATATCCCAAATCTTGTCCCATTTTTTTATTGTATTTTTCAAAACCAATAGAGTATCATTTAGGTTCATAATCGTCAGAAAATGAACACATCTTTTTAAAAATGTTTGTATAAATACATTGAAATTCATGGTTATCATATGTGGCAATTAGTTAAATTTCCCTCTCTCATCGCCGTAGCCCATTTTCAAAAAGAGAGAAATACTTTTATAGATGTATTGGGACCAGGATTGCAAGCATAATTCCAGCCGAATCATGCTTATTGGAACTGATTTAGGTAGGCCCAACACTTCATTCAAAATACGCCCCTGTAATCGATGCAAACATTTACTATTTGTTAGCAAGAGTAGTTCAATTCCATAAAGAACTATTGGTGTCACCATCATTCTATAAAATTCAAGAGAAATGAGTGAAAATGCACATAATCGACTTCACAAGCTTCATCATTGAGGTGCAAGGTCTTAATTTTACTTTTAATCAATCTTTCCGCAATTCTTTCACGATAAACGGAAAACCCAGACAAAGCATCAACCTACTCCACTCTTCTGTTATTAATGGACCATACATAGCTTTTCCTATTGCGTTTGTTAGTGAACATCAGTATATTAGATTTGGCAGGGTTTAAGATTATTTCAAACTCAATAAGATGCTACTTCATATAAAGAACACTGCAACCCAGCAGGTGTAAAATCTAAAATGAGCAAATCGTCAGCATATGCAATGCAATTCATTCTTAAACCACATTTGGAAGGATAGCCATTCCATTCGCTACTGCATTCCCAGAGGTCTGACATATATAAATTTAAAAGGGTAGGGGCTAACATATCACTAATGTACGCATTTGTTAAGAGGAATATCTCGATAAGTCTCCCTCACATTTGAGTATCTCAGCAGTATCAGCCCAGTTATTAACCTCAACATAATATTAGCCAGAATCTGGGAGGGGACATCAATGAGCAAAACGGGTCTAACTCAGGGGAGTATGCCTAGAACCCCTTTAGGTCACTCCTACCTGTTTTTGGGACATTAAACAATTTAATATTTTCCACATCTGTATTGTTCATAATAATGCAATTCAAAGTGGATTTGGAAACCACCCCAAACCACGTAGGTAGGGACTTTGATTCTGAACTGAAAAGGTAATTCACTTGACAAAAAAAACACTGAGCTAGAAAATGAGCACAAGCATTAATACCCTCTTTCCTCATTATGGAATTGTGAGTCAAGTGAGGAATACCAACATTCTCATTTAAATCTACAAGATCAGAGTCAACACAAAGACATACACTATTAAGATCTCTCACAATTATTATGAAATGTTTCCTTTCAGAACCCAATTTATCAAAATGTTGTCAATTTCATCCCAAACTGAATTGTAATACGCATTTATTAACACAGAGCGAGTGACCCCAAATATATAATGGTCGATAGTAATAACGCACCGGATGGTGTTAATGTTTTCTTAAATGTGCAACGAATATTCTTAACCGCAGTTAGGGTCCCCACATAGGGGTGTCCCATTAACCCTTTTTTGGCACGTTTATCCAAAACAATAAACCTATCAAAAATAGGAGTGGTACATAACCAGGTTTCTTGTAGAAACACGATGTGATACTTTGAAAAAACTACACTCATTGCTTTATCCCAAAAACTATTATAACTCTGTGTATTCCAGGATAAACATTTTTCACTCATTTTCCAGAAATTGATTAGGAGGTTGGGATACTTTTCAGTAGGGATGCAAGCAAGGCCCAACTCGCTGGTTCCAACTCAATAGTGACCTGCCTTCCACGCCCATCACTCTGTACATTTTATACTAGGTTTACCTGACAAAACCTTTTGCACATTTTTCACCTTTCCATCAACATTGTTTACATTGTTCCCCTCATAACGATCAAAACCTCTTTTCATAAACTCTGTCTGGCTATTTAAGACCATGTTTCTAACCAAATGGGAATAAAAATGTACTTAATATTTTCCCAATGCATGACGATCAAACAAATAAACTTTAAGTCCTTAGAGGAAATACCTGTTAATTCCAGTATAATACAAAGTAATTATAACATTTTTGGCATATTCAGTGGTGCATTCCTCTCATTTGAATAACATTAAAAAATAATAGACAAGGAATCCAAATCAGAGGATCACATCCCAACGGAACCAGCTTTAACCAACATGTCGGACATGGTTTTCTTGTGTAATACTCTCACCTTTGTGCGGGTTAGCAATTCTTCCACTTTCACACATACCCATTCATTATTCACAATTAAGGGCTTCCTGCCAGAACACCTGCTCTCCCTAACATAACCTCTAGCCACTCTTTAATTGTTGCCAGAGTTTAATAAATCAACGTCACTCCCTCAGTCAGCTTCCACATCAGTTAAAAGCTCTTCAATTAACCTATCATTACAATTGTCACATTCCTCACCAACAGTGGTACAAAACCATTGTCATAGGCCAATCATTTTCATCTGGATTTTCCTACTCATTTTTTAACATCCTTTTTTTGTTTGATAATATTTATTAGATTAATAACATGAATGAACAGCAGCAACTTGAATTAACAAATCTAATTCTGGTCTAGATAAGGTAAATTGATATCAGAAAACATTAATACTAAAAAGGCAAAGCTACTTGTATGAGAAAACACAAATATTTGCGAACGCAGACAAGGGGGAGACATACAGGAGAGATAAACAAGAGAATAATAAAAGGGGAGGGGGGAAATGTAAACAGCAATATAATTGGCAGATATAGGCTTATGTACCATGAGGGGAGGCTTTCTAAATAGCGGATGAAAAACGACAATTTTGCATTATTCTTGAGGATAGAGACTTGCAAATTAGCCATACATTGTTCCATTCTTTGAGTGTGACAAATATTATTCCACCAGCCCCTAATACAGAGAGAATGTGCATTCTTCCAATTGGCAGTTATGAGTTTCAGAGCAATCCTAATTAATATATCATAGTTTCTTAGAAGCTTGCATGTACCGGCATTGAATAGCAAGGCTACCCAAAACAATATTCAAAAATTATAGAGGAACATCAATCTTGAAAATTAGTTTTAGATATATCCAGACCTCTTGCCAAAACGTAAAGACAAAAGAACAGTTAAAAAACGTATGTTCATAGGAGGCCGGGGTATATCCACAGGTCCCACAACTATCATTAGAGCCATTTTTAGACTTAGACAATTTGACAGGAGTAATACACGCTCCATGTATGAAAAAAGAAAGTGTTGCGTTATGTTGGCTGATACGGAGATATTTTTGATTTTGGAGAATATTAAAGGACCATGTGTGATCATCAAGGGCTAGGCCAAAATCCCTTTCCCTTAACAGACGAACTGGCAGTGCAACCAATTTTGTGTTAAGGGCTTTATAGATTTATGAAGCACTAAAGTTGGGGGATGTGGTGATCTGCAACAGTCTAAGGACATCAGGTGAGAGGATGTTGTTGGAGAAGTGATGCAATGTGTCAAGACATGCATTGACTAACTTGTTGTAGACATTAAAATCAGTAATGGGGATAGAGAAGAAGTATCTTAATTGCTGAAATGGTATAATAATAGTGCCATTGATGATTTGTTGAATACGTCCGATGCCTTTTTTAAGCCATGGTTTTTCGGTGCAAAGCTCTATTGTTAATAACCATGTTTTTGTTATTCCATAACAGGGGATTAGAGTTTTATTATGAGGAAAAATGAAAATCTTTAAAGCAGCCACAGAGACTTTAATAGGATCAGACAGGGCCATGAAGGTGTGGTTAAATAGATAAATGAGATCCGCTGGGTCATAAGGGTAAGCCATCTTTTCCTCTAATCTAGACCAAGAGGGAGCGTCTGACATAAGGGTAGAGTTAAACCAACATTGGGACTGTTTTATTAGAAAAGCCGAGTGATCTAGTTTAAAATCCAGGAACCTAGCTGCCCCCCACCCCCCACAGCCACCCCATGTCATACGGGGCTTTTAATATGGCCACCACAATCCTTTTACGTTTACCTGGACCCCATAGGAATATCAGTAAAATAGAGTAGATCGGTTTGAAAAAAGAAAGCGGAAGTATGACTGGGAGAAGCTGTAGATAATATAGGATAATAGGGGAGAGCATCATTTTGATTGTATCAAGCCGGCCCAACCAGGAAAGATAAAGGGGGACCATTTAGAAGTAAGATCTTTAGTTAGGTTTGTCCATCAAAATTTGCATATTAAGTTTAATAGTATCTTGTATTGTGGGACAAAGCTAATCCCTAGATATTTAATCGACATTTTAGGCTAAAGGAATCCAATTCATGTTTAAGACAGTAGGAGATGAGGTAGAATTTCAGATTTATCTTTGTTAAGTTTATACCCAGAAACCAGACTGAATTGGTGTAGCATGTCAAGTAAATGGGAAAGGTGGAGCTTGGGATTTTTAATAAAAATGAAAGCATCAGCATAAACTGCAATCTCAAAATGCGTTGACCCAACTGGAACTCTTGGTATGCTTCTATTAGATCTAATGAGCTCTAGTAAAGGTTCCAACAATAGAATGTATAGGATAGGGGAAAGAGGACAGCCCTGTCTTGTACCTCTTAATAAAGGGAAGAAGGAGGATTGGCCATTAATACAAACAGAGGATTTAGGACAAGAACAGAGGAGTTTAACAAAAGAGATTAATTTTTTCTCCACAACCGTGCCATAGAAGAGAATGAAACATGAAGTCCCAACTGACACAATCAAAGGGCGTTGTGCATCCAGGGCTATAGCCGCATACCCCTGTCTATCTTTTTTGTCTTTAGAGACAATATGAAGAGCATCTAAAAATAATCTAGCATTAGATGAGATGTTGCGTCCTCTCACATATCCCACCTGGTCCGATTTAATTTAGGCCGGGAGGGAAGATTCTATTTTGCTGACAAGAATTCTAACAAAGATTTTGCATTCCACATTAATAAGGGATATAGGACGGTAGTTACTTGGGCATGTGGGGTCTTTATATGGTTTGGGGAATAAGATGATCAGGGCTTTAGAGAATGTATCTGAAGAGGATTTATTTGAGAAAGTAAGTGAATAAGGACTTCTGTTTAGGAGCAAGGCTAGAGCTAGAGTGTTAAAAAAAAAAAATCAGCAGTGAGGGGCGTGGCCAGCCGAGGACCTGGACGGATGGCTCCTTGGTAGGCTCTGGGATCCCCTTTCACCTCGAGGCCAAATCCCCTTTCAAATCGGCCAAATCACTGAAGAAATAGATCCATGCATACATAAGCATCTGGAGCACCAGCAGAGAAAAGATGAGGTGGCAAGGTGAGCTATTTTAGAAGTTGGAGACAGTCTTGTGGCGTAGACCGGACCTCCCACCAAGATGGCGGTCGATACCCAATGGGCGAGTAATGCCGGAGTCATGGAAGGCGAATCGGCGGCGGGTGAGCGTACCTCAGGTAGCACTCCGATGGAAGACTGAGGAAGCGTGTGACAGCTTCCCCGATTACATGAGGATCCACACATAGGCCACCTGGTCTGAAAGAAAGCCGAGGGCAGTTGGCGGCACTCCCCTCCCCTCCCCCTTGCTCCCCCTCCTTGGATATAGCAGCAGTGACTCGAGGCTGGCGGGCTGCTGAAGGAGCCTGGGAGCAGTCAGCGGGGCTTCGGAGGCAGCCCGAGACGACAGCCTGGGCGCGGAAGAAGCGGATGCCACCGGCGCAGGCACAGCAAGCAGCTGCGGCTGGGGAGGAGCTGCTACCCCCGTGAACACCGGACACCGGGTGCGCCTCCACCCCACCCTTGGAGAGGCGAAGACAGGCAGAGAGGAGCACCGTCGGAGAGAGGAGGCAGTGTTCCTTATCCCAGCCAGAAGTAAGGAGGCCTAGGGGGAGGACAGAAGGAGGCATGTACGTAGAAGGGAGAGGGACCCGACACGCACACGGGCAATACAGATCCCTCTGTGCTGAGCTTATATCCTCATGGTAGCCCAAACCAACAGCAATCCGCACAGAATAAAACAGAACGCATTGTGCTCATCACAAACAGAGGGCAAATTATGTACTTTAAGTGAGAATGTACTGGCAGGACGAACAGTTAACGCAATCAAATCTTTGGTCGACTAAGAGCCTTTTCAAGGAAATCTTTCATCTGCATCGAAAGTATTCTCTACTGTGGGTGAATTTGGTTTGATAGACACCTGAAAGAGGATGGATTAGGTGTTCCTGGCCCTTTTGCACGATGCTGTTTTAATAACACACTAATACCCTGATACACGGTAACTCTCGCAAGCAGCAAACCCCTACAGAAGGGAAGAGGCCAAACGTAATAAGTGGCCTGCATCTCAACAAAGCGTCGCCACAACAAAGGACCTGGCACACTGGGGAGAGCCCGGTACAGCACAACAGAAAGCACCCTATGATTGAAGCACCAACATAAGTGCTGAATGGGAGCCTAAGGAAGCAAGGCCCACTGGAGAAGAGCACAGGTGGATGGTATGGGGGCTGCAAGCACAGGAACCCCCAGCACGTCAAGAGCAGCAGGAACTGCCAAAATCCAGCCAAATTCCGGGGTCTCCGGGTGCACCTAAAACTGGAGGAGAGCACACCACAAACCTTTTAAAGCCACAAGGTATCAAGCAAGGAGGAGACACCCTGCCACACCCAAGCTCTGGTGGGGGCCCCCCTTGGACCTTACAGGGGCGGCATATCCGAATGTGCTCCGACAACGGTAGCAAAGGAGAGGCCAACCATGCTAAGGCAGCGTGAACAAGAACCCCCCCTTGGGGGAAAAGGTGGAGACCACTAATCGAAGAACTAACGACAGACTAAGCGCCACCGATCGGGGGCGAATACCAGAGAGAGAACAGCAGTCGTGCTCAACTCCGGAGCAATAAGTGAGAATATTCCTCTCCTCCCGCATAGGCAACATGGCCAAGCAGTTAACGAAATCAAAGGGTGCAACAATGGGAGACAAAGCATTGATGCAATCTGCAGAGACCCAAAAACGCAGCCAACTACAAGCGACGGCCCAAATGCACTCCCCTCCATCAGAGGGTCTGTACGAGCCCAATGACCCACCAATCCAAAAGTCAGAACTGCTAGCAATGCTGCAGGAGTTGAAAAAGGACATCAGGGACAGCGCATCCGACTTAGCCAAGTCCATCACGGACCTTAACAAAGGAGTCATGGAGGTAGAGAGAAGGGTCGATGAGATGGAGACCACGGACGCCGAACAAGAGCAAGAGGAACTAGCAAACGGGTGCAAGATCTAGAACAGATGGAGTGGGTCCAGAGCAAACTGGAGGATGCCGAGAACAGATCTAGGAAAAATAATATATGGATCCAGGGGATCCCAAAATCCGTGGCAGATTCCGACCTACAATATGTGATGGATCTGTTTCGACAAATCCTGGACAGTGGGGACGATAGGGACATTGTACTGGATCAGACACATAGGGTCTACTCCACATTTCAGCTTAACAAAAACCTGACCCCAGATGTACTGACCCGGATTCACTTATTCCAGCTGAGAGAGGACATTATGCAAGCTGCCCAGAAGGAGGAACCTATAACCTTCCACACCTATACAACTATATCAAGACCTAGCGCAAGCTACCCTCCTCAAGAGGAAGCACCTGAGGGTTGCAACAGATTGGCTGTGGAACAGGGGGGTGCGTTACCGATGGGCATATCTGACCGGGATCCGCTTTGAATGGAAGGGTCAGCGGTACACGATCATGAAAGAGGAGGAAATGGAGTATCTCATGGGGGGTGGAGGGGAAGAAGGTAGCGAAGGCAACAGCAAAGACAGTACCCCCTCTGGAAGCAGGGAGAGAGAATGGAGAAGAACAATGGAAACCTGCGCGTCCCCGTCCGAGGGGCCGCCACAAAGAACCAAAAGTACAGACAGGGTCAGCTTGGGGCTGCCACAAAGAACCCAAAGTACAGACAGGGTCAGCTTGAGACCTGGAAGCCGGGAACCGAAAGATCTGTCCTGTACCTTTTGTGCAAATTTCCTTGGTAGAGGGTAAATATGTAGCAACTTCAATGGGGAGAGGGGAAATAAGGGAGGAGGAGCCCTGATCCCTATCCTTGGGGGAGAATGAAACCGGTGATGCTTGGGGGCATAACCATGAGAAGAGTTCATATTCTCAGACTCCACGCAAATAATGTGGAAGGCAGCATAAGGTCCGGCTGGGGGAACCAGAGGGTTGGGAATCACCGAAGCAGCATCTAACTCTGGGGTGCAATCCGCTGTAGCGGTGGACGAAGATTGGAAAGCTTCAATGGTATTTAGAATAGGGGGGGGGGGGGAGGGTGGGAGGGAAAACCAGATCCCAAATTTCCCGGGTGGACAACGGACCCGGTGAGGAGTTGTGGCAATGCCACAGTGCAAGTTCAATGGGGAAGTTTAAGTTTGGGAGTTGAGGGGGGTATGGGGGGAGGGGAGAAGTTATGTTATTTGAGGGGAGGCTACACACGGCATCACATATGAGATATCCGGAAGGGCGGGCGGGCTTGAAAGCTTTAAGATAGGCATTGTATCAAGGCACAAGAATGGCTGATCTAACATTTGTTACACTAAATGTTCAAGGGCTTAACTCCCCAATCAAACGGAAATCCATGATGAACAGGCACAGGTATATGCAGGCCTCGGTGGTATGGATGCAAGAAACACATCTGCTTCCAGAAGATGAACACAGACTAAGGCATAGGTCCTTCCCTATGCAATATTTTGCTTCCAGTGGCAAAAATAAAATGGGGGGTGGGCATCCTACTGGCGAAGGGTATCAATTTTGAGAAACAATTTGTAAAGCAAGTCCCGGAAAGCAGCTACTTGATATTAGGAGGGAAACTGATGGGACAACAGGTCACGTTGGTGTCGATCTACGACCCCAACGAATGGCAGGATTGCTTCCGGTCAAGACTGCTGCCTGTGATTGCACAGTGGGGAATGGGGCAGGTATTGATTGGGAGCGATTTAAATGGATGCTGTGATGGACAAAACCCTTCCGGCTACCTCTAATGACCACATGTTCAGACAGGCCCTAGCAAAATTCATTAGGTAATTACACCCAATAGAGACATGGCGATTCTTTCGCCCGCAAGAAAAAGCATACACATTATTCAGCAGTACATAGGGGCCACTCCCGGATTGACATGGTGCTCACCTCGGACTCGCTAGTCCCACAGGTCACAGGACTGGCAATTGGAGTGAGGTCCCTATCAGATCATGCCCCGGTCCTCCTAAAGCTGGATCCCATTAATCTACGGCAGCAATGCCATAAACCATGGCATCTAAACAAGGTGATCCTGAAAGATGTAGCCCTTAGAGCAGATATAGAGCAGGCCTTAATGAATTACTTTCAAGAAAATGTTACACCGGGAATAAACTGGGCCACTATCTGGGACGCTAGTAAAGTGGTAATAAGGGGCAAATTCATCACACACATAGCAAACTACGTTAGGACAAGAGACAGGATGAAGCGGGACATGGAAGCCAAAGTAACAAAGGCCGAGATGGAGTATAAAGATAAGGGCTCACAAAAAGCATGGCCAGAATTAAAAAGAGTTCGGGCGGCCCTAAAAACCCATCTGGCGGACGAAGCCACACATCATCTTGTACGAACTCAACAATTTTATTATATGAATGGGGGCAAAGCTAACCGATTCCTTGCAGCCAAATTAAGACAGCAGAAACTCTGGAAGCGCATAGTTCAACTTAAAAACCAGGAGGTTTTTAAGTGAGGGTGGTGGAGGAAATAGGAGGTCATACATTCATACTATATGGATAACCTGAAGGGGGAAGACCTGGAGAGGGAGGCGCAGATAGCATTCCTAAACCGGGTCACCTTGCCGCAAATTAGCTAAGTCGGACAGGCAAATGCTAGAAGCACCCATAACGGAGGAATAAGTGGGGGAGGTCATAGATGCACTGAAAGGGAATAAATCTCCAGGCCCAGACGGACTAAGTAACGCATACTATAAAACATTTAGGGCCATGCTAGTGGGCCCCCTGACGAAATTGTTAAACTTTATTCGGGAAACGGGGCGAACCTCTGGAGACATGAGCCCGGCGACCACGGTACTGCTACGAAAACCGGATAGAGATCCGTTGGACAGCGCAAGTTATCGCCCCATCTCGCTATTAAACAGGGATGCAAAAATCTACTCCACAGTCTTGGCCCGAAGGCTAGCAAGGGTCCTCCCGGGGATAATTCACCCAGACCAAGCGGACTTCGTGCAAGGGCGTCACACCTACGATAATATTCGTAGAGCTATAGACACGATTGGCTGGGGACGAACAGGGCAGCGGTTCTCGGTATTGGCGCTGGACACCTCCAGAGCATTCAACAGCCTACAATGGGGATTTCTACAACTGAACCTTGAAAAGTTCGGCTGTGGCTCGATCTTTACCCGCATGGTGATGGCCAACTTCGCATATTCATCTACACTATTAATGGTTAATGGGCAGCTCACAGATAGTATCCCCATACGGAGGGGCACGAGGCAGGGGTGTCCATTATCACCACTGATCTTCACCATGGCCATGGAGCCGTTGGCACCGAGGGCCCGCGATGACCCGGGAATCCAAGGGGTTGAGCTGGGTGCTGGGGGACCTCAGAAGCTGGGTCTCTATGCGGATGACGTCCTCATGTTCCTGAAAGACATGACCGACTCGCTTCCAAGGGCCATAGAACTGCTAGACGGGTTTGCAAAGGTCTCGGGTTCCATATCAATTACCCTTAATCTAAAGCACTCAACATCACCAAGACGACAGAGCAGGTGGGAGAGTAGGTATCCTCTGAAATGGGAACGGAAATCGGTAAAAATACCTGAGTATATAGTTGACCCCCACGTATGAAAGACTATATGGGGCCAATATCCCGGACCTACTGAAGGCACTGGCAGGAGACCCGAAGCGCTGGGACATGAATGAGTTATCATGGTTGGCACGGATAACAGCTGTTAAACTGACCCTGCTCCCTAGGTTCTTATATGCGAAAGGCGCTCTCCCAATTCGCATCCCGGGCCCATCAATCCAAAAACTACAGTGGGAGGTGATGTCCTTCATTTGGGGGGGAAAGAAACCAAGGGTCTCCAAGAAGGTATTGCTTAGACCACAGGCTCTGAGGGGTCTGGGGGTTCCAGAACTCTGCAGGTATTTATGGGCAGCACAGGTAGTACCCATGTTACAATGGCCACCTAGAGAAAACCAGAATCGATGGGCAACCCTTGAAAGAGAAGCATCTAGGCCCCTTTGGGAAGCCTCAATTTTCTCGCAGTACGACAGAGGCAAAGAGGGCACATTATGGGAGTCAAACAAGACCACCCTATGGTACTGGGAGAAAGCATTAAGTGGCAGAAAGGTAAAAGTGGGGGGTGGGCCTCTCGCACCAGTAGCTCATAATCCAGATTTCACCCCAGGGATGCAGGCAGACTTTTGGAATACAATCAGGGAGGGGGGGGGGGGAGCAAACCCTGGTATTGAAGGATCGCTATGAGGAAGGAACACCCCTAACATTGGAGGGCTGCAAGGCTAAATTTCATATACCCGAGTGTGAAAGATTCCACTATATCCAATTTTGAACACTGGATATCCAACACGAAGGTCAGGGAGGGAGCAACTCGGAATCCAGTGGGGTTGGAGCTCACGGTACAGGAAGGCCAGCCTGAAAAAGGGGTGTCGAAACTATTGCCTGATGGGGTCGGTAGACACAGATGAAACTCTTATGTATAGGCAAAGATGGGAGGCAGATGTGGGGAGACCAATCTCTGGGGAGACCTGGAGCCAAATATGGCATAGGGCCACCAAAAGCTCCAAATACGCTTCAATCGAAGAGGCGGCATAAAAACTGTCTGCGGTGGTATATGACGCCATCAGGCATGCACTCCATTAACCCAGATTACTCAATTTCCTTCTGGAGCGACTGCAAACTACCTGGGGATCTAATGCACATGTGGTGGTCTTGTCCGGTGGCAGAGACTTACTGGAAGGAGATCTTGAGCCACATCAAGGAGATAACGGGGGTGCAATTGTCTTTTGATCCGGTGGGAGTCTTATTGGGGGAGGCAGTCGAGGGGTGCTTTGCAAACTCTCTGGCCAAAGCCAGCCTTATCCCACATGATGAGCGCCGGCAGAATCACCTTGGCGCAAGCATGGAAGAACAAGCAAGGGCCGGTAGTAGCCATGTGGTGGGTGAGGCTATGGGGAGTGATGGCCCTGGAAAAAGTAACGGCAATAACTCATGGTTCCTATTTGAAATACCTGAATACTTGGATGCCATTGCATGAATTCACAGACAAGGAATAGATGTACTTCAAGCCTAAACCACTACGCAAAATGTCTAATCTGAAAGTGCAAACCTTGGGTCGATGGAGCGACCCAGCCCGCAGAATACTCAGAAATCCAGGGAAAATGTAGTATTCCACCCAAATGTTTGCAGGTTATGTTGGGGGTAGGGTGAGTTCTAACAGTTAAAACCCACGAGCAAAAGGTATCCAAAGACTGGAGTGAATAAAAGGGGAAGACATGGGGCAAGACTAATGTTTGTTACTCTCTAATACATGCAGGTCTGTAACTTCTGCTCTTGAAAATCTAAATAAAGTTGATAAAAAATAATTCAGCAGAGAGACCATCCAGACCGGGAGCTTTACAACTACCTAAACCCCTAATAGCATGTGTAATGTCAGAGAGTGCGATATCATTATCTAAATGGGAGATATCAATCTGTGGATAAGACAATCTATTGATTTTGTTGAGGAAAGGCTGGATATTCTCAGTAGGGAAATGGGTATCGGGGGTATACACATTTTAATAAATGTTTCGGATTTCTTTGGGATTGTGCATAGTACCTGATGCATCTATTATGCGAGAGATATAAAACCTTTCTTTCCTGGTCTGCAGGTATGAGGCAAGAGACTTCCCAGCCTTATTACAAGTTTGATAGACTTTAGTTTTATATTTGAGTATGGTACCGTGCTAGATTGGTAAATTCACTGTTAATTTGGCAGCGTAATGCCACAACCCGAAGATTAATGGTGTTCAAGTTTTGATAGCATTGTTGCTCAGTGGATGAAAGTTGAGAGTAAAGATAGTCGAGGTGTTTTTTCGGAATTTTTTTTCTCCTGTCTTAGTATGACATATGACACCTAAGGGCAGACTTAAATGCATCCCAATTGTTTACCACGGTGGTGTCTTCATCATGATTATCCTAATAGAACTGTTGTAAAAAGGACTGAACAGAAGAGATGAATTGATGATCCTGTAATTGGTAATTATTGAATTTAAATCGTGAAGAGGGCCTACTAATCTCATCGAACATAAAGGAGGTACTAACAGGGGCGTGATCAGAAATGATATTGGGAATGGTTGAGTCAAGAATAGTGTCTGTGAGAGTTTTAGACAAAGATGTAGTCAAGGCGAAAATGTATTATGAGGAAGGGAATTAAATGTCAAAACAGGTCAAGAAGCTGATTGACATCGCCACACATAATTAGATTATCGAAGTTGTTTATAAGTATCATTTTTTTGATACATGTCCATAACTGGGAATCAGGTTGAGTGGGTCCATAAATTATTAAAAAAGAAACTCAGAGTCGATCAGGCGCTTGACCCATAACCCAGTGTCCCTCAGTATCCACATCCTTATCCAGCAATTTAAAAGAGTTTTTTGCTAAGCAATATTGCAACGCCATTCTTCTTGGCAACCGCAGGGCTTGCAACAACCTACTTAACCCACAAGGATTTAAGTTTCATAACCTTATTGGTGGATAAATGAGTTTCCTGTAAGCATGTCACAGAAGGTTTAAGTTTATTCAGATGAGATAGAATTTTACAGCTTTTGATGGGGTTGTTTCAGCCCTTAATGTTCCAAGCAACACATTTCAATGTAATTTATGTAATTTGGTGCAGTTAGAGAATTAGTATGAAACCATAGTAGAGTAAAAACAGATATATACCAGTAGAAGAGATATTTCATGAAAGCAATCCATTTCACAAAAATGAAGAAACAATTGGATGTCTCAAAAGTAAGGGTAAGATACAAGAGGGAGACAATATCCAATACCGCAGGGACCTCAGCATATGAATAAAAAGAAGAATTGGGCAAGGAGAAAGACAACAAAGAAAGAAAAATGTAGCAGGTGATGCCTACCGGGCTGTCAAAAGGAAAAAGACAGTATAGACGAAACAAAGAGGGGCAACACACCAGGTACCGTCTCAACAAAATTCTGTCACAGCATTAGATGAGGGTAAATGGACAGTTAAAACAGAGTAAGGAAAAAGAAATTATGTTCCAACAGAGGTAGAGGGATCCACTGGAGTGGACATGTCCATACTTACTGTTTTGATAGAATGTATGAAAACCTTTAAATCAGCCGGATCATCAGATATGGCAGAGCGACCATTGTGTGTTACCTTAAAAGAGCATGGATGATATAAACCATACCGTATGTTAAGTTGTCTCAGAGCTGGACGAAAAGACAAATGCCTTCCTACATAAAGCAGTACTTTTTGCCACATCCGGTGCGATGCATAGTTTGCTACCATGCCAGATTAGAGATTTATTTTCTTTGACTGCTGACATAATGAGTTGAAGTTGTGTAAATTCAAGCAGATAGAAGATAAGAGTTCTA
This sequence comes from Ambystoma mexicanum, assembly GCF_040938575.1. Lineage (NCBI taxonomy): Eukaryota > Metazoa > Chordata > Amphibia > Caudata > Ambystomatidae > Ambystoma > Ambystoma mexicanum. The sequence goes on from NC_090939.1 coordinate 250,453,866, forward strand.
GGAGAAGGATGAGAAGAAGCCGAAGCATTAAGCTGACCAACGTGATGCGCTCGCTGTATTTTGAAAGGGGTGTCCAAGGGTAAGCGAAGAATAGCGGGCAGTAGTTTTTGTAAGAAAGCAATTGGATCTGAACCCTTGCATCTATCTGGCAGGCCAGATATTCGTAGATTGTTACGTCTGTTCCTATTCGCCAAGTCTTTGTTGTGTTTTTGGAGGTCTTTTATAGATTTTTTCCAACATAACCACTCTTGGAGATGGGTCTTCTGCAATACCAACCCGTCTCTCGACCTCCATTCGCTCTTCGAAGCCCTACCATCTATCGTCTAATTGTTGTAGCTTTTGAATCGCTATCTCAATGAAGGGCTGCACTGCTCTAATCTCTGATAAAATTGCCTCAAAGGCAGGATCAGAAGTGTTGAGCGGAGGCGGCGAGTCACTCTTGGGCCTTTTCAGATTTGTGACGGGAAGCATGGAATCTTTTGTTGCGGGTGTGGTTTTTTGGTTATTTTTATTGGAAGCCATTTAGCCTGTCCAATGAGGCCAAAATACCAGGCCAAAAGAAAGATGATCCTAGACTTAGCAGCGATCAGGATGTTTATTGAAGAGTGCAGGTAATGGGCAGTGTAAAAATTGTTAGGAGTAGCCCTCAATTTTAATTGACAGTAGCTAGTACCAAAGGTGATCAGAACTGAAGAAGCAAGCTGCTTATTGTAGCTGTTAACTTATCTACATTAATATAGTTTCCTTTGTTGTTGAAGATAAACAATAAAGAATATTATTCGGGTATTTATTTAGCCACTGCTTGGAACAATTCAGTGTATAACTGGGCAGAGCAAAGAGCTGTGTGCTGTAATAAAAGCAAAAGAGACAACCCATGGAACTGCAGTCAGGCGAGGAGGAGGGGGATCACTTCTTGAGATCCTTAATAATTATCTTGCAGGTTGTAGATTAATATATATCAGGGAACCCGATAGTGTTAAAAGCACAGATAAAATGATGTAGTCTATTACTGAGGAGGCAAATACAAGCTTCAGATTGTGAAAGTACAAAAAATGTAATGCCTTCCGTCACACCTTCTTTAGTATATCTGTGGTGTAAAATATGGGTACTTTACATCGTTGCAATAAGCTGCGTACGTTAAACAGAAAATTAATATTCCTCACTTCAACAGAAATCAGAAGCAGGCGGTGGCCTAGTTGAGGGAGGAGCTGCGTAGGCCTCAGCCAGCGCGTCACACCATGAAGGACGCCGGGAGTTACCTCATGTGAGGTGGCGTAATGAGGAGCTGCAGTCACTTGTATGGCGTCGCTCTGCGTTGCGAGCCCGTGAAGAGGAAAACAAGTCTGGTCCTCAGCATTTAACGCAGGACGTAGCAGCAGTGTTCCGACCGAGAAAAGGTAGATAGAAAAGTTCCAGAAAAAAATAAAAAATGCCTTAATTAGTTATAAGGGGGACGGAGCTAACGCCTAGGCAGCCATCTTTCTTGGTGCCAGACCACGCCCCCCATCCTTTTGTTTTTTGATGTTACTTACATCATACTTCCAATAATCTTTTGCTGGATCCAGTTTCACAACCGCCAACATTTGAATCACTAATCACATTCACCTCCTTCATACTGCCCAATTGTGATTGTTTTGATGTCTTAATGACTATCAATTCAGACATCAAGTGTACCTCAACAGATTCTGTCTGAGATTCTCTTCATTGTGATGAATTCAGAATGTTTAAGAACTTTCTAGACCCTCTATTATTGTGTATTCCTGGGGCCTTTATATTTTTTTTCTTCTTCACAGCCAGACCATTGTTGTTTCTTGGTTCTTTATGGATGCCCCCTGCAATATACCATTGGTAACAATTATATTTTCATCAATATTACTTGCATTGACAACTTAATTTGTCATATTAACTGTATAATCAACAGTTAATAAAAATGTTTTTAATTCATTAAAGATACAAGTGTTCGCTGGAACCTCCAAGACCACCATGTTGTACCGTCTTATAAATTACTGCAACACCAAGTTAAATGCAATCAAGGGACTACTACCAACATCTGTCAAATTTGTGATAGAGGGATTCTCCCCTTGAAAAGGTACCTTGAACCGATCACCAACATTTACTTGTGTATACGGGGTAGTTTCACTCAACAAAAAATGTCTTCTCTAATATATGATGAGCCAGATCTCTCAGCCAAATTATGCCCATCGTGCCTTTCCCGTTCCCTAGGTGAATCAAACAATTTAAGGGAGATACTCAATCTCGTCGATGGAGCTTCAAGAGCCTGTATTTCTTCCTCTAAACTGATACATACATCCCTCAGAGATACTGGTCCTTCTTTCTACTTCACTCAACACTGGACCAGAAATGTCCAAACTTTCACTGTAGTCATTGCTAATGCCCACCTATCGCGGAGTCCAAAATAGTTTGTGCAGATTGAAGAGCCTGACTGTGTTAGGTAGCATGTGGGTAAAACAACAATGTGATTTTTTCTTGTTCGCACGGTTTAGTATTCATCCTCTCCGTTCTAATTTTTTGAACAACATTGTTGTCGAGAGGAGCTATACTGTTGCTTCGCAAATTATAGCGCCTCTTTACACGCATTTTAAATGACAATTACAAGTGGCGTAATTTGATGACTTGTTAAGAGGGCAGGTGTGCCAGGCCACAAACTTCCTTATTCGCGATTGTCAAAGATATATAGAAAACTGTCAAAAACGTCAACCACTTCCACCAATGAAGAACGGAAAACGATGTTGGCTTTATCCACTTACTAACGTCGGTAACTTACTTGAACAGACATGATGGATGAAAAGATCCACACCTACACCGCTGTACCATGGTATAGCGAGACAGCACTCAACATGCATGTGCGCGCATGCACACACCGCCTTGATATCAAGGATTTCTGGGACAAGGGGGCAGGTGTAACAGAAGCAGTTTATAGAATGAATGAGGGTCATTGTCAGAGTGCGAAAAGCCCAGTATGCCGTACAACTTAACGTTATGCTGCGGCCAGAGTCAGAAAACAAAGGCTCTCCTCTTAACATTGGCCACAAAGTACTCGCCAGCGAGACAGCACTCTACGTGCGTGCACAGACGCCCGCCCATACTAATTTTCCCAAGCATTGTAGGGTTTATAAGAACATTTCCGGCTTTTGGTAACACTAGAAGAGTAATATATATAACCGTGCATGCCACACTTCACATCCCACTTTCTTTTGTAGCGTTTAATGAAAAGAAAGCATATAACTGGACCTTGCTCCAGCAGGTTGACAAATTTGGGTTTTATGAATTTGTTTTTGCAAACTGTCAATCCTGACAGCTTTTTTGAATATGAAATATCAGCTCCCAGCTGCTTTTATCATCTCGCGACACTCTACAGGGGCTATGAGGATTAGGAAAAATTAGACCATAGCGTGGATACTTAAAGAGGAGGGGCAAACTCAAAACAGTGTATACGGTGGACATCCTCAGATTGCTGAAGGATCCAGGCCACCCCCCACAAAGAACAGTGCAGGAATAGGATGCATTTAGTGAAGTCACAGTTTCCAATTTAATTGTGGGAAATCAAAAGCTCTTAATATAGCTGAAGCATCTAACGTAATCAATGATCCTAGGGCCACATTTTCTCCGTAGACTTTTTTACTGAAATAGTCTGCTATCGAAATGTGTTCCTTTAAAAATGTAATTTACATTCCTTACTGTGTGAGCTCTGTATAGGTCTAGATAAGCTAAATAAGCTTTAAATCTGACTGTTTGTACGAATTACTAGACATCAGATGAACTTGTTGCATAGGTTACTGCATGTCAAGTAAGCTCTTCTGTTAAAGCTACCTCACATTTGCACATCAAACCCAAACAAAATGTAGTAGTAACTCAGGTGGTCTTCCGTTGCTTGTATTATTTTATTGAGTTACCATCTCTAAATAAAAATGTGAGCTCCGCTCTCCGCGCTGCTCCAACCGTTCTTCTCTCACTCCTGTTCATCTCTCAAGCCACCTCTTTCCAAGCTCCACATTCTGCATTGCATAATGGGATTCCATGCCGCGTAGCGGGCCCGGTACTAGAATGATTTTGCTTTATTAGGGCCAAAAGGAAACCTACGGTCCAACTAGGGTTCTGATGTGGGCAGCAGATTGGGTTAGCAGTGCCAGACATCAAGAGGTTTTTGCCTGCTGCTCAACATAGGGGGATAATGGAAGGCCCCATGGCACACAAGAGAAGAAATAATGGCTCGTTATGGAAAAGGGTTGCACACAAATACCACTGCAAAAGATAATTTGGATTAGACCTGCATTTAGATCCCTAAACAGATGAGCGTTGTTGCAAAATCACTTTGGGAACAATGAGATTCCATGGTTGGCAATGGGGCTCCTCTTCCTTCCGCTCCCCACTTTCTGGGCAACCCTGACTTCACACCAGGCCTGACAACCTCACACACTGGTGAGGGGTGGAATGCATCATTTGTCACAGCTTTTCAGAAAACGAACAATCTCTCGATTTCAAGACTCGCAAAACATTTTAGTTGAGAGCAGAGGCATACAGCTGCACACTGTCTGATAAACATTGAAGCAGCAGGATCTTTCAAATATGTGGTTTCACAGATAAAGTCTTAAGCAGGGAGGATAATACTAGGCTACCCTATAGGCTACAATGGGAGAAAGTTGGTCAACAAATTCGCATCAGAAGAATGGTCTACAATTTGGGCCAGAGCAGTTAAGTCTTCCAACTGTGCACACATTAATAAAAACATTTACAAAGTGTGTTGCCGTTTGTATATAACCCCAGGCAGATCAGTGAAGATATTCTGGTTTCTCTCACAATATTGTTGGAGGGGATGCAACAGCGTTATAATAGCACACAAACTCAATTTCTAGAAATAAATCTTGTTGCATATAGAAGGCATTACAGGCGTGTCCTTAGAAATGAAATGTTAAATGGTTCTCTTGTGTCCAGGTCACGCATAGAACTTACATTCCGCTATGAGTAAACTTATCACAAACCTTCTGATTGCAGCATGTACGATTGCTTAGTGGTGGAAGTAAAAAGAAGCCATTGTATACATATTTGGTGGTCTAAAGCACGTATGTGAATAATGGACAGGGCTTCTTCCACTCCACAAATGGGGTAAAAATCAAGAACTGTTCCCAAACGGCTTGCAACATACCCCAACTTTGAGGGCGGAAGGTCTATTTAGACCTGCTAGGGTGTGCCATTGGTTGTCCCCCCCCCCTCACAATTACTGTTGAACTGTTTTGCAATGTGGCTTTTTGACATATTTGCCAGTCTCAATTAAATCTCATTTCTCACACAGAAGAAATATTACCTTTTTTGTCAATTATATTCACTTTTTGTATCTTCATTTATTTTCACATTTAATGTAACAAGACCGAAAACAGTATAACAAATCAAACATTTCAATCAGCAGTTGATCGTTGCAAGCATACAACAAACATCATAAATATATATATAAATATCAATCTACTTAGCTTCCCAATCTTCCTTGTCAAACTACATACCCAAAGGCACTCTGACCCTCCCCCCCCCCCACTATCCTTCATGGAAGCGCCAGCTGAATCTGATGGGGGCAGCAGATCAGATGGGGAATTTATCCAAACCAAAAATGCATGCCAAAATACTCATCCACATCCACTTTAGTGAATAGAGTTTGGCGCTGCCAGGACCACTGCGCAGTTGCCAATTTGAAAGAAATCCTTGCTCCAAACCTCTATAGATGGGCACCCACCCTAGCCTTCCAGTGAATGGAACCGATCCTGAAGTCAGAAATTAACCCAAATGAGTCCATTTTAACCATTACTTACTCTTTAATTTGTACGGAAACAGGCCCAACAGACCTGCTTATATTAATCTTTAGGTTATTAGTTTCATTTTTAATCGGTTGGTGCTCTAGGCGCAGTGTTGCAGTGTACCAACTAGGAGTGTACAAGGTGATGCGTTTGTTAGGAATGTAATCTGCACAATCGGTTATGTTTATCCTAAGTTGGTCATGTAGAAAAGCAAAACAAAGAGGCAAAAAAGAAATGTGACAAATGCTAATTTCAAATAATCAAATAATTAACGCAATAAAAAGATGAATTAATAACTCAAAGGGGCACATGTAAGAACACTTTCATAACAAATTGAGTGATGAATTTATATGCGTCATTATTCAATCTGGACTTCAACACGTACTACTAGCCTCCCTGAATTGCACATTAAGACATATTCCAATACTATTAGAGTCCAACATCATAGGTTCCTGGTGAGTCAGTTTAGGCTCATGTTTTCTGTCATGAAGCATAGCTTCTATGTGAACATGCACTTCACAGCCACAGATAACTCGGTTTTAACTTTCTTGGTTGTGATATACTCATTATCAATGATTTTTTAAGTCTAATGGTGGGGGAAAAGCCCCTTCCTTCAGGTCTCACCTACAGCAGGAACGCCTTGCCCAACTATTCCCTCCAAAAGGAGTATTTGATGGAAACTACTCCCTTTTCAGCCACAGAAACCAATCCTGCTCTACTACAATGCAGCACATTTAGCATATTTATTTTGATGCCAAAATGGTCTTCCGAAGTTTAGGATGATTGTGAGGTTGTGAAGTGCGAAAAAGGAGGGTAGCAGGGATATGGAGTGTGTTGCATCTAAGGGGGTCGTAGGATTAACTGACTGCAAGTGGCACTCAAAGAACCTATTGTGGGGCCAAACTGCTTCAGTTAGTGTCTGGATCACTTGCAGAAAACGAAAAATATTTACAAGCTCTAGTTCACCTCAAGGGAACCGGTCAGTGTATTGTATGCATTCATGAAACACTTGAGCTGTACACAAGTTCATGATGATTCTCAGAATATCAGGTAACCAAGCAATGAAAAAGATTGTCAAAAAATTGATGATTATAAACAGATCAGACGAGCATCAATGTGGACTCAAACTATAAACTGGAACCCTTAGTAACTGTCATAAGTGAACATTCATTGGTTTGGCTCTTTCGTCATATATTTTCCACACTTAAAAACGTAAATATCAGAATTAAAAGGAGGAAAGCACAACGAAACGGATCTGCTAAAAAATGACTTATTCAGTCAGTGTGGAGACATTAATTGGCTCGATGAGAATACAATTCTTAAATCCACCTACGTGTCAGGATGAGAAAAAACACCTAATTGGCAGAAATTATGCTAGCAGATAATTGAAACATTCGGGTTTTGATCATTCCAATGCATAAGCTACATACTATTTAAATGTAGAGGGAATACCTGGCTGCATAAAAGGCTTCATAAAAGACTTGTAGGTGAAAAGCGATTACTTCAAAAAGGTCCACACTATTTTTATATGCAATGTTAAGTTTGCATATTATTTTACGCACATTTGGGCTGAAGGTGAAAATCACTTGACTCAATAGCGCAACCAAAACATTCATATGGCTTTCTACAGGAACTTATTTTGTATATGCTTTGATTTAATAGGATGGTGAATGAAACTGACATATTTGACAGACTGCCGTGAAATGTAGAAAATGGAGCAGTCATGTCAACTCTTTGTCTGAACTAGTGTTCAGCACAAAGTGATTGATTACTCAACAGCCATGCAGTATTCTACTGCACATGTCATATACTATAATGCAGCAGACTTGTGAAAATGGTAACAAGTTAAAGAAGACTGGCAACATTTAATGGTTTTCATGTCCAAGAGTAAGGCAACGCCATATGGTCTATAATGGTCCGATTTCCATCAGGAAAAGGTCAACCAACTTAATTAAAAAGGTATATTTCCCCAGTAAAGTTTATCTGGGATACCTTCATAGAGGAAGTGGTCATAAAATGTTAAGTACCAGATATAGCCTGGGGGCGGCAGGTGAAACTTTTATAACACCAAAAAACAAAATCAAAACCGTCTCTCCCATTTTATGCAAATGGATCTGCTTGAGTGAACACAGCTTGGCAACACCACTGCAATGGTCTAAAATGTAGACTATGGAGTACAGGATTTATGTCTCCAAATCTCGGTAAGAAAGCAAACTTTTGAAACAGTTGCAAATTATAGATTAGAAATAGCATATTTATTAAATTAAAGTTATCCTATTGTGGTGGAATTGCTTACCTTAACGTGTTTTTGAATGGGAGTTAGAGGAGGTAATGTATAGGTTAATTAGCTGGTTTCCTTTGAACTACAGAGATTGCTTGTTGGAACGGTAACTACATTTACAAAATCTTATGATGCAGATGGAAGCCTTTGCACAGTGCAAGGAAAGATGCAAAAACTTCAAATTTGAACGCTAGGCTCAGAGCCAATTCCCTAAATTAGGTTTGCGAAAGTAAAGGAGAGTAATCCCAGTCTAACAATCGTGTTTTCCAGTTTGCGCTTATGTAAACAGACATCTCATACAGGCTATTAATTTCAAAATAAAAGTATGCATAAAGAACTATGCATTCCATATAGCTCACCCACACAGGGAGGGAGGGAGCCGACCCTTCCTCAGCCCAGCTGATCCCAAGGAAAAAGAACAGCGACACGACAACCGCACGTCTAACATTCTCTGGTAAGCAAGAGGCATTGTACTGCACGAGAATCTTGCTTCAATTATAATACGGCCCCACGTCTGATATTTACATTCGTATCATGCTCAAACAATCGTGTCTAGGCACCAGCAGTTCCACACCTCGCCTTACCGTGTCACATTTATCAGCCTCTCTGCAACACTAGATTCGCTAGTTCTCGCAATAACGTCTGCATCAGAGCTTTGGATCTACCAAATTGTTGCCACTCTATATAACACTACCGCTCCTGTTTAACTTGCATTATATGTTTACCACTATCATCAACTTTGTATGCTACACGATCTGCACCGTACAATTGTTTATCTGCAAAGGAATGCTACTTAGCCCTTGACACTGCCAGATAGGCCAGCTTCTTAATTGCCTCTCTTTCTCACTCGCCATCTACCTCTGTATCTCGCGATCCGGCTACACTCCATCTACGCCATGCTAACATGTGTAACAAATAACTCCGGTCACATTTTATAGACAATTGGGTGGGTCTTTCACTTGCTAGCCCCCATATTATCAGACAAACGGAGCTGTAAGAGCCATACTGAAACTGCCTTACAAATGCTATTAGTTGAACTATAATGAAACTGCTTTTTGACATGTGCTGAAAATATCGCCACGCAATTGTTATTAGTTAAAACTGCGATGAAACTGTTTTACTTGTGTTGAAAACATTGCCATACTCCAGATACGGCTACCAGATCCTGTGCGCAGCTCTCAGACCCTTGCTCCCATCTCCAGTCATGTACAACACCCTGTCCATCAGAGCACCTAACCAACATTAAAAGCTTTACAAATACTAACAATAATTCTAACTCCACACCTACCCTACTCAACACAGCACTCCCGCTACCAGGATGCCTCTCACCCACAAATTCAGGATCTCACTCGCTATGAAACTTACACACCCACAGGCTGAGCTCATTAAACCCACACCATTTCTGCAACCGTACCTACCGGTCCAGTTCAACATGACACAGCGCACCATCGCTCGGAACAACACCCTGTCTGTGCATTTCCAAAGCCCACTCACCAGCCCAATGGATTCAGCAGTATGCTACCAAAGCCATGCCCAACCGACCTTGCGCCACCAGCATAAGGAACTCCAGGATCTGCTCCAGGCTCCTCACTGCCCCTACTATAAACCCTATACATAGAGATTACTTCAAGTCAGACTACAAAAAGAAAGTCATACTTAACTCAAAATCCACCATCAACAACATACACTCCATCCGCCCCACTGAAACACAGCCAACCAGACCACCCCCACATCAAAGGAACATTAATAAATGTCAGATCCATACCTGCTCACGCCCTAGACATTGCAGACCTCATAATTGCCAACCAACTAGATTTCCTAGCAGTGACAAATCTGGCTGCACACTGTCTCAGGCCCTTCTCTCTCATTAGTAATTCCATACAATTACACCCTAGTAAGACTGGACAGAGAAACATCCCGAGGCGGAGGACTAGCCTTCATTGACAGAATGTCTCTGGGTCTTAGAGCCTGCCCTCAACTTCACTTCCCGTCTGGTAAAGTCCTCACAGTCAAACGGCCCCTTTCACCTCCACGTCCCATAACAATTCATCTCATCTATAGCCCTCCTGACCCCATCTCACCCTTTGAGGAAGATATTACCTCCGTGCTCTCGTCCAACACCAAGCCCAATTCTCAGATCATCACACTTGGAGACTTCAATCTCAGCCTCCATGACACCAATGACAATAATGCATCTACTCTAGCTATTATCATCACTGAACTCTGCTTTATTCACCGGATCAACCTCCCCACACACAGTAAGGGAAGGATACTAACTGGCTCGCCGATATCAAGTGTGACACCAAGACCACCTCTAATGAACAGTGTGCCTGGACCGACCACCACCTTATTTCCTTCACCCTCCTGGTTAAACCCTTAATCATCTCTAATCCTCTAACCCCTCCCTCCCTAACCAGAAACTAGTGTAACATCAATCTCGATAGCCTGCTACCACTACTGCAACCTATCACAAACACCACACCCCCCTAGCAATGACCCTACAGCATTGGTTGAACTCTACAATGCCATCATCAAAACAGCCATCGACAAAATTGCACCGTTGAAAATGCGGAAAGAAAAAACAAAAGGCCCACCTTAATTCTTGGTTTACCCCACAACTCAAAGCTTTGCACAATGAGAAAGAAGAGCATAAACCCAGTGGAAGACTAACTCTTCTAGTGAGAACAGGGAAAAGCTGTCCCTGCTAACAAATACATTTCAAAACTGAGATCCTCCAAACAAAAACAAATCCGTTCAATGACAAACAAAGCTAGCTCCAACACCCGAGACTTATTCACAATCCTTAAAGAACTTGAGTCTCCTATTCCCCAATCTGAAATGTGCACCAAGGACAAAACTTAGAGCATTATATTATCCAAGACGCCTTAGCCAATAGGAATTCACTCCTACAAAAGGAAATAGAAACAAAAAAATTAACATAGCCAAAGACTTAACAGAACCTAACTTGCCCCCTATCCCTAAGAAAGCCTGCAACCGTTTCAAGTTCACCCATGTCACCATCAACGAGGTAATAGAAATAATATCTTCTCTCAAGCCATCTAGATGTGAAGGTGACACCTGCCCGGCACCCATCATCAAAGAGGCCGCCAGAGAACTAGCCCCTTTTATTAACTCACTCAAACACATCCTTTGACTCCTGCTCAGTCCCGACAAATTAAAAGATGCATGGGTCCTCACCCTTCTAAAAAACCCAACTTAGACCCGAACATACCCACTAACTATAGGCCTATAACTATTATCCCCTTCTTTCTTAAAATACTCAACAAGGCTGCCTATCTCCAAATCCAAGCCTTCCTAAAATCAAATATTTTCCTTGCCCTAAAACAATCTGACTTTAGACCCAAACACGGAACAGAAACAGCGTTAATTGACCCAAAAAAAACACATGGACAACCCTAAAGGACAATGGAAAATTAGCTCTTCTCCTTTTAGATCTCTCAGCTGCATTCGACATTGTGGATCACAAGGGTCCTTTGCAACCACCTGACCTCAGCCACACATTTCTCTGATGAAGCCACGGCATGGATTCAGTCCTTTTTAGACAAACGCACCATGAGGTACAAGTTACTTACCTGTAACTGTTCTCCAGCATGGGTCTGGCATGGATTCACATGCTCATGAATATTCCCTATCGTCAGGCTGGGAATCCTCGGTAAAGAAAAAATCAGTATCAGTTTCGTTTCTGATCTGTCTTTCTTAGTAGTAACCAATCACTGGTCTCTGGGTCATACTGTCCCCAGCCAATGACTGCCCTCTCCCTAAGCCCCATCCCTGGCAGCCATCCTCAGATTTGGTAGCACGTAAAGTCGCAGTATAACAAAGTGAAGAGCCGCAGAGGGGAGGGAGGGTTCGCATGTGAATTCATGCCAGACCCATGCTGGAGAACAACAGTTACAGGTAAGTAACTTGTTCCTTCTCCAGCATGGGGTCTGGCATGGATTCACATGCTCATGAATATAAGAATACATAGCAGTACACACATGCACAACCACGGGAGGTGGCAAGGCTCAACATTAAGCATTACATAAAACTCACTGCCTGGCCGACTGTGGACTCCTCGCTGGAATCCCGGTCGACGCAGTAGAATCTTGTGAAGGTGTGCGTCGACCTCCACGTAGCAGCCCTGCATATGTCCAGCAGGGGCACACCAGACAAGAACGCCGTGGTAGCAGCGATCGCTCTGGTCGAATGGGCTCTCGGACGACCGGGCAACGGTCGGTTTGCCAACCGATGACAGTGCATGATGCAGCCGCAGAGCCATCTGGAAATGGAAGCCTTCGAGAGAGCCTTCCCTTGGATCACAGGTCCAAAGTTCACAAACAGCTGTGATGTCTTCCGAAAACTCTTTGTTTGGTCCACGTAGAACTTCAGCGCTCTAGCTACATCCAGCGAGTGCAAAGTCCTCTCGGCCGGCGACAAAGGTGACGGGGAAAAAGACTGGTAACACAAAGGGCTCGTTGAGATCGAAGTCCGATGGCACCTTGGGCATGAAGGAGGGGTGCGTCCTCAGCACTATCCTCGTCTCGTGGAAAGTCAAGTATGGAGGCTTGCAGGAAAGGGCCTGAATCTCTCACACGCGTTGTGCAGAGGTGATGGCCACAAGGAACACGGTCTTCGATGACAGGAACTTCAACGGAGCCGAACGCAAGGGCTCAAATGGCGGGCCCATGAGCCTGGTCAGCACCACGTTGTGCTCCCACGCCGGGGCTGGAGCCTTCACCGGCGGGAACGGTAGAAACAGTCCTTTCATTAACTCCTTCACCAGACGAGACCACAGGGACGACCGTCCTGCAGTTCTGGTGTATCGGGAAATCGCTGCCAGATGCATCTTGATGGAAGCATGAGCTAGTCCAGCTTTGGCCAGCAACAGTAAGTATGGTAGCACTTGAGGGGCTGTAATCCGTAGAGGGTTAATCTTCTGTGCATGGCACCAGACAGAGAACCTCTTCCACTTTTGTCCGTAGCACTTGAGAGTTGAGGACGCCCGGGCCTTTGCAAGAACCTCTCTGCTGTCAGCCGGGATATCGTACCCTCCAAACTCTAGTGCTGCAGGAGCCAGGCCTGCAAGTTCAGCGACTCCGGGTAGTGATGAAGAATGGCGCCTCCTTCTCTGGAGAGAAGATCTGCATCCGTCGACAGTTTGACTGGTGAGGACGCTAAAGGTCCAGAAGGTCCGGGAAGCATGTTTGTCTCGGCCACCTCCGTGCAACGAAGGATCATCCTGCACCGGGACCTCTTGAGTTGGTTGATGAGCGTGAGCAGCAATGGCAACGGAGGCAACGCATACAGGAACAGGCCGTCCCAGGGGAACGAGAAAGCATCGCCCATGCTCCTCGGCTGGGGGAACCTGCTGGCGAACCTCTGGCACTTGGAGTTCGTCGCGAACAGGTCAATTTGGGGTTTGCCCCATCGCTGGAAGAGTTGATCTACTTGATCCTGGCGTAGTTCCCACTCGTGGCACGAGCGCAGCTCCCTGCTGAGTGAGTCAGCGATGGTGTTTCTTATCCCTGCTTGAAGAAAAGGTACCAGAAACAACCCCTGGGCAACGGCCCAGTGCCACAGATCCTGGGCTTCCTTGGACAGGGCTGGGGATCTGGTTCCTCCCTGCTTCCGGATGTAGAACATTGTGGTGGTGTTGTCGGTGAAGATCCTCACCACCTTGCCCTTGAGGGACGGGAGGAATGACTTGAGGGCCCAGAACACTGCTCGGAGCTCCAGTAGGTTGATGTGGAGTGGACTCTCCTCCAGGAGCCACAGGCCTCTCGCATGAAGATTTCCAGTGTGCGCTCCCCACCCCTCCAGGGAGGCATCCTACGTCACCGTCACCTGGTATGCTTGGGTATGAAAGTCCGTGCCCGCCGCGAGATGTGCGTGGGTGTCCCACCATCAAATTGCTTGGCGGAATACTTTGTTGAGCGAGATCTTGTCCTCGAAGCTGCCCGTCGCTTGCATCCAACGGGCGTTGAGGTACTCCTGCAGAGGGCGCATCCGAAGCCTGCACAGGCGCACCAGATAGATGCAAGAGGACATCATCCCGAGAAGGGACATGATGGACCTCACTCTGGCCACGTCCGTGGCCAGCAGACGCTGTACCTTGCGCAGGATGGCCTGCATTCTTTCCTCCGACGGCGAGGCCAATCGCACCACTGTATCGAGCTTGGCTCCCAGAAACAGCGAACAGCGCGACCTGCGATGGAACCAGGTGGGATTTGGGGAAGTTGATGGAGAATCCCAGGTCCATGAGCAGCTGGACGGCTTTGCTGTGTGTTTGACGGCGAGTTCCCTTGTCCCTGCTCGGATGAGCCAGTCGTCCAGGTAGGGGTAGACGTGGATCCCCTGCAGATGCAGCCGCACCGCCACTGGTGCTAGGCATTTGGTGCACACCCTGGGTGCCAACTTCATTCCAAACGGGAGGGCCTTGAACTGGCAGTGCCGCCCTTGGACTACGAACCTGAGAAACTTTTGGTGCCCTTTTAGGATGGGGATGTGAAAGTACGCATCCTCCAAATCCAACAACGATGGGAAGTCGCCTTCCTCCAGCTGGCCCAGCAGGTGCTGGAGGGTGACCATCCAGAACTTCTTTGCCTTGATATATTTGTTTAGCCGACGCAAGTCCAGGATGGGACGCCAACCTCCTGTCTTCTTCCTGACAAGGAAGTATCTTGAGTATACTCCAGAGCCTCTTTGGGACAAGCTCGATGGCTCCTTTCTTGAGCATCGCCCTTACCTCTAACAGCAGTTGAGGGACGTGGTTTTCCTTCCTGGCCACTGGAGGAATTCGGGGGCACTTCTTTAGAAATTCCAGAGTGTGCCCGTGGGCCAGGGCATCCAGCACCCAACGGTCGGTGGAGATGGACTCCCACACACTGACTAACTTCGCCAGCCGGCCTCCCACCGGTGTGCTTTGGTGGGGGCCCGACTCAACGGCCGGTTCAGTCTTGCTTGGAAGCAGCCTTGCTTCCTTGGCCTCCCTGGCAACGACGGCGAGATCCACCTGACTTGCCTCGTCCCCTGTAGGCTTCTTGCGACGAGTAGCGGGCCGCCTGACGGTAGGTCGAGGAGCCACTGCTGAATCCTTTGGAGGCACCTTGCTTGCCTCCGGAGTTGCAAAAGGGCGGCCACCCTTGCTGCAGAACTCCCAAGGCCCGAGCCGTCTCTGTGTCCGTCTTGATGGCCTGCAGCGACTCATCCACTGTCTTTCCAAACAGATTGTTCCCGTCGAAGGGCATGTCCAAAACCTTGGCTTGCACGTCCTCACGGAAATCTGTCGCCTTGAGCCACCCACGCCGAAGGCAAACGCCGTTGCCCAACTGGTGGAAACCGGTGTCGGCAATGTCTGTGGCCACAGTTATGGTGTGGTCCGACGCCACCTCACGCTCCTGTAGGATCGCCAGGGAATTTGCCATCTTGTCATCCGGGAGGAAGTCCAACAGAGGGGTGATCTTGTACAACAATTCCCTGTCGTAGTGGGCCACAATCACTAGGGCGTTGGCCGCCTTCACTGTCGTCGCCGCCGACGAGATGACTCGGCGTCCAGCGTCTTTCCCTCGCCGTCCGGTGAGGAAGTTGAAGATGAAGATGAAGCCGATGCCCCCCGCTTTCTTCTTGGCCGCTGATGAGATGACCGAATCCGGGGTCGGCTGTGCCCTAAGGCACAACGGGGTGGCGTCGGGGACCCAGTACTTCTTCTCGTACCGGTCCCTCTTGGCAGGTGTCATGGACGGGTTCTTGAGGAGGGCAAGTCTCTCGTCCCAGATGTCATCCAGCAACGGCACCGCGAGGACCGTCTCCCTCTTGGCCTCGCGCCGTTGGTAGAGGAAGCCTTCCTTCTCTTCGGGACAGAGCTGACAAAGCTTGGATGCCCTTGCAATCATGGCGTGGAAGGAACCAATCTTTTCGGGTGGGGACACCCGAGGAATTGGAGACGGGAGGTCAGTCCCGTTGTCACGGCCGTCGTCATCCGTTCCTGTCGTGGCCGTGTCTGTTCCAGTGTCGTCACTCGGGACCGGGGAAAGCGACAAAGGCTGAGAAGGCCGTGAGGGCTGAAGGGGCACTGGATGAATTCTCCTTCTTGTTTGGAGGGCATCCCAACGGACCCGGTTCAGCTGGGTCGTCCGTCGGGGGTAGGGGCAGTCTCGTCCTGATCTCTGTGCATAAGGCTTGGATTGCTGTCAAAATGGCCGCCGAGTTGTCCTGCGGCTCGGGCTGCGACGGGTGCAACGGTTGCTCCTCAGCCACGGGAACCTCATCGTCGTTGCCACCCTCGCTCTCGTCGTCCCTCTCATCGGGATTCCTCTTGTGGGACCGGGCCTCTTCCAAATTCTTGGTCAGTTTCTTCTCGGAGGTTGTGTCCGTGACGGCCACCGCCCACCCTTTTTCCACCGGGGTCTTCACAGGGGTCTTCTCGATGGGCTTGAAAGAAGATTCCCTCCGCAGAGGTAGGGAAACTCTGGGCCCCGAGGTTGCCTCCACTGGGATAGCCTCCACAGGCTTCGCCAGGGCCGCAGCGACTCCCTCGATAGAGGCCTTTGCCGGGTGAATCAAGGCCTTCACCACCTTGGGCGCGCTTGAGGCCTTCACCTTAGAGGGAGGGTCACTGCCTCGCTCCCCCTCGGCCGGTTCCTTCGAGATCGACCAGGGACTCTCCAGAAGCTTAGCCGGGTTCTCAGATTTTCTCTTCCCCGAGCCAGAGCGTTGGCTCGTGGTTGATGGCGTCGGTGAAGGTGCACCCTGCCTGGCAGCCGAGGAGCCCAACCGTTCGGCGCTCCCGGTGCCCGCTGACTCACGGTGTTTTGCCTTCTGTTGGGCCCCCGTTGCTGGGGCGCCCTGAAAGTTCTTAGAAGACCGCTCAGACTTCTTCTCACCTGCTGGGCTCTTGGCTTCCAGCCAGTTGGAGAGACGGGTCCGACGATCCCTCAAAGTCCGATCCGACATGCTCATGCAAAACGCACAGTCCTTCTCCACGTACGTTTTGTCCTCGTGGAGGCAGTAAAAGCATTTAAAATGCTCGTCCTCCTTAAACACATTTTGTAGGTTGCATCCAGGGCAGATCCTGAACAGTTTGCCGGAGTCGAGCTTCTTTCTCCTGGGTCATGTTCTTCTCGTCTGCGAGGTAGGCCTCAAACTTCTGGAATCCTCCAAGAAGCGTAACTCGACGAAAACTTCACCCTTGATGGGCGTAGATAAATCCGAAATGGGTCCCCGTTAATCGGTAGTAGAAACGGTAGAGCTTGAGGCTCGATTAAACCGAAAAATTAGATAAATCTCTTTGAAAAAGAGCAAAACGCAGTAAAATCTCGAGAGGTATAGCACGAGGACTCCCAACACTTTAACGTGTGGTAAAAATCTGACGATGGCTGCCAGGGGCGGGGTTTAGGGAGAGGGCAGTTATTGGCTGGGGACAGTATGACCCAGAGACCAGTGATTGGTTACTAAGACAGATCAGAAACAAAACTGATACTGATTTTTTCTTTACCGAGGATTCCCAGCCAGACGACTGGGAATGTTCATGAGCATGTGAATCCATGCCAGACCCCATGGAATATTTATGAGCATGTGAATCCATGCCAGACCCCACGCTGGAGAAGAGTATTCTCTTCCAATGCAGCAGCGGAACCTATAGCTATCACCTGCGGTGTCCCACAAGCATCGCATGTCTCACAAACACTATATAACATTTAGTAAACCCTTGTTCAACGCACTTGACAACCTGGGTGCCATCTACATCAACTATGCAGATGACACCCATCTCGGGTAACCATGAAACAGACTCCTGACTCCTCAATAAAATATATCTCATCATTCAGGCATGGATGGACAACCATGTACTCTGCCTGAATGACGAAAAGACGGAGCTCCTCCTTGTCGGATCATCAGCCAGACTAAACAACTTAAGCACCCACTTCAAGTCATTCACAATTGATGGCAACAATTTAAAAGTCTCCAGAGAGGTGAAAACCCTGGGCTTTTACCTCAACTCTACACTGAACTTAAAGAGACAAGTCAATGCCACCTCCTCTGCCACAGTTTACACTTGCAAGCTCATCAACGCCTGCAAACCCTTCCTGTCCCTAGATAGCTGCATCACATTGGCAAGAGCGTTGATCTTATCAAAGCTCGACTACTGCAATGCATTATATCTAGGTTCTAGTAAATATAACCTAACCAAGCTCCAGACCTTACAGAACACCTGCAATATTCAATATTCCCAGAACACAACATATTTTAACTATCAGAATCAGCACTAACTGGCTCGCAGTCAAAGACAGAATCAGTCTCAAATCACTGACTCTCACACACAAATGTCTAACTATGCACCTACATACCTAGCCGATAAATTCACCAGAAAAATGTCAGAACGCCCACCAAGATCAGCACAATCACACTGCCTAAACATACCTAGGTATAAGTTACAAAAAGCTGGAGGCAAAAGCTTCCCAGTGATGGCCGCAAAATTATGGAACTCACTCCCCATTAACCTCAGATCTAAATCTTCATATCTCAGCTTCAGAAAGAACACCAAATCTTGGCTAATGGCTCTAGATGAACAAGTTACTCTCTTACCTGGTAACGTTCTTTCGATGGGATGTTCCGACAACTTATTCCATATATATGACAGTAATCACTACAGCTGTGCTGCTTCGGAAAATATTTCGGCGTCCTGCATCAATGACGTCGATAAGCCGTCCTCGAGGGCCTCCGTCGAGCCGAAGTCATCGGATGTTATAAGTAGGACGCACGACGCCCGTAGCCTCAGTTGTAGTTTTTTCCCAGAACGTGTGGCACAAATCTACTGCCAATATGACCACAGAAAGCCTTGCAGAAACGTAAGCTGCAATCGTATAAGAAATTCTGTAGCGGGGAAGGCAGGGAGGGAGCGATATGGAATACGTCGTGGGACCATCCCATCGAAAGAACGTTACCAGGTAAGAGAGTAACTTGTGCTTCGAGGGGATTGGGTCCTCCAACGTATTCCATATCTATGACACACTCCCAAAGCAATACCAACGTAAGGAGGTGGGAAAAGCATTTAGAATATACACATTTAGAATGCCCAATCAAATTGCAGAGTAAAGGACCGCCTTGCCAAAGGCCAGATCCTGCCCATGGATAAAATCAAGGGAGTAGTGACGTACAAAAGTATGGACCGAAGCCCAAGTGGCTGCATCACAGATGTTACGAATAGGAACACCCCTCTGCAAGGCAGTAGAGGCAGTCATACCCCGAGTCGAATGGGCCCATAAGCCTACAGGAGGATCCTTAACCGCCAGGCGGTAACATTCAGAAATTGCCAAGATAATCCATCTAGACAAAGTCTGCTTAGTCACAGCTTGTCCCAAACGCCTTCCAGCGTAACCAATAAAGAGCTGATCGTCCACTCTGACCCGGGACATGCGTGAAATGTAGAAACTTAAAGCTCTCCTAGGATCTAACCTATGGAGCCTCTCCTCGTCCTTACCAGGATGCGGAGGAGGATAAAATGCCGGAAGAACAACCTTCTGGCTCAAATGAAATTCCGACACCACCTTCGGAAGAAAGGAAGGACGAACTCTAAGGACAACCCTGTCCTTATGAAACACAGTGAAGGGTGGCTTAACTGACAGTGCCTGTAACTCACTCACTCTGCGAGCGGAAGTGACCGCAACTAAAAATACAGTTAAGAGTTAACAGTCTCAAAGGACAAGAATGCAAATGCTCAAACAGAGCACCCATTAGAAACTTGAGAACCAGGTTCAAATCCCAACCGGGCACCTGGAAAGGTGACGGAGGGAACACATTAGTGAGCCCTTTCAGAAACTGAGAAATTAAAGGAATTTTAAAATAAGAACACTCCTCAGACAAGCTCTTAAATATGGACAGCGCCGCCAGTTAACCTTTAATGGTACCTACTTGCAAGCCCCTGTGGGCTAAAGAAAGCAAAAAAGACAGAACTACAGGAATGTCACATGAAAAAGTATCCACATTCTTAAGCCTGGACCAGTCGCCGAACTTTCTCCAACGGCAAAGGTACAGGGACTTTGTTGCCGGCCGTCTAGCCGAAAGCAACACCTCCATCACATCTTCAGGGAGGTCCCAATCCTTATACCTCAGCCTCTCAGAAGCCAAGCGTGAAGGTTGAGGGATCTGACCTCTGGATGGAGAACCTGACCACCCCCTCCCGTGAGAGCAGATCATCTCGGTAGGGAAGACGACGTGGAGGGCAGATGGACAAGTCGAGAAGGTCCAGGTACCACGCCCTCTTGGCCCAAGCCAGAGCAATGAGGTTCATCCAGGAACCGAACCTCCGCAGCACTTGCGGGATGACGGGGACTGGAGGAAACGCATACAGCAGTGGGAAGGACCACAAACGCGTCTCCTAAGGCTCCTCTTGGAGGAAATTCCCACAAGCAGAACCTTTAACACTTCCGGTTGACACTGGAGGCGAAGAGATCCACTTGAGGGGTCTCCCAAAGGGCGAAGTGTTAGGGAGAATTCTCTGTATAGGCTAATTTCCCAAACTTAGTGAGTCCCCCAGCAGCTTTGCTGGATTTTTGGGGTTTAATTTATTCTCCTGCTAAGAGTGAGACTATTTTTCTCCCACTCTTAGGCATGATTTGAGAATGTCCTTTGACTTTGTAATGTGTTTTATGGGCTATGGGGTCTTTTGCTCCATAGGGCTTCATGCGTTTTTGGTAAGTGTGTTACACAGCACCCTCAGTGCAGTAACACAGGGGTGTCATAGTGGCCCCCAAACATAGACTCCATACCCTGGGACTGACTACTGTCTCGCAGGGCATGTAAAGTCACCATTGACTTTACTAGTCTTAAATTATTAACAGAACCAGTACAAACCATCATATTGTGGAAGTACTGATAGAGGTAATTCGATTGCCCCTGGGTCTGTTTTTCAGTGCAATGTTAAAGACACCGCCTGGTTATTTATTTAATATTTATTCCCCGGTTGGGTCTTTTTTGCCAGGACTCGGTTTTAAAATGGCGTTTGTGTTCGCCTCTGTAACTCCAAACCAAGTCGAGCCATTTGTTCCACTTTTGGTGGGCTTCTGCACAGAAGCCTCCAAAAGTGGTGCCACTCTGTCTGGGTCTACAGGATGTGTGGGAGGGGGAAATAGGCACCCTGGACTGAGTTGCCTCGGCAACTCAAATCGCACTCTTGTGCGATTGGCCCAGTGGTGAGCCGCCCGGCTCACCACTTAGCATGTTTGAGTGACAGCTAGGACTGATGAACCGGGGTTTTCTGCATTAAAGCAGGGCTTTGGGGACTGGAACTTCAGAAGTCGCCACAGGACCTAAAGAATCCGAAGAGGGAGAAGCTGAGCCGACCTGCAACGACGACACCACCGGTGGAGCCCTGCTGAATCGAACTCACCACTTCCCAACGACAGAGAAGAACTTCTTCCTGGAGAGTCTTCTTCCTTTGAGCTGGTTGGGTTAACCAGTTCACCTTTTTTCGCCTTCCTGGATCGTCTCGTGGTCGGATCGCCTGTGCCAAGCACCCCGGCGGCCGGATAGTTATGCTTCACCACTACCGCAAATACAAGGGTAGTACCTTTTAACCGGGGAAACTCCGCGGCTGGTTTCTTCCCTGGCAGTGCAACGACCTCCAGCTTTCCTCCACGTCGAGATCTTCTCTTCCCCCTGGACGAAGCACCGACTTGCACCCGCTGCCAGGAACAACTGCCCCCGCTGGAGCTTTCTCACCATTTCAGGTACTGTGTCCCGCCTGGTCACCCTTGCAACAGACTGTCCAAGGTGTCCCGTAAATCCTTGACTCTCTATCCTTGGGTGACCTCAGACCTGTTAACTAACTTTTCTGAACTGATCCAACTCCTTTTTTAACTATCTGCAAAGACTTTTAAAGTGTACTTCAACTGTGTGATCAAAGGCACATTCCGCCTTGCCCTCTCCAAGAGTGGGCCTGGCCTATGAACTTTTTGCTCTACAGTAGACCCTCCCTTTCTTGACTTGCTGTGGTTCTTTAAAAGTGTTGGTATTGTGTGTTTTCCTATTTCTGCCTTTTCTCTTCCTTTTTAAATCATTATTGGGAGTGCCATCTATGGTTACACGCTCACCTCGGTTTTGCTAAATAAGTGGTGTACTAACCTAGACTTGTCAGATAATTAATTAGGGAGGTGTATATATTTCTAGTGACAGTTTGAATTTGCTTGACATATTAGTGCCAGTGTATTTTTAAATAAATAATTATATACTTTTATACCAAAGCTCTGGTCAGTGTTTGCTTGTGCTACTGTCTCTTTGCACCTAATGTGTATACTCCATATACTGCCTAACTCTTCTTGAGATAAGTCTGACTGCTCAGCCACAGCTACCAGGTAAATCTGGGTGGTACAGACTGCTACCAATTGGGTTTACTGCTAACACCTGTAGTCTTAAACTTATTGCAGTGGTCCCTAAGGGAACTGCACAGGTTTCTGCCTAACACGAAGATCTCCAGGAGAATCTCCTGAGCCAACTCCCACTCGTGAGAGATCGCGCTCTGCCTGCTCAGAGCGTCCGCTGTCTCGTTTTCGTCTCTGGCCAGATGAACTGCCGAGATCGAAATTTCCTGCTGGATGGCCAGAACCAGAGCTGCATCGCCTCCCTGCACAGAGGAAGTGACCCTGCCCCCACCCTTTTTGTTGAGGTAGTGCATGGCCACTGTGGTGTCCGTCAGGATCAGGACATTCTTTGCTCGCACAGTCGGCAGAAAAGCCTTCAGGGCAAGCCTGACAGCCCTCAGCTCCAACAGATTGATATGGAGTCTGGACTCCGACGGAGACCAATGACCGCTGACTGTCAGACCGTTGGCATGAGCTCCCCATCCCGTGAGGGATGCATCCATCACGATTGTCACCTCCGGCCTGGTCAGCCAAAACAGAGCCCCCCCTCATCAGATTGCCTTCGTCGGCCCACCACAGAAGGTCCTGAGCGACCGAGGGCGGCACCTGAACGGGGTCCGACATCCTGCCGGAGGACTGTGACCACTGCATCTTGAGAGCCCCCTGCAAAGATCTCATCCACAGTCGGGCCTCTGACACCAGAAGAATATAGTATGCCATGAGGCCGAGCGGCCTCAAGAACTCGAATGCCGAGAGACTCTGGGCATGTCGAAACTTGTGTACCATCTGCTGAATGTGAAGAGCCCTCACCTGGGGAGGAAAACACTGCCCCAGGGAAGTGTCGAGCACTGCTCCGATGTACTGGAGCCGCTGAGTTGGCGTCAAGTGAGACTTCTTTAAATTGAGGGAGAAGTCCAGCTTTTGAAGGGAGTGGCAGGTGACGGAGAGATGATCCAGGACTTGCTCGGGAGAGCGCGCCCTGATCAACCAATCGTCCAGGTAGGGGTAGATGTGAATCCCCCCTTTCCTGTGATGCGCTGCCACCACCACCACCATGAGCTTGGTGAAAACCCTCGAAACTGAGGTCAATCCGAATGGCAGGACCCGAAACTGAAAGTGCAAGTCACCAACCGAGAACCTCAAGTACTTGTGCTTTGGATGGATCGGCACATGAAAATAAGCGTCCTTGTGGTCGAGAGACACCAACCAGTCCTGAAGTTCAAGGGCCTGGAGGACTTGAGAAAGAGTACCCATCTTGAACTTGTCCTTCCTGAGGAGCTTGTTCACACCTCGCAAGTCCATGATCGGTCTCAACCCCCCTTCTTTTTTCGGGATCAAAAAATAAGGGGAATATCATCCCTTGTTCCTCTCCGCTACAGGCACCAGTTCTATGGCGCCTTTCTCCAGCAGGGATTGAATTTCCTGCGCAAGGAGCGGATCCGGACTCTTCAAAGAGAGGTTACCTGGTGGATTGTCGTGAGGCCTCTGCCGGAAAGGAAGACAGTAGCGGTGGGCTATGATCTCCAGAACCCACACATCTGAAGTAATGGCACGCCATTCTACCAGATGCTGCGGCAGCCTTCCCCCAACCGGAGAAGCATGGACCTCATGACTGAGCTGAAGGGCTGCTGCAGTGCCTGAGGGCAAAGAGGCAACTGCACGCGCGGCCTTGGCACCTCGAGTACCTTGTTTTCCACCTCTGGCACTCCTACGGTTGCCCCTTTGACTTGCAGCTCCTCTCGATTTACTATAGGACCAGTAATATCGAAAGGAACCTCCCCTCCATTGCTGTCCCCTGGGATGAAAAGGCAGAGGTTGGCGGACTGCAGCACCAAACATCTTTGCAGCTTTGAAGGACTACAATCTTTCAAGACTCTCGTCAGCCTTGCTGCCAAAAAGATGTTCACCATCAAAGGGCATGTTGAGGAGCCGGGGTTGCACATCCGGAGCAAAACCCAACTTCTGCAACCACGCAAACCTGCGCATTACGGTGCTCGCCGTCATGGACCGGCTGACGCAATCGACCATGTCTAGACCCGACTGAACAGATTCACACATGGCGTCCTTTCCATCCTGCACGATAGCAAAGAAACCATCTCGTTTCTCCCCTTCGGGAATATGTTCAGCCGCTAGGGAAATACAGTTCCACAGAGTTTGAGTCAAACGAGACAAGGCACAAACTGAGTTGGCAGCCTGAAGCGCCACACCCCAGAAGAAAATCCCTTCTTCGCCCAGCCGTCAAAACGTTTGTCGTCCCTATCAGGAGGGATGGTAGGGTACGACGACTGCTTTGCGGGGGCCGTAGCTGCCTGCACCACCAAACTCTCCTGAGTGGGGTGCATGGTCAAGTAGCAGGGGTCAACACTGGCTGGGCGATATTTCTTCAGCAAGGACTTGCTCACTGTCCAAGATATCAGTCAGGTCATCCTGCTGAAAATCCCCAGGGGGGGCAGACCAACCCAGGTATTCAGTGACCCTCGACATGAGGCACCGATATGAAGATTCGGCATGCGTGCCAGGCTCCGGCCTACCAAACTCCACCTCCGGAGAGGTGTCTAGACCACTGGCGTCGTGCAGCGACTGACGCAGGACCTCAAGTTGACTGTGACCAGAAACAATGTCATCAGGAACCAATGCAGGAACCAATGCAGGAACCTCACCTTCCTCAGACCCCTCATCCACCTCAGAAATATAATCTAGAGGCTGGAAAGAGGGTACAGAAAAAGGCACAAAGACATGTTTAGCCTTAGCCATCACCTTTCTTGGGGGTGCCACCGTGCCACGGGGTACCTCTGACAAGGCGTCGACCGCAGCGTCGACACAGGCCTTGTGGGCGCAGCCCCGCACGTGTCTCTCTACAGCCTGGGCGCCGATGGTGTCAACGCCTTCCTCAGAGGCGGGGCCTCGAGAGAGTCCGTCAACGACCTCGGTGCCGCCGGCTTCGATGTCTTCTTTAAAGACTTCACAGAGTCTCGCTGTCTTGATGGCGTCAAGGACTGGGAACTGCAACAGGCATGCCTAGAGCGACCATCCTTGTCCGACCGGGACATCGAAGGCGCCCGGTGGTCGCGATGACTGCTCGAGCCCGAAGGCGGACAAGCGGTGTCTCTAGCGCGGCCTCGACCAGCGTCCTCAGACGGCGCAGCCGGACTGGAGCCCTGCGATTGAAAAATCGCCAACATCTCGTTTCAAAACGAATCCCATTCCTCCGGAGTGGAATGTTTGTTGGGACAAGCTACCCGCCGACGGGCGGAGTCCTCGGCCTCGGAAGAGGACGGGGAAGGCGACCTGTGACGGTGCTTCCTGGAGTGCCTTCGAAGAGGCAGAGGAATGGCGGGACCGACTCCCAGACTGAGAAACCCCGGACTCACGACCACGACGATGCGGAGAGTCGCCCCTCGAATCGCCCGTCGAAAGACCAGTGGAACGCGACTTCCGGGGCTTGGCCACCTTACCGACCGACAGCTTCTTACACTCCTGCAAGGTCTTCGAAGTGAGCGATTGGCAGCCGACACAGTCGTCCGTATCATGGTCCTCCCCGAGGCAAGCGTCATGCGTATCCATCAGGGACATCTTGGACCCGCACACCCGACACTTCTTAAACCCGGACCACGGGGTGGAAGAACCCGAAGACGACATTCTTATTAGCAATTGAAGAAACTGGTTCGAAGAACCGAAAGAACAGGATTCAGTAGAATCGAGGCGCGCCGAGATCTCCAAAGCGAACACATTCGCGGAAAAAACGGAACAGAGGCTACGGGCGTCGTGCGTCCTACTTATAACATCCGGTGACGTCGGCTCGACGGAGGCCCTCGAGGATGGCGTATCGACGTCATCGATGCAGGACGCCGAAAGAATTTCCGAAGCAGCAAAGCTGTGGTGATTACTGTCATAGATATGGAATATGTCGGAGGACCCAATCCCCTCAAAACAAATATTGCTCTCCGCCTAGCCATGTATAAGAAACTGAATGTATCTCCACTTCTTTGTAATTACCTTGTGAAAATTTACTGGACCTCCATATCTGTTGCATTTATATGTATATACCTACTCGTCTGCAACTACCTTTGTAAATACTTTGTGTGAATGATTACGGTCATGCCTGTACTTTTGCAACTTGTAAAGCACCCAAATACATCAGGGTTTGGTGCGCTCAATAAATAAACGAAGACAATCCAGCAAGCAATAGTAGAATGTGGACCAGGGAACAACCACCAAATGGTGAAAAGCAGCAGAGAAGTGTCATTTACCTGGCACCAGCAATGTAAAAACTTCGTTTGAGATCCAGATTGTGATGCGTCACTTCTGCAGAGTCAGAGCAAGGCCTAGGGAAAAATAATGGTAATGATTATTTCCTGAATATGTGTAAACATGAATTTGTCTTGGGAAGGCATTGTTTTCAGCAAGCACCTTTACATTACTATCACCACCGCTGGCTGGAATACACTTGCAGACATAAACTCCAAAAGAAAGCCACCAAATTGGACTAGTCTGCCTAACAGCTATAGTGGTCCAGTTTGCAGAACTGAAATGCTGGATGCAAATGGGGCAAATGAAAAAAAAAGTATGCAGGAAACTACACATGACCATGCAGTGGAACATGGTAATTTGGTTTTGTGCATGCAAACTTCGCATATTTAATTTGAAAGGGTGCTTACCAGTAGAACATCGAAAGCAGATTCAAAACGCTCTGATGAGCAGTTACAGGATCAGATGTATATATTTGCTATTAAATTAAAGTTGTATTCCTCCCAGCAACATTAAAGTGTCTAGAGTGAGTGATACTGATCAAATCATTCTCCAGGAAGATGATTAAGGTTTTTTGGCACAGGTAAACAGTTTCGCTGTTGCAAAAAAGGGTGTATTCAAAATATGTACACTTTTATTTTTAAAGAATATGTTCCCCAACGCCCAATTACAGAATGATCGTAAAACTAGAAATTAAAAAGCATTTAGGACCGTACGAAAAAGGGGGATAGATTATACAGGTGTTGAACTGATGACGTACTTTGGTCGGGGGACAGCATGCCACGTTATAAATCATGTTCCACCAGAGGCCTAGCTCTCATTTGTGTAAATGATTGCAATTGTTGGGCATTATAATGTATTGCTTGCTTTTGTAAGGTCGATTGCTGAATGGATTATGTTTTCAAGGCAAAGGTCCATTCCAGAAAAGTTAATGACCTCCTTGCGCAAGAATAATGTTCGACTGTTCAGACTGGTTAAATAAGTGCACAACAGAAATACCTGCATTCAACTTTGCATTTTAAATTTCATAATTAGGAGAACATGTTACAGTGGATTCCTGCAGCCCACTGGCATAGAAAAAAAGGAAATATACAGCAAAAAAACGTGTTGGTAAATCCAATGACAGTGAATTATGGACTTTACAAGACGGTCAAATAGAAATAGCTTGATCAGAAAATGCACACAGCTGTAAAATATGTATGTGACCAACTCCTAAAACCAAAATTGAGGCCAGGACCGACACGAAATTGGAAAAAACGAGGTTGATCTACATGAAATTTAACTTTTGATTGAATGCCAAGCTGGTTAGGAACAATCCTATGTGGATGGTGGTAGCTAAACGCCATTTGCACTGGATACGATTTGAGAGAGGTCAGCTGTCCGATGTAGAAAGAGCTAGCTAGTTAAACAGTAAGCAGCCACCACCCTCCCCCAAACATGGACAAAATGGTTCGGTTGGGGTACCCGATTTGAAAGGCTAGAAGGGCACCTGCATCCAGGCATTATAAGAACTTTAAGCAATAACATAAAAAATAGCTGTAAAGCCCCACCCCACCAACAAAAGTTCAGAGAAGAGTCTCGACTCCTACTTCAGTACGAGTGCCTCGAGGTGCACTCAGATAATATTTAAAGGAAATACGCAGAGTGCACAAGACAGAGGGAAATAGGACAGGAAATGTGCTGTGCCCACTGCAACAAGTAATACCATACCCGAAGACATGTGACATATCAATTAACAGCATTATGCTTCTAGGCTATACATGCACAGTGGAAAGATAGTAACTGTTGAGGAGGGAGCTTCAATGGGTAGATTTCATAGCAAATACATTGGCTAACCAGCACCAGGGGTACACAAGTATTTGGATGTGAGCCTTCTTATAGAGAAAAAAAGTATGGCTTAAACAGTGTGCAGATGGGCTGAATGAAATGAAGATAAATGACATACCGAGAAAGAAGCACATTACTCAAGCTTGGTCATATACGAATAAAGCCAATTCAAACCCATCTAAAAGACCCGTTTGTTAATACAACGAATAAAGAGAGCAGATGGCAGGTATTATGGCAATTCCAACCTGATGGGCTTCGGGTGCTAGGCCCGTCATTAACAAAAGGGATATTTTTGGTCTCTTTAGCAAATGCAAAAGTGGAATCTAATACATCAATACGTCATTAGCATACAAGAACAGAAGCAACATGGCGGCCAGCATCGAAAGATCCCTGCAATTGCAGCAGATCCACTAAAAGCCCAACCAGGCTAACAAGTAAGTGCCTTATTAACAAAAGCGGTCCAATTGGGATCAACCAACTATAGATCAGATTTGAGACAGGCACAACTATTTGTTTTGGAGGTATCACCTGTTAAACTCACAATCACCGCTTTGCACAATTCTGTATACTTAACTTAAAGCCCAACTGGTCTCGGAGGCCAGCTCCTTGCTAAAAAAGCGCTCTCAATTGGAATAACTATCGATTAGGATGGACACATGCACAAACCTGCACATTGAGGTCTCACTTGACAAAGTCACAACCCCCGCCATGTACATTTCCGTATCATTACATGGGGCCTCTCATCCCGGCATGCTGACTCCAACCACAAGATTCCATTACATAGATTGTGCAAGCGACGCTGAACCCAGACAGCGACGCTCATGCTAGGTATTTCTGTATCAATGTAATTGCGCTAGCTTAAGCTCCTTTTCAACGGGTGCCCGCTACACGGCACACCAGGTGCCACGGAACACCATGCACTCCAACTGCGTTCAATTAAGGCCTCACGGCTACCCAACTGAGAGGAGACGCACACTCCATGACCATAAATAACCAGATGCACAGCTCTCTAGTACGGACTCACCTTGTTCCCCACGGGCACTTTTGTCCAAACAAGCACACGATTGCTACAAGCACAAACACTGCCTCTAGGGGAAGTTACTCCTCACACCTCACTCATGGCACAACTCAGCACCCCAGCAGGAGCCTGAATAGGCACGGCACACCACCGAATTCGGGTGGGCAGTAGTGGGTTACTTGCTTCATGGAACATGCACGCTCAGCAACATTTCTCTTCCTGGGTTTCTACCGACCAGCAATGCCGGACAGCCATTTTCTCATTAGCTAACAATCGACTAGCAGGCTTCAATGTGCACAGGTTTGGACATCGGTCCATTCATCGCAACCAGGACTGAATTGATACTTTAACCATACCGGGGCAAGAACTTGACAATGCACCCTGGACCTCGATCAACCA
The DNA here is from genome assembly GCF_040938575.1 of Ambystoma mexicanum. Taxonomy (NCBI): domain Eukaryota; kingdom Metazoa; phylum Chordata; class Amphibia; order Caudata; family Ambystomatidae; genus Ambystoma; species Ambystoma mexicanum. The sequence continues at coordinate 250,483,800 of NC_090939.1, forward strand.
ACCCTCCCAGCAATGACTGCACCCTCGCACCACACGATAGGACAATGATCTAATCAGCATTCGCTAAAAACACACTGAACCGGACCTTACTCCATGCAACTAGCTAAATACCTTTTCCTTCCCTGCCGCACTCCATCTCCTATATGCAGTATTGCTTATGTATCTATTGTTGACATGTTTAACCAATATGTTATGATGCTTTGAACATCACTTACATGCATTCAAATCCATCGACCACACAATGGGCCTCATTACACGGTAGGCAGTAAGGGTTTACCGGTACCGGTATTTTACCGGTACCGGTAAACCCTTACCGCCTTACTACGAGGTCCCTTTGCGAGTTGGAGAATTTAACGCCTGCTTTTTGCAGGTGTTAAAAACCAACCCGCAAAGGGACCAGGGAGCTAATTACGGTACCGCAATTTGCGGTGCCGTAATTAGCACCTTCCCCATTCCCATTATGCCCTATGGGGCAAAAATGGGGAAGGGCAATGGGGGAAGGGGGAATTACCACCCCACCAACCTTGGAATAGGGCGGTAATTCCCCTTTCCACCAAGGCGGTGCCGGTATTTTACCGGCATGGACCAAGGTGCTAATAGCACCTTGGTCCACCGCCGTCTGTGTAATGAGGCCCTATATATGCGTCAATTGAATACTGTGCTCACTTTTGACCATCCATGATGCACCTCTTATTTTCGCAACAATCTGGGAATCATTAATTTCGGTGTTGAATCTATGCACATATACATGGTACTGTGTCACTATATGAATCACAGCCTTGAGAAAGACCCCTGAGGATCGAAACGCGTGTCGGCTGACAACTTGTAAATAAACAAAACCCTATGAAATTGGACAGTATCCACTTTTTCATTAATCTCTACAAACTGATTCCATCCATAAACCAGCGCTCAGGTGAATAGGACCCACATTCTATCTCTGGTAAACTATACATCTTTCAATACAAGAAAATAATGAAATGTATACAGAGTTCATTGAAATAATTTATGTTCTTATAGTAAATAGTTTACAAGAAAAACCACCATCACAGATTAATTATGGAGCATCCCAACTATCAGAAAGACAATCCCAATACCACACTGTACAGAATGAAATCATGACCTGGTCTTCAAAATTGGAGGACTTCAGCAATGACTTTAAAGAATTTCTAAATTATGATAAAACTCATATTAGAAATGCTGATTATCACCGTCTAACTTGTAAATGTTCCTCTTGCCCCCAGCAATCACCCCCAAACAAATTCACAAAACATAAATAAAAGACTATATGAAACATCTCTCCCTCCTTGATGAGTTTACAGAAATTCCAAAATTATCCCATTTATGTTTCCCACTCCGATACACCATCCCTTTCATAAATACATTTATTTCATATACTATAAATATTTTGTATATTATTCCATGATAAATTCCTTTTTTTTAAAAAACCTGAATTAATAGTCCGCGGACTATGTGACTGTTCGCTTACGAAATGGGGCATCCGGTCTTGTATGACGCTCTTTAATTGGTCTGCGAACAGTGCACCCGATTGTGGGCATCCCAGCGCATGGGTCTGGCATCTCACGCTCGCCGAAGTCCGTGGACGCTCCTGGACGTCATCATGTGACCGCACCCGTGCATCGCTGACAGTTTGAAATTGCATTTTGCAGCCAATTTAGGATGTTGAAAATTTAACGTTTACACTTCCAGAGCTCCTAGACTCACTTTTAGTAGATCCGTCAACTTTTTACAACTTTCCAAGGCCTATTTCCGACTCGATAGTCCCGCAGACTGTTCTCCTGAAGGGACCCACCCGTTAGATTTAGCTATTCTCAATCTGGCTATCCAGGAGAGACACCTGCTTTGGGGAGCACATTTATCTGCATCAATGACATCTGTAATGGCCATCCCTCTTTCCAGGGGGCTGCCACCAGCACAAGCTGGAAGAACCGGACAAATGAGGATGAAGAGGACCAGGAAGATGAGGTAGAGGAAGTTCCTACCTCCAGCACCCAAAGAGAGTCATGGGTGTGGCGGTTCTTTGAGGCTGCAGGAGGGGTCCCAAATGCTCAGGCTGCCCATGTTGAATGCATAGAGTGTAGGGTCAAACTCCTTCGGGACCACTTCCATCCGCCATCACACTTGATACAACCACCCGGGTGCTCTGAGAAATAAAGTAGGCTATCCTCTACCGCTCGTGCCACCACACAGGCTACTCCGGTGGGGCAGAGGATCCCAACCGGCTGCCTTGCAGGCAATACAGGAGGCTGTTTATCCTTACCTTTCAAGGGTCACAGTATGTAGTGCGACACACCTCTCTCCGGGGGAAGGGGGAGAGCAGTGCTTTCGAGGCTTTGGTCAAGCACAAGAAACACTGCCCCCTACCTTAGATTTAAGGCACACCCAACATCTTCCACTGTCAACCTGTCTCTCCAGGTCTGTGGTTGGTGTCCCTTCCCTCCCCCACCTTTACCTCCTTGCGTCTCCTACAAAAAAAGAAACCAGAAAATACCCCCAAAAAGCTTTTCTTTTGGAGCCACCTTTCACAGTAAAAAAGTAGAGCTAAAAGAAACAAAGCACCCAGCGCCTGCATAGTCCGGACATGGGGGGTAGGGAGAGGGGGGGAGGGGGTTGGTGGTGGAGTTTAAATCAATTAACTTGCTTTTGTTTTATAAATGGTGGCTCTTAAGACTTTTTTTAAATTGGTATTGGTATTTCATATACTGAATTGAACAAAAGTTATACTGAACTTTATTTTTTCTAACTTTCACAAAATATGCTAATTTGTTTTTGGTTTTGCTTTTTACTAACAAATAACTCATTACGTATTTCAAATGTCCATAATGCATTGAGTTTTTGTGGACATTCAAAAGAAAAATCTTTTCCTACATCAAATGCACTCCATCTCTTAGAAAAATATGAACAATATCAAACTTGATATTTTCATTGTGAAAAGATGTCATTACAACATCCTGCAAAAAAGCACTTACAGATTTGTTTAAATTGCACCTATCCGAGAAAAAACAATCTTTGAACGTGAAAACAATTCCATTAACTTTGCAAATGTATCCTTGATGGCAAACTAAGGATATTTGGGTGACATAGCCCAAACGATTGCCTCCACAGTGAACTACAATGATGTCTGGATGCTTCAAAGTAACCATACATTCATAAAACTGTTGCAATTCCACCCACTTAATTCCTCGAACTTCACACCAGAAAAATGTAAATTATTCAAATCCAAGTATCTCACGTAATCCACGCTGCTGACAGTACACCTTTTACCAATGGAACTAAGAATTGCACACCATCCAGACACACTGCTTCCTCAAAGCCATAGCCATACCAATCTTCACTGCACACAACAAAGAACTCTTGCTACCTTGTCTTCCAGCACACCAAACGCACAAAACCAAATTGGCAAATCCCCCGATGTCCAGGGACGTTTGTGACTGCCTGCAGTCCCCTTTCCATGCTTGACATCCTTAAAAGACCCCGATGGCATGTAAGGGTCTGCGGTGTCCGCTGACACCATAGCACAGGCAGCCCTTCTAACCTTTTTTACTTCTAGGTTTGTAACACTCCCTCATTGGCTGCTTTCAAACACAATCGCATCCAAAAACTTTACATGTAACCCTGTCATAGAAGTTCAACACCTAAAATGTACTCTTGAACTCAGTAAATGTCACCTACATCAAAAATACTGTGAAACTCTCCAAGATTTCTAATTGCAGATTCAAAAAAGCATAGTACAGGTATGCATATATTTGTTTAAAGTAATATTTTAAAACACCTCTATAAATAAATGTATTTAGGATACATTACTCACCTGGCTAAATAACACAAAAGTCTAAGGGCAAGCAATTTCTGCCTGAGGCCCAGTAAACAGACAGATTTATTTTTAGTTTAATGAATCCTACATCTATAGTAGCCGGTTGCTTACTAGATATCCCTATATAAAAGAGACTAACTATCCCTTAGTTGAGTGTGGTCTCCCTAGTTCGCTCTGCTGTGCTGCCTGTCTAGGTTAGGGGATACAAAAGAGACTGACCCTTCCCCCCTCTCACTACTTTTCTCACAGCTAAAAACTAAAAAACAACTGCACACTATAGGAAGTCAAATCCACTTTTAATTCCTTCCCTCTCGTGTCTTATAAAATTGGGAAAAATCATTAAAACATACAACACACAAAAAATCCCTGTATGTTTCTTTTTCCACACAGGTTTTTGCAGAATTAACCTGTTATCTAAAATAATGTAGTTTCACAGCGCCTGAACAATTGTGTATGTGTCTCAAGGGTTCTGGTCATCACCATGAACCTCTGTTCTCTGGTCGACCGGTTTCAGCGGAATAGTGTTGATAACCGCTTTCTTCAGGACATATGCCTGACGTAACCGGTCAAGGGTTATCATTACTCAGGACAACATTGTTATATTTGTCTCAGTCTCCTTTTAGTGGCCGGAGGAATTTGTCTCTCTTCTCCTTGTGGCCGTCTTAATCTTGGGACACCCAGTACTTTACTTCTTTATTCACTAGTGAGTCTCCCAGTGGTCACCCAGCATGTATCTTCTTCCAATGTGTTGCCCTTGATTCATATGGAGGGACTTGCATCTCGGCTCTTCGCTATTGGATCCTAGATTGTTCTTCCTTAGCTTTTAACCTTATATTCAACAAGTTATTCTCATCTTGCATCCTGCGGCTCCGTCCCGACTCCAGATTCGTATTGGAGTTGTTCCCATTACTATAATCGTATTTCTGATGCTTTTATCTGCTTAGGTTCACATGCTATGCCTTGGCCGATATCTAGTGGTAACCGCAGAGTATTACATTTGTTGTTTTCAAAACTCAAAAAAGATGTCGACAGGGCCTGCCAGTAATACTATCCCTAGTGTGACATCCACTGTACCCATGGTCCTTCACGAGGTCCCTCAGATTGTTTTGTTACTGACATGAGGGAGCACCAAGTTTAGCGCAAGTACAGATTTAATAAAGGAAATAAGAGTAGATAAAGCCAGAAAACATCTACACACCTTCTACTACACAGGGAAGGAAGGGTGGGTGCATGTGAATCTAAGCAGATACAAGCATCATAAATACTATTATGGTGAGTAATGCATCCCTTCTGAGGCTTGTGGAGCTGCTTAGATCGCATCCTATGCATAGATTAGCGAGCAGTGTCTGAAGAAGGTAGTGGGTTATGAGAAGGTACAGCTGCAAATAAATGTTTTAGCACCGCTTGTCCCACCTGTGAATCTGCTTTAGAATGTGTGTAAATGCAGTAGTGCCGGGTAAAAGTATGTACAGAGCTCCATGTTGCTGCTTTGCAAATGGCATCGAGCGGGACATTTGCAATAAATGCCAGAGTAGCAATTGTACCCCTGGTAGAGAGATCTTGGTGTGAAAGGCAGCGTCTTGTTTGATAGAGAGTAGCAGAGGTGTGTGCATTTCACTATCCATCTGGAGATGGCGTTTTTTGAAACATGATCACCTTCCCTGCCAGGTGCCATGGAGACAAAGAGTTGGTCTGTTTTTGGTACCGTTTTCTTTTGATTTATTTACATAGTAAAGAACCGCCCTCCTTACATCTGGTGTATGGAGTTTCTCGGCTGAGCTTGAAGGGTTTTGAAAGAAAGCTGGTAGTTCAATGGACTGGTTAATATGGAATTTAGATATGAACTTAGGTGAAAACCTAGGGTGTGTTTTTAGTAACAACCTGTCTTTGTGGATAACACAGAAAGGGTCTTGCACTGACAAAGCTTGTAGTTCACCGACTTCTTATGGTGGTGATAGCCACCAGAAAAGCAGTTTTATATTAAGGCTGGATTTGTACATATCATATCCACTCCAAAGTGGAGTACATTGAGCTTTGTGAGTACCACATTTAGGTCCCACCCTGGAGGCGGGTTTGAAATGGGAGGGTAAAGTCTTTTTACTCCATCCATAAAGGCCTTAATGACATGTACGTTCCAACAGGATACCTTGCTTTGAGAAGTGGTGTACGGAGATCGAGCCGATAGGTGAACCTTGATGGAGTTAAATACTTGCCCGAGTCTAGCAAGTGGAGCATGCAATGAAGAATGTGTGATGGAGTACATTCGATTGGGTTTACATTTTTTGACTGGCAGCGTATTACACATCTTTTCCATTTGTTAAAATAACAGTGTCTGGTGTTTGGTGTGCATGCTTCCTTGAGGATTTCCATACAGCTTTGAAGTAGTTTTAAAGGGCCAAATTGTATAACTTCAGGGGCCAAGCTCCCAAATTCATACACTGAGGGTGTGGGTGGAATGGTGTCCCACTGTGTTGTGTGAGCATGTTGTAGGGGCACGGGCATTTGATTGGATTGCACATCGCCAGTTTGCGCAGATGTGCAAACAAAGGTTGTCTCACCCATGTAGGAGCAACTAGATTAGTGTCGCTTGTTCATGGTGCATTTTGTTCACCAACCTGCTCAGTAGCGGTGTTGGGGGTATAGCATAGGTACATTTTCATCCACAGGGCGTTGCCCCTAGGACCAGTGTTGGGGAAAACTGGATGCGAAGTCTGGACATTGCGTGTTTTGGCTTGTGGGGAACAAGTCTAAAGGGGGGTAACCCCATTGGGAAAAGATATCGTTTAAGATGTTTCCATCGAGCTGCCACTCATGCTCTTCGGAAGGGGATCACTGCTTAATGACTGCCAGAGAATTGAGTTCCCTTGGAACATGCTGCTACGTTAGGAACATGCCCTGCTTGAGTGCCCACTTCCAAGATTTTTGTGCTAGCCTGGACAGACTTGTAGAGTAGGTGCCCCCCGCTTATTTATGTAAAACATGGTACTGGTGCGGTCCGTGAGGACTTGTACTGTCTGGCTTGATAATGTGCACTAGGAAAGCTTGCATGGCCTTGAGCACTGCCATCGGCTCCAAAACGTTTGTGATTTTGGGCTGTGATCTGTGTGGTGAAGGTAATGGGCTCCCCACCCAGTGAGTGTTGCGACAACTGCTTGCACTCTAGGGTTGTGAAAAGGTTTTCCCCTTTAACAGGTTTTCCTTTGTCCACCAGCATAGCGCTTGAACTAGGGTTAGCAAAACAACCACTAGATCGTCCCACTGACCACTTGTTTGAGACCACTGTTTTGCTAACCACTCTTGCATTGGGTGCATGCGCAGCTGTGCGTGTGGAACCAGGTAAATGCACTGTTTCGTTTGATGGAAAGACTAGACCCTCTGCTGTCTTCATGACCGCTCCTAAGAATTGTTTTGTCTTGCCTGGAACAAGACTTGATTAACAGGAGATTGATAGTTTTCTGGGTATTGGTTTTTGCAAATTTGGGGAGATTCCCCTCTTATCAGCCAATCCCGATAAGGGTACACTGGGATTGATTCTTTGCGTAGATGCGTTGCCACTACCGCTAGTACCTTGGTGAATACCCTTGGAGTGGAGGCTATGCTGAAGGGTAGCACCTTCAATTGGTAGCGTTGGTTCGCTATTTTGAAGCGCAAGAATCTTCTGTTTGCTGGGAACATTGAAATATGAAAGTATGCATCTTTCATATCCCAGGTTGCCATGTAGTCCCCCTGTTTCAGCAGGGTCTCAGGGAAAGAGGGGAAAGGTGGGAAATCCATTCGTCTCACCTGTGCAGAATAAGGGGAATTATCCCTGCATATTAACACCAGCCCACTTTACCACCTTTGTCTGGAGTGACCTATACTCTCTGGACTCTGAATCGAAGTGAGTTATAACGCAGACATGCAGCGGGGCAGAAGAGCTTCCCACTCGATATATAACTTACGTAAAAACAAGTCTCAACCCATAAAGGAACCTAAAGAGCCCCATAAGAAAGGGGGTAAAGCTAAAAAGAATGCCAAACATGCTTTACCAGTGGCGCAAGGGGTCATTACCGAGTTTTTCACTGTGAATCCTCCCCTGGCCACCAATTCCACTGTGCACTAAACAGCCAGTATCGCGTGTGAATCTGATAGTACATGGAAATCACATACCCTATGCTCCATCATATCGCTATTTAGGAGTCGAAATTGAGCCCATGGGCGATTACTTACTCTGTAGACAGGGTCGAATCACTAGCGCCATGCAAGTGACCTCACTTATTTCCTCTTTTACAAATAAGCAGGGTGGCTTTACCCTTTGGGGGACGCGCCATCTTTATATCCAAGTGTTTGCCCCCATGATCATCTATGGCCTTGAGTCACTGCACACAATGAATCTTGCGTGGCTGCAAGTGCTGGAGGGCAAGTTCTGGAGACGGATATTAGGACTACCCCCCGGGGTACCAATGGCCCTGATCAGATTGGAATTGGGCCTCCCTTCTTTGAAAGCAATGGTACTGAGGAAAAGAGCAGGGTTTCACCTTAAGATGATAGGTGGTACCAATAACCCCTTATTAACAGTGATCCATCAGGAGGTGACCAAAAAGTATACTACTTTGCCCCTACATAAAGATATGACTGAATTTCTCTTAGACATTGGATGGATACATCGAGGGACAATTGTCACCAAGGAAACCCTATATGCATTAGGAAAAAAAGTAGATCGGTGGGATTGGCTTGAGAATTTCGCACATATAAGTAGCCTTAAGACCTATCATTTTGTGAAATATAGACTATATAACTTCATGAAACCTCAAGCCTACCTATACCTCTGCCCCTCCAGAAGACTCAGACGCTTTATCATCCTGTTTAGATTAGAGCAATTGCCTACTTTGTACATTAGAGGTGCATGGGAGAATATCCCGGTTGATAAGCGTACCTGCCGTCTCTGTAAATCCTTAGAATGCCTAGAGACAGCCAGACATCTTCTCACTGAATGCCGGATATTGAAGGATACAATTTTACGTTATTTGGGAGAATTTGTACATGATGTTGTAACCATATGCAGAACGTCTTTTTGGCGCTATTGCACTAACTCTAGCAATATGCATCTATTTATAGCATTTTACAATATCTGGCAACAGGTTGAACTTGCTATGGAGTGTGGACTGGAATCGCCCAATACTGAGGAGACCTAGGATTGCATAGAGTACCCTATTTGAGACAGAAATTGATCATTACTCCTAAAGATACTCATTCCAACTCCAACTTAGTCATTATTCATTACCCCGATATGATCATTTGTAAATCCTATAAGGAAAGGTAATGCGTAACTGTTCCTTTTAACTGCCGCTTTTATATTTGAGATTTACTTATGGTTTTTTTTTTATATATATCTGTATATATTTATGATTTAAGTTCAATGCTTTGTAATTCTTGTAAATTGTAATATGTGTAAAGTTTGAATTTATTTTCATTCTATACCACATTAAAGTATTATTATTGTTTCAGCAGTGACACTACTTCCTGCAGCGTGGTCATGTGGATTTTTTGTGGCTTGACATAGGTGTTTGCAGGGTGCATTGTTAATTATTTTTTCGGCACAAGGAAGTACATTAAATAAATACCCTTGTTTACTGGGACGATTTCTATGGCGTCCTTTAGTAGCAGTGCTTTGACTTCTTCCAACAGGATGCATTCTTCCTGTGAAGTCTGCCTTTGTCTTGGCGGGTGGTTGGCTGGTTATCTCTATGCAATACCCTCCCCCGCCACAGTGGAAAGCACCCACTTGTTTCCGACATGATTCCGTCCCATGTGTGGGTAAAGTGTGAAATGCAGCGACCGTGGCATGGGAAGGAACCTGTAATAAGTGGTCATTGCTTAGGTGGGGTTGAACCCCCTCTTGAGGAGGATCTGCCCCTACTTCTAGAACTTCTTTGGCCTCTTTGAAAACCTTATTGGGAGGACTGCCCTACTGAAGAACCTCGGGCGCACACTCACTCTATGCATTCAGTTATGTAAAGCAGAACAGTGCAAAAAGCTTGCAGCTATTTTTTCAGAACTCCCTCCACCCCCTTTCTCCATTCACTAGTAGTGACCCACCTTTCTGCACTTTGAGCCCTCAACCTGGCTGCTAACCGTGCGTTCACCTTATCCCTCTTTTTTCATAGAATTATTGCCTAAGGAACCTTAACTTACGGAGTGTGTCCCTAGGCCCCAGCGCTTTTAGCTCTGCTCTTTGTAGTCAGAGTTCCTGAAGGTCTGATTCCGTGTAGCCCTCCCCAAAGGGCATCCTGTCCTCCTGCCTTCTAATTTAGTTCCAGAGTGCTTCCTCAGTAAGCTTCCTCTCTTTTTCGAGGCTCCCCCCCTCATTAGGCATCCCCCTCCATGTGGCCTTGCCCACATCTCAGACTGTATTTACCGCCACATCACCTGTCGTTTATTTTAAGGTATTACGTTATTTCAAAGCGGAGTTGCTCTTCAAAGACCTTGCATGCCATAGAGACTCATTGCATCTCCATTTGGAGTCTGCCCTACCAATACCAGACACATTTGTTTCCTTGTGCACCATGTTGTGGTCCTTCCACCCCACCGGTCTATGTTCGCACCCCATGAGCCAACCACCCTGGACCTGGTTCAGAAACACAGTCTATTCTAGTATAGGTAGAGTGTGGTATGGAGTAGAAAGTATATCCTCTCTGGACAAGGTGAGTCTGCTTCCACGTGTCTGAGTTCTCAGCTGCTCTATTCCCTCGGTTTCCTGTGGAGATGTAGTCCGGACTCTTTCCAGCCTCTCGTCCACCCAGGAATTGAAGTCTTCCCCCATGATCGTGAGGTTTCCCCCGAAACCCTGCATAATTATGCCCACCGCAACCGGCCTCCCCAGATGCACAGTGCACCTGACCTATTCCTGCACGGGAGAGCAATGATCTTTCTGTGGGAGAGTTGAGACCTTTAACATTGAGGGTGCCCACGGATAGCACAGAGGCTCCTGGCTGTGCCATTATTCTTCCCTATCGACAGTTAACCCCAGTTTCCCATTAACAACTTGCAACAAGAAACATTAAACGCAACAATGCGGTAACCATTAAAGGTTGCATGACTCTCCCTCCTTTGTCGAGGGCCACCTGGGACATGGAGCCCACTAGTCCATGTCTGCATTCACATGTGAGCCTACGTGTCCCGCTCTCCCGTGGCTGCTACAATTCAACCCTGGAGCTTCGGCCCACCTGATGCAAGCTTCAAGATTGCTTTTTCGGAGAGTGGCTGTTGAGCCTTGTGTATTTACGGCCACGCCTTCCTCTTCTGGGGTGCTGCGAGGCAGCCCAGCCCGCAACACGATGATCCTTGTCCGCTGCGTCCAGTGGTGCCCCCACAAGTCTCTCCGCAGCAGAGATCAAGTGACGCACAGCTTGTTCTGCATCCTGCGTTGATGTTATCCGATAGTCCACTGACTCCATCTCAAAATGCAGTGCAAAGGGTTAAGGCCCTACTGGTATCATATCGCCTGTTCTGGGAGCCATTTCGTTACTGGGCGGCAGTCTCATCTTCTGGACAGGGTCATGCCTGAGAGCTCAAGGAAGATTATGATCTTGGAGCGTTCAAAGTCTAACTCTTGAAGCGCCTTGGCTCTGGCTAGGACCTCCGGCCTGTCTTTGTACCAGAGGAAATTTGCAAGGACTGATCTTTGGCCATTCCTTAACGGCTTTCCTCCCCCCTTGGCTTGCTCCAGTTGTACTTCCTTTCCTCCTTCCGATTTGAACATGAGGTTTACTATCTCCTGCACTGTGCACTCTACCTTTGCCGGTGTGTTTCCACGTCCTTCAGTCCGACAATCCTTATAGTGTTCCTCCTCTCGCGGTTTGAGATAGTCGAGTTTCAGGGTGACTTCCTCCTGTCGTCCAAGATTCGACATGTGGGCGTTTATGCTCATTTCCACCAGGTTCATATGGACTCCATACCTTCCACTTTACCCTTGATCGTGGCAACTCTCTCCTTCAGGTCTGTATGTCATTGCGGAGTGCCCAAATTTCAGCCAGGATACCTCCCACATCCTCTTTTGTGGAAAATTGTGAAATGTCCACCTCCACTGGGACGCTTGACATCTTTTCCTTTAATTACTTTCCTCTTCTGTCCTTCCTCCCAGCTGCCTTTCGTCTCCCAGCCTTAATCACTGCCAGCTGCCCACCCTGGATCGAAGGGGAGGATGCTTGGGGAGGGGGGAGCAAGGGGGACCCTCACCCCAGTTCTTTTGTTTTCAGCTGGGGTTCAGTACAATGTGGCCCTGCTGCGTACTAGGTGCTAGGCGTCGCCACACCGCCAACCTCTTGATCCACCATGAGGCTTTACACTCATACCCCTCCCCCCCGGGCTTTACTGGTAGCCTTGTGTGTAATAGTGCCAGGGGCCCTGCTTGCACAGGTCTGACTACAAGGGCAGCCTGAGCTCTCGTATCCCAGCACAGCCTGCCTCGGTCCCCTTGGTTCTGTGCTTCCGCCCCACAAGCTTGCCAGACAATTTTATTATCCCTTCTGGGCACAGGGATGACCACTCTGACGCAGGTGCTGGGTTTCGTGGGCTGTCCGCAGTGACCTCGGTCTTCCGAGGCTTAGGGCCGGGTCCTCTGCATTCTCACACTGACCCTCTCCCTGGAGCACAGTGCCAAGCCCACACGCGCTCATCACTGGCTCCTGGTGCCTCTTCATACTCCGGGCGAGGGAGGTAGGATGGGGACCCTCAACAGCCAGTAAGGCCCTGAGGAAGCCCCGGCTTCCCGGTAAGGTGCTCACCGCTTCCCCGCCGATGCTGGGGCAACGCTGCGTCCTGGCAGCTTTAAAAATCCGTTCACTGCTCCCCTGCGGCAGCGCTGCATCCCGATGTCAGGCTGCTCACTGAGTGCTTCACTAGGGCTCATTGCTTTGTGTGGCATGGTTTGGCGGCCAGAGGGCTCTTGCAGTCACTGTCCCAATGTTGCAGCATTTCTGATGGGCTTGCAGCCCTTTCAAGTTCAAGGGACCGGCAGAACGACTCACAGCTCAGTCTCAGCGCTGCTCCGGTCCCACATTTCTCCCTTTGACAGCAATGCACCCCCACGCGCATAGGCCCGTCCTTGCCGAGTCCCAGGGAGAAGCTCTCTCTCTAAGACAGCAGCTTCCTTGGACAGCAGCTACAGGTTCCCTAGTCTCTACTCTCTCCTGTGGCACAGGTGCTGGATGTGGGTATGGGGCTGTTCAGCTCCCATTCATCACATTATACAGACATGGTCAGGAGCTCAAGATCACGCAGCCATCTTCTTCCGCGCCCCCTGGTGGTCTCCTCCTAGTGAGCTTTTGATCATCTATTTACTGTTGATTTTTGGTTACAGTTCATCAAAATTTGATGTAAAAGAAGTGATCTTGAAGACTAGTGAATAAAACTAGTGGAGAGAATTATAGCAGTGCATTAGAATAAAAAGAAACAGGATAAAAAAGAAATGACTGTCATAAAATAATTTTAGGATCTCCAGAAGTATACAAATTATCCAAAACACGTAGATGGAAGATTAGAAGAATGAAAAATATATATTTGTTATGACCTTGACTCTGCTGATGAAATGAACATCTATTTATGTTGAAAGCAATTGTGTTGTGTAAACTAGCTACAGATAAAGAGATTGACATATCAAGATTGTGAATAAAATGTGATTGCATTTCACTGCTTGAATTATTGTATTTCTACAAGAAGTACATTATACCTTAATCAAGGGCATTTGCCCCAATAGGAGTGTGATTTTGATCCCCATCAATACCAAAGGGGCAGTTTTGTGTTTGATATATTCCAAGATGCCCGATAAGCCAACAGCCCTCATGCAAACACACCTGAAACAAGACTGAAGTTGGTGAATATATTTAACTTTTAATGACAAGAGAAGTTGGATAAATAAGTGTGCACCTTTGATTATTATAATGTAAAAAATGTTTGTCCAAGGTCCCTAAATGATGTTCTTTACGTATGGCAGGAGAATACCAAACTCATTATTGCCAGCTTCTAGGTCGTGTCCCCCATTCAAGTACCTACAAAAACAATGCATTGAGTGAGAAAGTGATATGCCCAGGACGTCACATTGGTGGTCAAATGAGGACGCAGATTAGAGCACAGGTTGTGATCATTCGGGTTGCAAGTTGGTTGGAAACACAAATTCATTTTCTGAAGTGTTTGAGCACTGCTTTAAGAGGAGACAAAATAGAGGGTGTCCTTAAAGTTAATGAGGAGACTTCAATTCAGTGGAATGGTGCAAGTGTATGATTTGGAGCCAATTCTAGCAACTAGTGAAAGTAAGGCACAGTGAGTTATTTGCCTTGTATCACAATTTGGTTAAATGGGGAAAAAGTACTTTGCAAAGTGTGCAGACAAAACTAGACTACACATTTTATCCATTTCTTTCAAGCTTTTATAATGCCCTTGGTTGTCACTCTTTTTTGCACTCTGTTTGCCATAAGTGGACTGAAAATCAAAAGAATGTGATTCCTCAAGAATTACAAGATTTTAGAGATGTGGAAGCCAGGATTGGAACTCATGTCACCTCTGGTTTCAATTTCTACAACTTCATCAGTGTTTCTACTATGGTTAAATAAGGGTGGGATGCAGTACAGCTTCCGTTTTACTACTGGAGTGCGATTTGAAATATGTACTCATCACGGATTGGTTCTAGTGAGCTACACCCAGTAGAGGTTTGGTGAGCGTCGGCTGATATAATTTGCTGCTCTTCATTCACAAACGGGCGAGTGACTCTTGTGGCTTGTTGCTCTTAACTTGAAATTGTGAACCCTTCTTTAATACTGCAAAGCAAAATCAATAGAAAATAGTTACAGCAAGCCAAAATGTAAGCAGATCCATGTCACCTATATTTCCATTTCTTATAATTCAAGCGATTGATCCTAATTCAGAAGAATAATTTCATTAAAGTACATTTGAATGAACGTTGATTTGGAGATATACATCGCCATCAAACAATACAGCACTAAACATTTCATATATACATTCATCAAATTACAAATAAACCTATACAATCTTAAAATTATGAGGGTTAACATCTCATTTAATTCAGCATCCTATGGTTGAAACACACATGCTAATAACGTATAGGTTCATTGCCAGATTGTAGTAACCGTGCTCCAAATCTCAGTGTAATTTCTTAAACATATTAAGCTCCAAGTAACCAACTCCAAGCTGCTACTCGTGTCCTGCCCATAATAAATAATAAAATGCTGGTTTGTGTTTATTCAAAGTTCTTTGTGTCAAGGATGAAACGTGCAGACAGTGATTCACATAGGGCAGGCATAAAAAAGTGCAGTAGTTTTTTCTTAGCCTTTCGGATCATACATGCTTCTTTGGGATGATTCGACATATCCACTTTGTAGCAATCCAGTTTAAAATAAAACATGCATGTATGATCAAGACTCGATCATACAGCTTTTTTTCGCCATGACAAGTGTTCCGGTATGTGACAGTCGAGGAGGATGATGTGCAATCTGTTTGTAGGTTTCATGAATTGAACAAATAATGTATCTTTCAGTAATGTTCCATCTGATGGATGTTCCTGCCAAGGATTCCTAGTCTATGATATCGCTATCCCAGAGCAGCTTTTCTCCAGAAACTTTTTTCGCCACCAGGGGGTTCAGCGCAGCGTCGGTCCCATCTGATACCTCTATGTGCCCTGCACCGGCCATGAGGTCAAGACCAGAACACACAGCAGTGCTCTGAAGGACTGCCCTACCACAACAGGCAACCTGACATGCAAGGAAATCCAAGCAGTAATGCTTAGTCAACATATGCAGTGATGCCCACGTAGCCGGCTGGCAAGTGTCCAGGACAGGGGCTCCAATCTGCAGGGCAGAGTTGTCAGCCACTGATCTGTAAGGATGAGCTCCGAGACCCTCGGGTACATTCTTCCAAACCAGATCTTAGCATTCTGAGATAGAGTATGATCCACCTGGACAGGGTCAGTTTGGTCGTAACCCTCCCAGCATGACCATCAGCGTAACCAACGAAAAGCTGATCTTCCTTCCTAGCCTCCGTTACAAGAGACGTAGAATGTAAGGGGCCGAACTTAAGTGCATGTACCAGGTCCAGCCGATGCAAGTGTTCTATGCCTTGGATGGGAAAGGAGGAGGAAAAAATACAGGAAGATGGATCTTCTGAGAGATGTAAATCCAAGACCCTCCTTTGGCAGAAAGGAGGGCCTAACTCTCAATGTCCGTTCTCTTTGGAAAAAACAAATAGGGAGGTAAAACAGATTATGCCTGGAGCTTATTAACCCATCTCACGGAAGTGATGGCAACCATCACTTTAACGGTGAGCAATCCAAGTGCAGGAATGAAAGGGCACAAAAATAAATAAATAAAAAGAGTGCCCATAAGCAATTTTAAAACTAAATTCAAATCCCATGCCGGAACCACAAACTGGCGTGGAGGAAACTGGTATCACAAACTGCTCAAGAACTGCATAACAGTGGAGATTGTGAAAAACAAGCCCTGTTCTGTGGACATCTTGAATACAGAAATTTCAGCGAGATAACGAGTCACAGTGCCAATCTGCGGGCCCGCTTTGGCCAAGGTAAAGAGAAAATCCAGCACAGGAGTCAAAGGACAGGATAAAGAATACAGGACCCTCTCCCTGCCCCAAATCAAAAAATTCAAGTCACCTGCCAGCATAAATGGATTTGTAGCGGGCCTCATAGCTGAAAGGAGCACATCAAGGACATCGTCCGACAACTACGACACCTTGTATCTCAGCCTCGCAGTAGCCAAGCATGAAGGTTCAGGCTGCTGAGGGTCGGATGGAGGGCCCCACCCCTCCAACCTCCCACCCGATTGGGAGAGTAAGTCGACTATCAGCGACAGCGGAATGAAGGGCAGATGGAAATGTCCAGCAACTTCAAATACCACGTTCTCTGGGGCCAGTCTAGGGCTATGTGGTTCCAAACAGGCGCAACCTCATGAGAACCAGCGAAATTACAGGTATCGACAGGATGCATAAATGAGGTTGAAAGTCCACTCTGTCAGTGCATCCCCCCCAAAGCTCTCCAACAAGGCAATTCCTGGACAAGAACAACTCACCCTTCCGGTTTGCACGGGTAGCGAAGAGGCCCACTTGAGGAGTTCCCCAAAAAGAGAATATCTCCTCCAGAACTTCCAGATAGAGCTCCAACTCGTGGGAGGCCCAAGTCTGTCTGCTCAAGGCATCCACTATGACATCCTCTCGTCGTCGGAGAGACACTGCTCTCCAGAGACCAGAAACAGTTAGTGCTTCTCTGCACAGAGGCAAAGGACCCCCACGTCACTGTAAAGACTGGAGGGGGGTTTCTGTTCCCCTGCCCTCTATATGGCAGAATAGAAGCACACAGCACCCCAGGCAAGATTCTCTATATGGTAGAATGGACGAGCAATCAAGGTTTAAGCTTTCACGAGGTGATGCAGGCTTGTTCTTAAGTATTTTTGATGTTTTCCATGTGGGTTCTGATGTCTGCATAAAGCACATCCTCCTGCACTGTCTTGATCAACTGAAAGAGGGAAGTTAGCTTCCAGTCCGCTTGAATCTTGAGGGATCTCAACCCTAATTCTAATCTAATCCAGGAGACTGGGAGGCTTGCAGGGAGGCCGAGCACCCTCTTCCAAATAAGCCCCTCCCATCTTTGCCAGTTTGCTTCCCATAATGTTTTCACCTCTAGTCCATACAAAACCACTGGAATTACCTTTGACTATAGTATTTTATCAAAGGCATGATGGAGAATTTCCAATATGTCATTGCTATTTCTTTCATATGTGGGATTAGCTGCATGATCTTTAACTGTGGGTCCTGTTCCCCCTTATAGTTAGCTGGTGAGGCAGATTTTATAACCCAGGTATGTCAGGACCTCCACTTTTTCTATATTGTGCCCTCCCATCTCCCAATGAGACTAGTTGATCTTTTTTTGACTATGTTTAAAGACCAAGCACCTCTATTTGGCAGAATTCAAGTATAGGCCATTCTCTACTGCATAGCAATCAAGTTTGTTCAATAGTCCTACCGCTGTACTGTCCAGCAGGACCACATCGTCGGCGCATGCCAGCCAGTGCACTCTGCTCCTATCACCGGACTGGCCAACGCTGCAGGATGTAGATATTCTCCTGCATCCGGCAGGTATAAATTGAAGAGGGAGGCCCCTAGGCATCCCTGCTGGACCCCTCTTTCAACCTTAATGGGCTCAGATAACCATCCCTCATTATCCAGACAGACACTTACTGTGGTGTTCTTGTGGAGCTCCACCAACATCGACAACAGCCCCTCAGGCATACCCCAAGCCCTCAACTTTGACCACAGGTGGTTTCTGTTGACCTTATCAAATGCTTTTTAAAAGTCTACCCATGCCACAAAGTGGCTGGCCTCCCTTACATCCTTACTTTTCACTTAGAATATTGAGTGTGACTCCATTTAGTGCCGTAGACAACTCCCTTCTAAAACCTGTTTGCAGTTTCGTGAGGATCTTAGTTTCTTTCACCCATTTTTCGATTTCACCGAGTAGGATTCTCATAAAAACGTTACTTTCTATGTCCAGGAGGGCGATCGGACGATAATTCGCTGGATCACTCCGATCACCCTGCTTGAACAGCGGTATAAGGACTGCTGATTTCCACGAACTTGGAAATCTATGGCTACTCAAGATTTCCTTAAACAGTCAACACAGCAATTTCCCCCCAAGAACATTGGGTAACTTCTCAGGACCTGGTATGTTAGCCCATGGAGATGGAGAACTCTATCAAATCCGTCACTATCTGTGCATCAAAGTTAAGTCTCCACAATGAGATTTCTGGTCTGTGAGGGGCTATGTTTGTAAAGGTTAGCTTATGCTGTGAGTGGTCACTCCCCCCTTCCCGCTCCATCTTCAGAAATGCATTGTATTTAAACAAGTTGACTGAGAGAAATAGATAATTATTGAAGCTGACAAGCCCTGATGTCTAGTTGGGCAAGCCGCAGTATCCCCAGGTAATGACCCATTCGACATTTTTAGATCCCCAGCCTGCCATACATTCCACCCACCTTCTCCCTTTCTCTGTTATTCTACCAGATCTTACGATTCATCCTCTTTTTAGCAGCGGTGTGCACTGAGAATTAAAGTCTCCCCCGAGGATTCAATGAATACCCCAAATTCCGTTTTTATTCTCTCTAGTATCTCTGCCAGGTCATTCATGAAATCCTGTAAAGTGGAGCAGGCGGGGTTCCAATAAATATTTATACAAATCAACTCGAAAGGAGAACTAATTTTTTTCACTGAGGCTTTGCAAACTTGAATGCCTCTTTTGGTATTGTAGAGCAATTTAGACTCTGCAATTCTCGATTTTTTTAATGCCATCAGCAATCATCCTGCTGGTCTTCCTTTCGCTTTTTGTAGCGCTGGTTGAGAATAGATCGTAAATCCTTCGATTTCCGTATGATTTACCAACCAGGTCTCCTGCAGCATCAGGATATCTCCTTTTTGCAAGAGATATCCTTTCAGTTGAAGGTATTTGGCCCCCGCGTGTTCCAACAGATTCAATTTAAACCCAAAGATTGTTGACCAATTGCCAGATTCTGGAGGACCAGTGTTAGGATTTCCGGTAATAGTGCCAGTGTTTAGTTTGCAAAGACTCTCCCCCCTTTCTCCAACTCTCTCATAAGTGGGTTCATCTGCTTATCTGACCCTAGCTCCACCCCTTTCCCGGGCAGCAACTTTGAGATTGGTTGCATTTTACATTCGCTTTCCGAGAGGGGTGTGCTGGAAATCTAAAGACCCACCCTCTTCAGCTCTACCGATGCTCACAATATTGTTACATACCCTTCTCGTGATGTAAAACCCACCTCTACCGTTAGTAAGTTATTATCTGGGGAAATTGACATTCAATATCTTTTGAGCTGAATAGATTAGGAACTTATTTTAGGCATGACAATTGCACTTCTACAAAGTGTTTTCACTTTCTTGAGATTCGAATTTGTGGTGATCCAAATTTTTGGCATAGCAGAAAGTGTGTCTCCAACTTTTCCTGTCATGTTTTGCTCTTCCATGTGATCTTTTACTTTCTCCTCCACCTTTGATAGCATGCTAGGATCTCCAAACTATCAATTTCCCTGTTCCATTCCAGTTCATATCCAGCATGCAATGCTATCCTTGACCCAGTCTCACTTCTTTCTCTAACTTTTTGGGATGATGTTTCAGGAAGATAGGTGCTAATTTAACCGTTTCCTTTCCTAATGAGTTTCCTTATCTCCCAGCATCTTTTCCCATATGGGTTGATTGCCGTTTGTTCACCAGAAAGATAGGCGCCAAAGGGATTTTCCAACTGTCTACAGACCACCCATAATTTGCCCCCTACGATCTTGTTTCCTGCTTCGACGCAATCTCTCCAGTCTCCTTTGATCTTTTCGATTGATCTCTTTCATTTTCCAAATCGTGATTACCCAAGTCTGTTTGGAGACCAACACTGACATTAACAAAGTTACTCACCATAGTGACTACCTTACTCCTAGTCCATAATCCCCTTTCCTTCATACTTGTGGGTCATTCCGTCCTTTGGGACAGGACCAGAGCACTTTTGATAAAGCATCAAAATTGAAATTTTTGTTTCCACCTTCTCTTTTTACACGAGGTACCGCACATGGCCGTAAACACGCCCTCCTGAGCTCTGCCCCGTGCATTGACCTTCAGTCCTTTTCCATCATCAGGTCTGCGACCATTTAAGCAATAATAGAGGATACTTATTAGAGGGGGCGGCTGGCGGCATATGGAGGAAAGGGGACTATGGACTAGGAGTAAGGTAGTCACTACGGTGAATAACTGTTATACTCTTATATCCCGTCCCCTTTCCTCCATACTTGTAGGTGATTCCAAAGCACTCCTCACAGGTAATATGGGTGGATGGAACTTCCTTACAGAAAAAGGTTTTTAAGAACAGCCTGGCCGAATTGAGCATCGGCCCTGGAGCTTAGGTCCAAGCAGTAATGCTTACAAAAAGCTGATGGGGAAGCCCACGTAGCTGCCTTGTCAATGGGTTCCCAGCGAACATTTTTGGAAGGCAACAGCAGCCGCTTTGCCACGTACAAGATGGGCATGAAAGCCCTTCAGAGGTTGTAGGCCCTGAATGGTATATGCTTCTGAAATACAGGAGGCAATCCATCGGGAGATAGCCCTTGAAGCAGGTTTCCCTTTCGGGTCTCCGAACGTAACAGAGTTGCGATGAGCCCCCGAGTTCAGTTGTTCTGTCCAGATAGAACTTCAGAGCTCGTCTAACTTGTGTAATACTCTTTCGGCATCCGAGGCCGGGTTCGGAAAAAAGACCGGTAATGAGATCAATAGATTCAAATGAAAATCAGTCACTGCTAGGAAGGATGAGTGCGGAGCACAACCTTATCCTTATGGAAGGTAAGGAACAGGTGTTCCACGGACAAGGCTTGGAGCATGCTTACTCGCCTTAACGAAGTCACTGCAATCAAAAATGCAACCTTCCAAGAAAGATACTTTAGATCCGTCATAGCCATGGTTTCAAATGGTTTATGGCATAAGGCCGTCAGGACCACATTTAAATCCCACTTTGGGTGAGGATTGCGTACAGGTGGAAAAAGATGCAGTAAACCTGCGAAATGCCCTTTATTGACTGGGTTTGTCAAAGAAAAGGAGCAGGTGTCAGTGGACACGTAGGCGGCAATAGCCGACAAGTAACTCCTGAAAGACAAGCCATGAATGCCTGAAGCAGCCAGATGAGAAATTAACGAAAGGACAGTGTCAATCGTAGCATGTCTGGGGTCTGGTTGTTTAGCTAAACTCCAGTGACAAAACCGGAGCCACTTGCTCCTATACCGAGACCTCATAGAAGGCTTCCTGGCGGCTTAGATAATGCGCATATTGTCCTCAGACAGGTTAAACTGCGCTAGGCGTTTGAATTCAGGCACCAGGCCGCCAAGCTGAATGATTGGGGGGAGGGGTTCCACATCTGCTGATCACACTGGTGAAGCAGGTTGGGAATCAACGGCAGTCTGATCGGAGGGCAAATCGGCAGATACTGAAGTTCCGAAAACCAGAAATCTGGCTGGCCACCAAGGAGCTATGAACAGGAGAGTGCAATTCAAAGCCTTCCTGAGCTTGCAGAGTGACCGATGAATCAGAGGAAGAGGCGGGAAGGCATATGCCTTCATGTTGTGCCATGGAGTCTCAAGAGCATCCACCAGAGAGGAGGCCCGAGACCGTTCCTAGATGCATAAAGAGGAAGGTTCCAGTTTGTGGCTGTCGCAATAAGGTCCACTTCTGGAGTGCCCCATTGGCGAAAGACGTCGCAGAGGACTACCCTGTTCAGTTCCCACTCGTAGCTGGCTGCTGTCTGTCGGCTGAGTGAGTGAGTCTGCAGTCACACTGAGTTGCCCCAGAATGTGTACTGCCAGCAGCCAAATGCCGTGCTGGATGGCCCATTCCCAAACCTGAATGGCAAGGTCCACAAGAGGTGGTGACTTGGTACGACCCTGTTTGCTGATATAAAACATCGACACTGAGTTTGTGATGGATGGCTGAAAAGCTTTCAGCGCCACAAAAAAAAGCCAGGAGTTCCAAATAATTTATATGAAGCTGCCCGTCTTGCGGCATCCATAGATCGAATACCTGGATGTGATCCAAAGTTGCTCCCCACACCAGAAGGGAGGAGTCTGTGCTAATTGTCACTTGTGGGCAGGGCTCCTGGAAGGAGGCCCCCACTGTAAGATTGTTGGTCGAGGACCACCATAGAAGGTCCGCCATCATGCAGGATGGAACTGGAATCATCTTGGAATCAGATTCCGAAGCCGGACACCAAGAGCTTCGAAGAACAAGCTGCGTACACCTCATTTTGAGACAAGCAAGAGGAAGAGCAAGCACGCACGAGGCCATGAGGCCCAGAAGTCTCTGGAACCACCAAGCCATCATGTGCTCTGAACGGATGGAGTCGACACGTGGCGAATAGATTCGTAATCCTGTCCTGTCCGCCGTCAAATACACCCTGGAGTCGATCTTGTTCCAACAGAAACCCAGGAAGATCAGGTCTTGGGAGACCATCGTGGAAGATTTCTGCCAGTTCACCAACATCCCAAGATGGAACAGGAGCTGGAGGAGATACTGGAGATTGCGCAAAGTCGTCACAGGACAAGGGCTGCGCAGGAGCCAATCGTCCAAGTATGGATATACATGAACACCCTGTAGCCAAAGGAAAGCTGCGATGACCAACATCTTCGTAAAGACGCGCAGCGCCGAGCTGAGACCAAACGGGAGCACACAGAACTGGAAGAGCTCCCCTCCCAAGGAGAACCGCAGATACCTTCCATGTGGTCTCCATATCAGGTTGTGCATATGTGCGTCCTGAAGGTCTACTACACTGAGCCAGTCGCCCTTCCGAATAGAGGGAACCTTATTTGGCAAGGTGTGATCATCTTGAATTTCTCTTGGGGAAGATAAAGGTTGAACTAGGAAAGGTCGAGGATGGTGCGCAGCCCAGGCTGGTTGTGTTTGGGCACCGTGAACAGTTGAGAGTAAAAGCCCCAATTCCCCCCTCACCCACTGAGGGGAATAGGTTCAACCTCCCGGAAGTTTAGAAGCTTCTGAACCTAGCTCGGAGAGGGCGTCCCGATCTGTTGGAAAGGAGGGTTGAAGGGTGGGGTATGGTGGAGGAGCAAGCGAAAGCCTGCACAAGCGATGGACGAAACCCACCGGTCTTCGGTGATGGTCTGCCACGCCTCCAGATGAGACGAAATTCATCCTCCCACCAAATTCTTGTGGGACTGACAAAAAATATCATTTTGCAGATTTGTCAGCAGGGAGACTACCTGCCTCTGGAGAGGAGGCCGATGGACGAGAGAAAAACCGACCAAGTTGTTCGACGGATGCTGCCAACCAGAGATTCAGTTCTGCGTGCCCGGCGGTCCTGAAACCCTGTGAAACCAGAGAAGGATGAGACCGAGACCCTGGGGGCCTTAGCTGGGACCTTTGCCAGGACCAACAAAGATTTGGCGGTTTGTGTGCTCACGTTTGTCTTTGTAAAAGTTCGGCATCTGTAGAGGAATGGAACAAATCCTTGCCATCGAAGGGGAGGTCCAGAACTTTATCTTGCACCTCCTTCAAAAACTTTGTCGCATGGAGCCATGCTTGGCGCGAGGTGTCAATTCCCACCATCAGGCCTTGAGCCGAGGTATCCACATGGTGTGCTGCAGCTTCCAGGAGATGATCTGCCAACACCCTGGCGTCCGACAAACCGGCCTTGAAGTCGTCCAGCCTATCCGTAGGAATGAACTCCTGGGAATCAGCCAACTCCTTCCACAGCTTCATATTAGCTGCCACCAGGATCAGCTCTGTATTTGCTTGGCGAAGTTGTAGTGCTGAATTGGCAACGATTTTGTTACCCAAGGAGTCTAGAATTTTGTCTTCCTTGGAGAGAATCTGAGCTGCAGCCGTAGAGGTCGCAGAGGCCGGCTTGGATTGGAGCGTGGCTGCAGCAACCACCGTCAAATAAGGGAGCGGACAAGACGCCAAGGATATCTCCTTGGAGGTGTGAGGCCTGTAACAGGCGTCGATTCCCTTATTGATATGCAGCCCGGTGTGGGGGTTATCCCAGGCATTACGGGCCTCTGCCCAAACGTCCTTCTGGAGGAACAGGCTGGTACACTCTTGTGGTGACAAGGAAAACGCTCCCAAAAGCACCCCATCCTGCGGAGCGGGGGCCTCAGGTACTGGAATGTCGAGGAGGGCCATCATACCCACAACCCGGTCATGAAATGCTCTGATAGGGCAGGGGTGCTCATCGCTATCCGGATCGGTTTGAGGGTCATCCAGCGAATCGGCCGTCACAGGTTTTAAAGTGCTATCCCGCTCTTCTGGTGTCTCCTCTATGGGAGACAGCAGTGGTAGGGGAAGAAGCGATGGAGGCGGATCGATAGGAAGAGGTGGTACCACCGCAGAGCCGCCCGGGTGGAAGGTGGAGTCGGAGGGTCAGGATAGATTTCCTTGAAAAGACCTTTAAAGTACCCTTTCATAGGGTCAGAATGCATGAGCCTCAAATTTCCCAAAAAATACATCCTCTGATGAAGGTTTAGGCGCTGGGGTAGGCAGAGGCCTCTCATATGGGGCATACTCGAACGCTATGAGGATGGTTGCCAGGAAGGCCCACCACCAATCGGGCCCGCATAGACCAGCGGGGCAGAAGGTGACACCTAGACAGAATGCGGCAGCGGCATCCAAATACGCCAGTCATAAGAAGGGCGGAACAGATTTTTACATTCCACCTGAGGTGAAAAAGGCTGCTCAGCCCCAAAAGTAAGATTCCCAGCACCTGCCGCCGAGAACATAGATGTAAGGGAAGAATCCAAACATGGCTGCCGTGGACCATGGGGGTTGGGCTGCCATTTTGTCGATGCCTGAGGAGAACTGCGTCAGATGTGCAGATGAGGCAAACGTCTCCTCAGGCTAGTCATGGAACTTAAGTAACATCTTTGCCTTGATACAAGGATCATCGGCAGAGCCAGTAGTGGGGGGTTCTCGGATGTTTAAATGACATCTTTGAGGTGGCCCCAACAATAGCCTCCAGAGGAGGAACCTCGGCAGAGCCTGTAACAGAGGAGTTACGGTGCATGACCGCCCTCTTTGCCCCCACAACAGAGCCGGTATCATAGCGAAATGCGTGGGAAAGCTGAGGAATCACCCTTAGAGACAAGATCTTAGGAACTGGTCTCTTGGTTTTGTCGGTACAGACCTCAGCCTCAAAAAGAGGAACCTCTGGTTTTGTCCTTGTATGTGTAGCTCCCTCGTGAGGGGCCTCAAGCCATGGCTTGGTACAGAAAGCCCCAGAAAAGGAGGCCTCAGGGCCTGCCCTGGTGTCTGTATGGAAAGCTCCAGAAAAAGACTTTGGCGCGAACCCCGGTGTCCAAAGCCACAGATTAAGTGGACTGAGGTTTAGCTCCTGACAGGTGAACCTCGGAACATGTTTCGGTCTTGGCAGGTTCGTCATGGGAATCCTCGGAGAAAACAAAACTCTGGTACACCTATTAGGCCTGCGTGGCACCTCAGGAGGAAGCCTGGTGGTAGAGCTGCTCGAGCCCCTCCCAGACCGAGAAGACCCTGGGAAGAGGTCCCCCGGCCATTGGAGATATCCAGCGACACTCAAGATGTTGGATAGTTGACGATATTTGTACTGGTCTTCTAATATGGCGGGCTATGTTTATTTTGCTTCTTAGATATGCTACCCCATATGGATATTGTAATCCAGTGCGCGCTGTTGGACTTGTATCATCTTGGCACTATCTTGGCATGATTGGCAGCTTTATTCACGTCATGCGCTAAAGAAGGTGTTTAAAGAACATCAGGTTAGTACTACTCGGTTGGATAACCAGTCGTTTTTTCTATGCTATAAGTTATAGTATGCACAGTGATTATTGGCTGGATTAACTGTTTGGCAATTAGCTGACACTTGATATGGAGCGGGCTCCATTTTTTCCATTTATTTTCATTTTTCTTTTCTTTGTCTCCTTTATATGTGCCCTGCTTTGCTGTTTGGCGGCTCATTAATTCCAGCCTGACCAAGTGGGCGAAACAATTGTGGCATATATATAAAAAAACATCAGCATTGTCAACAGACCCATTGAAGGGGTCATATTTTGAATCCGTACAGCCAGGGGTGTGCCTGGCCGGGAATCAACGGTGCATCCTTGTGAGTTTTTTTCCATATGAGTTTGGGCACCCAGATTTCACTCAGGGTGTTCACCGGTGGTGGCATGGTTTCGTGTTTTTTATTATTAAGTTAATGTCCGACACTTTTTGATTTTGTTTGAATTCTTGTTCAAACCTAGACGATTATGATGGATTTAAGGGGGTTTACAGTGACTGGTGTGGTGATGGTGGTTATTTTGGGGAGAGATACAATTGAGATGATCCCCCTATCACAGTCCCCCACCGGGTACTTGTGATTTCTTCATTGGAAGGACGTAGTGGGGTTTTGAGTACCCCATGGTGTGCACCCCGCTTATTGATTTAGTGGGTGTTGCAGTTCTTAATTGGTAAAATTATGCATTCAAGCCCGATTAAGTGTGTTTCTCTGTGTTTTTATTTTTCAGGTAAGCTCTGTGTCCTGTCCACACGTCTGTATCTCTATTCCAACTCCCCTGAAAATACTGGACCCACTTACCCCTGAGGAATTTCTAAAGAAACTGAATATATATAGAAAGAAACATGTTGTAGTAAAGACAGAAGTTTATATCACAGTGTTGTGTATTATGTAGAATATTTTGTTATTCCACTGTGATACTCTGATATATTGTTGGTATTGGAGTTTGTATTTTAGTACACTGTTTTATAGTAGTCTGTGAATCGTTATAATTGAAGGAAACAACAATTATAATTGAAAGAAATAATGGTGAATTGAATTTGAATGTTTGAGTATGAGTGAAGTGTATTTGCAGCATGGTCTCTGGGAGAGGATGGTAATACAGTGTTGTATGAGACTGAGTGTCTGATGTATTTTTTAGAGGTGCTATTAGATTGGCACGATGGATGATTTTTAGATATATATTATGACTTTGGATTGGTATATCTTTTTCTAAACATTTATTATTAAATAATAAAATTTAAATTTACAAAATGAGTTTCGTAAAGTAAATTGGATTGATTGATTTTATATATTTTGTTTTTACATGATATATTTCTTGTGCAAGTGTGTTCACTGGTCTAGAGCTTACCACACAGAGTACCCCGCTTTATGGTCTTTTGTTTGCCTTTATAAATTTAACGGTTCTCTCCAGGTCAGACCGTATAGCTTGGATAGACCTGGTATTCTCCGTTACTTTAGTTTCCTTTGGTACAGAAAGACCCAGAAAAGGAGGCCTCAGGGCGTGCCCTGGTGTCTGTATGGAAAGCTCCAGAAACAGACTTCGGAGCCAACTTCGGTGTCCAAAGCCACAGATGAACTGGACTGAGGTTTAGCTCCTGACAGGTGAACCTCGGAAGATGTTTCGGTCTTGGCAGGTTCGTCGTGGGAATCCTCCGAGAAAACTCTGGTACACCTATTAGGCCTGCGTGGCACCTCAGGAGGAAGCCTGGTGGTAGAGCTGCTCGAGCCCCTCCCAGACCGAGAAGACCCTGGGAAGGAGTCCCCCGGCCGGGGCGCCCTAAAAAGTAAGGAAATTACCAGGCGTCTCTTCGTCGGTGAAAAGCTGAAGATGAGGTGGAGGAACTTGCTGAAAGACGTCCTCCCACCGAAGAGGACTGCGTTGGAGTACCCGGACAGAGGGAATCGTAGTAGAAGCACGAATCCCAGCGGTGGTCCAGCCTGAGACACTCCAAGCAGAGAGAATGGGGATCCGCCCTAGCGAAGCGACGTTCGCATGAAAAGGACACAAATCCCAGACGCTTCGGCATAGACTGAGTACTACGAGACAGCAGAACCGGAGCAGGAGATGAAGACAAAAGGAACAAGAAAAATATTTCCAGATGATGCAAGCATGCCCAGCCCAACCGGCCAGAGAAAAGGATTGAAGGGTGATGCGTGAGGCAGAGCTCAGGAGGGCAGTGTTACGGCAATGTGCGGTACCCCACGTAAAAAGAGAAGATGGACAAAAAAAAATATATTGATGCTTTTTTTTATCAACAGTGCTCCGGTCCCGTCCCCAGGACAGAATGTCCCACAAGAATGGAGGAAAGGGGACAGGGCATAGGAGTATTATTATTTTAACAAGTTCTTGTTGCAAGTTTGCTCATTTCTCCCCTTTTTCTTTTTTGTTTTGCTCTCTTTGTACAGACTTAATTTATTTTTGCAGATTTGCTTTGCCCCCCTCGTTACTTACACTTGACAAATTTAGGAGTTCTTCTCCCATAGATGTCGCAGCTATGGCGTTATTACCTAATGTTCCCATAGAGGATTTGATTTCCATTTAATTATGTTTCACTCCTTTCTGTTTCTTGTTTTTTTTTACCTTTTCCTCTAAGTTGTTTAGTTTCTTTATTGCCTCTTTTCCTTCTAGCCTCTCTCTTCCTCAATCTCATTGTTTCTACGGGAGCTCTGTTCTGTCTCTGTACTGGTTTGCTCCTCTTCATCAAACTCTCTTGAGGTCATCTCCTCCGGCTGTAGGGTGATTGTGATTCCCTCTAGGGTCGCCTCTGCCACATTTTCCAATCTTCTGAATTCCTCCAGAACTGAATCAGACAGGGGCGTATCATCGAAGGGCGAAATTACTTCTATCCTCTCGATCTTTTCTTCATTAATTGTTTCCCGGTGAATGCCATCTAGTTGTTTCACTAGGTCTTGTAGAATTATTTTGTTAGATGCATCCTCTTTACTTTTGGAGGAAACTAGAGTTTGTACTGCTGACAAATCTAGCCCTTGCTTGGTTATCTCCAGTTGAATCTCTTTTAGACATGGGGACAGAGAGGAATTTATAACATTATTACACCCCACTAGGGATGAGTCCAGGTTTTCTATTTCTTTTGTGAGCTCTAATAAGACCCCTGCCTGTGTTTGCACCTCTGTTCCTGGTCCTGGGTGTTCAGGGTCAATACCGTAGCTTTGGTACCTCTTCTTCCTCACTTGGTTCTTCGTCCATTTCTATCCCTACTGCGGCGTGATTTTCTGTACCCAACTCATTAGAACACTCGCCCAATCTTAGTTCTTCCAGTGAAGCTCTGGAAAGAGATTGCAGATCAATGTTACCTCCATTTGCACTTCCTTCGGCCCCCCCCCCCCATACGATTCGTTGGATCTGAGCTGACCACCAATAGGTCATCCTCATTTGTACTCCCACTTCTCTTTTTACCAAAATGATCATCTATTTTCATTTGGATCTTCTTTGTTGTCATGGTATACTCAAGTCCTTGTTTCCATGCATGTCTCATTCTGGTGGTCCAGAGCAGCACTTGAGGCTGTCGTCGGTGTTGACGGGTGCAGTTGAACGTGCACTTCGGTAAAGGACTTACAGGCCATAGAGGTCATACAAGGGCCTTCGCTATGGGGCTCCACAGAGGGAAGTAGTATGTTCGGGTCTTGCTATTCCGGCGATCTGTTATCGTCCTGTAACAGCGTGCTTCGTAGTTTCATCGTTTTCTTTTGTTACTTACAGTCCAGGAGCTCACCTGATATTCTAAGAGCCAACAGGCCCCTTTAGTAAACCGAACTAATAGTATCCTGGTAGGTTATATCAACACCAGCACCATCTCCAGGCCCGAACGGGAAAGAGGGATCAAAGGGGTTACCCTCCCCCCAACAGTTTCCTGCTTCCCTCACTTTGCGCTGAGCTCTCCGCTCAGCACCTTGGCTCTGTTAGATGTCAGGAATAAATGATTACAGACTGCACAAGATGCTTCTGTGGCTTCTGTGTGCTTCTGTGGCACTGAAATAGGATTCCACAGAGCCAATGAAGCATTAGCCTCCTATCCACTTCAGAAATGGAGTTGTGGCTCCGATTTTTTTTTTTCTTTCCCAGATCCCACTTGTGCACCACTAGTACGTCAACTTGGACTTTCGTACTAAAAGGCAAGGCGAGGCAACTATAAAGAAAGCAGCCACATCCACTAGTCGCAGCCACTAGCCGTGCTTGCCACACACAAAGCCACACACGGATCGGCGTTTGTGTGCTGAGCTTCTCTGCCGATTTTAAAACCGACAGCACAAGCACACAGGCACACAAGTAAAGCAGTACAAACGCAGGGGGGCCGCTGTGGGATTGGGGGGGTGAGGGTGGTACAGGGACCTTACCACGGGCTTACCAACTCTTTGCCGTGGTCGTACTCCAGCAACTCCCGAGCTGAATCCACCCTTGCAATGTCTCACAGGGCTAGAGGAGAGGACCTCCACTCTCCTAGTCAGCCACAGGACACACTGAATCAAGCTGCACCGCTCACACCGGAACAGAATGAGCTGCTTCCGAGTCACAGACAATTAAGTACAGTGTAGTCTGAAAGCCCCCACAAAGGAATGTCCACAGACTTATGTGCTAACAATTCTTTATATAAATGGTTCAAATATACACTATTAATAACACTTTGTGCTTTGGCAAATCTAATATGATAAATATGTACAATGTCTATGTGGTACCATAGTTCACTTTTTTTATTCTTTATTTTTAGATTCATCAACATCAACAAACAACTCAACATGGAGTTCGATTCCTCCTCTGCCCCCCGCATCCCAGGTTATGCACAATGCAAAGCAGCACACAAGAGTCACAGTGGTGGGCATACAGGGCGTTACTTAACATTGCTGGCTTTTACCTTTTTATCAATCTGCAGTAGTTATCAGGTGCTGAATAGAAGGGCCCCAAACATCTGGGGGACATGCATGTAAGGGAAGAGTCCTGATGAACGCAGTTTTCATGTCATGACAGTAGGTGACATCCTAGAGCCACAGTTGAGTACTGGGGGGGGGGGGGGTTACTCCTTCCCCAAGCCATAGTCACCCTTCTGCGTGCTAGTACTAAGAGCAGTCCGACTAGTATCCTCACAGCTGACTGCAGGGATCTAGTGCATCCTAATAGTGCTGGGAGCGGGTTCATCTCCAGGGATTCCCAGACTATCAACAAAATCTAGGGCAGCACCTCTGACCAGAGCTGACGGACCACCGGGCAATCCCACACCAATTAAAGGAAGCCAGCCAGGGCATAAACAGCCCTCCTGTTAGTCTTGTATCTCTCTGCTGCGTTTGATCTCGATCACAACATCCTTACCTCCCATCTCTCAAACACAGCGCACTTCTCCAAACAGGCTTCTTCTTGGATAACATCCTTCCTAGGAGGACCAGCCATGAAGGTTTCCTCTGACCAGGCTAACGCAGCTCCCACCACCATCCACTGCAGAGTTCTCCAGGGATCCTGCACTTCACCTACCCTCTACAACCTGTTTACTAAGCAACTCTTGGACAAACTTGACTCCCTCAGCGTAGCCTACACGAACTATGCTCACGATACCCAAGTACTCCACCCTCTCACTGGGTCCTACGACCAAGATGCAGCAGCCCTCCTTAAAATTTGGGCTACCATCCAAGCCTGGATGGCAGCCAATGGACTGTGGCTAAATGGGGACAAAACCGAGATCATCATCCTCTGAGGCCCTAAAGAAATACTGCCCAAACTCGACCAAAAATACAGCAACTTTACCATCGACAACACTATCATCCCTGTCTCCTCCTCTGTGAAGATCCTTGGAGTCTTCCTAGACTCTACCCTCTCGATGACTCGACAAGTCAGTGCCATTGCCTCTGCCTCCACCCACACCACCAAACTAAGAACTGCCATAAAACCTTTCCTAACTAGCCAAAACTGCCTTTCCATCACCCGAGCCACTGTAGGAGCCAAATTGGATTACTGTAATGCTCTCCTTGCAGGCACCTCAGCCAAAAATCTAAACAGGCTCCAAATAGTCCAAAACAAAGCGCTTCAAGCAGCCCTTAGCATCCCCAAAAGAGACAATGTCAAGCAGGCTACGCGGGCCGCCCACTGGCTCCCAGTTAAAGAGGATCCATTTTAAGACCATCACTTTAACGCACAAATGCCTCAGCCTCACTGCCCCACCCTACATATCTGAAACTATCACTAGAGATACCTCGCGTACCAGAAGAAGTCACTATGCCAACCAACTACGCATACCTCCCATCAAAAGAGCAAAATCAGGTGGTATCGGTTTTTCCTCATTTAGCACAAACATTTTGGAATGCACTACCCCAATGCACTCAGAGCCAAAGCCTTGCTCACAGCCTTCCGCAAAACCCTCAAAACTACACTGTTCAACCAACTCTCCCCCATGAGCCACAGGGCGTCCAGATTCCTTGAAGAAATGGAAACACTGTCGCTGAGAAAGCAGCTTCGACCTTGGCGGTGCTGGTCGACGATCGGTCGTGGACGTCCTGTGAAGAAGAGGCGTGCAATGCACCTTGATGACAAGAGTTGTCGCAGAGCAGATTTGATGAAGAACGTAGGCCTGGCAGTGGCCATCGGCGTGGACAATCAGGACTCTACCACGGCTAGCTTTTCGGATCTTCATTGGTCTGTGTCTTTGTGGACTTTGGGTGGCAGGAAACCCACCAGCGGATTCTCCATGGTCGCCGACCTAAACTTTCTCCGGCGGGACAAAAGTCTTAGGTAAAGGTGGAGCATTGTGGCTCCGGTCTTCGAGCAGCACAGCGTCAAGCCGTCCCCGCTTCTGGGCAACACGACTCGACTGGCTTCCAGTGGCAAACCTCCGAACCCTGGTGGACGATTGACTTTGATGTCCAGGTGCTTCACTTCAGGATTCCTTGGCGGTCCCAGTTTCCGGTGGACAGTCTTTCGGGACTGGCTTCCAGGGTTCCTTGGTGAAGATTAGCTTTCTGCACGATGTTCCCTCCTAGATACGGAAGAGGTCTCCTAGCCAAGTCCTTTCTTGGATCAGTCCTTGAAGACTCGACAGATTTCGTATTTAGTCGTCGGCAAGCTGCAGCAAAACCTTCCAGCTGGGCTTCAAGGTTAAGCATCAAGTTTCGACTTCAGCTTCTGAACAATTTTGGTAAATGAGAGGTGCTGTCGTAAATCTCCCCCCGTCTCACCTGTGATCGGGATCTCCCTTGTTCGACCGCAGGACTGTTCCTGTGGATGGTTCAGGTCTTGAATAGGCTCGCCCGAGCCTCGTCAGGTTGCAGGACGCGTTCAGAGTTCAAGGAAGTTCGTGGTTCCAGGGTATCCAGGATTAGCGTGGAACCAGTAAGTAGGGGGGGAAATCCGGGAACAGGATAAAGGCAAGGAAGGAAGCAAGAGGATCAAGGGAATCAATGTAGAGAGTAAGCACACGTCGGGTCACTACCGAAGATAGCGTTGAGACGCGCGGACCCGCAGGGGCGTGACCAATTTATAGTACGTGCCACGACGTGAAAGCTAGTGCGTAGCACAATGCTTGGTACGGCCATGTTGGGAGGAAGAAGGAGTACAAGTCCTTCGTGACAATGACCATGAGGTCCAGAAGGGGCAATTTCGCCGGGTCATGACAGGTGCCCAGATATATACTGTTCTGTCTCTCCCCTCACACTGCTGAGCTAAGCTCAGGCAGCCAATCATTCAGAAGGGCATTCATGCAGGCAGGCAATCAGGCTCACAGTGCATTCACTTCCACCCAGACACCCAAAACAAGGAATGTGGACAAGCACCCAACCTTTCAGCACACCATACTGCATTCATGTCAGTTTCAGGCAGGGCTGTCTAATTCATTCCGTCTCACACACACACACACACAGATACAAGACACCAATAATATGAAGTGCACATTGGTCACACACTCCATTCACACAGGTCCCACCCCAAGGGTAACAGTCACCGGGAAGGCTCCAGCCAGTCTGGCCTGGACTGCCCCACAATACCATATATGTTTCTTCCACCCAACAGCCAGCCAGGGGAAGGGACAGAGTCAGGGATTCCCAGGACTTTGGGAAAACAAGGTAACAGGCAATAGAAACCAAGAGTCCACAGGGGCCATCTTGTCTCCTATCAGGAATCCACAGATTCCTATGGCCGGGCCTGGGTATCCTAAAACGGAGGCTACTTGGAGTGCCTGTCAAATTCAACATGGAGCTACCACCAGCCCATTCCCTACTCTGTGGGCCACACTCCAGTGCCCAAAAACAAAGTAGGGGTACAGGGGTGTACCCCCACCCATGGGTGCCATAAGGGTATCGCAAGGGTCTTTGTTCACAACCAAAAAGAGGAAGGGCTTCACTGCCAGGAGTCCCACGTGGACTCCTGTGCAGAAAACACAAAACATACATAAGGGAGTACAGGACAAGAACATGGAGGCCCTGTCCCTCCAATGCATTTCCAGCATCACAGTCACCTCGCTTGTTGAGGTAGTATATGGCCACTGTGTTCATCAGAATCAGCACAGCCTTGCATTTCCCAGAAGAGAGGACAGCAAGTTGATGTGTTCCCGAGACACTGCAGGAGACCACAGTCCGCTCACTCAAGTCAGACATGTGTGAACACCACAGCCAGAGATGCGTACGTTACCACCATCTCCTGGGCCAAGGTTGACGAAACATGCCTCAGCAAGTTGTCCTGCACGGCCCACCACGCAAGATCCTGGGCCACATGGCTCGAGACATGAAGGTCTGACATGTGCCCTTGCAACTGCAACCATTGGCAATAGAGAAGCCACTGAAGCGATATGCGCAGCATCGCCTCCGGCACCATTAGGATGCATGAGGCCATGAGGTATTACCCAATTTGGCTATTTTTTTTTTTATCGTTTTGCCTTTTTGACCTACCCTTTGTTGTACTTTTACACCTTCTTCATTGCCTTCTTGATCTTTGACCTACATACACAAACTTACCTGAAAACCTTGGAAACTTCCCTTTTTTGTTCTGCCGTCTGGGTTACTTTTCTGTTCTTTAATCCTTTTCAGTTTGCTCGGAGAATACCGAACATGAGGAGCAGGGGTTGCAGGGGTGTCCCCCGCTACTCATGTTTGGCATCTGTGGCCTCAGGGGTTGCAGGGTGGTCAGCCGCCTCCTTAACAAATTGCTCTGGCTCCTGTTTTCAATGAATGGTCACAACAGGGGCCCGAGCGGTTTTACTGTGGGCAGTCTGCCCGTGAACAAAACGTTTGCAGGCAGGTCACACAGATCCGGCCATGAGGCCTAGAAAGTGCAGAAAAGCCGAGGTACATACTTATTCCTGTGATTGGAGGACATTGACCATCAGAAAGCTGTTCGCCACTCGATCTTCGGGTGGAAAAGCTCTGCCTTGGTGAGTATTCAAGACTGCCCCTATCTATCGGAGAGGCTTGGAGTGCAGAACCCGAGACTTTGAAGTTCAGGGAAAAGCCCAAACTGTGCAAAAGAGTGCATGTGCAGAGCTGATACAGCGAAACTGTCTACGGTGAGCGAGCTGAGACGAGCCAGTCGTCCAGGTAGGGAAAAACATGGATGCCTTCCCTCCTGAGCCAAGGCCACTGCCAGATGTTTGGTGAAAACCCTTGATGTTGAAAGACCGAACGGCAAGACCTTGAACTGGTAATGCTGTTGGCCCACTACGAATCTCGGGTACTTCCTGTGCTTCAGAAGAAATGACACATATGGAAGTAGATATCCTGAAGATACAGGGAAACCACCAGTCTTGCAGATCAAGGGCTTGCATGATATGGGCTAGAGTAACCATCTTGAACTTGTCCTGGTTCAAGAACAAGTTCAGTAATCACAGATCCAGAATGGGGCGAATGCCTCTGTCCTCCTTTGGCACTAGAAAATAGGTGGAGTACCACCCCCTTCCTAGTTCTGAGCGTGGAACCAGAGGAAGGGGTCCTAAAACAAGGGCGTGGCTAGAAGACCGTGGTCCGGTGGGCGCT
Organism: Ambystoma mexicanum; assembly: GCF_040938575.1. Lineage (NCBI taxonomy): Eukaryota > Metazoa > Chordata > Amphibia > Caudata > Ambystomatidae > Ambystoma > Ambystoma mexicanum. The sequence goes on from NC_090939.1 coordinate 250,519,947, forward strand.
GGAGAACTGGGAGGCAAAAACCCTGATGGATGATCTGTAAGCCCCAAGCGTTGGGCGTAGTCTGACCATTCTGTGCTGAACAAAGAAAGCCTCCCTCCCACTAGTGTTGAGTGACTGTCACTGAGGTTTGGGGCCCTGGGAAGCAACAGGCACAGCAGTTGCTGCAACCCCTTTGCACTGTGTACCCCTTCATCTACCACTCTGGTATCGCCTAACCTGGCCCCGTCCCAGGGCAGGTTGTCCACGGGCCCTCTGGGCAAAGGTGCGAAAGGAGCAGCAATCCCTGCCCCAAGAAGAGCACTGCGTGGAAGGCTGAACAGCAAGCCCTAAAGACTTTGCAGTCACCTTAGACGACTGGACCTTCTAGAGGGCATAGTCAGCCTTAGCAACAAAAAGGTTATCTGCCGAAAGGCATGCCCAACAGCCTCATCTGAATGCCTGCCACAAAACCAGACGTCCTTAGCCAAGAATGGCGCCTGACCACTGTGCTAGTTGCAATGGACCTGCCCATGCAGTCTGCTGTGTCCCGTCCAGATTGCAGTATCTGCTGTGCCACTTCCCTGCTGTCCAAGACCAAGGACAGAAACCTATCACTCATCTCTGCCTTTGCAACATACTCCGCCGCATTAGCTACTGGCGACCAGAAGAGAACTTTCCCAAGGCAAAAGAGGCGCTCATGGCCCACAGTGCTAGACTGCTTGACGCAAACACCTTTGCCACATGCATCAAACCTCATACTCGCCATGTTGGGTGGAAGGTACATAAAGGTAGGAGGTTGTCAGGCTTGCTGTTGCGGCCTGAACCACTATGCTTTCAGGTGAAGCATGGACAGAAAGGAAAGTTGGGTCGGACGGAGCGAGATGGTGCTACCAGGGACTCCAAAGCCACAATAAAAGGTGGTGAGCGTTCCCTTCTTTGGGGCATCGTCCAGAATATGTCAGATCTTATTGAGCAGATGGCCCCAGAGTACCTTAGCAATCAGGAGCTGGAAGGTGGCCCAAGGCTTAGATGCACAGGGGTAGTGTCTAGGCCGTTGAACCCTTGCAGGTCCTCTGCCAGGTCCAGCAAGTCTTCACCCCTGTAAAATTCCACCAGGAAGTCTCTTGCCTCCCTAAAACGCATAGGTTCAAGCCCAAAGGGAATCTTGTTGCCTTCCTTATCATAGATATGTTACATCTTCGACATAAAGGCGTCCCTGGGGAGTGGAACGTATTACTGCAGAGCAAACAACGCCGATCAGCGCTGACGATCGGCCAGAGCCCTCAGGCAGAAGACGCAGTTGGACCCTTTAGCGTCACAACTGAAGCAGACAGCACAGCTGCCTGCACCTTGGCGAAGATGTCAAGCGTCTTCAGGTGGAAGCTCTCCCATTCCTCTGGTGTGGAGGACCGGTTTGGAAAAGGCACCTGAGCCGGCTGCTATGAAGAACCCTTTGAAAAGGAAGAAGAGTGGCGATGAGCACTCATTCTGAGGGTGACCCCCTTCAGATGCTTTTCCACATACAGAGCTGTCCCATCTTCGGAGCATAGCGCTATCTTCAGTGCGGCCATGACCACGGAAACACCACCATTCACCCTGGCGACGAATGTGAAGATCTTTAACCACCAATTCCGGTAGGGCTTTCGGGTGCATGGACTAACACTCTATCTTGGGTGTCAAAGTTTTCTGGTCCAAGCAGTACAAGCATATCTGGTCCGGATCCGAGACCGACATCTGAAGGACGCAATCCGCACAGGCTTCAAACCTGAATCGGCATGGCATTTTGGAAAATCAGCTTGAAGAGTGTGTTCTCCATTAGCGATAAGGAACCGAGGTCATTGGGTGCTGCACAGCTATATATGCTGGCCCCTATGTCATATCAGGCGTGGGGCGCATAGAGGCGTCAAAGAGAACCGACGCAGTAGTCTGCTGTGACTCCCTGATGGTGGAATAAGATTTGAGAGCACAGCTGTGCTGGGATAGAAATATCAGATGAGGAATCTGTGGCAGGAAAGTATCAATTAGAACACGTTGCTCTGCCCTTAATGCGCTTAGCTAGTAAATCAGAATAACCGCATTAGCCACCAGTCTTTAAATGCTTGTCAGATTAAAACAACAAGCATGGTTGGCTGCCTCTAAGACCAGACATGGGACCTTCAATGTTTTTTCAAAATGCTAGTAAGAAATAATCTAGTCCAAATTACCTATTGTTCCATACTAAGCCAGAGCCGAATTGGTTCTGCCCTTAGAATATCGTCCTAGTGTGGAACGTTCAATGAAATTATGGACTGCATAGTTCGGTGCAGATAAAAGGTAATCCTAAAATAGATTTAAAAAAGAAAAAAAAAGTGATGAAATGTTACCATATATCGGGATAGCTGCTCCATTGAGTGCGACAGCCTTCAGCTTAGTTTATATACCAGAAGCATTATAAGAATGGGTTGTGCTTTACATACTTTAGCAAATCTTTTAATTCATCCCATGCCCTGCTGCATCCTAAATGCCTGTTTTTTCTTTATGCATGTTCACATTATGCAGAGTAGAAAAAGACATTCCCGGGCCAGAGAGTTGGGCATAGAAATCACCAAAGCATTGTGGAACAAGATGTGTGCACACATGCGCAGAGTCTCCATTAGTACTAGATTCCGCTGCATACAATACAAATTCCTTAACAGGCTGTACTACACACCGCACAGAGTAGCGACGTTTACACATACCTCAACCCACACATGCCCTAAATGCAACGTTGAAGAAGCTGATCATACACACGTTCTGGTCCTGTGCTGCGCTGGAGCCATTTTGGTTGGAGGTGACAAAAGCGCTCTGAAATGATTGGGTTCCTGGTGCACTCCGACCCGCTAGCAATGTTGTTTGGAATATGGTCGGGGGAAAGCGTTGGGAAAATGTCAAAATTCTTTAAGCGCAATTGTCGCCAAGAGATGCATATTACAATGTTGGAAGCACCATGCCCCCCCTCCCTTTGAGATGTGGCTGAAGGCCCTCACTTGGCTACAGGTATGTGAGGAGGGGTACATCAGATCTATGCCCACTACATCCCGTCCCCAGAACATATGGTCCGAGTTCTGCAATTATCTGAACAATAGAGAGGTGGTTGGGGGGGGGTTCCACCCCTCCGCCTGAGCCGTCTAACTCATCACGAGTACCGACTACCTAGCCCCCCTTTGTGCTGTCAGCCTTTCCCCCCCTCCATATCTGAATAGATTGATATAGTTATGATGCAATGTTGATATGTCATACTGTGATGTTTGTTTATCGCTGTGCATTCTATGCTGTACCTGTCTTACCTTTCTGCCAATAAAAAGTTTAAAAAAATAAATTAAAAAAAAGACTTTCCCCAGGTACATCTCCAGCAATTTACAGGCTATCCAAAAAATTCTAGGTTTTGCTTCTTAAATTTACCTCCAGGGTTACAAATTAGGTAGGGAGATTTAGAGACATTGGACTGTAAACGTAGTTTACCCATGAATTCTTGTAGGCGTCTGAAGTGAGCGCAGCGTTCTTGCCAGCAGAACAGAAACATCAGTGTAAGCCAAGATTGTGATGTCTAGGACGTTAAAATGTGGAACATCCACATTAGGTCATTTAAATAGCCTGAGCATTTTCAGTTGCAGGGATGTTAATGTGAGAACGTAACGCAACAAAACCCCTGAAATTCAGCGAAAGCAACCTTAACTTCGAGCCCCTTTATGCACAGCCACTGACCTCAATGATGACGTCCCTGGTGACATCAACTCTCCACTCACCAACAGGCCAAGAGGAACTCCTGCGCACAGGCACAGTTTTCTTCCAGTTTATGGATGGTCCTTCAATCACTGACACTGACCTTGGAAACCCAGTGCCGGATCTATGCTGGACTCTGTACCTCTAGTCAATAATGGGGTTTTGTTGCGTTCTAATGTTAATGTCCCTGCAACAGAAGTTTTTTCATTGAATTTCCCAAGTTTTGTTATACCATAGTTTTTGTCAACACAGCCCTCTGTCGTGGCCACTGTCCATTTGAGAACACTAGCAGACCCCTAGACATGGCCTATGGCCATGACCAGAGCCACTGGACCCGGCCAGACCACTAGTCATGGCCTCTGCCCGTACCCACCACCAGCCTACTAGCCATGGCCATGGCCATTCGGCCGTGCCCACTCGATATTTTAGAGCAATTGCGCATTCCCATTGATCTAGACTATAATACTATAACCCCAATAATGCCATTTTCTTTGACATTGTGAATCCCTTCTCTTCTAATAAATATGTCCTCTTGGGCTTTGCAACGGGACCCTGCAGAGTTAAGCCAGTCCTGAGTTCCCCAATGAGTTTAATTTCAGAGGTTTTGTTGCAATAAACTTCTTACCTAAATAGATCATCAACTGAAGTTTTTTCATTGAATTTGAAGGGTTTTGTTTTTCCATAGATTTTTGCCGCACCACTGGCTTTATTTTCCAACACAACCAGACCACTAGCCACGGCCACTGGCTGTGCCCACAGTATTTTTTAAATCACAACCAGGTCACCTGCCAAATTTCCATTTTAGAACACTACCAGACCACTAGCCATGGCCTTCAACCATCTCCAGTGGGTATGGCCTATGGCCATGCCAACTGAATTTTTTAAATCGCTACCTTTTCACTTTAAAATACTTATCATCATCATCATGGAATTTATTAAGCGCAAACCTAGCTTCGGGAAGCAACGGAGCGAGGTATACAATACAGATACATAACGCAACGCTTTTCAGGGGTAGCAGAACAGATATACAGCAGGGGTGGGATACAGAGAGGTACAGAGGAAGGGTACAGCTGTAACGGGTGGTGGGGATGGGAGGCAGTCGGTGTCTAGTGAGTCATGTGGCGCGAGGGGTGATGTGATGGCCTAGGTGTTGAGGCCATTGCATCATTGATTCATAATGTATTTGCTTCAACTGTTATATTGTTTGTTTATTTATTATGTTGTTCAATTGTACAGCGCTTAGGCGTAAGGCGTTTAATAAATCAATAAAACAAATACAAAAATCTATTGTGTCACTGGCCATTGGCATACCCAGTTGTCTTCACAATTCCAACCAAATGCATTGCACAAGGCAAATGTTTAGGAATTTTTTTCTTCGTTTTCTATGGGAGTCTGCATTATCTTAACTATAGGGCGGCAACCGCTGTATATATCATACATTACTTACCATAATCATTTCTGATGCTTGCATCTGCTAGGATTCGCATGCTTTGCATGGGATGACATCTTGTGGTAGCTGCAGAGTATTGCACATGAAGTTTTCGAAGAGATGTCCTAGGCATGTTTGTAATTCTATCTCTAGTGCCACATCGACTGTACCCACAATCCCTCGAGGTCCCTAGGATTATTTGTTTCAGACAAGAGGGAGTGTAAGGTGCAAGCGTGGAGTGCAGGTTGATCTAGGTGTAAAACATCTATGTTTTCCCAAGAACCTTCAACTCCAAGAGGGGAGGAAGGGTGGGCGCATGTGAATCTAAGCAGATACAAGCATCAGAAATATGATAACGGTAAGCAGCGTATGCCTTCGGAGGCTTGTGATCTGCTTAGAATCACATGCTTTGTATAGATTAGCGAACAGTGCTTGAAAGGGGCGGGTTGTTTGAAGGTATCACTGCAAATTGATGCTTGTACCACCTGTGCATCACCCTTGGAATGTGTGTCTCGACAGGAATGTTGGGTGAAAGTGTGTACTGAACTCCAAGTGGCAGCTATGCAAATGGCATCTAAGGGCATGTTTGCTATGAAAGCTTGAGTTGCTCCTGTCCTTGAGTTGTATGCTCCTGGCTTGAATGGCAACGTTCACTTAGCAAGAGAATAGAAACTTTTGCAGTTGACAATCCATTTTGAAATTGTTGATTTAGAGATAGGATCACCTTCTCTTCCTGTGGCTATGGACAAAAAAAAGGGTCTGTTTTTCTGCTAGTTTCATTCTTTTGTAGGTAGTACACGACAGTCCTTCGTACATCTAGGGTATGAAGGCTGTTTTCTGCGGCATTTGTGGGTTTTGGAAAAACAGTTCTATTGACAGGTTTACATGAAATTTGGTTATAGATTTTGGTGAAAACCGTGAGTGCGTAGTACAACCTTGTCTTTGTGGATAACAAAGGGTCCTGTACTGAAAGTGCTTGCAATTCACTGACCCTTCTAGTATAGTAATAGCTATAAGAAAAGCTGTATTGTATGCAAGATGTTTAAGAGTGGCTTTCTGCATAGGCTCGAAGGAGGCACTCGCAAGGCTTGCACAGTACAATATTTAGGTCCAAGTCGTAGGTAGGATCAGAACTACTGGCACTTTCCACCACAAAACTTTGCTCTGTGATGTGTGTATCTGGAGAGAGCAGCTAGGTGTACTTTGTGCGTTCAAGACTAAGCATGAATCTAATGGGTATAGTAGATGGAACAAGTTACTTACCTGTAACTGTTCTCCAGCATGGGTCTGGCATGGATTCACATGCTCATGAATATTCCCTGTCGGCAGGCTGGGAATCCTCGGTAAAGAAAAAAATCAGTATCAGTTTCGTTTCTGATCTGTCTTTCTTAGTAGTAACCAATCACTGGTCTCTGGGTCATACTGCCCCCAGCCAATGACTGCCCTCTCTCTAAGCCCCTCCCCTGGCAGCCATCCTCAGATTTTTACCGCACGTTCAGGTGTTGGGAGTCCTCTTGCTATAGCTCTCGAGCTTTTATTGTGTTTTTTCAAAGAGTTTAATCTCATTTTTTCGGTCAATCGAGCATCAAGCTCCACCGTTTCTACTTTCGATCAACGGGGACCCGTTTTGGAATTTTCTACGCCCCTCAAGGGCGAAGTTTCGTCGAGTTACGCTTCTTGGAGGAATCCAGAAGATCTGAGGCCTACCTCGTGGACATGTCCCAGGACAAGGGACGCCGACGCCCGGATTTAGGCTGTTCAGGTACTGCTCTGGATGCAGATTACAGAATGTTTTCAAGGAGGATGAGCATTCGAGATGTCTCTACTGTCTTCACGAAAACAAAAAACGCACGTGGAGAAGGACTGTGCGTTTTGCAAGAACTTGTCGGAACGGACTAGGAGGGATCGTCGGATCTGCCTCGCCAGCTGGCTGGAGAAGGGCCCAGCAGGTGAGAAGAAGAAGTCTGAGCGGTTTTCTAAGTCCTGTGAGGGCGCCCCAGCGACGGGGGCCCAACAGAAGGCAAAGCACTGATAGTCTGCGGGCACCGGGAGCGCCGAAGGGTCGGGCTCCTCGGCTGCCAGGCAGGGCGCACTTTCACCGACGCCATCAAACACCAGCCATCATTCTGGCTCGGGGAAGAGAAAATCTGAGAACCCAGGTAAGCTTCTGGAGAGGTCCCGGTCGATCACGAAGGAGTCAGCCGAGGGGGAGCAAGGCAGTGACCCTCCCCCAAGGTGAAGGCTTCAAGCGCGCCCAAGGTGGTGAAGGCCTTGATTCACCTGGCTAAGGCCTTTATCGAGGGAGTCGTGGCGGCCCTGGCAAAGCCTGTGGAGGCTATCCCAGTGGAGGCGACATCGGGGCCCAGAGTTTCCCTGCCAACGCAGAGGGAATCCGTTTTTCAGCCCATCGATAAGACCCCCGTGAGAACCCCGGTGGAAAAAAGGGGGGGCAGTGGCCATCACGGACACGGATTCAGCCTCTGAAGAGGAGCTGGTTGGAGTCGTGAAGGTCCTCAACAAGAGGTTCGAGGAGGTCCGTTCCCACGGGAGGAATCCCGAAGAGGCAGATGAAGAGAGCAACGGTGGCGCCGACGAGCCCGTGGAGGAGGACGACTCCACCCCCCCCTAACCGTCGCGCCCGTCGCAGCCGGTGGCCGAGACTCAGGACAACTCTTGGGCAATCTTGATGGCAACCCAAGCCTTATGTATGGAGATAAGGACGAGGTTACCCTTACCGACGGACGACCCAGCAGAAGCGGGACCGTCTGGAAGCCCTCCAGGCAAGCGGAGGAGAGTTCATCCACCCCTGCCCTGCCAGCCTTTGCGGCCCTCTCAGCCTTTATCGCCTTCCCCTGATCCTAGGGAGGACACGGGAACGGATACGGCCACAACGGGGACGGATGACGACAGTGGTGACGACGGGATGGGCCTGCCATCACCACCCCCTCGGGCCTCGCCGTTCGACGAAATTGGTTACTTCCACACCATGATTGCCAGGGCATCCAAGCTTTTCCAGCTCTGCCCGAAGAACAGAAGAAGGAAGGCTTCCTCCATCAGCGTGAGGCCAAGAGGAAGACGGTCCTCTCGGTCCCGTTACTTGACGGCATCTGGGACAAAGGGCTGTCTCTCCTGAAGAACCCGTCCACGACACCCACCAAGAGGGACCGGTACGAGAAGAAGTACCAGGTCCCGGATTCCACCCCTTTGTGCCTTAGGGCGCAGCCGACCCCTGATTCGGTCGTCTCGGCAGCGGCCAAGAAGAAAGCGGCGGGGGCGACGGCTTCAACTTCGTCCTCCCCCTCGGACGGTGAGGGGAAGAAACTGGACGCCATGGGACGACGAGTCATCTCGTCAGCGGCAGCGACAATTAAGGCGGCCAACACCCTAGCGATTGTGGCCCGCTACGACAGGGAGTTGTGGTTTAAGATCACTCCCCTGCTGGACTTCCTCTCGGACAACAAGAGGGCTGAGGCCCTGGAGATCTTGCAGGAAGGTCAGGTGGCGTCGGACCACGGACATTGCTGACACCGGTTTCCAGTTGGGCAACAGTGTTTGCCTTCGGCGACGGGGATGGCTGAAAGCGACTGATTTCAGTCAGGACGTGCAAACCAAAGTTTTGGACATGCCCTTCGACGGGAACAACCTGTGTGGAAAGACAGTAGACAAATCTCTGCAGGCCATCAAGACCGATACAGAGACGGCTCGGGCCTTGGGAGTTTTGCAACGACGGCCGCCCTTTCGGAACTCCGGAGGCAAGCAAGGTGCCGCCAAAAGATTCAGCGGGTGCTCCTCGACGTACCGCCAGGCGGCTCGCTCCTCGTCGCAAGAGGCCTACAGAGGACGAGGCAATTCAGGAGGATCTCGTCGTCGCCAAGGAGGTGAAGGCGGAAAGTCCGCTGCCATGCAGGACTGAACCGGCCCTAGCGTCGGGCCCCCACCTGAGCACCCCAGTGGGAGGCAGCTGGCGAAGTTAGTCAGCGTGTGGGAGTCCATCTCCACCGACCATTGGGTGCTGGATGCCCTAGCCCACGGGCACACACTCGAATTTCTAAAGAAGTGCCCCTGCATTCCTCCCGTGGCCAGGAAGGAGAACCACGTCCCTCAACTGCTTTTGGAAGTAAGGGCGATGCTGAAGAAAGGAGCCATCAAGCTCGTCCCAAAGAGGCTCCGGAGTGTACTCACAATACCTCGTCAGAAAGAAGACAGGCGGTTGGCGACCCATCCTGGACCTGCGTCAGTTAAACAAATACATCAAGGCCCAAAAGGTCCAGATGGTCACCCTCCAGCACGTGCTGGGACAGCTGGAGGAGGGCGACTTCTTGTCGTCGTTGGATTTGGAGGATGCTTACTTTCACATCCCCATTCTAAAAGGACACCGAAAGTTTCTCAGATTCGTGGTCCAGGGACGCCACTACCAGTTCAAGGCCCTTTTATTTGGGTTGAAGTCTGTGCCCAGGGTATTCACCAAGTGCCTAGCACCAGTGGCGGCGCGCCTGCGCCTGCAGTGGATCCACGTTTACCTCTACCTGGACGATTGGCTCATCCGTGCAAGGACAAGAGAACTTGCCGTCAAGCACAACAGCGAAGACCGTCCAACTGCTCACGGATCTGGGATTCTCCATCAACTACTCGAAATCCCGCCTGGTTCAGTCGCAGGTCGCACTGTTTCTGGGAGCCAAGCTCGATACAGTGACGAGATTGGCTTCTTCGACGGAGGAGAGGATGAAGGCTATCTTGGGCAAGGTGCAGCACCTGCTGGCCATGGACGTGGCCAGGGGGAGATCCATCAAGTTCCTTCTCGGCATGATGTCCTCATGCATCTACCTGGTGCGCCTGTGCAGGCTGCGGATGCGTCCTCTACAAGAGTTCGACGCCCGTTGGATGCAAACGGCGGGCAGCTGCTAAGACAGGATCCCGCTCAACGAGGCCTTCCGCCAAGCGATTCGGTGGTGGGGCATGGACTTTCAGACCCCCAGCACATCAGGAGACGTGACGACAGACGCCTCCCTGGAGGGATGGGGAGTGCACACCAGAGATCTCCATGCAAGAGGTCTGTGGCTCCGGGAGGAGAAGTCACTCCATATCAACATCCTGGAGCTCTGAGCAGTGTTCTGGGCCCTCAGGTCGTTCCTTCTGTCCCTCAAGGGCAAGGTGGTGACGGTCTACACTGACAACACCACCACAATGTTCTACACCCGGAAGCAGGGACGCACCAGATCCCTAGCCCTATCCAAGGAGGTCCAGGATCTGTGGCACTGGGCCGTCACCCAGGGGATGTTTCTGGTGCCTTTCCATCTGGCAGGAATAAAGAACACCATCGCCAACTCACTCAGCAGGGAGCTGCGCTTGTGCCATGAGTGGGAGCTGCATCAGGATCAAGCAGATCGACTCTTCCAACGATGGGGCAAACCTCAGATCGACCTGTTCGCGACGTGACGAACTCCAAGTGCCAGAGGTTCACCAGCAGGTTTCCCCAGCCGAGGAGCATGGGCGATGCTTTCTCGTTCCCCTGGAACGGCCTGTTCCTGTATGTGTTCCCCCGTTGCAACTTCGACTCATCAACCAACTCAAGAGGTCCCGGTGCAGGATGATTCTCGTTGCACTGGCGTGGCCGAGGCAGATCTGGTTCCCGGACCTTCTTGACTTGTCAGCATCCCCCCAGTCAAACTGTCGACGGATATGGATCTTCTCTCCAGAGAAGGCGGCGCCATCCTCCATCACAACCCGGGGTCGCTGAACTTGCAGGCCTGGCTCCTGCAGCACTAGAGTTTGGAGGGTACGATATCCCGGCTGACTGCAAGGAGGTGCTTGCAAAGGCCAGGGCGTCCTCAACTCTCAAGTGCTACGGACACAAATGGAAGAGGTTCTCTGTCTGGTGCCGCGCACAGAAGATTAACCCCCCCTATGGATTACGGCCCCAGAGTGCTGCCGTACCTGCTATCGCTGGCCAAGGCGGGGCTAGCTCATGCCTCCATCAAGATACATCTAGCAGCAATTTCCTGCTACACCACAACTCCTGGGCGATCATCTCTGTGGTCCCATCGCCTGGTGAAGGAGTTAATGAAAGGACTGTTCTGTTCATTCCCGCCGGTGAAGGCTCCGGCCCCGGCGTGAGAGCTCAACGTGGTGCTGAGCAGGCTGATGGGGCTGCCATTCAAGCCTCTGCATTCGGCCCAGTTGAAGTACTTATGATGGAAGATAAGTTTTCTTGTGGCCATCGCCTCCGCACAAGTGGGAGAGATCCAGGCCCTCTCCTGCAAGCCTCCGTACTCGACTTTCCACGAGACGAGGGTGGTGCTGAGGACGCACCCCTCCTTCATGCCCAAGGTGCCGTCGACTTCCACCTCAACGACCCCTTGGTGTTACCAGTTTTCTTCCTGTCGCCTTCGTCGCCGGCCGAGAGGACTTTGCACCCGCTGATTGTAGCTAGAGCGCTGAAGTTCTACGTGGACCGCACAAAGAGTTTTCGGAATATATCACAGCTGTTTGTGAACTTTGGACCTGTGAACCAAGGGAAGGCCTTCTCGGAGGCTTCCATTTCCAGATGGCTCTCCGGCTGCATCATGCACTGTCACCGGTTGGCAAATCGACCGTTGCCCGGCCGTCCGAGAGCCCATTCTATCAGAGCGATCGCTGCTACCACTGCATTCCTATCTGGTGTGCCCATGCTGGACATCTGCGGGGCTGCTACATGGAGCTCGATGCACACCTTCACGAGATTCTACTGCGTTGACCGGGATTCCAGGGAGGAGTCCAGGGTTTGCCAAGCAGTCCTGCGCAACCTGTTCGCCTGAAGGTGGGCCTGGTGAGGAGGTAAGAGATGCCTAATGTTGAGTTGATGTAATGCTCAATGTTGAGCCTTGCCACCTCCAGTGGTTGTGCATGTGTGTACTGCTATGTATTCTTATATTCATGAGCATGTGAATCCATGAGCATGTGAATCCATGCCAGACCCCATGCTGGAGAAGGAACAAGTTACTTACCTGTAACTGTTGTTCTCCAGCATGGGTCTGGCATGGATTCACATGCGAACTCTCCCTCCTTCCTTCCTTCCTTCCCCTCTGCAGCTCTTCACTTGGTCCTACTGCCACTTTACGTGCTACCAAATCTGAGGATGGCTGCCAGGGGAGGGGCTTAGGAAGGGGGCTGTCATTGGCTGGGGGCAGTATGACCCAGAGACCAGTGATTGGTTACTACTAAGAAAGACCGATCAGAAACAAAACTGATACTGATTTTTTCTTTACCGAGGATTCCCAGCCTGACGACGGGGAATATTCATGAGCATGTGAATCCATGCCAGACCCCATGCTGGAGAATGTGAACTACGTTTGATGATGAACATTCAACTGGATTGAGTTAACATGTCTTGCGCCATAACACAAAACACTTCCATTTGTTAAAATGGCAATGTCTGAGGGCACGGATGGAGTGTCATCTCTTGAATCTGTGTGAACATATTGACTGGGCACGATAGTTTTGTGGTAGGACACAGACATCATCTGCAGATGTGAGAACCAGGTTTGTCGTGCCGCATTGGAGCTATTAGGATAATTGTCACTTGTCCCCAGAGTACCTTGTTGAGAAGAGGTTTTGGGGGCAAGGGGGAAACATACACAAATCTCTGACCAATTCATCAGTAGTGCATTCCTGTTGGAACCTTTCTGGGGAAACCGGGACAAGTAATATAGGCATCATGTTTTCTCTTGAGTAGCAAAGAGGTCCAAGTTCCCGGAATCCCCAGTTTGAGAAGAAGTTGATTAGCATGTCTGTTTAGTTGCCACTGGTGTTTTGAGGGCAGCACTGCACTTCTGCTTAATACGTATGCTGGTGAATCTAGTTCCCCTGGAACATTGTGGAACATTTTGTGCTGGGAGAAACATGTGTTTTAGTGCCCACAGCCAAATGTTCTGGTTCATTTTGGACAGACCGGGAGAATTTGTCCAACCCCGTTTATGTAAAACATGACTGCAGTACTGTCTGTTAGGATGAGGGCTGTCTTGTGCTCTAACTGGGTGCTGAACGCCTGAAGTGCCTTGAGGACTGCTAGCGGTTCCAAAAGGTTGATATGCGTCTTGGTTAATGCCTGTGTCCACACCCCGTGTGCAGTATGACATGAGCTCCCCAGCAAACTGATCCCCAGCAGGAGAGGTTCCGGAGGCAAGGGTTGGTGTCATGGAGGTTGGTCTAGTGGGGAAAGGGCAAAAGCAGTCAGCATCCCTGCTGTATGACCTGTAAGGCCCGGGGCATCTGACGTGATAACTTTCCATTCCTCGCCAAACAGGGATATCCTGCCTTCCACAGGGGACAGATTGCATAAGTCCACGTCAGAGAGGCTTCGGGGCAGGTATCTAGGAGGGCACAGCGGAGGTGGAAGCACCACCCCTGGGTGCCCTTCAACCCCAACTACTGTAGGGATAATGCTCTTGCCTTCCCAGTCGTGTTTGGCCTTTCGGCATACGAGGCGAAGGGATGAAAAAAAACTGCTTGCAGGAATCAAGTCGCTGCTGCCAGCCTCAGTGATTTAGCGGAGCGGTAGCCCTAGAGGCTTGGAACTTTTTTTTTTATTGTGTTTAGTTAATCAAAGAACCTTTACAGTTTATATATTCATTTAGAAAAATTATACAAAATTTCATTTACATTTTAAAAGTTCTAATTCATGAATCAATTGTTTTACATAAAAGAAAAGAGGCTCATCTTAAAAAAGCTAAAATTATTCATATTCTTTTTAAATTTAACAAACAATATCCAAACAGTTAAGGGCTGTAATTCGTTCTTTTAACACTTCAAAAAGTTTCGTTACACTAATGAGTAGATTTAGCCTATTCCCCCCACATAAATTTGTTTCATAATGTAGATAGACAGTTCTGAACCAGAATACCAATGACTTCCAAATTCCTTAATTCTAAGTGCCTCAAATTGTATACAGTACATCACCAAATGTTTTAAAGACTCAACTGTGTTCGTAACATGGCAAAAACGGCATTCCATACTTAAATCCAAACTTTTCAGTATATTTAGTCCAATTACAAATGCAATCATAAGTACAAAATTGATTTAGTCTAAAACGCATATATAGATCTCTTGCAGCCAAAAAACGGGAATTGGAGGATAAATCTGGGCAAATCACCCATTTCTATATGCAGCATATTCTTTGTTTGCTTTGTACGTGCCTATCCGATCTGATTGGAGACACCAGCTCAACAGTTGAAATTTCTGCTTGTTAAAGGGTAAACATAAGATAAGATCTTCCTTAGATATAGTTGACAAATCTAGAATGTCATCCATTTTGCTTTCAAATTTGCACAGGTCAGGTAATGATCTTAAAAGGATAATTTTGTTTAGATCTACATATAGCACATTTTTAGGGGGACTCAACATCTTCCTATAGTTATTTAACAGTCTCCAATTATGTTTGGCTGATAGAGGCTATAGACCTAGTTCATGCCGAATTATATCGTTAGGGATAGAATTTGCTAATCCCAGTACCTTTTTTCACAATTTTCCCTGAGCCATATCAAACATGTCATCTATATCTGCAGTACATATGTCACATATATATATATATATATATATAGGATGCACGTTTCAATTTTTAACAAATAGAATTGAATTATGGGAACTAAAGAAAAGGTACAATATTTTTGGTATAAAATGCACATTTGAGAAGTCAGAGGCTTTATTTTTTCCTCAAGAAGCTGTTTCCACTGTGTTTTTGAGTTCTGATCGGTAAGTGAGTAGCCAAGGTATCTTATATCCTTAGCCACCTCTAGCTCCTCTATCCCAATCGACCAATTACATTTCTTTGTTTTCCTCTTCCCATCAGAATAAATTATGATCTGCGACTTTGCCTGTTTAACTTTTAAGTGCTTATACAATGTAGTTTGAGATGTGTGAGGCATGCAGGATAAGTAGTTATATCCTTCCATATGATGTCTATATATGAAAAGGTAAAGATTAAATAGTACCGCTGCTAAAGAACAGCCTTGTTTCAACCCGATTTCCGTTTGAATCGGTTCTGTTAGGGTTCCCATTTTGTTAACACGTACCCTATAGTAAGTCTTTGAGTGCAATCATTTTATCAAGGCCACTAGGTGTACTGGGATCCCAATTTGGATCATTATGTTCCAGAGCTTTGATCTTATTACAGTGTCAAAGGCTGCGCTCAAATCGAGCGCAGCCATATAAACTGCCCCTGTTTCGTATGACACTGCAAGAGCGATAAAATAGTGGCATTCAGTGTACAGCCCATGGATTTCCGGAAACCGATCTGCTATTTGGACAGGATATCATTCCTATAAAGATAATCCAGTAGTTCCTTTAAAATTGACTGTGAGAAGACCTTAGAGGAAGCATCTGTTAGTGCAATCATCTAAAATTCAGGGGGTCATTCACTGCGCCTTTTTTTATATATGGGCACAATTATAGCACAGCACCACTAGTGTTGAATTTGTTTGAAGTATATTTTATCAAATTTTAGTTTGAAAATCCTTGGCCATAAATGTGGATCAAGTTTTATTACACATGAAGGGATCCCATCCGGCCCTGATGCTTTAGATTCCTTTAATTTCGCTATTGCATCTATTATATCCTCTACAGACCATGGACAGTACTCCAGAATGAACTCTGCATAATTTGGGGTGCATTCTGTATGAAGTAATTTGGGCAGTTCAAATTTTTTAGTAATAAATTGTACCCAAGTGGAAGCTAAAATAGCGGGCTCAAGAGACCTCAAATGGGACAACGTTTCATCTTTTACCAAGTGGAGAAAGGTAAAACCTTTTGCTTTGCATTCTCAGAGAACCTTTGAGTGCATCGATTAGCACAACGCACAGTCCTGCACCCACAATGTCCTTCAACAAGGGAGTAAACGCAAATACAGTGCAGGTCCAATAAGGACATTGGACGCCCGCAATCCATGCAGGGTTTGAGCCCCAAAGACCTCATTCTAACGTATTTGAACAACATAAGAGATATATTAGATAATACAAACACTATTTTAGAGTGGTGTGCCTTAAGCGAGCAGAGAAGAAAAAAAAGGAACAGACGTCACGGGGCGCCACGCCTCTATACTGGCCTGACATGTCTGGTGCATAGAGGCATCAGGAGGAGCTGCACTGCAACCCCTGAAAGCAGAAATGTTTCAGAAGAGCAGCTGTGCTGGGAGACAAAGATGAAGAGATCCATGAGAGAAAGGAGTATATTATAAACAGGTTGTACATGTGGTACAGGTGTACAAACACCAGAGCAGGGGAGCAAGCTCAGACAAGCCTGTCGTCCAAGTGAAAACAGACATGGATACTTTCCATCCTGAAGCAAGCCGCAACTACCGCAAGCAGTTTGGTGAAAACCCTGCCTGCCGAAGGAAGGCAGCACCTTGGATTGGTAGTGGGAAGTCCCCGCTGTGAAAATCAGGTAAATTGTGTGTTTGACATGTATAGGCCCATGGAAGTAGGCAGTCTGAAGTTCTCGGGACTCCAGCCAGTCCAGCACAGTGAGCCTAAGGGTTCTGGGCTAAAGTGACCATATTTAACCTTTTATTTTTGTAGGTCGAAGTAAAAGAGCATCAGATCCAGGAAGTGACAGTCCTCAACCACCCCCCTCCCCTCCCCCACCTCAACTCATTTGGAACTAGAAAATATTGTGAATACTGAGCCACTGTGCTGGTTTAGAGCAGGGCACTAGTACTATTGGACGCTTCCCAACAAGCTGACAAAACCTAACCGCACAGGTTTCGGGGTAAATTGGAGCCGACAGTGGATGTCTGGAGGGTATTTAAGAAAAGGGAGGCAATACCCCGGGTTCACGACCTTTAAGGGCCAAGTGTCTGGCATGCTGCAATGCTACTCTTTGCTGAACAGGGATATTCGTTCCCTCTCGCACTGGGGAACAGTGCATGAAGTCCTGTTCACAGGAGATTCGTGCCACGTGCAGCAGTGGACACCACAGTAGAGGTGACAACCCCCCCCTACTGCACTCATGCCTATACCCTAGAAGGACGATGGTGCACTGTTGCTTAGCCGAGGGGTACGATCCTCTGCTAAAGTGGGTGTAGGTGCAGGGCTGAAACCCTCTTCCCCGAGCAGCGGCCTGTTGAAAAGCTAAGCCCAAGGACTTTGTTGTGGCCTTGGATGACTAGAACATTTGCATGTCCAGGAGTTTCGACTGGACATCTGGAATGAATCCTGAGGTCCTCATCTAGAACACATGCCACACAGGGTTGTTTGAAATACACTAATAGGAAAGAGGCTGAAAGTAGTGAGGCATAGGAATCAGAGTGTGATATGTACACAAATTTTGTGATCCTTAAGAAATTATTGCAACGTTATTCACCCATGGTGTTCCTACTTGTGTTTTAACATAGTGTATATGTTTTATGTACTATGATCATTTTTATGATTGTTTTATGAAATGTATCGATTCTTAAATAATAAAACTTTGAGATAATTAATTCCACCTGATGTGGGAAGAGTGTTAGATGACACCAAATAAAATAGCAGACTTTCTTTTTGTATAAAAGAAGACTGTAGGATCAAACATGATTCCTCTCTGCAATCCTTGACGAGGGCGTTAAAACCGTCTCCCTCCTGGAGATTCTTAGTTGCCTCCGACACCACAGTCCAAGGACATAACATTTGGCCAGAGCAAAGGATGCATTCAACACCCACAGGGCAAAGCTGCCACAGGTGAATACCTTACGACAAGGCATCACACATGTTACTCTCTCGGTCAGGAGGCAAAGAGGGAAAAGCTATGATCTTCAGACCTTCTATAGCAGCCTGCCCCACCAAGCTCTCAGGAGAGGGATGGGTGAAGAGCAACGCAGGGTCTAAGGCACCAGATGCTTTCTGGCAAGGTCTCAACCCACCGCAGAGACAGAGGCTTGATTCTCCCAAACCTTCAACACTGGTGCTTCAACTGCTGGTTTAAAGGGCAGCAACGTTTCTCTTGGGTGCCCCTCATTCTGGATGTCTCCAAGCTCGGATTTAGCTTTGCCTCACCAATCATCTGTTAGAAGGATACACACTGCTTTCTCAGTCTGCACCAGGAGGCGGTCCTACTGGAAGGCCTCTGGAAAATTAGAGGCCACCTCCAACAGATCCTTTTCTACGTACAATTCTTGAAACACTTGTGGATAGGCACAATATAAATAAAATATATCATAATATCATGTCTCCCTAAGTGGCACCAACCCAAAAGGACCGATCACCTCCCTCATCAAGGACTACAGCCATCATCTGCAGGAACATGCCCTATGGGCAAGGGGAGTAGTCCTGAGGAAGTCCTGCGCTGGTGGAGCTGAGGAGAGAGAAGCAGACAGGGCTTGACGCCCAAAGGAATAGCCTCTCAGCACCAAATCCTTTGGAGCTGGGGCCAAGCCTGTAGGCCTGCAGTCACTGTCTCTAGACAGATCCCTGCTGGCTCATTTGAGCGCAGTAGGTACCAAAGTCACTAGAGCCAAAGCCCCCAGGGCTATGGAACAGATGTTCGACATCTTCAGTCTAAATGTATCACATCCCTCCAGGGTGGAAAATTGGGTGGGAAACTATCAGCTGGACCAACTCCTCTGATCAGTCTTTGGATTGTAAGGTCCTCCTCTTTGTAGCCAAATAATGGCATTTGGAATAACAGCTTGGGGATTGGGACCTCTTAGAGGTTTTCCTCTGGTTAGGAGACCAGTCTTCCTCCCTAACCCCTTTCACAGTGACATTTCTGTATACACAAATGGCATTTAAACACCCTAGCCAAAAAACAAAGGCCAAACTAAAATACATTCAAGAAACCATGCACGGAGCGCAAAATGTTATCAGGAACAAAATCTTTAACATTTCGATGTAATCTGATGATGGCCAGCATTTAAGTAAATGCGAAAACTGTGATTGCAGAATGCTTTTACAAATAGGTAGTGTAAGCTATACAAACAGCCAAGGCATGTGTTTCTTTTTAAACACCATCATTTCCAACATATATCAAGTGCCAAAAGCTGGTAGAGAGCTTGCCCAATAAAAAAAATTGCACAATATATGGATACAAATGTATAACGCTGAGTTATGCAAACCACTCCTTTACCTGATGTTTTTGATGCCAAGTAATGTGAGCCCCAACTACACATTTATCATAATGGTGATGCTTGGGAGCGTGTCCGGACGGAATTAACTGGACAAAGTCTTTATTGTTTCCGTTAAAAGGTAGCACTCACAGACCCGATGGGTTAGATTGGTACAGGTGGGGGGATACAGTACTTGGGGGTGATTGCCGGTAGGAGTTACTCGCCCTTGTTGAAGGATAATCATTTAGCATATTTGAACACACTGGGGAAGTAAATTGATCGATTGTGACCCTTCCACTTACGCAATTAGATCGCATTGCATTGTTAAGGATGGTCATATTGCCCAAATGCCTGTATTTATTCTTTTACATCCCAGTCTGGCCAAGAGTGATTTTTCAGACTGTCAGATCACTGTTGAGAAAACTTGCTTGGTTCCCAAAACAGCCTAAAATTAAGTAGGGAACTTTGTGCAGGCCGGCTGACAAAGGGGTTTGAAAGCCCCCGACCTGAAATTGTATTTCCTATCCACTCAAGCTTCTTTTGTGTCTTGTTAGATGCGGCGCTATGGTGTACCCACATATTTGGGTGGCGATGAGGG
Source organism: Ambystoma mexicanum (assembly GCF_040938575.1). Taxonomy (NCBI): domain Eukaryota; kingdom Metazoa; phylum Chordata; class Amphibia; order Caudata; family Ambystomatidae; genus Ambystoma; species Ambystoma mexicanum. The sequence continues at coordinate 250,539,741 of NC_090939.1, forward strand.
CAGTTTATCCACATTCTCTCCAGGGGGGGCCTTAGTCAGAGGGTGGACGAAAAGTGCCTGCATGATCCAGTGACATGCACAGTCAGTCCAGGGAGCCAGGTGATGAAGAGGGTGCAGGTCAGGTACCCATACACGCCGTTTGGGACATCCAGGGTGTTGTCACCGCTTGTGATGCAGCTATTAAGTCCTACTGGTCGGGAGAGGTGTGATTTTCATGTACGACTTCTATCCAGAGGGTCAGTTTGTATCCTGGGAATTTGTCCAAGGGAAAATAGGCAATGATTTCAGACTTGCATTTCAATATTTTCGTGTAAGTGTGGCGCTCCGGGAGTGGACACCGGATTTCGCATTAGAACCAGTTATGTCCCCTCATTTGAAATATATGATGAATTTAGCTGGAACAAGAAGCATAGTGTGTTTGAGTTCGACTCCTAGGGTGGATCTTCAGTGTAGGGCAGATGGCGTGGGGGCAGAGCTGGATGAAAAGATGTGGTTGTACATGTGTAGGTACACCCGCAAAGTGGGCCTGAAGGTGAGATTCAAATTAGTTCAGTATAAAGGGCTGCATCATATATACATAACCCTGTTGCGCCAGAGCATGAGTCTTTAGATGGTAGATGTCCCAGGTGTAAGGAGCAGAAGAACAAGTTACTTTCTTACCTGGTAACGTTCTTTCGATGGGATGGTCCGACGACGTATTCCATATCTATGACATGTAATCACCACAGCTGTGCTGCTTCGGAAACTTTTTTCGGCGTCTGCGTCGATGCGCCGTCGTCGAGGGCCTCCTCCGACGTCCGACGTCATCCGATGTGATAATTAGGACGCACAACGCCCGTAGCCTCAGTTGTAGTTTTTTCCCCCAGAACGTGTGACACTAGTCAACTGCCAGTCAGACACAAAGCCTTGCGGAACGTAAGCTGCAATCGCAAAAGAAATTCTGCAGCGGGGAAGGCAGGGCGGGAGCGATATGGAATACGTCGTCGGACCATCCCATCGAAAGAACGTTACCAGGTAAGAAAGTAACTTGTTCTTCGAGGGGATTGGGTCCTCCGACGTATTCCATATCTATGACAGACTCCCAAAGCAGTACCAGAGCAAGGAGGAGGGAAAGAATTTAAAACAAAAATTTAGAATAGCCAATCAAATAGCAGAGCAAAGGACCACCTTGCCAAAGGCCAGATCCTGTGCTCGGATGGAATCGAGGGAATAGTGACGTACAAATGTATGTACTGAAGCCCAGGTGGCTGCATCACAGATGTTGCGAACAGGAACACCCCTCTGCTGGGCAGTAGACGCAGCCATACCCCTGGTAGAATGGGCCCGCAAGCCAGCCGGTGGGTCCTTACCCGCCAAGCGGTAGCACTCCGAGATGGCCAAAATAATCCAGCGAGACAAAGTCTGTTTCGTCACAGCTTGCCCCAAACGCTTTCCAGCGTAACCAATAAAGAGTAGATCGTCCACTCTGACCCGGGACATGCGTGAAACATAAAAGCTTAAAGCTCTCCTAGGATCAAGCCTATGGAGCCTCTCCTCTTGCTTACCAGGATGCAGAGGAGGATAGAATGCCGGAAGAACAACCTTCTGGGCTAATTGAAATTCCGTCACTACCTTCGGAAGAAAAGAAGGACGAACTCGAAGGACAACCCTGTCCTTGTGAAATACAGTGAAGGGTGGCTTAACTGAAAGTGCCTGTAACTCGACCATAAAATCCTGTGCAACCATTTATCTCTGGCAGCACACTTCTCCCACTCTGCAGTCACATGGATCCAATCTTTCCTGGACAACAGAACCATGCGGGTCTTCTCCCCCCTAGCAGCGGCTGACCCCATCCCCATCACCTGCGGTGTCCCACAAGGATCCTGCGTCTCACCTACCCTTTACAATATTTTCACCAAGCCCTTATTCGACAAGCTGGACAATCTGGGTGTCACCTATACTAACTACGCAGATGACACCCAGATACTCCTCACCTTATCAGGCAACTACAACAAGGACGCCAAATGGATCAATGAAGTCTTTTCCATCATTCAGGCATGGATGGCCACACATGGCCTATGCCTGAATGATGACAAGACTGAATTGCTTCTTGTCGGCTCACCGAACACTATCAGTAAACTCTGTCCCGGCTACACTAGCTTCACTATTGACGGTAACACCATACCCATTGCCAAGAGCGTAAAAACCCTCGGTTTCTACCTAGACACGAACATCAACCTAGCTAAACAAATCAACATGACCGCCTCAGCCACTGCCTACACCGGTAAACTTATCAGGGCCTGCAGACCACTGATCTCCCCTAGCAACTGTCTCATCCTAGCCAGAGCACTCATTCAATCTAAACTGGATTACTGTAATAGCCTCTATGTAGGTGCCAACAAAACAGTAATCAATAAATTGCAAGTTTTACAAAATAACGCACTCCGTGCCGCCCTCAATATTCCTAGAAGGGAACACATCTCCGCCACCAGAACTGCCTGCAAATGGTTGCCCATCCAACAGAAAATTGATTTGAAAACCATATGCCTTACTTACAAAGCCCTCAATCATCTTGCCCCACCCTACCTCTCGAACAAATTTACACTAAGACAGAACACTAGAACCACCAGATCGTCCAACTCATTACAACTAACAGTTCCTAAATACTCCCTCAAAAGAGCCGGAGGATCCAGCTTCCCAACCTTGGCATCACAACTCTGGAATTCCATCCCACTGGATATTAAATCCACACCTACTTTCCAACCTTTCAGAACCAAGGTCATTTCCTGGTTAACCAACAAATAACTGTCCTACCACATATGTATGCACTCCGAATGTCCAATTTTATGTATATTGTTTGAATACTATGATCTATGCCCTATCAATACTGTACTATTGTCTTTTACCTGTAACCTGATGTTCAAAGCGCATATATACCCCCGGGTCAAGAGCGCTATATAAATAAATAAACAAACAAACAAACAAACTCACTCACTCACTCTGCAAGCGGAAGTAACCGCAACTAAAAACACAGTTTTCAGAGTTAACACCCTCAAAGGGCAAGAATGTAAAGGCTCAAACGGAGCACCCATAAGAAACTTAAGAACAAGGTTTAAATCCCAACCGGGCACCAGGAAAGGTGACGGAGGGAACACATTAGTGAGCCCTTTCAGAAACTGTGATATTAAAGGGATTTTAAAGTAAGAACACTCTTCAGACGAGCACTTAAAGATGGACAGCGCCGCCAGGTAACCTTTAATGGTACCCCACTTGCAAGCCCCTGTGGGCCAAAGAAAGTAAATAGGACAGAACCATGGGGATGTCACATGCAAAAGGATCCACATTCTGAACTCTGCACCAATCGCAGAACTTACGCCAACGATACAGAGACTTCGTTGCTGGCCTTCGGGCCGAAAGCAACACCTCCTTCACGTTCTCAGGGAGGTCCCAATCCCTATACCTCAACCTTTCAGAAGCCAAGCGTGAAGGTTGAGGGATCTGACCTCTGGATGGAGAACCTGACGCCCCTCCCGTGAGAGCAGATCGTCTCGGTAGGGAAGACGACGCGGAGGGCAGATGGACAAGTCGAGAAGGGTCCGGGTACCACATCCTCCGAGCCCACGCCGGAGCAATGAGGATCATCCGGGAACCGAACTTCCGTAACCTCCGAAGCACTTGCGGGATGACGGGGACTGGAGGAAACGCGTACAGCAGCGGGAATGACCACTCCACCACAAACGCGTCTCCTAAGGCTCCTTTTGGAGGAAATTCCCGCGAGCAAAACCTTTCGCACTTCCGGTTGACACTGGAGGCGAAGAGATCCACTTGAGGGGTCCCCCAAAGGGCGAAGATCTCCCGGAGAATCTCCTGAGCCAACTCCCACTCGTGAGAGATCGTGCTCTGCCTGCTCGGAGCATCCGCCGTCACGTTTTCGTCTCCGGCCAGATGAACTGCCGAGATCGAAACTTCCTGCTGGATGGCCCAGAACTCGAGCTGCATCACCTCCCTGCACAGAGGAAGTGACCCTGCCCCCCCCCTTTTTGTTGAGGTAGTGCATGGCCACTGTGTTGTCCGTCAGGATCAGGACACTCTTTCCTCGCACAGTCGGCAGAAAAGCCTTCAGGGCTAGCCTGACGGCCCTCAGCTCCACAAGATTGATATGGAGTCTGGACTCCGACGGAGACCAACGACCGCTGACTGTCAGCCCGTTGGCATGAGCCCCCCAACCCGTGAGGGATGCATCCGTCACGATCGTCACCTCCGGCCAGGGAAGCCAAAATGGAGCCCCCTTCATCAAGTTGCCTTCGACGGCCCACCACAGTAGGTCCCGGGCGACCGAGGGCGGCACCTGAACCGGGTCCGACATCCTGCCGGAGGACTGCGACCATTGCGTCTTGAGCGCCCACTGCAAAGATCTCATCCGCAGGCGAGCCTCTGGCACCAGAAGAATGCAGGATGCCATGAGGCCGAGCAACCTCAAGAACTCGAACGCTGGGAGCGTCTGGGCATGCTGAAACTTGTGCACCATCTGCTGAATGTGAAGAGCCCTCACCTAGGGAGGAAAACACTGCCCCAGGGAAGTGTCGAGCACTGCTCCGATGTACTGGAGCCGCTGTGTTGGCGTGAAATGGGACTTCTTTAAATTGAGGGAGAAGCCCAGCCTGTGAAGGGAGTGGCAGGTGACGGACAGATGATCCAGGACTTGCTCGGGAGAGCTCCCCCTGATCAACCAATCGTCCAGGTAGGGGTAGACGTGAATCCCCCCTTGCCTGAGATGCGCTGCCACCACCACCATGAGCTTGGTGAAAACCCTCGGGGCGGAGGTCAATCCGAACGGCAGGACCCGAAACTGAAAGTGTGAGTCGCCAACCGAGAACCTCAGGTACTTCTTGTGCTTGGGATGGATCGGCACATGGAAGTAAGCATCCTTGAGGTCGAGTGACACCAACCAGTCCTGAAGCTGAAGGGCCTGGAGGACTTGAGAGAGAGTAACCATCTTGAACTTGTCCTTCCTGAGGAGTTTGTTCAAACCGCGCAAGTCCATGATGGGTCTCAATCCCCCGTCTTTCTTCAAAATCAAAAAATAAGGGGAATACCATCCCTTGTTCCTCTCCGCTACAGGCACCAGTTCTATGGCGCCTTTCTCCAGCAGGGCTTGAATTTCCTGCGCAAGGAGCGGATCCGGACTCTGCAAAGCGAGGTTCCCCGGTGGATTGTCGCGAGGCCTGTGCCGAAAGGGAAGACAGTAGCCGTGGGTTACGATCTCCAGAACCCACACATCTGAAGTAATGGCTTGCCACTCTACAAGATGCTGCGCCAGCCTTCCCCCAACCGGCGAACCATGTGACAAGGCCTCATGACTGAATGGGAGCGGCTGCGGCGTTACCTGAGGGCAAAGAGGCAACTGCCCGAGCGGCCTTGGCACAACGGGTACCCTGTCGTCCACCTCTGGTACCCCTGCGTTGGCCTCTTCGACTGCCAGCTCCTCTCGCTTTACTGAAGGACGAGTAATCGCGAAAGGAACCACCCCTCCACTGCTGTCCCCTAGGACGAAAAGGCAGAGGTTGGCGAACTGCAGCGCCCAACGACTTCGCTGCAGCTTTCGAGGTCTGCAACCTCTCAAGCCTCTCGTCAGCCTTGCTGCCAAAAAGGTGTTCACCGTCAAAGGGCATGTTGAGGAGCCGAGACTGCACATCAGGAGCAAACCCCGACTTCCGCAACCACGCAACCTGCGTATCACGGTGCTCGCCGCCATGGACCTACTGACGCATTCATCCATATCCAAACGCGACTGAACGGACTCACACATGGCATCCTTACCATCCTGGACCATAGCAAGGAAACCATCCCGTTCGTCCCCTTCGGGAATATGTTCAGCCGCTAACGCAACACAGTTCCACAGAGTGTGTGTGAAACGAGACAAGGCACAAATGGAGTTGGCCGCCTGAAGCGCCATACCACCAGAAGAAAACACTTTCTTCGCCCAGCCATCAAAACGTTTGTCGTCTCTATCAGGAGGGATGGTAGGGTATGACGCTGTCATGATCTCTGCTTCCAAAAGGTTAGGGTTTTCCCAACTCCCTAGGAAGCAGATCCATAACCCAGGTTCCGAGTGCCAACCAGTCCCAATTGGGACCTTTTGGACCCAGTCCTGGCGCCAGTGGCACCAGGCTCATAAATATGCCCAGTCCCAGCGCTGGAAGCGCCGGGCTCATAATGCTTGGGTGGACTTACCTGCAGCAGACCATGCTGCTTACTTGCCTGCCAGTTGAGCCTCTGATCCTCTTCTGTTTGGAACTACTTTTCCTGTTGGGTGGGGCTGGAGCCACTCCCTTGATTTAGAACACTGGAACTCTTCTGGAAGGCAGGAACTCTTTTCTTACCAGGAACTCTTTTCTTACTTAGGCGTGGCTGTGGAAGGAGACACCTAAGCACTACAGGAGGCTATTTAAACCACACCCGGTGGATGAATCTTGCTTTGCGTTATTCTGCACCCTCTGCAGCAGGACGCTCATCGTGTCTTCTGCATCCAGTCCTGGGCCTAAGGAAAAAGGCTTACCATCCTGAATCCAGTCTTCAGCAACACCTATAAAGACAAGAAAGAACAGGTTAGCATTCCGGCATCTGAAAGGCAAAGGCTTACCATCCTGAATCCAGTCTTCAGCAACACCTATAAAGACAAGAAAGAACAGGTTAGCATTCCGGCATCGGAAAGGCAAAGGCTTACCTACTCTTCGTGCGCTCCGGAGGTCTTCATACTGCATTCCGGCATCTGAAAGACAAAAGCTTACCAACTCTTCGCGCGCTCCGGAGGCCTTCGGCGCTGCATCCGCATCTGAAAGACAAAACAAGGTGCGTTTAAAGACATTAGGGAACTTTAATACTCACGTGCCATTACTCCTTTCCACATCTAATCCAGTGGGTATTCCGGCACCCTGCAGCCGCTCCGAACTCGTACCTGCAAAATAAAAAGACAGAGCGCATCGTGAAGCAGGCAACAAGCGCTTACTCACGTGCTTCCAGGCGCTTCTATTCATCACACGGGCTCCATCTTCAACTCACTTCAGCCCGTCATCCGCCATCGCCGGAACCCTGCAAAACAAGAGACATCATTACTAAAGACTTTAAAAAGACATTTGAATGACTCGAAACTTACCGTTCGTGCAGTAAACGACGGACAGGAGTCCTCTGAAGTCAAGAGGCCTGCGCTACCTATCCAGTGAAGAAACTGGCTACAGCACCCTGCCCCGAGGCAGATGGAGAGCTTGGCATACACTTACCTAAGGTGAGAGCGTTAACCTTTGGGGTCTACAGGAGAGGAGAAGAGGAAAGAGATAGGGACACCCCAATAACCCCAGTTCATTAACCCCATATTTTCTATCTGCAGACATCTTACTCTACACGTCAGGCATACAGTGCACAGAGGTCCAGCCCAAAGAGCCAACCGGGTGCTACACATCACCTTTGAAGATACGGTAGTCGCCCAGTCAAGACCGGCGCCTCTGCGAGAATCAGGTGAGCGTTACAGACGCCTGCTTTGCCGGGGCCGTGGCCGCCTGCACCACCAAACTCTCCGGAGTGGGGTGCCTGGTCAAGTAGCAGGGGTCGCTACTGGCTGGACGGTATTTTCGCGACAAGAATCTGCCCACCGCCGGGAGACTCTCCGGAGCAGTCCAAGCCGCTGCCACCCTTCTCTGTAAAGCGATATGGAACGGCAGTAACGGATCAGTTGGGGGACCAACATCAAGGATGTCTGTCAGATCATCCTGCACAAACTACCCTGGGGGAGCAGACCATCCCAAGTACTCAGAAACCCTAGCCATAAGGTGCCGGTACGAGGAATCGGCATGAGAGCCAGGCTCAGGCCTACAAAACTCCACCTCCGGAGAGGTGTCCAGTCCACTGGCATCATACAGTGACTGTCTCAAATCGTCAAACTGACCATGGCCCGAGACAATTTCATCTGGAACCTGACTAGGAACCAGGCCATCAGAATCCTCATCCGCCTCTGAAATATAGTCCAGGTGGCGAAAAGAAGGCCCCCGAGAGTGCTTGCTCTTAACCAGAGCCTTCCTAGGGGGTTCTCCCGTGCCACGGGGTACCTCCGACACGAAAGGCGTCGATGGCGTCGATGTCAGATGCAGCGCCTCCAGCATCGGCGGCGTCGACACAGCCCTCGAGGCCGGAGCCCCGAGCGTGTCCCTCGACGACCTGAGTGTCGACGGCTTCGACTACTTCCTCGGAGCCGGAGCCTCGAGAAAGCCTGTCGATGCCCTCGACACCTCAGACGTCGATGTCTTCCTCGAAGACCTCACAGGTGCACACGGTCTCGAACGCGTCGAGGACCGGGACCTGGAACGGGTACGTCGAGAACGAGTCTCCTTGTCCGAACGGGACCTCTCCCGTGACTCGTGCCGACCACTCTTGCGAGCGGTGTCTCTCGACCTCACACGACCGACCCGACTCGGGGGAGCGGACGGCTTAGTACCCTGTGACTCAAGAATCGCCAGCATTTTCTTCCCGAAGGAAGCCCATTCCTCCGGCGTCGCACGGCTGGTGGGGTAAGCGACGTGCCGGGCAGAGTCCTCTGAAGAAGACCTGGAAGACGACCGGTGTCGGCGCTTCCGAGAATGTCTCGAAGAGGCTGAGGAGTGGCGAGACCGACTCCTAGAAGGAGACCCACGAGACTTCCGACGAGGACGCGGAGAGTCACCCCTCGAATCATCCGTCGAAAGCCCCGCAGACTTCGACTTCCTGGGCTTGGACACCCGACCTACCGACAACTTCTTCTTACGTTCGCGTAAGGCTTTGGACGTGAGCGACTGGCAGTCGATAGTCATCCGTGTCGTGGGCCTCCCCGAGGCACCAGAGGCAGGCGTCGTGCGAGTCCGTCACCGACATCTTGGACCCACACTCCCCGCACTTCTTGAAACCCGGACGCAGGGTCGAAGACGAAGTAGAAGACATCTTCACACGAAGGATTTTCACAAAACGAACAGGTTCGAAGAACCGAGAAGAACAGAACTCCAAAGAGTCGAGGCGTTAACCGAGATTCACGAAGCAACACGTTCGCGGAAAAAACGGAACTGAGGCTACGGGCGTCGTGCGTCCTACTTATCACATCGGATGACGTCGGAGGAGGCCCTCGACGACGGCGCATCGACGTCATCGACGCAGAAAAAAGTTTCCGAAGCAGCACAGCTGTGGTGATTACATGTCATAGATATGGAATACGTCGGAGGACCCAATCCCCTCGAAAGGAGGCTTTTTGCACATACTCTAGTTGTGCCCCAGGCTGACTGACTTTTGGGGGATTGATCTGTGGCAACGTGCAGGTCTTGGAAGCAAGACCACGCTGAGTAAACGCAGATTTGAAACCCAGACACGCGCTTGGGTTAGTTCATAGTCTCCTTTCCTCCATACTGTATGGGCGTCCCTTTCAAGGGACAGGAGACAATCTTTTTCACCAGAAAACACCTCCTCCCCCTTTAAATTTAGAGGCGCGCAGGGGTGCGGCCCAGGGAGCATGCGCTGCCCTAACTCCGCCTTCGGCGCCACACCTTAGTCTCCATTGACGCGCTGACAATAGAATTTAACATTGCCTAATGACGCCAATATTATTAGGGGGGAGGTTGGTGGGACGTATGGAGGAAAGGGGACTATGGACTAAAAGTAGGTTAGTCAATATGGTGAGTAACTTATAATTACTCTTACGTCCCGTCCCCTTTCCTCCATACTGTATGGGCGATTACAACTGATTGTAGCCCCAGGGTGGAGAGGAGACCCTCCTTAAGCAAGTAAGCAAGTGGCTGCCCTGCTTATGACTTGCCAAGGCACATGTCGCTGGAATGCGATGGCCGTTGCCTTGGCCCTGACTGCATGGGCATGCATGTTGGCCGGGAGAGGCTTGTGCTGGCTCACATACGCTTCTTTGATGGCAGAGACCATCCAGCGGGATATGGAAGCCTTAGAGGCCTGGTAGCCTGGTCTTGAGCCTCCGAAAGTGACGGAGCATCCGATTTACAGAAGCCCTTGGTCCTGGCCAAGTAGAATTTCAGGGCACGCCTGACATCCAGGCAGTGCAGCACTCTGTGCATCGTCCTTAGGATCGAGAAAAAACGTAGGAAGTAGAGGACTATTTCCTCGTTCAAGTGGAAAACGGAAGGCAGCTTTGGCAGAAATGCTGGGTGTGTCCGCAGGATTACTTTGTCCTTGTGAAAGGTAGTATATTTTTCTGAGGCGACCAACGCCTGGTTTTCACTGACTCTACGCACCGAGGTGAGGCAGACTAGTAGGGCCGTCTTGATGGTGACCAGCCTGATGTCTACAGACACCATTGGCTTGAACAGTTTGTGCGCCAGGGCGCCTAAGACTATGTTAAGGTCCCACAACGGGTGCGGTTTCTTGATGGGCGGGTAGAGCCTTGCGAGTCCCGTCAACTGTTTGACGATAGGATTGGAGGAGAAGACGCCCTCCTCAGAGTTCCTGTAAGCTCCGATGGCTGCAAGGTAAGTACTGTAGGTGTCGACCTGCACGCCAGAGTGGGCGAGGTGCGCCGAGAAGGAGAGCACGTCGTCCAAGGTGCACGCCAGGGGATTGATTTCTTTGGAGTCTGCCCAGTGGCAGAATCTGATCCATTTGCTTTTGTACTGGGCCCTGGTAGCCTTGCTCCTAGCGCCTTGTATGATCTCCAGATTAGCCTGTGAGAGGCTGAGGTGTCGCAGCGTTACCTGCTCAGGTACCACGCTGTGAGGGCTAGTTTCTGTGGCGCGGGGTGGATGACTGCCACCCTGTTGTGCCAGAAGATGTGCTGGGCCTGTCTGGAGGTGAATCGAGAGGCTGAGCAGCTTCGAAAACTATGGCCCGGTCGGCCACCAGGGAGCTACTAGAATGGTGTGGCATTGGAGAGACTCCTTGATTTTTAAAATTACTCTGAATTAGCGGCGTGGGCGGAAAGGCGTAGGCCTTCATGCCGTTCCACTGGAAGTGAAATGCATCGCCCATGGAGCCGGGGCCATGTCCCTGCCAGAAGGCGAACTGAGGGCACTTCTTGTTGTGCCAGGGGGCAAAGAGATCCATGTGGGGTTGAACCCTCCTGTTGAAGATCTCCTGAATAAAGAGATTGTTTAGCTGCCACTCTTAATTGTCCGCTCCCAGCCAGCTGAGCCTGTCCGCTTCCAGGTTGGACTCCCCCGGGAGGTGGACTGCTGTGAGGTAGATGTCGTTTTCCAGGGCCCATTCTCACATGCTGATTGCCAGTCTGCACAGAGGAGGGGATCAGGTGCCTCCCTGCTTGTTGACATAGTACATGCTGGTCGAGTTGTCTGTCAGGATGAGGACAACCATGCAGCAGAGAAATGGAAGGAATGCCCTGAGTGCTAGCCAGATGGCGTTCAGTTCTAGCCAATTTAAGTGGTATTTCTCTCCCTGTCGAGTCCAGTTGCTGTGGACCGAGAGATCGTCCAGGGTGGCCCCCCAGCCCTCGAGTGAAAAACCATGGTGATGGTGGCCTGCGGAGTGGGCTGCCAGAAGGGCTTGCCTGTCCGTAGGTTGCAGTCTCTGGACCACCAAGTTAGGTCCATGTGGAGAGATGGCGGAACATTGATTATCTCGTATTGAGAGCCCCGCTCCTGGTGCCATGAGGCTGCGAAGTGCAGCTTAATCCTCCTCATCCCTAGTCTCTTGTGCGGGACGGCTAATCGGCCAGCTGCCAGTAGACCCAGGAGATGTAGGTACCACCATGCCAAGGTCACTTCTCTGCTGAGGAAGAGGGCGATGGCCCTCTTGATGGCTGAGATTTTGTCCTCCGCCAAAAATACTTTTTCAGAGCACATGTCCCAGATGAGGCCCAAGAATGTCAGTCTGCGTAGGCTGCAGCTGTGACTTCTTGATATTGAGCGAAAAGCCCAGATCGAGCAATGTGTTCATAGGGGCATGGGAAGAGTGGTGAGCCGCTTCCGGAGATGTAGCCCTGACAAGCCGGTCGTCCAGGTATGGGTAGATGGAGGCCCAGAACTCTGAGGAGGACCTCCACTGCCCTCATGAGCCTGATAAAGACCTTGGGCGGCCAAAAGGAAGGACCTTGTATTGAAAATGGTAGCCCATGATCCTGAACCGTAGTAAAGAACGATGGGGGGCCAAATCACGTGTAGGTACACGTCCTTCAGATCCAGGGAGCACATCCAGTCTTCCTGGTCCAGTGTCTCCGCTATAAAAGCTGGAGTAACCATCTTGAATTTTTGCAGGGTTAAGGAGAGGTTGAGGGTGGAAAGGTCCAGTACAACTCTTGGGCCCGCCTGGTTCTTCTGAATGGCGAAAATCCTGGAGAAAAAGCCCAAGTCTCGCTGGGAGGCTGGGACTTCCTCCACTGCCTGGCTCTCTACGAGCAACCGGATCTCCGCCAACCGAGTTTTTGTCCCAATCTGTGGGATTGGAGGGGGAGGAGAGGCTGGGATAGGAAGGTGGTACCCGTGGATACTACGGAGAGGATCCAGGGGTCCGCGAAATTCTGGTGCCAGAAATATGCATGGAGAGCAAGCCTGCCCCCCACTGGAGACACATGGACCCGAAGGGGCATGTCATGCCTTCTTTCCCTCGAAGGCTGTCGCCGAGGAGGGAGGACTGGAAAAAGCCCTTACTCGTTCCCCCGCCCCCCACTTTTTGTGGCTTGCGCCGGTTCTGAAATGACGAATGGTCCGGCTGTCTGGATCTACGCTCCCGGAAGCCGCGGAACCCTCCTTATGTACGACCCCTATCTGAGCGCTGCTGAGATTGGGTGTACGATTTGGGCATGGTCTTTGTAAGGATGGATAAAGACTTGGCCGTTTGTGAGCTCTTTTTCGTTTTGTCCAGCTCTTCGTCTGTGGAGGAGTGGAAGAGGTCCCCCCCCTTGAATGGTAGATCTAGTATGCGTTCCTGGACGACCGGGTTGAATTTTGTTGCCCGGAGCCAGGCTGTCCTCATGTCTGTGGCAAAACAGCTGGAACGACCACAGGTGTCAATATGGGCCCCAGTGGATTCCATGAGGTCCTGTGCCACCAGCTCTGCCTCGGCTAGCCCCGCCTTAAAGCGCAATTAGCTGTGGGTGGGGAGTTCCGCAAGGAAGTCTGCAATTTACCGCCATAATTTGCCGGCAGCCAGCATGGCGTTGGCCTGATGCAGATGTAAGGAAGCGTTGGAATAGAGTTTCTTGCCATACGCCTCCAAGATCTTCTCCTCCTTGCCTAGCAGTGCTGCAGAGGAGGAGGCTGAGGACGACTCAGGCTTGGTGTATAGTGATGCAGCAGCGATCACAGAGGAATGTGGTTGAGGATGGGCCGAAAGCAAGAGTGTATCCCCCTCCATCTGCCTGTACTTGGCGTCCAGGCGTCAATTGACCGGCTGGGCTGAGTGTGGTTTGAGACAGCCCGTTTTGGCCAGGGAAACTACATCGTTCTGCATAGTAATCCCCGATTTGGCAGAGGGGCATCGGGTGAGGACTTCCGCCAGAACCTCCTCTGCCAGCTGCTCGACCTCAGGTAGGGGTAGGCCCAGATACTCTGCCAGGCCAGCAAGACGTTCATGGAAGGCCCTGGCGGAGGATGGCGTGTCCGGATCATCCTTCTCATCCGTATCCTGTGGATCTGGGGGATCCTGTGAAGGAGGATTAGTTGGCGCCAGAGGCTGGGGTACAGGGACAGCGTCCGGAGGCTGAGGTGGCGGCGGAGGCTGAGGAGTCGGCTTGGGAGCCGGAGGAGGAAGTGCCGGGGCGCCGACAGAGGAGTCTGTGTTGCCGCTAGCATTGCGGGAAGGACTTCCCTGATGGTGTCTTTGAGGATAACACCCATCCGAGGTCACTTCATGAGGCCGAGTAACCTCTGGAAGAAACCCTCTTCAGTGACTGAGGAGGTGTCAGGGGGGTGCCGACGGGGTAGCGGGAGGCTGCTGGAGCCGCTTCGTACCCAGCCCATACGGACGCAAAGGTAAGCTGCCCTGCACAAATGAGGGGTAGATTGTAGGCCACGTACCTGGTTGAGGCCAGTTCCACCTTGACACTCGTTCTTCGCCGAATTCCTGGAATGGCGTTGGACAGGTGACTCTTTCTGGCGCAGTGGCCATTTTGTCAAGCTGCCTGCCACGTGTTGCTCTGCCCGCTGGGCCCAGCCTCCTCCAAGACTCTTGCGTGTGGATCACGAGGCCTACCCTGCTCCTTGTGCCTAGACCCGGTAGGTGTGACACCCTCGACCCGGGGGTCGGTAGAGCTGCATTTAGGTACCCCCTCGGACCTATTGCTGGTATTAGGGCGGAGCCCCTCGGGTGAAGACCCGGTAAAAGAACCTTCCGGTCCCTCAACACTGTCACCCAGAGGATCCGAGGATCCCTCGGCCCGGAGGCCGGTAGCTGCAGCAGCCTCGGTGGACGTGCTGGTAGAAGGACCTGACCAGAGTGTCCCTGGGAAGGAGTCTCCCTTGTGGGGTGCGATAGAGAATAGCGACCCTACCTTGGGCCTGGTTCGATGCTTCACAAAGTTCTTGAGGTCCTCTGGAGGCAACTTCTGGAAAAGCTCCCTTCACCTGACTAGTCTGTTCTTCAGCGCTTTCGAGGACAGCGAGTCACACACTGAACAAGATTGCCAACCATGGTCTGGGCCAAGGCAATGTAGGCAGAGGGCGTGGGGTTCTGAAGTTGGGAAGTGCCGTTCCAGGATGGACACCTGCTGAACCCTGTGCAAGTTGACATGCACCGGGGAGGGGCGTGATGCCTGAGGACCGAGTTCCTGAATGATAAAAAAAGACAAAAGGAAGAATTATCCGCGGGTGGAATTACATGGCCAAAGCCAAGCCCAGGAGCACTGGTGAATTCGGCCCGTTCCCGTCCATGCGGAAAAGGGGACTGAGGTGTGGCGCCGGAGGGCGGAGTCAGGGCAGCGCATGCTCCCTGAGCCACACCCCGCGCGCCTCTAAATTTAAAGAGTAAGAATGTTTTTTCTGGTGAAAAAGGTTCCGTCGCCCGTCCCTTGGAAGGGATGCCCATACAGTATGGAGGAAAGGGGACGGGACGTAAGAGTAACAGTGTGTTGTACGTTTGGGTGGTCCCAGGGGCTTGGGTAAGAACGCTCAGAAGCTGCTCTCAATTTGTGCATATTGATGTCTTGGAATAGTTGCAAGCCCCCGGCTGTGCGCAAATGTATGTCGGATTTGTGCTGGTGCAATTACACAAACTGAATTCTGTAGAACGGCCCCAGCCAGCTTGAGATATATGGGAGCCATTCAAGAACTTCGTGAGGCGTAAACAACCATTGGAGGATGATGCAGAGGGTATCGGGTAATTGTTGAAACCAAGGCATCAAAGTGCAAATGATTTACTCCCACTCCTGATCCCTCATCCAATTCCACACTTTCTCCCTCTGATTTTGCCAACTACTTTTCCTCCAAAATCTTCACACTTAGGCAAAAACTTAACTCCCTCTCTGACTCCCCTCTCTCCTCCCTGCCTCTCCTCCATCTTCCACCATGTCCGTCTTCTCATCAGTTTCCCATTCTGATATCTCCTCCCTTCTATCCAAAGCCCACCCCACGTCTGCCCCCTCTGACCCTCTCCCCTCTGTTCTCATCCCTAAGGTCTATCATCTTATTATCCCTTACCTCTCCTCTTTCTTCAACTCCTGCCTCTCCTCATCTACCTTTCCCTCTGCTTTCAAACATGCAACGATAATTCCTATTCTCAAGAAACCCTCCGCTGATCCACTGCTAACTACAGACCTATCTCTCTCCTACCTTCCCTTTCCAAACGCCTTGCCTACTCCCAACTCTCTTCCTTTGTCTCTATTTCCTCTCTCCTTCCTCCTTTTCAATCTGGCTTCCGTCCCAAACACTCCACTGAAACTGCTCATCTCTATTCTCAATTCACTCCTCTCTGCTAGTCATGCTAAGCAATCCTCTATTCTTATACTCCTTGATCTCTCTGCTGCTTTCGACACTGTTGATCACCCACTCTTGCTCCATACCCTCTCCTCCTTCGGGTTCAAAGGCCCTGTTTTAAAATGGCTATCCTCTTATCTTTCCAACCGTTCCTTTGCTGTTTCATGGGGTGGCCAGACCTCTCCGTCCTTCCTGTTAATTTACGGTGTTCCTCAAGGCTCTGTACTTGGCCCTTTCCTCTGCTCTCTCTACACCTCCCTCATTGCCCCTGTTATTTCCTCCTGTGGTATCTCCCATAATTTCTATGCAGATGACAACTATTTCTCTCTTTCTCCTCCTTCACACCTGACATCCATCTTAAACTCTCCTCCTGCCTCACAGCCATTAAGAACTGGATGTCTTCCCGCTTTCTCTCTCTCAACACTGATAAAACCGAAGTCCTTTTCTTCCCCTCTAATACTCTCCCCCCCCTTTTATCCATTTTCCACCCACTGATCTTCCCATCTCCACCCATGCTCGCAACCTAGGCGTTCTATTTGACTCCTCTCTCAACTTCTCGCAACACATTTCACTCACCTCCCGCTCCTGCTGATTCCACCTCTACAACATTTGCAAAATCCGTCCCTCCCTCACTTTCCACACTACTAAACTCCTAATCTCCTCACTCATCTTTTCCCGTCTTTTCTACTGCTCCTCTCTATTCTTCGGACTTCCCTCTTCTCAGCTTACCCCTCTCAAATCCATATACCACTCTGCTATTCGTACCCTTTGTCTCCTTAACGCCCGTGATTCTATCTCCTCTTCGCTCTCTCATCTCGGCTGGCTATCTTTCCACCTACAACTAAAATACCACTTTCTCTGCCTCGTTTTCAAATCCCTCCATGGTCTTGCTCCTCCTTATCTCTCCTCCCTCCTCTCCTTCTACCCCCCCTCTCGTCGCTCCGCTGACCACTTCCTTCTCACTGTACCCCTTTCCCCCTGTGCTTCTTCCCTTTTCATCTTCTTGCTCCTCTACACTGGAACTCTCTCCCCCTCCCAATCCGCTCCGCCACTACCCTCACCTCATTTCGCACTTCCCTTAAATCCCTTCTCCTTCATTCCCCTCCGTGAAGCCCTCCCTGCCTTCTCAACTCCACCCCCCCCGATTTTCCCATCCCTTTAATTCCCCTCTCCCTTCACTCTCTACCCCTTCCTTCTACATGTATTCAATCCTTCTCCTGGTTCCCAACTCACCAATTCTCATTTCACTCCCCCACCCTCAGTTAATTGCTCTTTGCACTGTTTTATGGAATGATTCATGCTGTAATTCTTGCTCACAATGTTAATTGTTATTTCTCTGTATTTGTTGTTACAATGTAGAGCGCTTTGGCATAAAGCGCTCTATAAATAAATCAATTTAGTGACGTGCAATAGGTTGTCCCCTCAGCAAATGGTGGTTGGTAGTACCATGGTTGGTGTGCATTGCGGCAGGTGGTCCATGTACTATGGGCAGCACTGTACTTCTCTGGGCTTCCTGTCCTGAGATCCTGCTGTTTGTGTGTGCTTATTCTGGCCTTTAAACTGCAGTGTGATGTACTATTGTAACTTACTGATGTGAATACATTAAAATTAAAAAAAGAATTAAATCATAATGGTGCTGCAAGTGTCGTGAAAGGAATATTCTTGTACACTGCTTACCGAAACGTAGGTGGAATATAATCTGCAGGCAGCACAGGTGGTAATGGCTGGCCAGACATCGCCATATCAATTAGGTGCATGGCCAGAATAAACTCTTCTGCTGTGAGTTTCCCATCTTGGTCAATGTCTGAGAGATTCCTGTTGAATAGTTAAAGCAAGCATGGGTTAGAATTCTCAAAACAATGCTGTCAAAATTTAAAATCAATGTCTAGTGTGAATTCCATTATTTGAAAAAGGTCGGACGTGCATGCCATTGACTTCCTATATTATCTTCCCTACAAACATACATAAAAGGGAGCAAGAAGTGCAACAGTTGCAAATGCCATCAATAGTAAGAAAACGATAGAAAAGCATGAGCTATTTACTGGAACGCAATTTGCACAAAGAAAAAAAACTGGGAGGAATTATTAAAATGCTGTACAATATAATGAACTTTGTGCGAATATCAAAGAATCAGTAGTCTATATTTGAACTGTCTAAAATACCTTGAGAAAAACTGACTCAACTAGACCAGTCAACCCATAAAGTATTTGAAAAATTCCCTCTAGCAGGGGCAGCGCTCGAGAGCCATACCAAGATGGCGGTTCTCACATGAGCACTGCCCGTGCCAATTAATCCTGGTAAATCCTGCTAATACAGTAATCTTTTCCACAAACTGAATATTCCAGACTACTCAGAGTATTCCAAGAGTGCAATCTGGCGACAGTAGAATGCCAACAACCCCTCAGACGGGAATGATGCACCGATTCCCATCCACCCAAAACTCTGCCTGCGTCGCTCAGCAAGCTTCCGACTGGGAGTAGCCTCTCTGCCCAGCATTGGCTGCTTGGCCTGGGCCCAGACAGTTGAGGAGGAGGAGGAGGAGGGCAGCAATCTAGTCATTGGGATTACTGGCCACAGAAGGAGCAGACCGAAAGCAAACCGGACAAGTTGAAGTCTGGTTGAAAAACTATGCAAGGAGGGTCTTCACACAGGATGCACACTCCATGATTATTGTGGAACGAGCCCATAGAATACAGAGGATCAGGCATTCCCCAGGGGCCCCTCGAAGACCTATTGTAGCAAGCCTTCTTAACTATAGAGACCAGGGCACCATCTTGAGGGTGGCCAGGATTGGAACTTCGACTGAGACCAGATCCAAATCTTTCCAGATATTTCAGTGCCCGTACAAACGTCCAGGAAAACATTTGCAGGTGTGAAAGGAGCACTGCAAGAAAAGAATATGAAGCACTCTATGCAATTTCTTGCTAAATTAAGGGTGGAAAATGATGGTAAGATCCACTTCTTCGCTACACCCGAGGCGCCCAACAATTTTAATGGAAAAGTTCAACTCCTGGGCCCACATGATGGACAGAGACAAGGGAGGAGGCGAAAAACGACATGTCGATCTACAGGCCGGCATGGTCTAACAGCTCACGATGGGCCATGTAAGACATTGTTTCCTTACAAAATGTAGAGAGAAAAAAAAGACATGGTAGATTTGATCGAATTTCGGCTGCACGAAATTTTCATACAGCTGAAAGTTTCGACCAAATATACCATATGGTACCATTGTAGCGAACAAGGGGAGCAGGTGTTTCAGGGGTGTCCCCCGCTCCCTTGTTCCCTACAGTGGCATCGTGGCTGCGGGTGTGTTCTCCCGATTCCTGTATAATAAAGTTGAAAAAAAAGACCCTGCAGCGCCGGTTCCCATCCACATAAATGAAGGGAACCTGCATCGCAAAGATGGGGGAGTCGGCGGCACACAACTAGGTGTGCCGCCAACTGGTTAGTAGGGGGGTGGGTTGGGGATCGGGTAAGGGCATGCCACAAATCATGCATGATTTCAGCGTGGCATGCTTTTCGAATTCAGCATTTTTTATTCAAAATTACGCACTGTGATTAAATCACGTACATCCGTAAGACATAATGAAATAACTGACCAGATAATACTGGCTGTGCTAGGAGGCATACCATTAACCACAATCAGCGTTCTTACCAAGGATATTTGTAGATGCTGGTGCCTTGGTTGTGCTGATCGGCCACTTTCGTCGACCCCTTGTTAATGTTGTGGCTAACAGTGGGGGAGGAGGATTGGCAGGCAAATTGGGGTTGCCTGTGGAGGAGCGGTGGAATAGGGAGATGGGGAGTTTATTTGTCTTTACATGCGTTGCCAAATAGCAGGGGGAAGAGGCCGATAGAGGGAGAGACTGGGTATACAGTGGATGCAAATTGGTGGCAGATTGCCTCCTACGGGAGAGAAGACAAGCAGGGATACCCGGGTAATAACCTGAGTGAATAGCCCAGAGATAGTCCCATGGCATGTAAGTGTGTAGCTAGCTAAAGTGATAATTCAAGAAGCCACTTTGAATATTAGGTGGAGCAACCAGTCCCATAAAACAAGAAAACTCCTTTTATACATAAGACACCAAATACATATAGCTTTCCTCCAGGAGACCCACACCTTACAATTGCCTCAGTTTAGATTTCCATACCAGTGGAGGTGCCAAAGATACTACTCGTCAACTCCCGCCTATGCTTGGGGAGTAGCTATCCTTATTCACAGTTCCCTTAGATTTCTACTGGGAGAGGTGGTGGGGACGAAGAGGGGAGGTGACTGATGTTTGGAGGCACATGGAAGGGGTTCTGGTTACCCCCTAATAGAGCTAGCCAGAGTGTCTACAACTGGGCAGTAAACACTATACCCACTGCTTGGGAGTTTGTGGCGATATGGGGGTGGAGGAGAAGACTTCAATGTGGTCCTCGAGGACAAACTGAATAGATCCTTTATCTGCGTCAGGACTATATCCAAGTCAGTGAAGAAAATAAAATATGTACAATATACAATCTAGCGGGCGGTTGGCGACAGGCATCCACATAACAGAGAATACACCTTTCATTCATGGGTCCAAAACAGCCTAACGCATAGCCTTCAAGCTAGTTTCCAGAACAACATTACAGCTGGAAAGTCGAGATACGTCCACATCCGCTCTCAGATCACTTGCTGGTCGTACTGGTGAGTCAGGTTGGACAGGGTTGTTAAAACGGATGTAGGTAGCGTTTTAAATGTAATGCTCTAAAAGAGAAGGTATACAAACACAAGATAAAATATTTTCCTTTTTCGTTAATGATGGCACTGTTAATTCACACGGCACTCTATAGGAAGCCTTGAAGTACAGCCTAAGAGGAGTGTGTGTTTTGAAGGAGTCTGGAATATGGGCAATAAGGGCAGAATTGGGGGCCAACAAAGCGAGGCTTCGAGCACTGAAAAAGAGCCATCAAGAAACAGGCAATAAGGGCATGCTAGCGTATATGTAGAAAGAATTACAGAAATGTTGGGACAGTGCAAAGGGAAATTAAATACTTGAGCAAGCACAATAAACTACGACAGCATGGAGACTGTCAGAAACTGGGGCCGATACTGGCAAGGTTACTTCCTATGGAGAAAATGCATACAAACATCAATGTTATCTTGGCATGATGTTGGAAGATAGGAGACTTCTGAAAACGCTGACGTGTTCTGGGAATTTTACACAGACCTGTACACACCTAAAAAGGGGAACACAGGCACCCAGATTATGTAATAACTAGATGATATTAAGTTATAATGGCTATCTTCGGATCAACAGGAAATGCTTAACAAAGATCATGGTAGAATAAATACTTGAGGTGAAAGCCTGCTTGGGTCCAAAGCACCCAGACCAGATGGAATAACTATTGAAGTTTACAAAACCTATGCAGGTATTCTGGCTATGCAGTTGAAAAAAGTAATCCTGGAAGCCCTTATAACTGGAACCACCTCCGAACATTGAGAGAAGCGACGATCATCTTAATTCACAAATCGGGGAAGGAACAGGATCAATGTGCGGTATACAGACCAAACTCACTCAAAACAGAGAATAAGATGTATGCCAAGCTGATGTTGAATAGGCTACTACCTTATAATAAATAATAATCAGCATTTATATAGCGCTACGAACCCTCAGGCATCTGATCGCTGCTTATTAATACCCACAGTGTGTGGTGCTCATTTATCGACCTCGGAAGGATTAAGGGCTGAGTTTGGCCCTGCAGGGATTTGAACCTGCATCAGCAGGATCTGCACAGATGTCAAAGCCAGCACGCTACTCGCTGTGCTATCAGACCGGCTTATATGCAGACACTAGTACTTGCCGGTTACGGAGGTTTTTTGGATTGCTTAAAAAAACTTTTTTTTTTTTAAAGCTGGAGATCCCAACCATCTCCATTCTCCTTGATGCTGAAAAGTTGTTCAATTCAAGCAAGTGGCCATTCTTATTCGCAAGTACTGAGTACATAGGGGTTGGGGAATCCATTAGTCTCCATGATTGCGGTGATATACAGAACCCCAACAGCATGGATATTAGTAAACTGGATACTGTCGACCCCTCCACCCCCATTCCATCCTCTACTCATCGACGATGGGAAGGGGGATGAGGCAGGGTTGCCTCCTCGCACCAATGCTATTCACTTTAGCTATGGAACTACTTACACCACTGTTACATATACAGAGGGGCACACAGCTGTACATCCATAAACTGATCACATCAGTATATGCAAACTATGCAATGTTATTCATCAAAGACCACTCACTCAACACTGATCTTTACATATCGTGTGATGCTGAACGACCCTCTTTATACCAATAGTCTTGAAAAAATAGACCTAGTACCTAGTTGTTTTTTTACAATATCAAAAATAGTTTATTTTAATAGGTTGAATCACAACCCAACTTATTCTTTTATAAAACTAACTCTAAAACAGAATTTTCAGTAAAATGGACCCCACAACACAAAGTGGATACATCTACAATACAAATTACTAGTTTCACTCACATACATTCCTGTAACATGACTAGGGGTGTCATGGTATTAGTTTTATGACGGTACGATAACCTTCTTGCCAAATGACGGTATATCATGGTTATCGTGGTATAGCAGGTGGAGTTAGCTAATCTTAACAAATATTTTCTAAAAGATCATGAACTGTCAGATTTATCATCACAAACAAAACCAGGCACCCAGGACTAGAATTGGGCTTTTCAAACATACTTTCCACTGAAATGTCACCCCTTGCTTCCACCAAACACAAACACACATGTGGAGAGGAGGAGGGGAGAGCCGTGCTGCGACTGGCAAAGCAAACTTAATAGCTTTTCTTACGTGGTCATTTAGGCTTTTGGCTCCCCCACTGGCTACTGGTGAAGATGAACATGTTGCCATCTTGATAACCTACACGCCACAGATAAATCGAGGTTGATGGTAGTATACGCATGTGCGCATGAACACACACACACGCACTCTCTCTTTATGTGACAGCCTTTAGTTTACTTGCGGGCCAAAAGGTGTTCAGTAAACACGGACATGTCACCTTTGGTATGGCAGCAGTGAATACCCACAGAGATGAGTGAATTTTGCAGTGTGACTTATTATATGTAAATTCAATGATAGAACCAGGGAAATCCCCCATTGTCATATGTTTAGCAAACATTATCCATTATAAATATATAAACCCCAAAGCCGCCATCCCAAAGTAAACCCTTTTCCTTCTTGGCACTGTATTTATTCTTCCTATTGCTAACATATTGATTGTGTCAGGCATGTGTGGTTTATGGAATGGCATTAAAAACTGCTCCAACTAAAACTACTTGGCAGATGGCACATCCAACAGCGCAAGACCAAGACTACGCAGCACTTGCTTTCTGCAACCTTTCCAAATCAGACTGAAAAGCACACTTAACGGTATAAACGGTATACCGGTATAAACAATGTGACGGTTATTATTGGTCAATTAAGTGGTTCACGGTATCTTTAACGGTATACCGTTACATCCCTAAACATGACAATACAATACATCAACATATAAAATTTATATAATGATTTAAACATTTCCAATCACTGAGTGTTATTAACTCAGATTAAACAGTCCCGACATGTTTCAGTTCCTCGTGGCGCTTAATGCATGAACCTTCTTCAGGGGAAGAACACTTTTAATTTTATTCTCCACCATGTAATCCAGGGCCCCAACAGTACTCTTCAAACCGTACTCCTATAATTATTCAATACACAAAGAAAAACAGGGTATCACTACAGATCAACATCATCACAAATACATAAGTCAGCTCCATAATACTAACTATATTCCAGTAACATTAAAATATGTACTTATGTACTGGTAAGATCAAATGAACCAAATGGTCACTACATACCTCACAAGTAGGATTACTGCAGTTAGGTGTGCCACAATGCACCCGAATAACCTCCGAC
The DNA here is from genome assembly GCF_040938575.1 of Ambystoma mexicanum. Classification (NCBI taxonomy): domain Eukaryota; kingdom Metazoa; phylum Chordata; class Amphibia; order Caudata; family Ambystomatidae; genus Ambystoma; species Ambystoma mexicanum. Next base: position 250,563,559 of record NC_090939.1, read on the forward strand.
CTCTTTAAATAAGTCTGATAATGTTCTCTTAATGGTTCTTTAGTAACCACCAGGAACCTGATTTCAGCTGAGAAAGGAACAACACATTCTGTTTTAGAGTTAGTTTTATACAAGAATAAGTTGGGTTGTGATTCAACCTATTAAAATAAACTATTTTTGATATTGTAAAAAAACAACTAGGTACTAGGTCTATTTTTTCAAGACTATTGGTATAAAGAGGGTCGTTCAGCATCACACGATATGTAAAGATCAGTGTTGAGTGAGGGAATGTAATTTCTGTCTCCTTTATATGATGAAAATGTTGGTTATCCCCTAACCGTGAGAGAGAGGGAATGTTAAAACAAGGGGAACGGTAGACCTTTGTTAAAATAGATCTTTAGGAGGCTCTTTGTGGTCTCGAAGGTATGTTTTGAAAATAGGAACTCTAGATTTAGTCTGTGAAAGGAATAGTCTTTGTCCTTAATGTTGTAGAATTGTATTTGTTTGTTCCTAGTGGTTATACTTGTAACGCTCACCTGATTCTCGCAGAGGCGCCGGTCTTGACTGGGCGACTACCGTATCTTCAAAGGTGATGTGTAGCACCCGGTTGGCTCTTTGGGCTGGACCTCTGTGCACTGTATGCCTGACGTGTAGAGTAAGATGTCTGCAGATAGAAAATATGGGGTTAATGAACTGGGGTTATTGGGGTGTCCCTATCTCTTTCCTCTTCTCCTCTCCTGTAGACCCCAAAGGTTAACGCTCTCACCTTAGGTAAGTGAATGCCGAGCTCTCCATCTGCCTCGGGGCAGGGTGCTGTAACCAGTTTCTTCACTGGATAGGTAGCGCAGGCCTCTTGACTTCAGAGGACTGCTGTCCGTCGTTTACTGCACGAACGGTAAGTTTCGAGTCATTCAAATGTCTTTTTAAAGTCTTTAGTAATGATGTCTCTTGTTTTGCAGGGTTCCGGCGATGGCGGATGACGGGCTGAAGTGAGTTGAAGATGGAGCCCGTGTGATGAATAGAAGCGCCTGGAAGCACGTGAGTAAGCGCTTGTTGCCTGCTTCACGATGCGCTCTAACTGTCTTTTTATTTTGCAGGTACGAGTTCGGAGCGGCTGCAGGGTGCCGGAATACCCACTGGATTAGATGTGGAAAGGAGTAATGGCACGTGAGTATTAAAGTTCCCCAATGTCTTTAAACGCACCTTGTTTTGTCTTTCAGATGCGGATGCAGCGCCGAAGGCCTCCGGAGCGTGCGAAGAGTTGGTAAGCTTTTGTCTTTCAGATGCCGGAATGCAGTATGAAGACCTCCGGAGCGCACGAAGAGTAGGTAAGCCTTTGCCTTTCCGATGCCGGAATGCTAACCTGTTCTTTCTTGTCTTTATAGGTGTTGCTGAAGACTGGATTCAGGATGGTAAGCCTTTGCCTTTCAGATGCCGGAATGCTAACCTGTTCTTTCTTGTCTTTATAGGTGTTGCTGAAGACTGGATTCAGGATGGTAAGCCTTTTTCCTTAGGCCCAGGACTGGATGCAGAAGACACGATGAGCGTCCTGCTGCAGAGGGTGCAGAATAACGCAAAGCAAGATTCATCCACCGGGTGTGGTTTAAATAGCCTCCTGTAGTGCTTAGGTGTCTCCTTCCACAGCCACGCCTAAGTAAGAAAAGAGTTCCAGTGTTCTAAATCTAGGGAGTGGCTCCAGCCCCACCCAACAGGAAAAGTAGTTCCAAACAGAAGAGGATCAGAGGCTCAACTGGCAGGCAAGTAAGCAGCATGGTCTGCTGCAGGTAAGTCCACCCAAGCATTATGAGCCCGGCGCTTCCAGCGCTGGGACTGGGCATATTTATGAGCCTGGTGCCACCGGCGCCAGGACTGGGTCCAAAAGGTCCCAATTGGGACTGGTTGGCACTCGGAACCTGGGTTATGGATCTGCTTCCTAGGGAGTTGGGAAAACCCTGACCTTTTGGAAGCAGAGATCATGACAATACCGACTAGTTACCATTATGGCGACCGCCTCAGGCAAATGTCTTGCATACAGTGAAGAACACATACAAAAATTATTAGAATCTTTGTCAGTATTGGCAGACGCGGATGATGGTATTTTGAACAGGAATAATGACCAATGGGACGAATTGGCTCAACTCAGAAAACGTTTAATTCGTACAGAATTGCATGGGGTCATCATGTTACAATATCTTAAGAACCAAGCACTACCTCAAGGCCTCATAGTTAGAAATGAGCCGAGGTTATTTCTGGATAATCCAGAATTTAAGAAGACTTAGTAAGATGCACTATGAATAGAAATGGGTTTTTCAAAAATGACACTGGTTTAGACTTTGAAAATATAATGTGATGAGTCGGATATGGTTCAGGTATTGTAATGTATTTTTGTAATGTGTTGCATGGTTTACTTTATATGGGGTGGGTAACTTTGATTGCCTACAAACAATCACATTCAGAACTTGGTTTAATAATGGTCCCCTGGTTATGTTATAACCCCAAGGTTTTTTTAACCTGTCGAGCGGATTAGATTTTCTCCAACATGGAATCCTGTGTAAATTGTAATTGTGGTCACCATTTGGCCCACCGTGGTAGGTGTATGTGAGTTGGTTTATTTTCTGTTCATGGTGGTGTTCTTACAGGAGCGTAGTTACTAATTATGTTGACAATAACTGGACCAGTGGTTTTGCTACGTTTTTAAAATTTAGAGATATTGTTTACATATGGGTCCACGAGCTACGATTGAGTAAATTTGTTTACTATGTTTATGAAATAAAGAAAGTTAGTCCTTCGTTTATGTCTCAGCAATAGTATGCGCTATTTTCCATGAAACTAAGAAGGTTAGTCCTTCGTTTATGACTCAGCAATAGTGCACTTACGAGAGCAGTGGGTTAGCAGCCGAACCGCCGCACTTACTGGAATCTATTTTTGGGTTGCCGGAGCTACATTGGGTGAAGTTTCCATCCTTATTTAAGGTAACAACTATTGATATTGAGTACATTGTAGTTTAGAGATATTGTTTATATATCGGTCAATTACCCATGATCGAGTAAATCTGTTTACTATGTTAGAAGGTTAGTCCCTCGTTTATGTCTCAGCAATAGTATGCGCTACGTTCCATGAAACAAAGAAGGTTAGTCCTTCGTTTTTGTCTCAGCATTAGTGAACTTGAACTGCTTCTCATTACGAAAACATGGTGTTAGCAGCCGAACCGCCGCACTGACTGGAATCTATTCCTGGTTGCCGGAGCCACATTGGGTGAAGTTTCCGTCCTCATTTAAGGTTACAACTATTGATATTGAGTACATTATACTGTAGACGCTACTAATTGGGTATGAAATGATGGGCCATCGTCTTACACGAGCATTTATTTGGATTTTTTTCAAATAATGGTTGATATTAAGTAAACTACATTGTATTGGGCATAGCGCGTTACAGAACTACATGTGATATTTTTTAGCTAGAACATTGATCCCGTTTCTTCTGTTGTAGGTTACATTTTTGGACAATTTACCAGCGATTAAGAATATGTAAACAATCTCTTCATCCACGCAGGAGTATTGGTGTGGCGTAATAGGTATATATGCATATATTGTTTTGAATTAGTGATAATGCTATGGTGAAGGTTGTAGTTTTAACAGCACTATAGGGGTGATACATGGATGGCATGACCACATTGAATGATAGGGATACACGTTGGGGCACTACCTAGATGGGCAGGTTTATCGAAGCTCTACATAGTTTCTGCGGTCACGTGATTTTGTGATGAAGTGAGGGCGTAGTGGTTGTGTTGTTCACACCACTGTTTGTTTGTTGTTCCTTCCTCAGCTGAAATCAGGTTCCTGGTTACTAAAGAACCATTAAGAGAACATTATCAGACTTAAAGAGGTCGGAGGTTATTCGGGTGCATTGTGGCACACCTACACTGCAGTAATCCTACTTGTGAGGTATGTAGTGACCATTTGGTTCATTTGATCTTACCAGTACATAGGTACATATTTTAATGTTACTGGAATATAGTTAGTATTATGGAGCTGACTTATGTATTTGTGATGATGTTGATCTGTAGTGATACCCTGTTTTTCTTTGTGTATTGAATAATTATAGGAGTACGGTTTGAAGAGTACTGTTGGGGCCCTGGATTACATGGTGGAGAATAAAATTAAAAGTGTTCTTCCCCTGAAGAAGGTTCATGCATTAAGCGCCACAAGGAACTGAAACATGTCGGGACTGTTTAATCTGAGTTAATAACACTCAGTGATTGGAAATGTTTAAATCATTATATAAATTTTATATGTTGATATATTGTATTGTCATGTTATAGGAATGTATGTGAGTGAAACTAGTAATTTGTATTGTAGATGTATCCACTTTGTGTTGTGGGGTCCATTTTACTGAAAATTCTGTTTTAGAGTTAGTTTTATAAAAGAATAAGTTGGGTTGTGATTCAACCTATTAAAATAAACTATTTTTGATATTGTAAAAAAAAAAACTAGGTACTAGGTCTATTTTTTCAAGACTATTGGTATAAAGAGGGTCGTTCAGCATCACACGATATGTAAAGATCAGTGTTGAGTGAGGGAATGTAATTTCTGTCTCCTTTATATGATGAAAATGTTGGTTATCCCCTAACCGTGAGAGAGAGGGAATGTTAAAACAAGGGGAACGGTAGACCTTTGTTAAGATAGATTCATCAAAGACCTGCAGGATAATCTCTACCCTATAATACAACAAGTTAATAGGTTTGGGGAACACTCGGGCTTTGCATCAATCATGGGAAGTTGGTGATATTCCCTAAACAGATGGCACGCCTACTTTCAAAGATGACTTTGGATTTTAATGGGAACAGTACAACACCAAATACTTAGAGTAGCAATCACGAGGGACCCAAACCTGCTCTTTAGGGAAAATTATGGTAGAGATATACAAGTGCAGAGGTGAGAGGTGTCCTATTATCCCTGATTGGCAGGATCGCCTTGATAAAGATGGTAGTCCTTCCTGGATTCTTGTATCCATGTTTAAATGTTCCCCTGGTGCTGCCTGGATGCTTTTTATCTCATACCAGTGGTGTATTGTTGGAGCAGATTTGGGCGGGGAAACTGGCAGGGTTAGAATGGGATAAACTGGTGCTGCCGCCAACTAAAATAGTCTTTGCACTCCCAGACTTTGAGGAATACTATTTAGTGTTGCAGGTGCACTATCTGGCATTATGGTACCCAGAGAGACAGTACAGACAAGATGTGCAACTAGAAAAAGCATTTGTTGCAGATTTTCTGCGTGCTGCAATACTTTGTGGGGTCGAGAACAAGAGGAATGAGATATAGTTGCATGCCTGGCTGAAGCTTGGAGGAAGATTGTAGCTAAGCAAGTAGTTGGTATATTATACTCCGCTTTGTATTCAGTAAAATATCTGGGGGGGGTGAGAAAAACACACGAAAGAGCATATATACAACACACGAAAGAGCACCTTTAGACTGGGTTTTGCTACGTTTGTGAGCCATTTCCCAAAGGGGTCCTTCTTAACCATACAGTCCTTCAAAGCCAGGGGTCACATCTCCCCAATCGAACTTTATGTACTTCAGACTTAGGAATGAACTCAAAGAAGTATTCCCAACACAGCCTCTCGCATGTATGCTACATGACACTTAGTCCGAGGGGGTAGGTCATAAGGTCTCTCCTGCATATAGGACAGGATCATGCAGGACTCTCAATCCTAAAGACTTCAGTAGGAGTGGAGTCTGGATATATATAAAGCTCAAGGGAAAAAAAGTAATTAAACCCACAAAGGACCAATGGGAGCTTCAATGTGAATCCATGGCCTTAAACATTTTAACACAAGAAAATATGAGTTTTTACGGTTTCATTAATTACTTTTTCAATTGGCCCAAAGCTCACTCTCTCTCCCTCATGGAAAACATCCAACTTTCCCTAAAGCAATTAATCTATCGCTGTATCGCGCTGATGTGCCACTTATGTAGGTAAAGGGCTAGAAAAGAGATTAGCCCTAGTCTATCAATCTAGTTCACAACGTAACTTTTTAGATTCACCTTAATAGACTGTACCCCATCTGTAAACATATTTAACATTGCACATTAAAAAAACTTTAAAGTGTCAAGGCTCATGACACAGGGGGAGTTGCGTCTACTTTTATTGCTCTCTCGTGTCTAGTAAAAGACAGATCTCTCGGTCAAATACTAAGATTATTGCTTCAAATTCTGGCATCCACTAAATCGATGCCCTAAGAGCTGAGGGTTTCAGCGGATTACACACATTTAGAAACACTTTCTTCAGGACCCCATCATTATTCTAAAGGACAAGGAATGGCTGAAGATTTGAAATCAGAAGGTAAATTGTTTTGTTTCATCAATCAGATTGCGAGGCTGCTTTCTTTATTCAATATTTATTTGCGATCTTGAGATTTCAAATGGTGAGAATCAAGGCAATCTGCATGCATATTATACTGCCATTGCCCCGAAACTAAACCAGGAAGTGTATATTTTGTTGATTTGATTCTTGTTCACATTTGATTTATTTTGTGCCAGTGCATTTTCTTGCGGTTGCTCCGACCGGCATGGTTTCAATCCAGACTAAAAACAAGTCTATTTGAATGCCATGTAGAAGTTAATCCAATTCAAGGTAATTGAGACATATTATACCCCAACCAAACTGCAAAGCTACAGATATTAACCCTCTATCTCATGAATGCCCATACTGTAAAAAAAATGGTTTGCCGACTTGGTTCACTTAGCGCTGCTTGTCCTTTAATATTTGAATTCTGGCATGGGGTTTGAGGTTCTAGCACATTATAAAAGAGCACATTGTAATGGACCAGATTGTGGCGTTGCTGGGATACGCTCGACTGACAAGGTTTTTTTGCATCGTTTGATATCATGCAGGTGTTGCCTCAATGTAGAGTTGCAATAACTTGGTCCAAGGCTACGGCTATCCGATATAGCATATGGTTACGATATGGAGGTAATATATTACACAGCCACGCTAATGGCTTTGTAGTTATGGCTAAATTGCTGTTTCGATAGGAAGAGCACTTTTTGGGCAGCTTATAACTCCGCTCCCTCTGGACGATTCGTCCCCAAACTTTGCAAAAAAAGTATATGGACCACTGAATTGTTTAGCAAAGTTTGGTGATGTTTGGTCCAGAGGGGCAAAAGTTATAGGGGGGTCCCAAAATGTCTTTTTTTCCCATAGACTGAATGGGGGAAAAACTTTGCGCACGCCTACAGGTCAAACCGCTGGATGGATTTTCACCAAATTTGCGGCAGGGGCAATCCGTCCAGTATTTCCTTTAAAACTACCCAAAAATATGTCTAAAAAAAAATGTGTGATATCTAGGTCCGCTCCGCGGTCACACTTCCCAGTTTGTTCCGGACAAGATACCGATTGGCTAGGGGGTGGCGTCATGACCAAGGACACGCGACGTCTCCGCCGATTGGCTGCAGTGAGCCGTGATGTTCGTCAGAATGTTTGGATGCGCCCGACATCTTGGATCCGCCGACAGCGCAGCGGCGACCAAAGGCGAAATGCTGTTTCGGAAACTGTTTTGGTGTGTTAGAGTGCTTGGGGAGGTTCGGAGAGTAAGAGATGGGTGAAATACTGTATTTGTTTAGGCAGCAGGTGATGCATTCCCTATGCCCGCCTTGTCCGGGATGTTTGTAGGTGATGGGTCTCATAAGGATAGTACTTCGGTCCATGCTGTGCACAGGCAACTTGAAACTGTTCTAAGGACACGCGTGGTGTTAGCGAACATTACAATTGAGTATATGCTGTAGTTAACATTTTTGTTTCTATGGGTGTCCTCCTGATTTATACGCCGCCATGGGTGTGATATGCTGCTGTGGTTGTGGCCAGGGCCTAGAGTCTTGGGTGCATGGCCGTATGCCATACTCCCTAGACGCTAGGCCCTGGCCACAACCACCGCAGCATATCACAGCTATAGATACACCCGTAGTATAAAACATCAATCAGGTGGTTGTGGGGAGGGCCTAGGGTCTTGGGTGCATGGCCAAAGGCCATGCACCCAAGACCAAATTTATATGTAGTGAAGTTACAAGCCACAATGGGTGCGCTATGCTGTGGTGGTTCTGGCCAGGACGTAGAGTCGTGGGTGCATGGCCAAAGGCCATGCACCCAAGAACAAAGTTATAACCACTGGAGTTATAAGCCACTACGGGTTTTATATACTGCACACCCATACATTCAAAAATCTATGGCCTTACACCCAAGACTCTAGGCTCTGGCCACAACCACTGCAGCATATCAGCTATAGATACACCCGTAGTATCAAACATCAATCAGGTGGTTGTGGGGAGGGCCTAGAGTCTTGGGTGCATGGCCGATGGCCATTCACCCAAGACCAAATTTATACGTAGTGAAGTTACAAGCCACAATGGGTGCGATATGCTGTGGTGGTTCTGGCCAGGACGTAGAGTCTTGGGTGCATGGCCAGAGGCCATGCACCCAAGAACAAAGGTATAAGCACTGAAGTTATAAGGTACCTTGGGTTTTATATAGTGCAGTGGTTGTGGGCAGGACGTAGAGTTTTGAGTGCATGGCCATAGACCGTATGCCATACTCCCAAAGCCCTGGCCCCAACCACCGCAGCATATCACAGCAATGGATACACCCGTAGTATTGCTTATCGCTCAGATGGTTGTGGGGACGGTGTACAGTCTTGGGTGCATGGCCAAAGGCCATGCACCCAAGAACAAACTTATAAGCACTGGAGTTATAAGCCACTGTACACCCATACATTCAAATATCTATGGACATACACCCAAAACTCTATGCCCTGCCCACAACCACTGCAGCATATTATACAGCCATGGTAGTGGCTGTGTAGTTATGGTGAAGTTGCTGTTTCGATAGGAAGAGCACTTGTTGGGTGGCTTATAACTCCGCTCCCCCTGGACGAATCCTCACCAAACTTTGCAAAAAAAAAGTATATGGGCCACTCTGAATTTTTTTGGAAAGTTTGGTGATGTTTGGTCCGGGGGTTGGGGGGGGGAGCTATAGGGGGGTCCCAAAACGTCTCTTTTTCCCATGGACTGAATGGGGGAAAAACTGTGTGTCCGCGGACATGTGGTGCTTTCACTGATTGGTTTTGGAACAGCGTGAAGTGCATCAGATTTCTTCGCTGCCCCCGCCATCTTATATTCATGTTTTAGTGTACGCGGACATCGCCGGTAACACATACAAAACAAGACACCATTGCACTTGTTACACTTATGAAATACTATTTCCAAAAGTTAGCTTTAAGGAGGCTGGGATGGGATGTGGCAGCAGAAACTCAAAAAGTGGTGTTTTCTTGTGACCAAAGTCATACGATAAAGTGGAAGTTGGTGCTCACTGTACGGCGACCAATTACTGCATCTGTGTTACAATGTATTTAGAATAATATTGCTGTCAGACTGGCGTCCTACGTTTTCAAATCTGAGGCCGCCACCTGCACTGTTTGATGGAAACAGCGGTTCTGGAGGTGTATGGGAGTAACGGTTCTCATGATTGTATTCTCATATGTTGTTGCAAAGTGAGAATGTATTTGCCTTCTGAGTGAAGGTCACTTGAGTTGCTTTTTTTGGTTGGGAGCTCAGTAGGCCCACGCATCCGAGTGGATCTATAAGGGGCAATTGTTTTTGGACCTTCAGCGAAAGGGAAACTTCAGAAGCAATGCAAGGAATGAAAGCTTTGAAAAAAATAGCGTTTGATAAGGTTATGTTTTAAAAATGTTTGTAAGGCACATGACATATCAGTTCACGAAGATTCTTCGGTGCGAATACATTGCTGTCTGACTTGGCCAAAAACAATGGAGGCAGTCAATATTATGTTAGTTTAATTTTGACGACTCTACACCGAACCGCGTTTAAATTTTATATTACCGAAACACTAATTGTGACAATATAACTGAAGTATTATCTTTCTGTGCAGTTGTATTTTTCCTCCAATAACGGAGAGTGCAGACTTTCCGCGTTTTCACGGTATGACTAGACTCACCCTTTTTGAGCGTTGATATTTCTTCTTTGAAATGTCATGTTTGCCCGCATAGCTTTGTGTATCACTGTGCACATTCTTTTGGTCTTGTTTGAAATCACGAGATGTAATTTTTTTTTACTTGTCCATTCATTTTCGCTTCATAACTGAATTACCATTTTACTGTGTAGTTGCCATTTTTTTTTAAACTTTACGGCGAGTGCAGATTCTCTGCATTTGTAGGCTGTCACTATATTTACCCATGGTCAATGCTAATATTTCCCTAAAATGTCTTGTTTGACCACTTACATTTGTGTATTACTTTCCACATTCTTTGTGTCTTTTTTGCAATTTTTTGCTAAAGGTTGGGTATTGACACGTATTTTCTCTTATGTTTTCCGCCCAGCTACATCTTGCCGTACTGTGCGTGCCATGGTTTCCAGATGCCGAGTGACTGCTTCTATGGACGCCAAATGCAACTGCTCGTGACCGGCTGTCTGTCCATCACAATTTTGTGGGATGACCACCCAGGCCCCCTTTGTCCATACGCTGAACTGGCTATTAGGAGCAACATCACATCATTTATGGTGGTGTAGGCCCCGTCGTGGATATCACTGTGCAAACAAAGCGGGTGCTTTAACAAAAACGCATACTTTGTGTATGGGAAAAGAACAACGTGTGCCTCACCTTTAACATTTGCAATGACGCCCTTAGAACCATTGTTACAATTTAATTGAAAATGGGATTACTCTGATGGTCTGACAGTTTCTTGTTAAATAAAACTAGTTTACAAACTCTAAAATATTAAAGTTTTCTTTTAAAATCCAGTCTATCATTTCAAAATGTAAGGTACTATGTTGTACGTCGCTGTATGTTCATTTACAGGTTCTGCGTCACATACTTTTGCTTTTTGCAGGCTACCATGGAAAGCAAAGAGGGGCCATGTATGGAACAACCGCCTTCCCTTTCTATGGTGGCCATCTTGAAAAAAGATTGTTTTGTAATCCGGCCCGCAACCAGAAATCCTATTTTTTAGTAGCACACGTTACTGCTTTGCAAATCTAGACTATTACTGGCACATCTTATTGCATCTATGTCCTTTACTGAGAAATATAAAGTACATGGAGTGTATGCAATTTTATTTTCAAAATATATTTACACTGTGAAAGGTGGTTCTTAACGGAACATTTACTTTGTTTATGGATGGCTTTCTTTTTTGGTAGGACAGCTAATAAGGCAATTTGCGAACGGAAATGAGGAAAGAGGCACCAAACAGTAATATGGGCCGGTAGGAGAACGGCGAAAAATGTTGTGCGTTTGTTATTTGTAAGGTAGGGACAGTGTTTCTCATGCTCTTTCATTACAGCAGTGCTGCCGTCTCTTGGGGAAGAGGGATGGCCTTAGCTGATGTCGTTTTCAGATAAGTAGAACTTTTGCTAAAAGTATGTAATGTGTACTATATTGCTAATGGCTGACTACCAATATGTGTTGGCGCTCTGCAAGGGAAATGTTGAAGGTGGATGTTCCTATATCAATATAAAATCTATTTCCATACTGTCCACGAGGCATACATCTTACTGTTAAGTGTGTACGGATTCCTGGACACGTCACCGTGCTGTACGCCAGCATATTGTCATGTGGCATTCTCTGCAAGGTGTATGCTCTTTAGCAAAAAAACTTTGTTAAAGGGACATTATAGATAAGTTGCGCTACTAAAAACCTGGGAAATTCAGAAAAAAAAAACGTATAACCGTGACATTATGGTTCGAAGTAAAACCGAAAACCCCCTGAAATTCGCCATTTATGGTAGGCTAAGCAACCGTAACTGGCTGCACCACTGTGCACTGCTAACACTAATACCAGGACATCAAAGATGACATCACAAATGTCATTGATGACATCACTGACGACATCACATGTCTGGCTCACTCTTTTTTCCTTCACCGATATGTCTGGGGCAATAACAGGCAGGAACTAAAAAGTCACTATATTATAGTACAAAGTACTATGGTGACAGAACAGATGACATTACATGTGTAACTCCTTTTTTTGTTCACTGACATATGTAAGCCAGGTGGCTTTCTTCACTGTCAGTGAAGAGTTTAAGAAGGTAAAAGTTCTATATTTGTAGTCCTTCCCCTTCTCATGTGTTGTTACAATACTTTGCTTAAGTTACGGTTACATCATATCATACATATGCATACAAGAAGAAGGAATCCAGAAACACAAGAATCTTTTCTGTGCATGAAGTTAATTAGTTCGGGTTTGAACATTTTGTATTAAAGCTGCAGTTTTTGGTGCATGCTTTACGTGCCGTGTATATGCGTATATGTTTATGCATTGTGCTCTATATATGTTTTTGTAAGTAATAGGCTAATAATGCAGTAAGGGAAGCATACATAGATACTTATGTTTCAAAGTATGTAAACATTTGTAATGGTAGCATTTATCAATGTAGTATGCAACATGGGAAGATTGCAAATATTGTATCTTTGTAGTGCATGCTGCAGACATGTCTACATTTCTTCACGAGGTCTTTCATGTACTGAAATGATATGATCTGGCATTTGTAACGCACCTATACACAAGTGTTTCAAGGCGCGACTAGGCAGGGAGGGGGGGAACAAGGGGAAGACGGACAACGATCCTACTAGGCCAGGTGTCATATAGATCGCGCAGGGGTAGGGGGAAGGGAAAAAGTGGAAGGGGAGGGGGGGGAAGTGCAGTACAAGGTAAGTAGAATAAAATAAATAAATAGGGCCAGCTAGTGGCAAGTGCAAGGTAAGTGCAGGCAAGTGCTGGGAAGGGGGGGCTGTAGGGATACAGAGATAGTCCCACAGTGCAGGGGTTGCCAGGGAGGCAGTGCAAGTGGAGAGTGGCTGGGCCCAGGACCGAGGTCGGTGAGAGTGGCCCAGTTGCAGATTCAGTGCAGTTTCAGTGAAGAATTTAGCAGAGGAGAGGGAGAGAGAAAGCAGAAGCAAAGAGGAAGGTTTTGAGGTGCTTCCGGAACCGGACCTGGTTCTCCTCAAGTTTCAGGGAGGCAAGAAGGCTGTTCCAGAGGGAGGCCCCTGCCGCGGAGAGAGATCTACCCCCAGCTTGTTGCTTCGAGAAGCAGCTGACCCTGAGGGAGTTGGAGACGGATGAGCGAAGGGCTCGGGAAGGAAGTTATTTAGGAAGAACTCAGTAATGGAATTGTTTTTTTTCATCAATGCATTGCTTAATAAACTAAGTGGCATATCTTAGTTCTTCAATCATCTCTGATACTTTTCTGCCAATTATATAATTACAATCCCTTTTGGAGCCTCTGCATGAAAACTAAATGTACATGTGATGCCATCAGTGATGTCAATGACATTTGTGATGTCATCTTTGATGTCCTGGATGTTAGTGTTAGCGGTGCAGCTAGTTATGGTTGCTTAGCCTACCATAACAGGCGAATTTCGGGGTTTTTTCGGTTTTACTTCGAACCATAATGTCACGGTTCTAAAGTTTTTTTTAGTGAATTTCACAGGTTTTTAGTAGCGCAACTTAACCATAACGTCCCCCTAACAAAGTTTTTTTTGTGAATATATATATATATTCAAAGCCCCAGAACATACAAACCCCAGATATGAGGGCACCTTACTCTAAATCGGAGCCGAGCTACCCTAATCTGAATTTGTCCGCGTGCATCGAACTCCCCACCCCATGATGAAATGTCACAGAAATATGCCGCTTTTGTTTGTATTGCTTTTGTTATATACTTAAATACAACTTGTTAAAATACCATCTGAAACGTGCATGCGATTTACTTATCCACTTGTCCATTTATGCAGTCAAGATGGTGGGCCTCAAAGTGTGTTGTCGGTGGCTGAAGTAGATTGATATGAGCTGCCAGAGATCAGTTTGAAGAACCAAACCTTGGGAAAAACTGTACTCTAATCCAGTAGCACAAAACATAGGGTGGTGGGTAAACAGATCAGTTGCCCTGCTCCACATGAAGTCGGTAGTGGAAGACACCAAAGTAATGAAGGTATGTGGGGGTTGCTAGTCCCAGTCTCTGCACGCAGAATCAGAAGAACAAGACGGTACCAGTGTCTTAAGGCAATAGCCAAAAGATAAGGGGTGGCATGCACACACCAAAGACCTTAGAAGATGGAGGGCTCTCACTAGAGCAATCCTGGCAGAGCCGTAAGCTGCAATGGAAGAGAGGAATGATGCATTAACGGAGGCATCAGATGGGAAGTACTCTTGGCGGACTTCTCATTCGCTAGGTGCATCATTAATGTCCATCACAATGGCACTGTCATGGCCTAGGGCTCTTAACCCAACCTTCTTCTTGATAGGAGTCTTCAATCCCTCATGAACTTCCTCCCTTCTCCGGCCACTTCTCTGGTGGCTACCTCCCCTGCTGCTCCTCCCTTGCCACATCCCTCTACCCCTCCTTGGAAGACCATCAAAAAGGTGGAAACCAGGTCCACCTAGCTACCCACAACTCGCGCTTTGGCGTTAAAGCAGTAACAGAACTCAGTGATGACTTGCTCTCTAATCTTGACTAACTCTCCATCCGTTCTTATCCTGGATCTTTCCTCTGCCTTCAACACGGTCAATAAAGCCACCCTGACAAATCATCTCTGTGACACCCTTGGCATCACAGGTCTGGAACTGAATTGATTGACCTCCTTACTCTCCAACTGACCTTCCCAGGTTCAACTGGGCCCTTTTCTCTCCACCATCACTCTTTCCACCATCAGCATCCCTCAAGGCTCTATCCTCTTGCTGTAGCTTTTCAAGATCCACCTTGCCCCTTCAAGCCACTTGATCTCTTCCTTTTCTCCTCCCTTCTAGTGTTATGCAGACGACATAGCGCTCCGTCAAGCTCCCCTCCTCTCTCATCCTCCCCACCCCCATGTTCAGTCATGGTGTGCTGCCAATGATCTCTGCCTTCACGCCAGCAAGACTGCGACCCTTTTCATTGGGAGCCCAGCTCCCTCCCTCTGCCCCCCCCCCCCCTCTATCGACCCCTCTCATGAGGCAAACAACTTTGGTGCCATCTTTGATTCCTCTCTCTCCTTCTCTCATCACATTGTGGACCTTGCCGAGAAGGCCCACTAACAGTTGCACCTCCTCAGAGGCCTTCTCCCTTTCCTCACCTTACCCTAGAAACTCAATATCTCTAGAGCGTTGGTCTTCTCTAGGCTGAACTACTGTAACAGCCTCTTCCTTAATTTCCCCTTCAACTAGTCCAGAATAGGACTACGAGACGTATTCTTGGCCTCAAGCCCAGGGACCACAACTCTACAGCTTTAATTTCTCTCCACTGGCTAGCAATTGCTGCTAGGATCATATTCAAGACCTTCTGCATCATCCATAAGGCTTTGTGTGGCCTGGATCCCCGCTTCATCCAACACTCTCTCCCTAAATAACTCCCTGCTAGACCCCTACGGTCTGGTAGCTCCAACTCTGTGCAAATCAGACACTTCGCTAAACAAAGAGTGAGGGGTAGATAGATCTCCTCCGCAGGAGCCTCCCTCTGGAATGGTCTCCCTGCCCCTCTCAGACTTGAGCTGGATCTCCTTAAGTTCTGGATGCTCCTCAAAACCCTCCTTTTCTCCTCCTCCACTCTCCCCCTCCCCTGCTGAGACCTTTCTTCTGCCTCAATGACGGGCTGTCTGGTTCCCTCCGAGTACGACAGGGCCCCAGACCCCCCCTCTGTCTAGTCCCCCCCTTCTCTACACTTATCTGCATTCCCTGGCACTTGCCTCTGGCCTCCCCTTAGCACTTACAATTCACCCCTTCACCTTCCCACCTTAGCACTTTGCTTTTGCACAGACAAGCAACTCCTCCCTCTACCCCCCACACCCACCCGCACTTCTTGTTCTGCACTTGCACAATCCAAATGTCACAAAGTCTAGTAGGACCGTTATTGCATCTTTCGCCCTTGTCCCCCAAACCCCCCCATTATTTGTTGTGGCACCTTTAAACACCACTTGTTGTATAGGGGCATTACAAAAATCCAATAAATAAAATAATGGAGGCTCATCAATTTTCCCCCAACGCAATGACTATCATATGTTTATTGTTTTGTTCTTGCTTAAGAGTCATAATATGCGTGGAGCTAGGGGGCAGGCCTCCAAGTCTGCACCCTCAACTCCAACATGGGTTCTGTTCTCTTTTTGGGGGTCCTACTATTAGACCTCAATGTTCATGGGTTTCTAGGTCATATTTCTATGGCAGGTTTCAATAGATAAGATTACGTCCAAGCACATTTTTCATGGCATGACAGTGATCCATGTATATAAAATATCGGGACAAAACATATCCATGTACGGACCCAAAATCAGGCTTCAGAGATGTAAAAGTCGATATCCAGGGGTACACCAATAGGGACTTTGCCGCATCGAGTTAAACAGGGTACCAGAAAGGAGGCAATGGGGAAGTATGGTGGCTAACTGACCCTTTCACCAGACCATGGATGACCACCCTGATGTGTGTAACGATAAACATGGAGGCTGGGAGACCAGAGCAAGAGGCACAGGCTGTTAAATAGCATGAAAGATAATAAGGGGGATATCATCTTCATGCAAGAATCACACCTAGACACTATAGATTCAGCAAAGTTATGCAAGGGATGTGTGGGACAGGCGCTCCACACAACATGCCGTAAGAAAAGAGGTTTCCATCCTGATACACAAATGGGTTCCCCTCAACGTTCTCAATACCATGGCTGATGGGAAGGAAGGTACATTATTGTACATGGGACGCAATACAAACAACGCATTACCCTCCTTAACATGTATGGTCCAATAGAGGACAGCCATGGATTCTTTACACATGTCTTTGCTACTTGTGCACCCTTTATGGGTAAATTTACACTTCTAGGAGGGGACATCAATATTGCCATTTCACATACAATGGATCAACAAACCGCAGCAGATATGCTCCACCACATACCGGATAAAAATAAAACACTTATTGAAGAGCTTCCCATAGTAGGTACATGGAGAGGTTTGCATCCAACACAAAGATTTCACCCATTATTCACATTGCTGCTGTTGCTAGACAAGGTTAAATTATTGGTTGGTCCAGACATCCATCATACCCAAGATAAGTCAATGCAACATACTCCAACACGCTGTCTGACCATTCCCAGAGTCTAGTTGAACATGGTCTTCCTGAATGAAACCAAACACTCTCCAACCTGGAGTCTTAGCAGACTCCCTTACAATACCGGGGATTATAGCACACCTGACAGAGGATACTGAATGATTTTGTGAAGACAGTCTAGTGGAAGAATATGATTCTCTACGCTGTGCAGATGCATACAAGGCCTTTCTCAGAGGCCGCTGTATATCGCGCTGGGTTTATAAACTTAAAGGATGGAAAGCTTACTAAATTAAACTGTCATCTGAACTGCATACAGCGGAACTCTCACACAAGACAACTAAAGATTCTGCTCCAATAACTCGAGCGTGTACACTCAGGTCGGAGATTAAGAGCATAACCAAGGCATAATCACAAATTCTTCATTTAATGGTCCCAGATGAGGCTGTCAGACTCTTTCCGTCGGATCAATGGGGAATTGGACCTGGTGGATGCCCACCCCACTAAGTGCAACCATGAATCACTCTACTTTCTACTCCAGGGTACATCTAGCATTCTCTAGGTTTATGTTCTGGTGGACTCTTCGATCTGGGACTGCATCTCTGATTTTGGGGTAGAAAACATTCTGTGGTCCGATCACGATCTGGTCAGAGTTGAGTTGGGGGGTCCCTCCTCCTACCCAGTCGAGGTCTCTATGGATATGCAATGACTCCTTGCTGCAGGATAGGGAGTTGAGAGAGTCTCTTTTAGCCACTATTAAGGAATTCCTTCTTTTCAATGATACCGGGGAAGTGGAAGTTAGGGGTGTCTGGGACGCATTCAAGGCCACGATCAGAGGCTCTTTGATGGAAATGGGATCGAGGAAGAAGAGAGAAAGGAATCGGGAGGAGTTGAAGCTGAGAGAGCAAATTGCAGCTATTCAGCCGGGGGGGGAAGCTGAAATCGCAGATGTGCCCCGGCGAGTGGAAGGAGCTTCAGAGTCTCAGAGCAAAATTGTCCACTCTTCTGGTGGGTCAGACAGAGAAAGCTAGCCTTTTTAAAGCAACGGTACATGGAGAAGGGGGAAAAAGCAGACAGGATTCTAGCTTGGAGGCTGAGGGAGCTCTGTAAAAGTAAAAGGGTGAACTTTGTCGCTGGCCGGGTTGGGGGGGGGGAATTCTGCAGGATGACCAGATAGAGCAGTTTAGGCAGTATTATGAATGTCTATATACCTCCGAGTATTCAGGAGATGGGGCCGATGTGGACCGGTTCTTAGATCCCCTCACTATCCCTCGCCTCTCCCAAGAGAATTCGGACTCTAGAGCTCCCAATTTCACCCCAGGAAATAATTGACGCCATCTCTTCTTTGAGAAGCAGTATAGCACCAGGGGACGACGGTTTCTCTGTCCTCTTCTACAAGACCTTCCGATCCATGCTAGCCCCTTTCCTGGCGAAGGTGTATAACCCCGCTCTAGACACAGGGTCCCTCCCGTGTGCCATAACAGCTCGTATTGTGGTTCTTCCGAAAGAAGGGAAAGATCCCTTGCTCTGTCAGTCCTACAGGCCCATCTCCCTACTCAATATTATATTAAAATACTAGCTAAACTCCTGGTGAATAGGTTGTCGAAATATCTTCCCTCCCTGGTTCACGGAGACCAAGTTAGTTTTATTCCTGGTCGCCAAGGATCTGACAATGTGAAGAAATCTTTGGGCCTTATGGATGAGGTGTCCAGGCGGGATTCGGAGGCCTACCTCCTCTCCTTAGATTCTGAAAAGGCCTTTGACCATGCCTAATGGCCTTACATGGGGAGGGTGCTCCGAAGGATGGGCCTGGGAGACAGATTCTGTAGGTGGGTCTCGGCCTTGTACAATGGTCCCTCAGCAAAGGTACTGGTGAACAGCTGTACCTCAGCGGGTTTTGCGCTCTCTAGAGGTACCCCTTAACCCCCTTTTGTATGGTCTGGCAATGGAGCCCTTTGCCATTGTGGTTAGGGCGGACAGTGGTGTCTCCGGGGTACAGTCTGGGGATTGCAAATTCAAATTATCCTCATTTGCAGATGATATTTTGGCGTACCTGACCAATCTCCACGAGTGCCTCCTGTAATTGTTAGGCTTAATTAGTAGTTTGGGGGCATTCTCTGGACTAAAGATCAACGTTTCCAACTCGTGCATAATGCCGATGGGTAGATTGGACCATGAGATCGGGGGCAGAACAGATGTGCTGGGTATGAGGGTTGAGCGGGAATCATCTAGGTATCTTGGCACCAATATTCCCAGAGACTTAGGTAAAGTGTTTGAGTTAAACTTCCTCCCCCTTCAGGTTAAGATTCATAGTGATCTGACAAAATGGGCTTTCCTCACTCTCTCCTGGTTTGGGCGAATGGTCACGGTAAAAATGAACATTCTCCCCCGGCTTCTTTATCTTTTTTTCGGCCCTTCCCTGCATTGTTCGGGATTCTTTTTGCAAGCTATTACAAGCTCGTCTTCTTCGCTTCATTTGGGATGGCAAGAGGGCTAGAGTGAAATATTCCACCCTGACCCTTCCAAAGTCTTATGGGGGCTTTGGCCTTCCGGATTATAAACTGTACTATAAAGCAGCCCAGCTGCGTGTGATGGTAGAACATCTGAGAGACGATCTTAGGACGTATTGGACCTATGTGGAAGATATTCAGGTCCACCTGAAAAAAATTAGGGACTAACTTTGGGCCCCTCCGCCTCCACCACTACCCTCCCCCCCCCCCCCCCCAAGATCCCTCCCAGTGGCAGTCAGATCGCACCCAATTCTGGATGTCTTGTGAGCGTCCTGGAAGCCTAATAAAGATAATAAGCTCCTCTCATCCTGGCCTTGCCCCCTTTCTTCTCTTTGGGGCCCCCCGCTCGACTTAGAATCCAGAGGGACGTAGTCGTGGTCTGATCAGCGGGTGGAAAGGGCTGCCAAACTCTTTCACCAGGGTGTTTTTGTCGAATATGGCCAGTTGTCAGAGGCGCTGGGGGATAAATCGCTCTCCGTTTTTGAATACCTGCTGCTTAAGGGAATCCCCACTGGCTGACCTGTCTCATCCCCTCACCCCCTTTGAAAGAATTTGTGGAAGCCATGTGCAGGAAGGGGTCCCTTTCCAAGATTTACCACGTTCTGGTAACAGCTAATCTAGATGGCAGACAGTCGTTCAAGCGCATCTGGGAGGAGAGGCTAGGCCTTACCCTTGATGATCATACATGGAAGTCATGGAGCACAACTTCAAGATCCTTCATTCCTGGCATCGTCCTCCCGTCACCCTATCCAGAATGTTTGCCAAGGTGTCTCCAATGTGCCCTAGGGGGTGTTCATTCTGTGGTATCTGTTTCCATATGTGGTGGGGGTGTCCATTCACCCAGTTTTTCTGGTCAGAATTGTTTAGTTGGATCAAAGACATACTGGCAACGAGCCCCTCCCTTCACCCCCTAGAGGTCTTCTTGGGCACAACCATGCCTGATGATGAGTCCTCATCTTTTCCAAAGGTGACGGGAGCTATGTTGGGAGCAGGGAGACTGGCCCGGGCTCAAAAATGGAAGGGAGCCTCTGCCCCCACCAAGGCGGAGTGGCTCAACAAGTTACTAGCTATTTTCACATATGAGAAATTGTCGGCCAGCGCTAATGACACTATGCCTTTTTTCCTGCAGGAATGGACCGTTGTTCTGTTAAGTATGGACTGTGAAGCCTTGAAGCTGTGAATGGCCAGGGTGGGTAACGTTGCTCGAAGTTCGGGGAGGGTAGCCAGTAACCGGGCCTGTTGCCACGTCTTGTAATGCCACCTGGGACCTCACTGATCTTGATGTCATTCTGAAAAGCCTTAATTTGAGTTCAGTCCTAACTTTAAGCCTTGTGTACCTATTGTTCTCTGAAGCCTGGGTAGCCTTTGGTTGGGGCTTGGTCGGGAGGGGTGCTAAATGGGTATGATATGCTTCAGATGGTTGTAATTTTTTGATTGACACCAGAGGATGACTGGTGGAACTGTTTGTTGAAAAGCTTAATGAAAACAAAGTGGAAAAAAAAGGCAATGACTAACACTGGCGCTGAAATTAACATTGGTCTATACCAAAGCAGGGGAATTGGGGTATCTTCTGAAATCTATGCTGGTAGCAAACATAATAGTTTTCCACAAACCAGGTACGGAACCCATTGAGTGCAGCTCGTACAACTACCACTCATCAATACTGATGCAAAAATATTAGCTAAAGGCCTGGCACAACGACTGGAACACCCACTTACCTACTTAGTGCATCAAGACCAGATGGGTTACATAAACAGGCATTCTTCGAAATGGGAGACGCTTGCTACACGTTATCTCATTATTGTAACACAAGGTGTCCCGATAAACAAATGTTCCTAAGACTTCAATTTCTGTGTCATTCATTAAGACATATTTGGTCATTACAAAAAAAGGTAGCAGGTGCCCCCCCCTAGAAAGAACATGGCATAACCTGTTCTGTGGTTTTTTCCCCCACTTTAAGAGTCTGCAGCCATCACTTTTTGCTCACTGTACTTTTTACAAAAGGAGGAATAACCATTTGTATATCAGTCTGTGTCCCGCCCACAAGGGCAGCCCAGCACCGAAATGCCAGGCAAACCTTTGAACAACAGTACCAACAGCAACCCCGGACACGTGTTTCAGCCTTGTTGGGCCTCATCAGGGAGGTGGAGCTGTGGCTGCGGACAAAGTGGGGAAAAAAAACACAGAACAGGTTATCATACCATGTTCTTTCTAGAGAAGGGCGCCTGCTACCTTTTCTGTATTTTTGCAAGGAACTTGGCGATGATCAACCTAAGTTACCAGGGGGAAACCAGACGTGGACCCCTTGTTCACTGTGCTCAGAGGGGCACAGCTCCACCTCACAGTGATTTTCCTGTACACCCATTTGCGGACATAACAAGTAAATATATAGATAAAAGCTTAAATACAACACATACATATTTAAAAAGAAAGAGAAAACTGGTTTAGTGTATTTGATAACCTTTTGCTATTTGTATTTGTCAAATGTTTCTAATCCCCTGGGTTTCCTAACCCGGCAACAATGTACAAACCCTTAAAATGTTTAGTGTATGTGCCAGGGTTATTCATCCTGAAAGTTTGAAATTTTTGTCAGAGCGATGACTATTGTCGTTCATTAATTCCTCCAAAGGTCATTCGACCAATCCTCGGTCAATATCACTAGTAGTTGGCTGTGAGTGAGCATAGGGGCTTGAATTGTGTAGTCCTAGTCCTTTCTGCAGACGTTTCGGCAGGATATTAGAGATTCAACTGCCTTCTTCGGTACCTGGATTGGATTACCCTCGTGTGGAAAGACCAAATTCTGAATTACTAAATTGTTGATAGTTAATTTCATGCAGTCAGATAAGCAGGAGTTTGAAAGGGCGAAGAATTGAAGGAAAAAGTGCATATTAGGGCCTTGTCACTGACCTTTTAGTGCCAACCCTTTCTCCGGGGGTTAGGCAGGGGAACGGAAAGCAACACACAGTGCTGTATCAAATATGGGAACAGGATTTTCTTTTTTTTGTTCCTCTGTTGTATTGCTGCCCAGAGTAGAGGGGAACTGTACCCTTCATTAGGGATAACACTTATGAGGAGACACAGAACAGAGGCACGGTCATGTCTCAGCGACTCGACAGATGGTCTCTGCATGAGGAGAGGATAAAGGAACATATGTACCGATGTTATGGAGGGGTAGAACTCATTCAGGGCTGTCATAAGGTCATTCTCTGCCCCAATAGTAATGTTAGGATCTCCAACTGCAGGAGTAAAAACAATTAAACGTGTGGGAGAGGTGAGTACAGAGTTACCTGTCTAAATTGTGATAACGTTGATTTGTGATCTATTGGTTACCTGTGGGGTGGGTTTACTCCGCTGGGTGGGTTCTCGCTAGTATGGCTGCAATCAAGGATAAGTCCTCTGTGTTAGGTAAGCGCGTCTCCTCGTGTTCGATGCTATGGAAAATAAACAAGTAAATCCTCTGTTTGAAAGAGGAGTGAGTGTGAGGCATTCTATCTACTATTTAGTAATATCGATATGCGAAGCGAGGGTTATCCCTCGATGCTGAAAAAGCATTTGATCATGTGCTGGGACTACATGTTTAATGTTCTGTACAAGTTAGGCATGGAGGGACGCGTTATCCAAATGATCAGATTATTGTACCAAGGTCCCATGGCAACAGTGATCACGAATGGTGACACATCAGCATTTCTCTTATTCATGGGTACACACCATTGCTGCCCCTTATCGCCTCTACTGTAATGCATGCGCCATAGACCCACTAGCTGTCAAAATACGAACCGAGGACAGGCATTAGCAGGACAGAGAGAGAACATTGTATCTCTCTGTATGCCAACAATGTGCAACTAAACATCAGCAAGTGCCCTAGACTCCTCCCGCGCCCATGTGCAATTCTATACGGGTTTGGTACTGTGGCTGGACATAAAGTTAACATGGAAAAATCTGAGGCAATGCAACAGCGGACAGACATACCATGAGATCCAAATTTGAAGTCCTACAAATCGCTCATCCAGTATGGTCGAAGAACCTCAAAACATGGGTTTGCTATATAGACAATATATTCAGAGTATGGCCAGGAGAGTTAGAACATCTCAAATAATTTTGTGTCTATATGAACACCATCGACCCCAGAATTCAATTCACAGCAGAAATCGGGAAACCAGGTATACACTAACTTGATGTATTGATCAACGTACAAGAACAAAAAATATCGACATACATTGTTCACTAAACTGACTGACAGCAACAGCCTGTTACATAGATTGGGCTTTGACCCACAACAAACACTTAACCTTACCTAACCGACAGATGCTGAGAATAAAAAGAATAGTGAGTGACCAATCAGAATGTGATGAACAAGTGTCTACTTTGAGCACTAAACTGAGAGAAAGGGGGTACCCCGAAAGTATTGTTACAACAGCAATGTCCAAAACTAGCAACAAAAAACGTGAAGTTTTACTGACCAACAAATATACAAGAACTGCACCCCCAATGGTGTATGTTTCAAAAATCAAGTTTCAGGTATTGGAAGCCATCAACACGAAAGGCCAAAGAAAAGACTTCAAAAGATTAAGGGCACAGAGAGACGCCTTTTGGACAGATAGTTTAGACGCCCTAATGGGATCAATGAAGAGTGGGATTTGAATTGCTTCCTTAGACAGTCCGAAAGACAGCAGACCCGATTGCTTCACCACTTTGAGTACTACCACAGGCATACCCTTGGTTCTGGGTTTCTTATTACTAGATCACGTCTGCACCACTGCTGTTGAGTTTAAGTCTTCACTGTTGTTTCTTTAATTTTTTTTTTAAAAGAGAGTAGACCGGTTCATAGTCATTCCATCGACAGCCAAAGTATCTAATGCCATACCATCTAAAAAAAAAAAAGTATCTAAAAAATAAAAACCATCTAATACATTTTTTTTTCTAATGGGGCTCCCTCCCCATCCCCCTTTTCCTTACCTTAAAAAAACATTACCAAACTAAACCCTTTACCTTCTAAAAAAAAATGTTTAGATACTTATTCTTTTTAGAAGCTTTTTTTTTTTTAATATGGTTTGGCTGTCGATGCTTTGGTTGTCAATGCAATGACCGGATACCAGTAGACAATGTCACAATTACAATATTTGCCTTGGTAATACCTCTGTTTGACCAGTCCTTTGTTAAAAGTTGTGCTTTGTAATCCTTAGCACTCGACAATCAATAGACGGGGTAATGTTTTTGGTTTACTATGCCTAAAAAGATAGTGTTGCCTGTTTCAAATAGGTTTCCATATGATCTATGAGCATCACATTAGTGGCATGAACACCCAAGTAAAGTCTCAGTAGCGAAAGCGCTAGCCTACTAATAACACCAGACATTAGCTTAGCATTAGAGCATTCATTATTACGAACTACTCAGATTTATGATTTCAGTATAGTCCTTCACATTTGACCGTCATGTACTTCACAAATCCGACTTTGTACATTATGTACTCTATATTACAGACATTACTTTACAATATTGCCACCTGTTTTACTATCCCCACACCACACTAGGCATCATCTATGTCTATGGCCATAGTAACTGGATAAACGGAAGAAGCAACGAGGGCTCGCAGGCAATTCTTTTGGAACGCTGCACACATGCTGCCGCGCGTAGGTCAATGGACAGAAATGTATACTACATTACACAGCATGAAGAAGACAGTGTAGTTAGGAGGTATGAATCGGACAAGCCAGAGATGAGACTTAAAATGTCAATTGTAAATGCCTCGCACTGCTAATGCACAATGACATTCTAACATGCATACATTTTCAGAACATTAACCTGCACAGTTTTTCCAACTTAAAAGACAAATCTTCACGAGATAGAAAGGTTGGAATGCTTGAAATAGTAAGCTGCATGTCACTTAGACACGAGGAATCACTTGGGCGATTCAGAATGTGAATTCCAACGCAGTACACATATGGTATTTGGGTTTCCATACAGAACAGTCATCACCAACGCAATGCACACACTATAACGACTGTTAGGCATAAACCTGTGCAGTTCCCTTAGGGACCACTGCAAAAGGCTTAAGACTACAGGTGTTGGCAGTAAACCCAATTGGTAGCAGTCTGTACCACCCAGATTTACCAGGTAGCTGTGGCTGAGCAGCCAGACTTCTCTCAAGAAGAGTTAGACATTATATAGAGTATACAAGATAGGTACCAAAATACAGTGGCACAAGCAAACACTGACCAGAGCTTTGGTATCAAGTATATCATTATTTATTTAAAGACACACTTGGAAACACTCTAGCACTATTATTGTAAGCAAGTTCAAAAACACAGTCACTATTAATATATATACATCCCTTAGTCCTTATTAGACAAGTCTGCGTTAACACCACTTATTTCCAGACAGAGGTGAGCGCTTAACTAAAGATGGCACTCCAATAAATGTTTTTTTAAAAAATACATTTAAGAAAAAGGGAGGGAAAAGGCAGAAATTAGGAACAGCACACAACACAATACTTTAGAAGCACTCAACAGGACAGGAAAGTCAAAGTCTACTTGTGAGCAAAAGGTTCAGAGGCCAGGCTCCCTCTAGGAGAGAGTAGAACACCAATGCGCCCAAGATCACACAGTTTAAAAGGCTTGGAAAGTCTTGGAGAGTTCAGAAAGGAATGAGTTCAGTTTAGAAAAGTTCAGTTAGCCAGCCTAGGGTCAACCCAACTGGTAAGTTGAGGCTTTAAGAGTCACCCCACACAGACCGTTGCGAGGGAGGCCAGGCGGACACAGTACCTTTAAAGTGGAGAGGATCCTCTAGCGGGGGCAGTTGTTCCTGGCAGCGGGTGCAAGTCGCGGCGTCGTCCAGAGGAAGAGAAGATCTCGACGTGGAGGAAAGCTGAAGGTCGTTGCAGTGCCAGGGAAGAAACCAGCCGCAGAGTTCTCCGGTTAAAAAGGTACTACCCTTTTATACGCGGTAGTGGAAAAACATGGTATCCCGGTTGCCGGGGTGCTTGGCGCAGGCAAGGCGGCCACGAGATGATCCGGGAAGGCGAAAAGGCGGGCAAACTGGTTATCCCCACCAGTCAAAGGAAGAAGACTTTTCGGGATGAAGCTCTCCTCTGTCGTTGGAAGAAGTGGTGAGACGGTTCAGCAGGGCTCCACCGGTGGTGTCGTTCTTGCAGGTCGGCTCAGCTTCTCCCTCTTCGGATTCTTTGGTCCTGTGGCGACGTCTTAAGTCCCAGTCCCCAAAGCCCTGCTTTTATGCAGAAAACCCCCATTCATCAGTCCTAGCTGTCACTCAAACATGCGAAGTGGTGAGCCAATCACACAAAAGTGCGACTTGAGTTGCCGAGGCAACTCAGTCCAGGGTGCCTAAACCCCCCCACACCCCTTGTGGTATCCAGAAAGAGTGACACCACTTTTGGAGGCTTCTGTGGAGAAGCCCGCCAAAAAGTGGAACAAAGGGCTCGACTTGGGTTGGAGTCACAGAAGCGAACACAAACGCCATTTTGGAACCGATTTCTGGCAAAAAATACCAACCGGTGAATTAACATTAAATAAACCGGCGGTATGTTTGAGGCTATGTTAAAAAGTATTAGCCGTGAACAATGGGAAAATCCCATAGGAATATATTCGCGGTCGAATATAAAAAGTAGTATCCACTGCCACAAGCCAAAACTCGCTCAGGGGGGACTGGACAGTGCCCCCTCGAACAACAGACCCAGGGGCAATCGAATTGCCCCTACCAGTAGGCCCACAATATGATGGTTTGTACTGGTTCTGTTCACAATTTAGGACTAGTAAAGCCAAAGGTGACTTTACATCCCCTGGGAGACAGTAGTCAGTCCCAGGGTACGGAGTCTATGTTTGGGGGTCACTATGACACCCCTGTGTTACGGCACGGAGGGTGCTGTGTAACACATACCAAAAATACATGAAGCCCTATGGAATAAATCATGTCCAAGAGTGGGAGGAAAAGAGTCTCACTCTTAGCAGGAGAAAAAAATAAACCCCAAAAATCCAGCAAAGCTGCTGGGGGACTCACTAGCCTTAACAGAGAATTCTCCCTAACAACGACGGATAAGTATAACACAAGTATTTAGTCTGTTGATAGTTGTGCATCCGCTCATTCTGATAATCCAGAGGTTTTGAGCCCACACCAACTGGTAGTGACCCTAGGTCTTTCTTTCACCATTAGTTCTACACATGCCCAGCACAGAGGCGTGCTATAGTGGGTTACACCCCACTCAGCAAGCTAGATTAACTGAATAATTCTCTAACTGGATCAGTGAGAACCTCTTTTTACCTCAAAGTAGTGCCCGCTTATCCTCTCCTTTATTCAGATCCGGGGAGGTGGGAGAGGCATTCAGGCTACAGACGATTAAGTATTTAAGGGTGAGGATAAGCGCAAACTTCAACAAGCTGATTCAATTAAATTATCCTCCTATACTGCTCTAGATCAAGGGTGACCCAACTAAACAGTACATCCTACCACTATCACTTATGGGTCACAGTAATGGGGTAAAAATTAACTCTGCCTAGATTAGTATATCTGTCCCAGATGATCCCGCTGCCCCCACAGGTTCCCATGATTCTAGATGTGGAAAGAAATTGGGAAATTATAATGGCGCCATATAAGAATGAGGCTCAACATAAAAATACTGCAGGAAACAAATTGTTGGCGGGCTGGCACTTCCATCTTGGAGAGTGTACTATCTTGCAGCATAGATGACCTGGGTTAAAATAGTCAACAAAGAGGATAATACCAGCTGGAGATTAACCGAGCTGGCACTAATGCACCCATATATACCCCTCAGGAGATTATTGCCATACCACTTAAGAAACTACCAAAACAGGTTAAGACATCCCATACTGGGTCTCACAATATGACATTAGCACCAAATACTGAGAATGACCGGGACTGACACGAACGACATCCCAGCGTGGCTCAGCAAAGGGCATTATTGTCCTTCTGCTCGCCGACCGGATGAAACAGACAAGAAATGAGTGGGATAATATCTGGATTATGGACAGAGCCACACTGTTACCATTTCATGAGGTCGGGACAAACAGTGCTTCATGCCTAATGAACAGGCTGTGATCCACTTAATTTATATGATCAATTTATATGATTATATTAGAATGATGTTGAGTTGGCGAGACTCCTTGATCTTGCAAATTACTCTGAATCAGCGGAGTGGGCGGGAAGGCGTAACCCCTCATGCCGTTCCAAGGTAGCCAAAATGCATTTTGTTGCCCTGTCCCTGCCAGGAGGTGAACTGAGGGCACTTCTTGTGCCAGGTGGCAAGAGATCCACCTGGGGATAACCCCACCTGTTGAAGATCTCCTGAATAACAAGGTTGTTTAGCTGCCACTCATAATTGTCTGCTCCCAGACTGCTGAGCCTGTCCACCTTTAGGTTGGATTCCCCGGGAGGTGGATTGCCATGAGGTAGATGTCATTTTCCAGTGCCCACTCCCACATGTTGATTGCCAGTCTGCACACAGGAGGGGATCTGGTGCCTCCCTGCTTGTTGACATAGTACATGTTGGTCGAGTTGTCTGTCTGGATGAGGACAACCTTGCCCCTGGGAAGTGGTAGGAATGCTGTGAGTGCTAGCCAGATGGCGTTCATCTCTAGCCAATTGATGTGGTATTCCTGTTCCTGTTGAGTCCAGGTGCCGTGGACCGAGAGATTGTCCAGAGTGGCTCCCCAGCCCTCGAGCGAGGAATCCATGGTGACTGTAGCCTGTGGGGTGGGCGGCAGGAAGGGCTTGCCCGTACGTTGGTTGCAGTCCCTTGTTAGGTCCGGGTGGAGAGATGGAGGAACGTTGATCATCTCCGATTGAGAGCCCCGCTCTTGGTTCCATGAGGCAGCGAGGTGCAGCTGAATCCTCCTCAATCTCGTGTGCGGAACGGCTAATAGGACCGCCGCCAATAGACCCAGGAGATGTTGGTACCACCATGCCGAGGTTACATATCTGCTGAGGAAGTGGTTGGTGGCCCTCTTGATGGCAGAGATCCTGTCCTCCGACGGAAATACTTTCTCGGAGCACATGTCCCAGAAGAGGCCCAAGAATGTCAGTCTGCATGGGCTTCAGCTGTTACTATTTGAGATTGAACGTGAAGCCCATATTGTGCAGTGTGTTCATAAGGGCATGGGAAGAGTGGTGAACCGCTTCCGGAGATGTAGCCCCGACGAGCCAGTCATCGAGGTATGTGTAGATGTGGAGGCCCTGCGCTCTGAGAAGGGCCGCCACCATATTCATGATCCTGGTAAAGACACTGGGGGCCGAATTGAGGCCAAAAGGAAGGTCCTTGTATTGAAAATGGAAACCCATGATCCTGCACCGTAGGAAAGATCGATGGGGCTGCCAAATCGGGACGTGTAGGTACGCGTCATTCAGATCCAGGGAGCACATCCAGTCTCCCTTGCACAATGTTTCTGATATAAAAGCTGGCATAACCATCTTGAATTTTTGCAGGGGTAAGGAGAGGTTGAGAGTGGAAAGGTCCAGCACAACTCTCAGGCCCGCCTGGTTGTTCTTCAAAATGGCGAATATCCTGGAGTAAAAGCCCAAGCATTCCTGGGACTTCCTCCACTGCCGGGCTCTCTACGAGTGACCAGATCTCTGCCAAAACAGTTGCTGTCCCAACCTGTGGGAGTAGAGGCTGGGATAGGGAGGCGGTACCCCGTGGAGACTACGGAGAGGATCCAGGGGTCAGTGAAATTCTGGCGCCAGCAATGTGCATGGAGAGCGAGCCTCCCCCCCCCCCCCCCCACTGAAGACACTTGGACCTGAAGGGGCGCGTCATGCCTTCTTTCCCTCTGAGGCTGTTGCGGAGGAGGGTGACTGGAAAAAGCCCTTACCCCTCCCCCGCTCCCCCCCCCTTTTGTTGCTTGAGCCAGTTCTGAGACGGCAAGTGGGCCGGCTGCCTGGATCTCCGTTCCTGGAAGCTGCGAAAACCTCTGTACGTACAACCCCTGTCGGAGCGTTGCTGAGATTGGGTGTAAGATTTGGGAGTGGTCTTTGTCAGGATGATAAAGACTTGGCCGTTTGTGAGCTGTTTTTCTTTTTGTCCAGTTCTTCGTCCGTGGAGGAGTGGAAGAGGTCCCCCCCCCCTTCAAACGGTAGATCTAATATGCGTTCCTGGACGTACGGGTTGAATTTTGTTGCCCGGAGCCAGGCTGTCCTTCTCATGTCCATGGCAATACAGATGGCACGGTCGGAGGTGTCGATATGGGCCACAGTGGATTCCATGAGGTCATGCGCCACCAGCTTGGCCTTGGCCAGCCCTGCCTTAAAGCATGATTGGCTCTGAGTAGGGAGTTCCGGGAGGAAAGCTGCAATTTCCTGCCATAACCTTTGGTTGGTGGCAGCCAGCCTGGCATCTGCGTTGGCCTGACGAAGATGCAAGGACGCGTTGCAATAGAGCTTCTTCCCGTACTACTCCAAGATCTTCTCCATGCCTAGCAGCGTCGCAGAGGAGGCGGCTCAGGACGACTGAGGCTTGGAGTATAGTGATGCCACAGCGATCACCGAGGAGTGTGGCTGAGAATGGGCCGAGAGCAAGAGTGTACCCACCCCCCCCCACATCTGCCTGTACTTGCCGTCCAGGCTTTGATTGACCGGTTGGGCCGAGTGGGGCTTAAGCCAACCCTTCTTGGCCAGGGAGACTACATTTGTTTGCAGTGGAATACCTGTTTTGGCAGAGGGGCGTTTCATGAGGACTTAGGCCAGAACTCCCTCTGCCGGCTGCTCAACCTCGGGTTGGGGTAGGCCCAGATACTCCGCCAGCCCAGCAAGATGTTTGTGGAAGGCCCTGGGCGAGGATGGCGCGTCTGTATCCTGTGGGTCAGGAGGATCCTGTGGAGGAGGTATAGTTGGCGCCGGAGGCTGGTCCGGAACCACCTGAGGCATCGGCAGGGGAGCCGGAGGCAGCGGCTGTGCTGAGGTCTGGGGCGCCGGCAGAGGCGCTTGTGGTGCCGCTAGCATTACGGGGAGGACTTCCTTGATGGCGTCCTTGAGGATAAACCCCATTCAAGGAGACCTCATGAGGCTGAGGAACCTCTCAAAGAACCCCTCCTGACTGGTCGAAGAGTCGTCAGGGGAAGCTGACAGGGTAGCTGGAAGCTGCTGAGTCGTTGTGTACCCTGCCCATATGGACGCAGTGGGAAGCTGCCCTACGCAAAAAGAGGGCTAGGCCGTAGGCCACGTACCTGGTTGAGGCCAGTCCCACCGTGACACTCATTCTTCGCCGAATTCCTAGAATGGCGCAGGACAGGTGCCTCTGCTTGGCGCGGCGGCCATCTTATTGTGCTGCCTGCCACATGCCTGCAATGGGTTAGGACCGACCGGTCCCTCAACACTACCACTGGTAGGATCCAAGGATCCCTCAGCCCGAAGGCCGGTAGCTGTAGCAGCCTCGGTGCACGTGCTGGTATAATGACCTGACCGGTCCCTCCTGCGCGGGAGAGTCCATGGGGAAGGAGTCTCCTTTGCGGGTTGAGATGGAGAATATCGGTCCTACCTTGGGCTTGGCTCGATGTTTCACAAAGTTCTTGAGTTCCTCTGGAGGAGACTTCTGGAAGAGCTCCCACCACCAGGCTAGCCTGTTCTTCAGCACTTTCAAAGACAGCGAGTGACACGCTGTACAAGCTTGCCGACCGTGGTCTGGGCCAAGGCAACGTAGGCAGACGGTGTGGGGGTCTGAAGTTGGGAAGACCCTGTTGCAGGATGGACACCTGCTGAACTCTATGGAAGTCGACATGCGCCGGGGAGGAGCGTGAAGCCTGAGGACAGACAAAAAAGACAAAGAAGTAGTATCTGCGCATGGAATTACATGGCCGAAGCCAAACCCAGGAGCGCTGGTGAATTCGGCCTGTTCCCGTCGACGCAGAAAAGGTGACCCGAGGTGTGGTACCGAAGGACGTAGTCAGGGCAGCGCATGCGCCCTGGGCCGCGCGCCTCTAAATTTAAAGTGGAAGAAGGTTTTTTCTGGTGAAAAAGGTCCATCTTCTGTCCCTTGAAAGGAACACCCATGCAGTATGGAGAAAAGGGGCCGGGACGTAAGAGTAAGTATGAATAAAGGTGAAAGACAGCAATGAACACTTACTGGAAAGCAAATTATGAGCACTATTCGACAGTGTGAAAGCAAGGTGGTAACAAGGAATAAACATCAGAAAGCGAGTTGTGTGAAAGTCACATTGTGGCATGGCCAAGAGAATGCCAAGAAGAAACAGAATTAAACTAGCACTAATAAGACAGGTTTAGAGAGAAAACGTGTTGGCAAAAAGGACTGAAGGATTGCCTACGATTTAAGTTGGTGCAAGAAGAATGTGAAATAAGTGAGTCCAGAAATACCCAAGATATTGAGAGCATGGTATGATGACAGCCATGTCATACTGAAAACACGATTACCTCCAGCCTAGCCCCTTATGAGCGACCACTTGCTAGTCTCCAAATCTACCTCAGTGGGTGTAGATCACTATGCCCCCCCTGCTCTTGTAGCTCAGGGTGATTGTGCACTGTTACTCCTAAATGACTATGCTATGGACACACCAACATAAGACACAAAGAAAACACATGAATCAATTCAACAATAAAACACGTATTCATACACAGGAATGCATGATGCAAACACTACTATAATGCAATACAGGCTTCTAATGCAAGCAATCTGCTAGCTGGATCTATAATGCTAATGCAGCCTAATGCAAGCGTCAGCATTCCTCTCCAATCCACACCACACTCTCTCTCTAAGACAATCCCTGTCTGATTACCCCATCTATCATGTCAGCCAAAGCTCTGTGTGATTGTCTGTCCTAATTCCCCATTGTGTCTTACTCCGATTAATCAAGGCCTCATATCAGCAATGCTCCCCTCTTGCCATGTCTCTCCTCTCCAGCTAACTCTGCAACCAGCCAGTCAGTCAGGACCTCTCCTTGGCCTCTCAGTGGTCTGGTCTTCCTGCCAACTCTCTGCCAGATCGCTCTCATCAGAATGCGTCCTCCATTCACTCCACTGAAATCCCTCTCTCTGTGCAAATCACCTCACTCTCTGGCCCCCACCTTCTCTGTCTGCAAACACCAGCACAGGCAGGCCTGATGAACCATGCCCTTCTCCTCTTTACTCTAACAAGAGTCACGTCTAATCTCTGTCTGAACAAGCAAACTGTTCAAGCATTCCTCACACCCCTGTAACTCAAAACAACTTCCCTGCAGAACCAATGGTGCTTCTCTTCTGTCTGTCTCATTCAGGATGGCTTCAAAATGCCATAGGCCTCATGCTTTCTAACGTTTACTCTTTCTCGCAATGGCAAGCTCTATTCCTAAAGTTCAATGAATACTCTAAGTGCACACTCATGCGTGTCTTTAATGCATACATAATACATAACTCTACATGCGTCTACATGTCTCTACCAAGGCACTTCAAATATAACAGGCCTCTTTGTCTAGCAATTGCAAATGGCTACATAATATGTGGATAATGGATAACTAATATCACACTAATCAAAATGATGGATAACTAAATCCCTAAATGGGTAATGATTCTCCAATGATAAACTAGGCTTCTCCATAATATCTGGTTTCACAGACAAGAGATGGTGATGCAGAATTACTGAATGCCGAAGATACAGGTTCATAAAAGAAACCATGAGGGGGTAACCAAATCCCCAGGATTATCGGTTGTGTGACCTGTAATGGGTGGACCGTGGGGTCTGACAACAGCACCTAGACAGAGTGACACCCCCCTACTTGGAAAGAACCAAGAAAAGCCAAGACACAGAAAGGCAGAGTCAGAGCAGAGTCTTTGGCAGAGAGTCTTGTGACATTCTTTTTTTCTAAACAGTGTTGAGTCTGTTTACACTGTCTTTCAGCTGCTGGTTGCTGACGGGTGCGAGGAGGAGGAGCATATTTCCACAAATACCCCGACTCTACGCGGAGCAGAGTCTTTGGCGGTCTTTGGAAGCAGGACAACTTACAAAACTGCAGGTAACTCCACACTTCCTCTTTTGTTGGATGTGATAATCTGTCCCTCTCTTCTTACTTTATGGTAAAAACGTAAAGCCATCCGTTCTTAACATTAGGGCTGCACTGAGTAGACTCTGAACTGAAGATAGTTTGCCTCTGCCTCCAGCTCTAATCAGAAGATACACTGAAGTACCTTCTAGCGACATTCCATTTCTGCCTTTTTCCCACTGGTAACTGCGGGGCTGGGTCCCTTTGAACGGTTCCATGTG
This sequence comes from Ambystoma mexicanum, assembly GCF_040938575.1. NCBI lineage: Eukaryota > Metazoa > Chordata > Amphibia > Caudata > Ambystomatidae > Ambystoma > Ambystoma mexicanum. The sequence continues at coordinate 250,598,323 of NC_090939.1, forward strand.
TTAAAATTGCAGCAAAAAGGCTGTGGTTTTGCCGCCGTAATCCATTTAAAGGATGCGGGGGACACCCCCGCAACCTCCAGACCCATTATACCATTTAAGGGGAAAGGGGACACCCCTGCAAACCCTGCTCCCCTTAAAAGGTATAATGGGGTACACCTTTACCAGGTCAAACTACAGCATTTTTGCCACAATTCTTTTGTAAAGGTGACATTTTTGGCACAATTTTATTACTGCATACCCTTTGAACCAGTGATGGTACGAGTAACCAATATTGCACAAAACAATGTCTTTTTGCACTGGGCTGAGAAGAGATCTACAACAGACAATATTCTACAACCCACCCCACAAAAAGCTGGCCCATCTTGGATCTGTTTGGGGATCAGTGGGTCTCCTGAGTTTAAGGACACCAGAAGGGATTCACAGGTCAACGTGGTCCCCCATTTTGGGGAAGGGAGTCATGGTACTCTGATGAAGAATGCTACAGTGAAAGGCCCCATTGAGGGCCATTCCTTCAGCATTCAAGAAGTGCAGCCCTGCTGGCTCAAGACCAAAATGGGAAACATTTTTAAAGACTTTAAAGATAATCAGCGCAGCACACAGTCACCGATAATCGGTCAAAAAATAAGATTTTATTTCCAAAATCATTGGGTTGCAGCAGTGATATAGAATCATGAATCCATTGCGATGTGCATTTATTCTTGACTGTACACGGATGAAGGCCATAACAGACAGGAGTATTATTGAACATGCAGATGAGGTCTCTCCCTACAAGGAGTTATGTTATTTTGCATTTATATAGCGCCTTATATACCATTGGTATGGTCTGAAGGCGCTGGTAGGTTGAACGCCCTTGTGAACCGAAGTTCAGATCAGTAGAGCATCAAAGGTGCATGTGTGCACCGGGTATGTGTGCAGCTCGTGCGATATCTGTGTAGAAGCTGCTTCTTAGCGGTATGTGTGGTGGTTGAGAGGTCAGGAGAATGTGTTCGTTCAGGCAGGTTTTATCCAGAACGGCTGCGGCTGCATTAGGCCTGAGGAGAACGCCTGGCTGGGGGGGTGTGAGACCAGCAGTGTCAACTTAGAATGATGTGGAGTGAGCGGCGGATGTTGGTATGAGAACAGATATACCGAATGGTGTCATAGTATCTCTGTGTTCTAGTTGAGTGGTGATGTAAAGGAGAGAGTAAGCATAGTGGTGTGATATGATTAGTTATATGCTCTTTTAAACGTTCTTTGCATTCTAAACCATACTATATACACGTCACGCAATTTTATGCGTATTTTATGCGTTCCAGTCCGTACCGTGGACACCTATCCATTCTATGCACTCCAGTCTGGTTCAATACACTCTGGTCGGCCCTGCGCGGTCTATTCTGCTCCACGTATGCGCTCTTGTCCGCCACACGACAGTCCACTTGTCCACACCACGTATGCTCTCTTGTCTGCCTCATGCATGCACTTTGACTGCCACGCACTCGACTGCCTCAGGCATGCACTCCTGACTGCTTCATGCTCTACGCATTCAGTAGCTCAACGTACTCATCCATTCTACGCACTCATCAGTACTGGATGCGTCCGTGCTCGTTCGATGTACTAGTCGGCACTACGCGATGCATCAGTTCACTCTGAGCACTATCGCTCCAGGCACTCGTTCGCTCCAGGTACTCATCCGGTTTATGCTCTCACGCGTGCTATGCGTTTACCTGTTTTACGCACTCATCCCTCTACGCACTCGCCTCCTCTACGGACTCACCTCCTCTACGGACTCATTCTCTCTATGCATTCATCCACTCCACGCACTTAACCATACCACGCACTCATCCTCTCTGCACTCATCCGTTTTAATCACTCGTGATTTTCATGCATCCAGCAGTAGTATCTTGTTCTATATATTCATCTCTACACTCACCTGTCTTATACCTTCATTTACTCTGTGAAAAAAGAAAATAGGTGGTTTCAGAAGGAACCTACTTCAGGTCCTGACACCGCTGTCAGAGGAAAGGGCGTTTGACCATGTGCCACTGACTAAGAAGGCGTCTTCCCAAAAAGGTTTCTACACACCAACTGACTCAGATGAAAAGAGCTTCCCAGACCCAAATCACTTCGGTACACCCTTTCTTTCTGCCTCCAAAAGGAAATTTAACGGGGTCAACACCTGAAAAGATGGCTTTATCATCAACAGCACCTAGACTCCAAGGTAGAATGGAGGGAGTCTTACAATCTGATGTCACTTGTCCATTAACAATGGAACACCAATTGCAAGGGATTCCTTGACAGACATATGCATCCTCACAGTCTTGTCCTCTTCCAAGTCACGATCAGTTTACGAGTGTAATTGTGGGGACGCAGAGGGAGGGTGACTGTCTACCAAGCACCATTCTAAACGCAGATGCTTTGTCCATCACTTTAGGATGGCGGCAGGAAAATAGGAATCTCCTGGATAAACTGAAGTCGGATACACTTGCAGTAACCTGTACGGCACCAGTGGCCATCTCTGGAGGGTCTTTACAGGGAAACTTAGTTAAACCTGCACCTAACTTTCTATCGAAGGTTGACCATTCTTCCCATGCTCTCTACCTTCTGGATCTAACCCTGGTCGTCTGTGCTTGGAAGGCGCCAACTCCAACTTGGGTAACTTACTTGGTAAACTTTATATCCCTGATAACCAGAGGAGAGCTATCCAGTTTGGAAATTTCCATTGGGATGGTCCTGGTTGGCAGATCCCTGTGAGGAAGGAAGAGTCCTTTAAAAAAAAATCTAAAATATGGGAATTAAACACGGGGAAACCGTATAGTGATAACCCATTACCAAGGGTCGGACCCCTTGGGGACCTTGCCTCTAATCTACCCAAGTTCTGACTCTTTGAGAGACCCAACTGTTAGACCTATATTCAGCCCTTGTTTGACCAGGGTGACGCAACTGGGCCGAAATGTCCATGATCTATCCAGTCTTATGGGAGATTCAGTGGCTGTATGTTTAAATCGCTCAAATATTCTTATGATTTTTGCTGAATTTGGACTTTTAAGATCATGGTCATCAGCAGATCTCGATGGAGTGTTTTTTCCTGTAAGAGGGGAGACAAAGTTTGTTTGCTTATTCTTTGCTTCAAGAGTAGTTATGGACTTGATATTATCTCAGAGGGAAAACTTAGAGGCTGGGCTTTGATGTGGTCCAGGCTAGTGAACTTGGATCCAAATCCTGCCCATCAGGTATAAAAGCCTGATGGGGCAGTTTAATGTCAGCAAGGACACCGTGGACGGTTCATAGCTGGGGTAACAAAGGGTTAAGAGGGCTAGCCAGACAGGACATAGCTCCTGTATGGCTTCAAAACAGGGGATGACAGTAGGGTTGCACATTGGGCGTTACAGAATTAAACCTACTTCTCCTGGAATTCTCAGGGAAATACCCATCTGTTAACCAATGTGGTAACCATGAAGAAGGGGGGTGTTATTTTCCTCCAGAAAACTTGGCTTACTAGCCCCCTTTGTTAGATCGGTATTGCAATTTTGCTAAGTCAGCAAAACCTAGTAAAGGAGGCGAACTGGTGACAGCTATACGCATTAGATTGCTCATGAGATCTCGAATTCGACATATGGTTTATTAGTTGTTGAAGTGGTAGATCCTGAGGAGAAAAAATGATGATAATTTTTTAATATATAATGGCACTTTGGAATGGGAGCTCTGGATCACTATCTCTACTCTAAACGATCTGATAATGCCCTGGCAGTTGAAGAGTCAAAATAAGAACAAAGTGAAAAAGCTACCCCTCCGTCAGATCTCATCTCCAGTTCTAGTCAGAACTCTATGTCCGGTGCATCTACGGCATTAGAAATGCACTACGCCTTAGTGTTCTTTCTTTGTGCTGACAAGATACTTTTGTTTCTGCTTGTTAAGCACCCTCCATACTCGGTCATAATATTCAATACATACATATCATGACAAACATTAAAACATTTTAAAACAGTTTTCTCATACAATATGAGCTAGGCTTGTTCTCCAATGTGCCTTTCATGTGGGGTTGGTATTTAAGGTTCTTTTGTTGCAAACAAAATAACAATATTCAGAATTTTTACTATGTTTCATGGGTGACTGCTAAACAACCAAAATAGTTCTTATATCTACTGAGAACTAATTTCGTATCACTTTTCCCTATCTGGATAACAATCCATTTTATTTAGGTATTGTTGCATAATAAAGCTTGAGGCACCCGGTGGCTACACGCATGTGTACCCAGTCGCTCACGCACTGTTCATTTTGTTGGTCGGATGTTTTCAATAAGTGCGTCAACACTGGGTGTTTCGGTCCTTTTTGTAATGGTGCGTACATCCAGGCAACCATACAGTTTGCTGTTCTATTGGGCCTTCATCAGGACGGGTGTGATTTAAAGGCACTATGTAAATCGATATTCCAACCTTTTTGTTTTGTAGTGAATCTATACAGAAAAATGACAAAGATTAAAAGCCATTTAGAGAATGGTCTGGAAAAAAAAGACTGACCTGGCAATTGCTCAGATCCTGGGGACAGATGTATTCCATTTAGTGAATGAATCCATGAGACCATTCATGTGTGCTCTGGCCGTAACTCCTAGAGCCATTTAGTTTAACGGATTGCCTGAGAAAGAATCAGGAAAGATATTTTGGAGATTTTGCTGTGAAAACCGCACAGATGCAACGTTTTCAGTATCCATGACAACTAGCATAAACAATGGATCCTGCAGCGCTCGAGTCCCTATCGAGACCGCGAGGATAACAGTATCGGAGGACATCAAGGAAGACATCCTGCCTAGTAAGTTATTTTTCATCATGCTACAGAGCATGGACACGGGCTGTTTTGCGTGCAGTTGTGCAATCTACAAGGTGCTCGATACCATATGGCGCAGCAATGAGTAAGTCAAGGACGTGAAACAGGCTGTTGACTTCCCTTTAGCGGGCTGCCAACACCTATCCCACCACAGTGTAGTTTGGGTGAGGCAGTCTATTTAGAATTAGTTCTTCATAGCCACGTTTTGAGTGTTGCCATGCAGTACTATGGCAGGTCAGAGGTGGCATTGAGCCCCTTGCTGCATATACACAATGTGCACACATGGAGCTGCAGCAACTGCTCTCCGTAGCACAGAGCTAAAACGAGCTGAAATAGGTGTCATGATCTCTGCTTCCAAAAGGTCAGGGTTTTCCCAACTCCCTTGGAAGCAGATCCATAACCCAGGTTCCGAGTGCCAACCAGTCCCAATTGGGACCTTTTGGACCCAGTCCTGGCGCCAGTGGCACCAGGCTCATAAATATGCCCAGTCCCAGCGCTGGAAGCGCCAGGCTCATAATGCTTGGGTGGACTTACCTGCAGCAGACCATGCTGCTTACTTGCCTGCCAGTTGAGCCTCTGATCCTCTTCTGTTTGGAACTACTTTTCCTGTTGGATGGGGCTGGAGCCACTCCCTAGATTCAGAACACTGGAACTCTTCTGGAAGGCAGGAACTCTTTTTTTACCAGGAACTCTTTTCTTACTTAGGCGTGGCTGTGGAAGGAGACACCTAAGCACTACAGGAGGCTATTTAAACCACACCCGGTGGATGAATCTTGCTTTGCGTTATTCTGCACCCTCTGCAGCAGAACGCTCATCGTGTCTTCTGCATCCGGTCCTGGGCCTAAGGAAAAAGGCTTACCATCCTGAATCCAGTCTTCAGCAACACCTATAAAGACAAGAAAGAACAGGTTAGCATTCTGGCATCTGAAAGGCAAAGGCTTACCTACTCTTCGTGCGCTGCGGAGGTCTTCACACTGCATTCCGGCATCTGAAAGACAAAAGCTTACCAACTCTTCGCACGCTCCGGAGGCCGTCGGCGCTGCATCTCACATCTGAAAGACAAAACAAGGTGCGTTTAAAGACATTGGGGAACTTTAATACTCACGTGCCATTACTCCTTTCCACATCTAACCCAGTGGGTATCCCGGCACCCTGCAGCCTCTCCGAACTTGTACCTGCAAAATTCAAAGACAGTTAGAGCGCTTTGTGAAGCTGGCAACAAGCGCTTACTTACGTGCTTCCAGGCGCTTCTATTCATCACACGGGCTCCACCTTCAACTCACTTCAGCCCGTCATCCGCCATCGCCGGAACCCTGCAAAACAAGAGACATCATTATTAAAGACTTAAAAGACATTTGAGTTACTCGAAACTTACCGTTCGTGCAGTAAACGACGGACAGCAGTCCTCTGAAGTCAAGAGGCCTGCGCTACCTATCCAGTGAAGAAACTGGCTACAGCACCCTGCCCCGAGGCAGATGGAGAGCTCGGCATTCACTTACCTAAGACATCTTACTCTGCACGTCAGGCATACAGGGCACAGAGGTCCAGCCCAAAGAGCCAATCGGGTGCTGCACATCACCTTTGAAGATACAGTAGTCGCCCAGTCAAGACCGGCGCCTCTGCGAGAATCAGGTGAGCGTTACAATAGGTTAACCCTTTAACGTATTTAGTACACTCGAACCTTGAGTACATGAAATAGCTATAATTAAACATTCTGGCCATCACATGCAGATGGGCTGGTTTTCTCATCAACCAGCCTCAAGTTTTCACGATACATGATGACATGTTTAATCAGACACTCTCAGAGCAATTTTGGCAGCCCCAATTTCTGAGACATTCTTCGTTTACAGAAATACTTTTCTGATTTAAAAAACTCTCCCCAAAATATCTTTCCCGATTCTTTCTCAGGCAATCCATTAAACTAAATTGCTCTAGGAGTTACGGCCAGAGCACACATCAATGGTCTCATGGATTCATTCACTAAATGGAATAATTTTGCCCCCAGGATCTGAGCAATTGCCAGGTCAGTCTTTTTCTTTATTTCTAGTTATCCTCCAAAATTAAAGACGGATACACACCTTCCAAACCATTGTCTCTAAATGGCTTTTAATGTTTTATGTAATTTCTCTATATAGATTCACATACAAAACAAAAGGGTTAGAATATCCATTTACATCATACCTTTAAATCACACCCGTCCTGATGAATGCCCACTAGAACAGCAAACGGCATGGTTGAGCGGATGTACGCACCATTGCCAAAAAGGGCTGAAACACCCAGTGTCCACATACTTACCAAAAACAACATCCGAGCAACAAACTGAACAGTGACGACTGGGTACACGTGCGTGTAGCAACCGGGTGCCTCATGCTTTATTATGCAGCAATAACTAAATAAAGTAAACTGTGATGCAGATAGGGAAAAGTGATACAAAATTGGTTCCCACTAGATATAAGAACTATTTTGGTTGTTTAGCAGTCACCCATGAAAACATTGTTAACATTCTGAATAATGTTATTTTGTTTGCAACAAAAGCACCTTGAATACTAACCCCACGTGAAAGGCACATTGGAGAACAAGCCTAGCTCATTGTATGAGAAAAATGTTGTTAAATGTTTTAATATTTGTCATGATATATATGTATTGAATATTATGACCGAGTATGGAGAGTGCTTAACAAGCAGAAATAAAAGTATCTTGTGAGCACAAAGAAACACCACTAAGGCGTAGTGCATTTCTAATGACATATACACCGGACAGAGTTCTGACTATAACTGGAGATCTGAGGGAAGGGTAGCTTTTTCACTGTGCTCTTATTTTGATACCTGTACCTTCCCCCATTTATAAGTGAAAGCCCACTGTGAACAAAATATTTAGGGGAAAACCCTTTCTTGTATAAGAGTTGAAGGGTCTCCGCCAGGTTGTGCTGGGGGATGATTTGAATGGAGAATGTCTGTCACCTTTTTCTGAAAAAAGTTACCCACTATGTGGGACCAGTGTTTGATGCTGGCTAAGCCAGATAAAAAGTCCCAGTCAGGTTTGAGATGGCTTAATGTGGTACTCTGAGGGCTGAAGCTCTTAAATGGACACATTGGTAAACAGAAGGGGGGGGGAACCTCCACATGGTGTAGGGGTACGAGTAAGTCCACATTGGACTACATTTTTGTGAGTCATTACCTCGATGATGTTTGCTTAGATTTTGGCATAGAAAGAAATTCTTGGAGAGATTATAGCATTGTGAGCGTCACATTTAAATTCACCTGTGACCATAAACCACTGCAGTACTTGGATGGAACACCGATAGATCTTACTGTACTAGCAGGGCGCAATGGAATTAGATGGTCCCCACGAAACAGATTCTCTAAATGACTCACTTAAGCGGGTCATGTAATCCTCTACTTTGGAATGGAAGTTGAGGGTCTTTAAACGTCCTATCTTTCGACTCCACTATAGAGGAACCAATGTCGAGCTTGGTAAGAGAAAGGAGTATCAGGGGAAATCAATGTCCCAGGCGACACCTGCATGTACATGATGAAACTCTTGCTCATAAGAAATTAATGAGGCGTGAAATCAAAGTACTGAGGGGAGCAGGGCGAGCTGGTCATCTGCAAGCTGAAAGAGTTAGATTATAAAAACAAACGTACAAGAACCTTTGCAAACAAAAGATAACAGATCTTGCTAAAATGAATGCAGAGCGTATGCTCCAGGTACTGATCAGTAAAGATGTCAGAGCGTTTGTGGTCCACTACTCATCTCAAACTAATGCAGTCTTGGAGAAGGATTAGGTTGTCCACTTTTCTTAACTTTATTTCTTGGTGAATGCAAAACAGGAATATCCAGAGGTTTCATCCCCAGTCGAATCAGTAGGATTTGAGATGAGGGTAGACCTCTAGAGGGTAGCCAAATTAATTAAATCATGTAAGCCCTCTAGGGCAGCTGGCCCGAACTGGTTAACTAATATAACATTAAAGGCTGGCCCCATTAATTGGACAAACGCCCTGGTGATTCTATTCAACAGTATAATTGAATCACAAGTTCTTTAGCCCTCTTGCCATACAGATCCACTGGTTTCCATATTCAAGATGGGTGCACGATCAGATCCAAGGAATTATAGACCTATATTTCTCTTGGATTCGGACAGCAAGATCTTTGCATCTCTTGATGCTTCACCTAGAGGTCTGGGCCTTTTCTGTGAAAAGGTTCTCCATTTTCCAGACAGGCTTTCGAAGAGGTCACCCGACCAATATTAAGGGGTTTGTGGTAAGAACAATTCAAGAAAGCTCTTGGTCTGACAAATCTCATACTACCTATGTGGCTTCCATAGATCTTTCCGGGGCCTTTGATCGAGTGGATCGTAGGTGCCTGTGGTGGAAATTGAATACCTGGGGTATGCCAAGGATTTGTTGAACTTGATCATGGCCCTTCACGAGAATTTGGGGGTGAGGGTCTGCCTGACTATGGTATGTCAAACCGTATTTCAACTCCTTCCGGCTTAAGACAGGGCTGTAAACTCACCCCTTTTCTCTTCAATGTGTATGCATCAGACATACCGTTGTATCCAAGTAAGGCATACTTAGCCTCTCCTACATTGGGTGATGAAAAAATTACATGGCTCTGATACGCGGACGACATTGTTGTTTGACCATACACACGTGGGCATAAGCAGGCTACTAACTGCCTTTTCTAAATTTGCTGCAGATAACAGCCTCTTAACGTGGCAAAGACTAAAAACGTTTAATTTTAGCACAGCAAGTAAAACGACTCGGTTAGCATAGCCTGCTGAGGGGGCAATTTTGCCTCCCTCATCTAGAATGATCGATCTGTCTTTTTTTTTTCCCCTCGGCTAAGCAATCTACATCTATGCTCCATCAAAGTCTGAATCAAAAGGCCTCCTTGCTCTCAAATCAATTGGCAACTTTGAACCAGAGATTTGGCCGCTTTTCGATTAAACCAGCGCTAAAATTCTATGAAGCGAAATGTATCCCTAAAATTATCTATGGGTTTGAATTATACTTTGCTGTGGTGCCTGAATAGTTGGATCGAATGGAGGCCAAACTTTCAAGGAGAACATTGGGAATTCCTAACTGTATCCCGATCTCGGCTATTAGATTTGAGCCGGGATTAACTTCCTTAAAAGCCTGAGTAAAGTGGAATTGCCTGCAACTGCATTTAAAAATGCTGTCCCATATGACATCTTCACTCTATGAATCTTTCGGTAATGCCATGTTTGTGAAGCAGAGTGGGTACAGTCGATTTTTGTCCGATTTTCGCAGGTATTATAACCAAATGCTGGAAGAGTTGAATGATTGATTTTCTTATAGGGAATTCTGCAAAGGTTAAAAAACCTTATGACCTTGACTGGGTTGAGACAGTCGAAAAAGTCCATAGTTACTTCTCCATGAGCCACCTTAGAGATGAATACAAAAAGAGAGGGTCTGTTCCTCCAGATCTCATTATATTCCCCTGCATTTCTCGTAGCGCGAAATTTGATAAGGCAGAGACTGATCAAATCCCAGCAGTACCTTGACACTGGTTGCAAAAGCCTCCTCTCCCCACCCCCTATTCACACCACAAAGCTTGTGAAAAAAAGAAATATCCCGGATTAAGAGGTGCTGCAGAGATTCCATCAAGTGGCATCCATACATTTGCAATAATTCTGTGGAAGAAAAATACATTTGGATAAAAAGAGGGTTCAAAAGAAAGAAGGTTGAAATGTATTTGAGTGAATTTTGTTTTAAATGACAAGTGCATCGATTTAAGACTAGCCTTATCAGCGTATCAGTCTGTCAAGTTATACCAATTTTATCCTGAGGACTCATCTATGAAACCGCTGTCTAAGGGAAAGAGGCGGTTGTTTTTATTTGACTTGGGTATACCGAGCTATCCAGAAATTATGTGTAGGAGTATTCAAAGAGCTGGGTAAAATTATTGTTGAAGCAAAGTATCTGCTGACAACCTGATTGGTTTATTCGGATACACTAATGGGGGTCACTTTCCATGCCTGTAAAGTGGTAGGGCGAATGCTATTAATGGCGAAGGCATGTGCTGCTAAGAAATGGGGTATGCAACCTCAGACAGAAGGGTGGCTAAAAGTGGCACTGTCAAAATGCAGAAGATACCTATATTGAAATCTCCATGCACAACGCAGGGCCCACAAACATTTGGACTTTATACAATAATGATCTACTGAAAATGACTTGACTTCAGAAATAACTGGGTGGGGTGCGGGGGAGAATGGCCCTATTCTGTTAAATAAGTTATACTAACAAAGTCTACCATATACATTTGTATTTTATTTATTTGTAAAGCACTCCTGGCCCTGGGGCATCTGGGCGTATGTGTTACAGAAAAAAAGCATTACATATAAGTGGACAAACTTGTTCATAGGTTACAGTATGCAGTCAGGACAATACACAGTATTGGATTAAAGCAAGGTTAACATAAGTACATCAGGTTATACAGTAGGTGCAAGGAGATAATTCAGGTTTAGCTAAACTGATGACTGCTGCAAAGCAAGATCCTGTTCATGGAGCCAGTGTTTAGTTTTACTCTTAAATAGTTGGAATGGGGGTTCGGATCTAAGGGTGGACGGAAGCGTGTTCCAGAGCTTGGCCGCCAGCACAGGGAAGCTGGTGCCTCTGGCTTTTTGGAGCTTAAATCTGGGGATGGACAAGGTATGAACTTGAGCAGCTCTTAAGGGTCTTGTGGAGGTGTGTGCAGAGAGTCTGTTGGTAAGGTATACTGGGGCGAGATTCGCCCTTGCTTTGTGCTTTAGTGCCAGAGTTTTTAGGGCGATTCTATGCTCAGACAGTCAACAAAGGTTGCGTCTTGTGTCTGATATGTGGAGCTTCTCCGGAATGTTGAGGGCAGCCCTAATGGAATTGTTCTGTATTACTTGGAGCTTATTGATGTTTCTACAGCTGGTCCCTAAATAGAGGGCGTTGCAGTAATCAATTTTGGCCATGACTAGAGTTCTAGCAAGAGTAATACTGTTGGAAGTCGTAAGGAAGGGTCTGCACTAGTTTGCACGTGTACGCTGACACTGCTACCACAGCGTTAGTTTGTCTAGTGAAAGATAGTGTGGCATCAGGGTAAATACGCAGTGTTTTTGTATTATTGGAGACCTTGATAGTGTTGCCGTCAATAGTGAAGGATTTGAATGCAGAGTACAGTTTATTAAGTCTAATGTGAGAGCCGAGGATTAGTAACTCTGGTTTCTCATCATTTAGGCAGAGACCATGATGTGCCATCCAAGCTTGGATGATTGAGTAGATGTCATTAAGGGCTTTTGTGTGTGTTGCATGGTCACCAGTGATGGGGATGAGTATCTGGGTGTCGTCCGCATAATTGGTATACGTGACACCCAGATGATGGAGAATGTCGAAGAGAGGCTTAGTGAACACGTTGTACAAAGTGGGGGGGACACAACCCTTGCGGGACCCCACAGAGTACTGGAGAAGGTTCAGCAGAGGCAGATGGAGAGAAAACCTGCATAGTTTTATTTGTTAGGAAGGATTTAATCCAAGATGTAGCTGTATCTGAGAAACGAGCAGCTGTTTTCAGGGGGTGGCAGAGACTTTGGTGGTTGACCAAATCAAAAGTTGCTGATAGGTCAAGCAGTAGTAGTAGGGCTAATTTACCTTTGTCTTTTATGTCTTGATTTTGTTTTATGAGGTCAATCAAGGACGTTTCCGTACCGTGTCTGGGGAGGAAGCCCGACTGCCTCAGGCCCAAAACATTGTTAGTATCTAGGTAAGTCTGTATTTGCCGGTAAGCTGCTCGGTCTAGTATTTTTTGTAAAAAGGGCAGTTATGATGGGTCGATAGTTGGAGGGTTTACTGGGGTCAAGGGTGGGTTTTTTGATTAGTGGGATGACCCAAGCATCTTTGAGGTTATCAGGCACAAGTCCTGTTTTGAAGGAGGCATTAACGAGATTGGTGAGGAAATAAGCAAGGTCATGTGCGGCCGCTTTGATGACAGGTGCGGGCATAGGTCACCTTGACAGTTGGACGGTTTGAGCTTCCTGATAATGTTTTCCACTTCCCACGTGGACAACGGTGAGAAACTGAATGGTTTAAGTGTAGGCTCAGGAGGGGTGGTGTTGTACATAGCTGGTTTGGAATCTGGATCTACAAGTAGGCTACATTTTTTAGAATTCATTTTAGTTTGTAACAGATATGTTGGCAAGGAGAGCCGTTTGGATGTTGGCACACCACAAAGAATCGGTGATGCATTTATCTATGGGGGCAATAGGAGATTCAAGTTCTTTAGGATCCTGAACAACTCTTGTATTGGACTCAGCTTGTATGATTCGTTTATTGTATGTGTCTTTTTTGGCTAGAATGATAGCTTCTTTGTAGTTGGAGGAGGCTGTGGTCAGGATGCTTTTATTGGCTTCTGAAGGGCAGCATTTCCAGTGTGCTTCAGCATTTCTCTCGACTTTGGGCAGATCTCGTAGGTGTGGTGTAAACCAGAAGTTGAGGTGAGAGCGTGGTTTGGGTTTGCACAGTTTTAAGTGGGCTATAGTGCTTTTAGAATGGAGTGATTGTATATATCCACTAGAACTGTAGGGTCTGAGTGGGAGATTGAGGTGTTGTTGAGGAGGGGAAGAATAAGTGGGAGGAGTTTTTCTGTTGCAAAGTCCTTATTACGGGAAAGAATAGCCGGAGCAATGTTCAGATTAGGGCTGTGTAGTATAGCTGTTTTAATAGAGAAGGTCATTTTGTGGCGGTCAGACCAGATGCATGGTGTGATGGACAACAGGTTAGTTGTGCAATTGAGGTCTGCGAGCCTATCCAGGGTTCTTTCTTAGATATGTGTAGGCTTGTGAATGTGGTGGGTGTATCCGAGATCCGATAGTGTACTAGCTAAGTCAAGGGCATTAGTGTTCATGGGGTCTTTGAAGCCAAGATTAAAGTCTTGTAGAATTATGCTTTGCGAATTAGGTTTGGTGTTGGTAGCGAGGAGCATCACAATGTCCTCAGAGAATGTAGATATGGGTCCAGGTGGCTGGTAGATAAGATGTACTGTGGCCCTATGATTTGGTGACAGCGGCAATTTGATAGATAGAGATTCTGCAGATGGGATCTGAGGGTTAGGAATAGCTCTAATATCAATAGAGTTCTTGAAGGCAATACCGCCTCCTTTAGATTGGTTGGTGTTTCTATCGCATCTGATGGCATAGTTGTCCGGGATGGCAAGGGACAAGGAGGGGCCAGATGCAGCTTGTAACCACGTTTGCGTGACTGCAAGGAGGTCTAGGTCTTCACTGGTAAAGTCTGCAATGCCCAATGCATGGGATGGGAGGGATCTAGCATTAATAAGGGCTGCTTTGATCATGGTGACTTTGGTGCTCGTTTGAGTGATTGGGTAAGTAGCAGTCATAGGATCAGTGCCAGAGAAGGCAACTACGTCATTGGCACTGTTTGTGGGCTTAGCGTGAGGTAAGCTAATCTTAAGTGGGTGAGGACAAGGAGTTTTAGGGCAGAGTCAGGATCCTAATCTTACATTTATGTGGGTGGTGCTAACGTGGTTGGATGGACGAAGGTCTAATACAGGGTGCATGGTGAGATCCTTTTTGGGAATAAAGAAGCATATTGAATAGACGCCCTTCTTCACCTGATGAACAGGGACGAGTTCCATCACAATCTTTTGCAGCAGGGCATCCACTTCTGCTTTAAGAATAAGGAGATAGTCTGGTTCTTCGTGTTTTTGGCAGGTGATACCGAGGTGTCTGGTGGAACGCTTGACAGTATCGCTCGGCCACTTGTCTTGAGCACCCACTTTTCTGAAAGTAAACCCCTCCCATGTATGGGTGACACACATTATCCAACCTCCTACTTGAGATGAATGGGAGGGCACCAGTACCGGAGAGTAATTTTTTGGCAGGGGTAAGGGAGCCTCGGACGGCTGCATTCCTACCACTTCCTTTGCCATGTCTAAAGCCTCATCGTTGAGCGATTTGATAGGTGTTTGGCAGCCCTTGAGTGGAGCGCCACAGTGAACCTCCTTTGCTGAAGGAAGCCTGTGTAGGTGTAGAAAAGGACTGCCCTCGAAGAGGGCCAGAGAGTGTTGAAGACCCTGCGCTACAGGTACGGTTTGCTTGCTGGCTATTTGATACAATTACTAGAATTTCATGCTTTTTATGCGGTCTCGTGAACTTCGTCAACTGCCTACCCAAATAAAGCAGACTGCTATATTGGTTTGTTAATAAGGGAAGCCTGCGTCTCTGGTTTGAACCCCGAGTCCGTAATCATGCGTGGTGCTTCAGTAGAGTTCCTTCAACTAAGACTCAGCCAGCAGTTTCGGCAGAGCCTAAAGTGTTCTTTAAAATATTTGGGTGACCTGCCTGCCCTCCTGAACAATCGTGAGCAGTTTCGACTTGGCTGGCTGACTTGTACAAGAACCACCCATTGAACCTCTAAAACTGGCAAGCAAAGTAGTGTTTGCAATGTGGGTGGTATAGGCTGCTGAAGTTGTGATCCTTCTGTCTATGGCATACAATTTCTTACATTACTCGTTGGGAAAAGCTTCAGCTAAAGACAGTAGATCTCCCGCAGGCTTCCTGGTTGTACTAACCAGAAAATCAGAACAGATTGTCCCCAAATGCATAGGGGATCCGAGAGAGCCGGTCTTAAAAAATGTTTCAACCCGCAGGTTGAATGTGTCTGGAAAGGTGTGAGCAGAAGGGGCAATTTGCTTCTTCAAAGAGTTAAGTAAAGGAATACTGGCTTCTTCTCTTTAAGGGTATCCTCAACAAAGTCAGGATCAGGCACTTCCTCCAAAGTGTGTATCCTAAAATGTTCTGCTGCTTTTTTCAGAATACTACTGAACAGCAACTGATCATCAATAGGGGATGTGTCTTGAGGCTGCGCAACAGGTGTAGCATCTGCAAAAATGTTGTCTGGCTCTGCCTCATGAGTGGGGGCTGTAGGCCACCGTTTCTGGTGTCATCTAGTCACATGTCTGGGTCCTGCGAAGTAGGATCCTGGCTGTTGTCTCCACTGTCTAGGGCATAATATAAATCCTCATCCTAATCATATTGATCGAGAAAAATATTCCTGAAGTATCAGTGTGTTTATGTTACGCTCACCTGGTCTCTGCGGAGGCGTTTGGGCATGGTTGCAGCCCTCCCTGGTGTTAGATCTCCCCCTTCTGGTTTCGTCCCCTGCAGATCAGCTATGGGCTGCGACAACTGTTGGCACTGCTCCTGCGTGGATATGGGAAAGCATTAATCTGCTGGTAGGTGACTATGGTATCTCCCAACCCCTTCGAACCAAGGTGCGATTTCTGTGGGCACGTACCGGCCCATAAAGCTCACCTGATTAATGTGAATGATGAGCTCTCTGTTCTGCTACTTCCGGCAGGGGCGCTTGTTGGTGGAATCGAGTTGCTTCACTGATTCCTGAGTATTAGTCCAGTCCAGCTGCAACTTAGTTCCTCTTTCTGCTTTCTCTCAATTTCTTTGTCTTTTCCTTCGCAATGTCTTGACGTTATTGCTCACAATGTGGTTGCTTTGCACTGAATAACGTTTCTCTGTTTTCTCCCAAATAGGTAGAAATGCAGCCTAACCACGGCTGTGGAGGCGCAGAACACGGAAGATGGATGCGACCGCAATGTCGAGCAGCAGGTGAGTGATGGCTTTAGAGAATGGCAGCGAGCCCTTAACGTAATGTCTGTTAAGGGTCTAACCTTGTCTTTTGCCTTTTCTTTGCAGGTGCTGAGAGTTTGGATGGAGTGAGTCGTGCCGCGGTGCCTAGATAATGCTGTCTGCACTCAGGGGTGTTTGCCGATGAGCAGCAACACCAGGAAGAAGATGTCTGCGATCCCAGATGGTTGCAGGTGAGCTGCGATGCCAGGAGGAAGCGTACAGGTAAGAGCAGGATTCTCCAGTGATAAGCACGGATGAAGATGGCAGGATAACTCCAGGTAAGATGAATCCCAGGCGACGGTGAGCGTTACGCTGCACGGAGGTGCCGAATAATACGAAGCGTGTGCCTTGGGGTTGGGCTAGCTTTTATAGCTGAGCTCTTAAGGCCACGCCCCCTAGCAAAGTTCTGCATGCCATACCCTGCCACTCCCAGAAGTCAGAAGATGCACCCGGACTAGTTACACAAATGAGTTCATGAGAGTATTCTTGCTCATAATAAAAGAGTTCCTATTCATTATAAGCACTTCTGGCCATAATGGAAATGTCCTGTTTAAATCCTTCCATGAGCCTGGCGCCAAAGGCGCCAGATCGGTGTCCAACCAGGCCCCATATGTATAGATGTCCCAAAGTGACGTGCGTGACCCACGATGCCCCCTGCTCCCTCCACTTGATGGTACCACTCTTGTGATCCTGGGCAAGTGGCCATGACAGTTTAGGTATAGGAGAAGTAGTTTGAAAAACAGGGGGCTGAAGTCTAGTTGACTTAAATGGCCTAGGTTCTTCATCTAAGGGAAGAGCTCTTTAGTGAGTGTCTGAGAAATAAATTCACTCGGACACTTCCTCCATTGTCTCTTCAAATGTCTCCATTGTCCAAGCTTCTGTAACCAGAATTGGAAACACAACCTCCTTTTGAACAAGACTTTTGTGACATACCATTGATAAAAAGCAGGAGAGGAAGCCTGGGTCCCAGTACTATGGGAGTCAGTTTGCTTAGACATTTTAGACAATTCACTTAATTCCAGATACTTGTCGATGTGGATTTCGATGATTCTTAAACGGCCAGAGATTTAGGAGGAGCACCATGAGAAGTCGAAGACTTCGAACCATGCGCTGTATGCTGAGGCGGGAGCGCTGCGGGCTGAGAACCAGTAGGTTCTCCAGGTTTCGCTGGTGATTTCGCCGTACCTATAGATGCATAGAAGTCTGCTTCTTTGCCGGTACTGCAGAGGATCACCCACGGGTTGTGTGTTTAGCCTTGGTGCGAGTTTATGCCCCCGTCAGCGGTGGGTGGGTCCCCTGTAGCAGTACTTTCGGCATGTCTAGTGAGACTGGACCACTGGATGCCGTGCTTGCTAGATTGTTCCTCGTCCGACGCAACAGCACGTTAGGAAACGGTATTCGGCCAGCATATCATAGGCCGTCCATTGCTTAGTGCGCTGTTCTTTAAGCATTTGAGGCTTAAAGAGTCGACAGACCTTGCACCGCCTTTCTTCGTGGGTACGATGGAAACAGATGTTACACGCTTTATGAGTGTCCCTCAAAGGGAACTTCCTGTTACTGGGAGGCCAACATTTAAAAAGAGTTCTCTACATCAAATAGAAAGAAAAGAGCAGCCAGACAAGGGAAAGTATAGGGAAGGACAAGAAAAGGCATTCTCGGTCGTTGAGAGGCCAGAGGAAGTCTTCAAACAGTAGAGGTAAACAGTCAGAGGGATGTCTAAAGTACATCGAAAGCTGGAAGTAGTTTGAATAATATAATCGCAATATATCCTTATCACGCTATGAGCTCCGCATTATGGAAAAGACAAGTAGGGTGACAAAAAACAATCTGGGGGGACCTTGAAGCGTGAAGGATCATGGCCACACTACCCGTCACAGTAGGGCTAGTGTTACACGCCCAGGTCAACGTCCCTTTTCGAAATTCAAAAACAAGATGTAATACTCTGCGATTACTACTAGATGTTGGACTATATGCACAGCATGTGATTGTATGCAGATTCCCCAAGCATCAGAAAGTAGGTTTCCGTTGGCATATTAATCCAAGCAAAATACATAAGATTTATCCCAAGGACTCAGAGCTTTGCTGGAGAGTATGAGTCCACATTTGGTAGACCTGTATTGGGGATACACGATTACAAGTTATTGAAAAGAAATCCTAGCACAAATCAATATTTCAGAGGTCCTTACCGCTTTTGTGGGATCCAATAATCATCCTCGAAGAGAGACTGGCTGTACCAAATGTCACACAATATAGCATTCACACAAACATGGGCTCCATTTATAAATTATGTTTTAGACCTCGTTTGATGAAAAATCTCTGCATGACTTAGATGTGGACACCATCATGAGTAATGCTACAATGGAATCATTCAGACCAAGAAATTAAGATACTCCAGGAATATCCTAGAGCATGAACATACTCTTTTACACATTACAAACGTATGCTCTGAAACATATCCCTTGTAATATAATTGAATAACATTTATGATTTTGATACTGGTGTGCACTCAACGCTTTGTAAGGAGTATGTTTTTGTTTAAATATGTTGAAAAATGTGTATGAAGAACTTGAAACAAAGCTTTAAAAATGTGTGCATGCTCTGACATATATAATGTTCTATTCCTGAAGTTAAACATTAAATACAATTGGTCTTGCTCGTGTGTGTATTCTTGTAAGATGCTCACTGCATGGGTGTGTTCATTCAAATCAAATTCGTGTTGCAAAATCAGATTCTTGGAAATGTTGGTTAGAAAATGTAACATTGCTGGTGTTACAAGTGGTCAACAATATAGAACACTGGTATGGCAATCGTGGAGCAAAGTGGAGACACATTATGTAGTATTTAGAAGGATGGGTTTGTAAAAGGAGGGAAAGGGGTTTCCTCTTATTTTTATAGAGGGGTCTGAATCTGGAGGAAAGATTATACTGTGGAGAGGGGAGTGGGTTCAGGCTACCTCTTCCTCTGAGATACTTACAGGTGTGGCACAAAAATACATGTAAACAGATCCTAGTACTTGAGTCGATAGGTGCATGTCTAGTAACATTGCACTCAGTCACTACGTACTAATCCTCACATTGCTTATGTCGATGAAACAGCTACATTATATGATAACACAATATAATGTCAACATGGACTTTTGCACTTATACGTTTGTATGTTAAGAAAAGCAAACTGTTCCTTGTGTGTAAATAAATAAGTTTGTGTACTTTTAATGCTGTGTTCTACTACAATAAAAACACAGATCTCAAGTACTAGGATCGGTTTAAATGTATTTTTGTGTTGTGAATTGGGTTTTGGGTGATGGGAGACAGTGGCCCTAGTCCTGATGGGATACCCCTCTGCAATCGTGCCTTATCCCAGCTCATCAGGGTGGACAAGGTGTTTGGTAGTATTCCAGTCCTGAAATTACATGCTCCTTTCTGAAGGAACGGAAGATGCGCCAGAGGTAGCGCAGCAGCGGCTTGTTCCATCTCTAGCCATTTGGGAGGGTCTTGGGAGTCTTTCCAGGAAAGCATTACAGCTACCTGCGCAGCCCTGTAATAGCGTGGTATTGAGGGAAGGCCTAGTCCTCCTAATAGTTTTCCCCTTGTCAAGAGTTGGCCAGGAATACGTGGTTTCTTCTTCCTCCAGATAAACTGGTATATCTCCTTTTGAAGGTGTATAAGCTCAAATTCTGGGATGGCTATTGGCAAGGAGTGAAAGGCGTACAATAGTTTCGGGAGAAGTGTCATCTTAACCACATTAATACAGCCCAGCCAGGAGATTCCCTGGGAGTCCCAGCGCCGCAACCATTCCTTCAACTCTTTAAATAAAGGGTGAATGTTCGTCCTGTAGAGGCCTGCGTATGTTGGGGTCAGTTTTACTCCCAGGTACAAAATCTCCATTGGGGACCAGGGGAAATTCGTTAGTGCTCGCAACTCTTCTACTCTACCCAAGTCATCGGACAGAGGCATACCCACCGATTTAGCTGGATTTATCTTGAAGCCAGATATCATGGCGAAGTGGTTTAAAAGATCTAAAAGGGGCGGAAGTGTGCGGGGGGCATCTCGTAAGAAGCAAAGTAGATCATCTGCGTATAACGCGACTTTGTGGGATTGCCCCTCTACCTCAAAATCCCGGATGCCTGGGTGTAGTCTAATGTGCTGGGCAAAAGGCTCCATCGCTAAGGCAAATATCAACGGGGACAAAGGGCAGCCCTGCCTTGTACCCTTGGCTGATTCAATTAGGGGGGGTCCAATTTTTGTTAACTTTAATTTTAGTTGAGGGAATTTGAAAATTTGAGAATATTAGTCTGGAGAATTCCGGGCCAAATCCAAACCCCTTTAACACTAATTCCAAGTACCCCCAAGACATACTATCGAAAGCCCTGTGGGCGTCCAGGGACAGGATAGACAGGTCATCCGGGGTCTTCGTGCGAGGGCAATTAGGTTGATGGCACGGCATATGTTATCATAGGTGGATCGATTATGTATAAAGCCTGTCTAGGTCATTATTTATCAATAGTGGAAGGGCCGGGTCGAAGCGATTCGCTATTATTTTCCCCAACAATTTAGCATCTGTGTTTAATAGTGCAATAGGCCTATAGGAGGCACAATCTGTAGTATCCTTCCCCGGATTCAACACTAATCTAGTAGCTGATTCTGCCATGTATGCTGTGACCACCCCGCCCTCCATATGGAGTTGAATAATTTCGTTAAATGAGGGGTTAATTCCTCCCGAAAGGTTTTATAAAACGTATTATCGTCTGCATCGTGTGCTGCCTAGCCACGCCCCTAGCTCACCTAAACAGTTGCCCAATTGACATTGGCTGGCCTGGCTCCCTGAATGACACTTCTCTCTGATTGTGTGTTGGTACCTGACTTCCAGGAAAGGGTTAACTTACTTTGCATTGGGGGGTTCAAAAGTAGTTACCTGCTTCAGAATATTTGTGTGATCTCTTGTTTTATTCTGAAATCTCTTTACTTTAACACTCATCTCAGTATTGCTCTAAATGTACCAGTGATATATGAATGTCCACAGTGTCCTAGCTATTTAAGTCACCTGGGGCTGTACGAAGTATGTGCGCCATCCCAAATGGGTATTTGCTGATTTAGAGAAACTAAGTGTGTATTTTGGAGTGCATTTGTGTTTTACTATTATATTGCCCCTTCTGAAGAAAGCTTATCTAAACTGACTTTTAAATTAATAATTTAATAATCAAATAACCTTGTGTGTAAGAGTTTATTTGGATACTGGTTGCCGTGAATCTCTGTGTAACCACCCTAATGCTCACATTGACCCCCTCTTGAGATAAGCCTGGCTGCTCAGCCACACTACCAACCTGTGTAGTACAGACTTAAACCAAAGGTTGGGTTCCTATTGCCAGGGGGTCAAGGTTGTTAAAATTGTTTTTTGTAGTGCACCCAAAGGTTACTGCACCAAATCTTGCCTAACACCGACCGTCAAGTAAAACAAAAAAAACAAAAAAGGTGCAGGAAGAAAGAGTTCCCTTTCCCCAGAGTCTTTCCAGCTTTATCCAAAATTGGATGTGTCTCATACCGTTTTTATAGTTCTTATATAGGTGTTTTTTCGTGCATCTTTGGAAGGAACATTTGGTTGCTTGCAACCATATTTTTATTAAGCTACTTTATGCCTCCGATTCACGTATTTTTGCATGTAGTTTCGTGTGCAGCCTTTTTCTCATTGTGTGATTTTATGCATACTATGCTGCATTCGACACTACTTGGGCTTCATGCTTCTTGCTTCTTTGCTCGCCAATAGCCTGTGAGAGCAGCTGCATTGCATGGCTCCCGTGCCATTAGTGGCCACCATCTTTTGTTTACACCTGCTGTATCATGCGCCTGCTTTCTTAACTGTGCTCATTCGTGCTTCTGTACTTACGATGTCCCCTTTGTGATGCCCTTATCATATGTGGCCCCTTACAATAGGGTACCTTGCCTCCAGTGGAGGGGCACTACCCCAACCAGCTCATACCCGCACTATATTCACCTGCATGCTTGCAGACTAACACGCTGGTCTCTACGCTGTGCACATCTGCTGCACCTGCGGACTTGGTCTTCTTAGATTCAGGGCACGTCCCTGCACCCCACTTCCTCACCGTCAACCCCGCGCCCTAGCCATGCTCTCCACATCAGGCATTCTTCGACGCGTAGCCTACCCACTCGCATGGCCCAACTAAATCGACGCTAGATGCACCCCATCTTGCTCCTCTTGGGCTTATGCATCCCATACCACCTGCCCGCACGCACACACGTAGCCTACACTAGTTACCTCCTTACCATACTCATCGCCTATAGTCTTAACCTGGACTATGGTGGCCTTACTCCACCCTGACGCTTTATACAATATGCCTCACACTTCTGGCACCTACCTTCCCCACCCATCCTGGCAGTCCAGTGTACCTAAGCCTGCCCTCCTACATTCGCTACACCTCGCCACACACCTACTACTCATTGCTCAAGTCCTTAACGTTGCACTGCACAGCACTAATATCTTGCACATACCCCAACTGAGGAACACAACACCACTTGACCAACTGCTTGCTACTACCATGTCAGACCATAACCCCTACCTTAACTCACCAGCCCTCTGGATACGTCATTTTGCCACTAAACCTACCCCTAATCAACCATGCTCTATCCACGTTAGAAATTCGAGGCTCGGGTCTCACCTACGCCACCCACCTCAGTGTATTCCTATCGCATCCATCAACTCAACCACCAACACTAGCCACCACACTACGTGCAACGCTGGTTTACTGAACCCGACCATAAGACCGCTCCCCATGCGGTCACAGGCTCACACTACCACTAATTGCCTCACACACTCACCACAATACGCCCTCCGCTGCCATACCCCCCTAGCCTACCATGTGCACTATCATGCAGGAATCGAAGATTAGCCTCTAGATCACGCCACTGGTCCTATCACACCAACAGTCATACAACGCAGAAACTCCTCAACGCCAGTATTGACACAACACAGACTCGTTTGACTCCCATAACGGACATCCAGTCACACGACAAGCCCACCGTTTCTAAACTCAAAGGGGCGCATGTCAACACACGCTCTGTCACAGCTCATGCCCTTGACATCGCAGATCTCATTGTTCAGAAAACCTAGAGTTCCTTGCAGTCACAGAAACCTGGCTGCATGCGGCCTCTGGTCCTACTTTAACACTAGCTATCCCTGACAACTATTCCTTAATCAGATGCGACAGGGATACCTACCAAACTAAAGGTGGCGGCCTAGCCGTCATATTCAAGAGCACGCTTAATATTAGAATTACTAATAGCCTGCAACTCCCCTCAGCGGAATCACTATCTCTCAAACTACCTTTGTCGCCGAATCACACAGCCACAATCCATCTCATCTCTAGGCCTCCTGGCCCTTCCTCTTCATTCGTTGAAGACATTTCATCCACTCTAGCTACCAACTCTAAGCCTAGCTCTCAAATCATCATTCTGGGCTACCTCAACCTGGGCTATCATGACAAAAATTATGTCAAAGACGCTGACCTTGCTAATGTACTGGCGGACTTCGGCCTCTCACAACATATCAATGAGCCCACCCATATTAATGGTTGCACACTCGGCTGGGTCTCCTACATGAACTGTGATCTCAGCGATTTCAAGATAACACCTTGTGCCTGGTCTGACCACCACATAATCTTCTTCGCCATCAACTCTAGCCCACCTGAAGACAAATCTAGCCTCATCCCTCCCACTACCACACAGAACAAAAAAGACATCACAACAGAGAAACTCCTACCTCTCATACTCCCTTTATTGAACTCTGCATCTGAGACCTGTTCTGACCCCACAGCGCTAGTAGACACCTACAACCGCATCATGCTAAAAGCTCTCAACACCATTGCACCAATCAAATTGCGCAAACAAAAACCACAGAATCATCTAAATTCATGGTTCACGCAGCAATTACGCAACCTGCGCAAAGACAAGAGAAAAGCGGATGCTCTTTGGAAAAGCGCGCCTTCCTTAGTAAACAGAAATTACCTTACATCAGCTTCTCTTACCTACAAAGAAGCTATCCTCAAGGCTAAAAAGGAAGTTTACAACAACAGAATCACCCAAGCCCAATCCAACACCAAAGAACTATTTAAGATACTCAAGGAACTGGAGTCTCCTATTGGTCCTCTTGATACGTGCACACAAGACACTGCTTGGTACGCTAATATTCAAAAAGCCTTGTTGGACAAAATTGCCATGCTCCAAGCCAAAATTAACGCAAAAAAAGTGACCTCTCAGACTCATCGAGTCACTCAGATCCATAAAATCCCCATTCCTAAACACAACTTTAAACCATTCAGCTTCTCACCCCTTACTATCAAGGATGTTGAAAGCATCATAACCAAGCTCAAACCCTCCAACTGCCAAGGTGATGCCTGCCCGGCAGCTATCATAAAGGAGGCCGCACCTGAGCTCGCCCCATTCATCGCAACGTTCATAAAAGCCTCCTTTGAAACAGTCACTGTGCCCGACAATCTCAAGGACGCGTGGGTTATACCTCTAATTAAAAAACCCAATCTTGACCCCAGTAACCCTTCCAACTACAGGCCTATTACTACGGTGCCCTATTTGCTTTAAATCCTTGATCGCGCAGCTTACCTCCAAATACAGGAGTATCTCGAACTCAACAATCTACTTGGGCTCAGACAATCCGGGTTCCGACCCAGGCATGGCACAGACTGCATTACTAGGTCTAAAAACCCAAATCGAGGCCCTGAAAGACACGGGCAAACTGGCACTCCTGCTCCTTCTCCTTCTCGATCTTTCAGCCGACCTTTGAATTGGTCGATCAAATCCTGTGTCACCATCTCAAAATTGCTGCCCACTTCTCTGACGCAACAACATCTTGGATCAGCTCATTCCTCGCCAACAGAACTATGAGGGTCTCATCTCCTCTAGCGGCTGCAGATCCAGCCCATGTACCCTGTGGAGTCCCTCAAGGAGCCTGTGTATCGCCCACTCTTTATAACGTGTTCACGAAACCACTCTTTGATATCCTTGACTATCTGGGTGTCTCCTACACAAATTATGCGGATGACACCCAGATACTCATCCCTATCACTGGTGATTACGTAGCCGACTCCAATTCTCTCAACACCATCTACACTGTTATCCAGGCCTGGAGGGCTAATCATGGGCTCTGTCTCAACGATAAGACCGAGTTAATCATCCTTGGCACGCAAACTAAAGTCACTAAACTCGACCCCAACTATAAATCCTTCTCCATTGACGGAAATGATATTAAAGTAGCCAATGTAACTAAAACACTAGGTATTTACCTGGATTCCACACTATCCCTCAATCGACAAACTAACGCAGTTGTATCTGCGTCATCCTACACCTGTAAATTGGTTACGGCCTGCCGGCCTTTCCTGACGACAGACAACTGTCCGACACTCGCCAGAACCCTCATTTTGTCGAAAATCGACTATTGCAATGCCCTATACTTCGGGACCAGCCAAAGAAACATTGACAAACTCCAGATCACGCAAACCAACGCCATAAGGGCAGCACTCAACATACCTAGACGTAGTCACATTTCCAATACCAGACGTAACTTACAGTGGTTACCCATCTCCCACCCTATCTCACTCAAAGCTCTCGTACTTGCTCGCAAGGCTCGGTACAATACAGCGCCTGCCTACCTAGTATCTCGCTTCACGCAACATACTGCCTCAAGACCGCTAAGATCCGCCCAGGCACACACGCTGGATATCCCCAGTTTCAAGCTCCGCTCTGCCGGAGGGTCAAGCTTCCCCGTTTTGGCTGCCGAGCTGTGGAACTCCTTGCCTAATGCCCTAAGGAACATTCCACTCTGCCACTCATTTAAAGCTAACACTAAACTTTGGCTACACGAACAGGATGCCTCAGTAGCAACCGTGGCACCTCTCAGCGGCTAGAGACGCGGTGAGATTCCAACTGCTCCCCACCTGTCCCTTCACAGGTCTATACTTTCTCTCTGATGTGCACTTTCTGCATAGGTGATGCTCCCCATCCTCCTCGAGGTAAATATAGCCTGTTTATGACAGCCCTAGCGCTTTTTGTATATTCTTCCCATAACTGTACATATACTTTGCTTGCCATCGTTATTTTTAACTGTTAACCAGTGACTTTGATGTTTTTATAACCGTAACTGTATACTGTTCCTATTCTCTGCAATTTGTAACTTCTTAAACATGCGCCCGTAAGCCCTTGGGCAAGGTTGCACAATACAAATAAAATAAATACAAATACAACTAATCGCGCAGTGGCAAAGTGCACTTTCGAATTTTGTTCACTGGACCTAATTTTTAATATATAGGTCCAATCAAAAGGATTTTCTAAAATATGAAGCAGTCCATGTAAAATGCCAAAAAATCCTTGTAAAGGGTGGCTACCTCCAAAGTGTTTTGTGGCAAAAGTTTTGAATAAAAGGGATTAAAACTCACAGGTTAAGAGTTCCTGAAACCAGATTGGCAATTTGTCATAACCTTAAGTATGCACTACAGGCGCTGAAGTATTCCTGTTTTACTCAACATTGTTTAGTGCATCAACAGGGCCTTTCACGTCCTATCCCTACTCTACATGTGCAGACACCCATGGTCCCTCATGTGTCAAGATCCTCAGATTGTTTTTCTCCCACTGTGTTTCAGCTTCCACAAGGGGAGGCTGGGCTGGCACATGTTACTAGGCAGATAAGAGACACAGAACTATTATTGGTAAATAACACTTGCCTTCTGAGGCTCATCAATATGCTTTCATTCACATGCTCTGCATAAACTAGCCAAAAGTAATTGTAAAAGGTGGCAAACAAACTGAAGGACCAGTTGCAAACAGACGTTTTAGTATTGCTTGACCCACCAGTAAGGGTCTGCCCTTGCTTGCATATTGGTACGGTAGTGGTGTGTGAACCCGGCTCCATGTTACAGCTTTGTAAATTGCATCTAATGCAGTGTTGGAAATGATGGACAGGCAAACCTGGAATGAAAAGAGCTTTCCTTGCAATGGCGGATTTAGTTACTGGGTCACCCTCTTGTCCAGCTGCAAAAGACACAAAGAACTGACTTGTTTTAGGCAGTGCTTTGGCTTTGCTTAGATAGAACATAGCTGTTCTACGTATATCCAGGGTTCAGTGCTTTTTCGCCTTAGTACTCTGGATTTGGGAAGACCACTGGTATGCTAACAGATTTGCAGACAACACATTTTGAAATTTATTTGGGTGCGTATCGTGGGTGTTATAAAAACCACTGTTTGTGAAAAGTGACAAATTGTCTGTACACTGAGTGACTGTATAGCTTGCTTACCCTTCTAAGATTATGGCAACAAGGAAGCCCACGTTGTATGGTAAGTTCCTTAAGAGAGGCCTTGTGCATTGCCTCAAAAGGAGGTCCCATCAGTCTATGAAGGACCATATTTAGATCCCAACCAGAAGTTGGGTGTGCAACTAGATGAGCTTTACTCCTTCCATAACAGCCTTGACCAATGGCATGCTTGTTGTGATGTGGTATACATGCTGCTAGTGTGGCTAAATGTACTGAGAGTTTTATACTAGACTGAGTCAAGCAGAGCAGGAAAGTAATATCTGTAGGTGTACAACAGTAGGATTGATGCGTGTTTGTATACACCAAACGACAAACTGCTTCGATTTGTTGAGGCAGCAGTGTCTTGTGTTCGGCTTACTTGCCTTGCGCAATATTTCGCTACATAGCTGACGCAGGATCAAAGTATGAGTTAGGCTGCTAATTTCATCATTTGTGGATTTGAGTGTGTTATTTGCAGATTTTGTGTCAGAAGGTTGTGAACTGAATGCAAATTGATAGGTGGGCACAGTGACATGAGGTGGGGATACGACACAAGTCTTGCCCATGCCAGCAAATTAATATCAGCCTTAAACTCTGCTGCAGTAGCTGGGAGTAGTTTCTTACCTGTAACTCCATTTCTCCAGCATTGGTATCTTCCATTGATTCACATGCTGTGAATATTTCCCCGTCAGGCTGGGAAAACCTCAGTAACTTTGACATAGCGTTTTCCTATGGAAAACTTTGACACCAAGTGTCCTCTCAACGTCTTTTTGGGTGCTTTAGGCTACACCATAGGACACCTAGTATAAATAGCCCCACACCTGTGGCTTCCCTTCAGATTTTAACCTCCCAAAGTAGCGAAAACCCGAACCAAGATTTGCCTGCAGGGGTGGTCAGGGGCAAATGTCACTGAGCGGTATACCCACCCACAGCGCCTCTGACTATGCAGTGGATCTTGTAGAATGGGCCTTGGGAGTGGCCCGCAAAGGCATGTCAGCCTTCCCGTGGCAAAACAAAATCGTAGCGGAGACCCAACTGCAAAGTCCTTGCTTAGAAATCGACTGCTCCCTGTTGGAGGGGCAAAAAGCCACAAACAGCTACCTTGACTTCCTGAAGACTTGAGTCCGGTCGAGATAAAACTTCAACGCCCTCTTAACGTCCAAGGAATCTAGCGCTTTCGTTGCAGGAGTGGTAGCCTTAGCGGAAAAAGTGGGCAAGGCAATTGTAGAGTTCTTGTGAAACTCTGACGGCACTTTATGGAGAAAGTGCAGATTAGTAGACAGGAGAACTTGTCCCTCATGAACCATAGATACGGTAGGTCGATGACCAGAGCCTGAAGTTCAGAGACCCTCCTGGCCAATGTAATAGCCACCAGAAAAACAACTTTCCACGTGAGGAACTTTGTCGCCGTCGAAACGGCGGCTTCACGAGAGCTGAGAGTACCACATTGTGACTCCATACCGGAGCAAACCTCTTCTCTGGGGGAAATTTACTGAAAAGGCTCTTGAGGAAGGGTTTGACCAACCTGTCACTGAACAGCAGTGTAGAGTTGCGCCGTCTCGTGAACCTGGAAATGGGAGCCAGATGGACCTTGATCGAAGACAACTTCAACGCCCCCCCCTTCGAACGCAGCAGAAGATACAGTAGAAGCTGACCTGGTGACACCTCCAATGGCTGCAAGTCCGATTGCTTCACGCACCAGGCACAGAACCTAGTCCACTTTCGACTGGACGACACGTCGGCAGATGGTGCCCTTGCTGCAGCCAAGATCAGACAGCAATCCAGCGGGATCCCTAGATATCCAAATTCAGAGTGGTCAGGAGCCATGCCGCAAGAATGAGGGATGCCGGGTTGTGATGCCACACCTTTCTATGGTCCTGCGATCGCAGATCCGGCTCCAACCCCAGATGAAGCGGATCGTCCTCCGCAATGTGAAGCAGATCCGAGAACCAAGTCTGCCGGAGCAAGAAGGGGGCCACCAAGATCACCTTGCACACCATCTGGATCGTTCCCCGGATCAGAGGAAACGCGTACGTGAACAGGCCCGTCCACAGGAATGAGAATGCGTCCCCCCTCAAGTGTGGATGAGCCATTCTGCTGGCAAAGAGCAGGCACTGCTTGTTTTCAGGGCTGGCGAACAAGTCCTGAGGGGGAGACCCCCATTTCCTGAAAGTTCTCACCACCTGGGGGTCCTTCAGTTTCCATTCGTGCAACTGACCTGCAGCCCTGCTGAGAGCATTCGCCTGAACGTTCTAAACACCTGGCAAATGGAAAACAGTGAGGCCAATCCTGTGAGCAATGGCCCAATGCCAGACCTCCCGGGACCGGAGCCGTGAGTGCTCGTTGCCCTGCTTGCGCAGGTAAAACATTGTGGTGGGGACTGTCAGAATACAGACCACTGTGCCCTGAATGAGAGGCAGAAAAGACCAGAGCCCAGTGGGGGATCCACTTCTCGTTCGGTATCCCAGGTATCCGCCCCAGGTATCCGCACGCCTGAGCAACGAAGATGCCGTCGACAGTGTTACGTGGAACACTATCACGATCCAAATCCACCAGCTCTGTTCTTCTGGACGGGCCCGGAAAGGACTGAAACCCACCGGAAACTGCACCGGCGGCCAAACCGTAGGTGACTTCTGCTGGAGGCCTAGCCGAGGGGCACCAGCGCCCTCATTCGGTTGCTACACAACACGCACCGCCTGCTCCACAGAACCCACAGGGCTTGGCGGGACTGGGAGCTGTGCATCCAACTGCCCCAACAGCATGTTCAGCACCTGCATGGACAGCAACGAGTGCAGATTCACCAATGGGTACTGAGGCGGGACAGCCCCCAGACGGTTCGAAAAACTGATGACCTTCCTCTTTCTGACTCAAGTCCAAAGTGCACGTCGCAGAGTCTTGCTGAAGTATCTCCAATGGGAGCAACGGGCCAAAGCCAGACCCAGACTGCCACGGCACCGCCGATGTCAACGGTGCACCTGCCGCTGCAGTCGATGAGGAATTCAGCCAGCCGTCACCATGGCCGCCGAACGAACAGAAGGCAGCCCCCACCACCGTCGACAGAGGGAGTTCCGTAGACGGACCATGGCCTGAAGAGGAACGGTGACAGTCCTTCGACAACGAGCGTTTAGTCGACAAGGAGGACATTCGAGACTTCGACTTCTCCTCATCAGCTGCCGAGGACTTGTGAGACAGCGTCACCGACTTCTCCGGCGTACTGCTCACTTCTTTCGACTTTTCAACCTTGGGCGCCTTGTCCTGAGAGGGGCCGCCCGACCCTCTAATCTGATGCACCGACCTGGTTCCAGATGACTCACCGACCTTCCCCACCTCAGATGCCAGCCCTGCTTCTTAGAGGGGGTTCCGCTGACTGAGCCCTCGGGTGCAAAGACAACACCTTCCCCGCCATAGTAGATGACCTGCCCCTGTGGGCCGAACCAACCTCCGAATCCAGGTAAGTACCCTTATTCAGCCAGCAAATCAACCGCCGATTGCGGTCCTTCAGCATCTTCTGGGAGAATCCTTGACAAATCTCAGTTGTCCGTGGAATGATTGGGATACAGGTATCCCCTTCATAGATGTTCGTGAGGCCACATGTCTCACATGGCCTAAACAATGATTTTTTTCAGGCCTACTGATGACATGATGGCCCGGAAAAGAGAAAACTGTGAAAGGACGTGTGGAACACGAACAGCAATTTTCTCAAGAGAAAACACAAGGTGATCCGAACAGTTTGGAGACGGTTGAAATCTGAATGAAAGCAGGAAGGGTGGGGCTATTTATACTAGACGTCCTATTGGTGCCGCCTAAAGCACCCAAAAAGACTTCAATAGGACACTCAGTGTCGAAGTTTTCCATAGGAAAAAGCTATGTTAAATTTACCGAGGTTTTTGCAGCCGGGCGACAGGAAATAGTCACAGCATGTGAATCCATGAAAGATCCAATGGTGGAGAAAGTGAATTATTTGGTGAAGCAGAGTAGTCTGTGGAAAAGACGCTGCAAATATCCTGGACCAGTTTATCTATAGTGGGTTGCAGAGGGACCCTTGCGAGTACCTGGATATGAAGTCTGGGCATTTTGTGTTCGCTGCAGAAAGGTTTACTGGTTTACACACGGTTAGGAAAGATTTCATAATTGTATGTAATTTTCCCTCCAAGTGTACACCCCCAAACCTTTTTCTGCTGTTTAGACACCATTAACTGACTTTGCCAGAGAAGCACAGCCTTCAGCTGCACTCCCTCTAGGCTTTCGCTCACTTCATATAGGGAAACTGACATGCCATTAAGACAGTCAGTACTGGGAGACTGTTTCCCTTAGTCCTTTTGCAGCTTTTGTGCAACATGTAACAAGTGTGCAATGTATCCTACGATACAGCACACTTGGGTCTATTAGTCATTTCCCAAGGCCCTAGATACTCTCGCTGGACTTTTTATGAATTGTGCATAAGTGCCATGGACAGGACTGGTGGCAGCTATCTTTTCGCATTATTTTTAAACCTTTCCTGCCATGTTAACTGTGTTTGGCACAAATAGGTGGCCTGGCTCCAAAATGGCTATGCCACAAGGTTCTTTGTCCTGTCCTTTGGCCATCATGCCCCTTCACCTTCACCTTCCCCCGGGTGAGTCGACCTGGGTCAGTCCTTATTTGGTTATGCACTTTCCCACAAAAACCAATGCTTTTGCTGGCTCCTGCATGCCTTCTGTGTGTGCCTCCAGGATGTGGGCTGGAACGTCTGAGTCCAATACACATCCTGGGTCCCAGAGAGTCTTGAGTGCCATGAATGACTGACCACTGTGGTCCGTGATTGGTCCGCGTATGGAGTGTGCGTTTGTGAGCAGATCTCCCATTGGGTCCTCTTCGTTTTGGCTCGAAGGGAACTTTGGATAAGAGTAGGTCAAAAACACTAATACCATGTCGATCTCCAGTTCTCACTGAACAAAGGATAGGATCCAAGTATCGTGCAACTTCGAAGTGGAGGAACCGCTGGTGACCCGCTGGAAGGTTTTGCACCCTGAGCCCGCTGTCGTCCCGTGGGACCCCTCTGCATCTGGTCGTCGTAGAAGGTCTGAGAAGACGCTTTGGCCCATTGGAATAGTGGGACCAACTATTCAGCACCTTCACCAAACCCTGCAAGTAAGTTTCCTCTGAAGTGTCCCTGGGCCAACCAGTGGGCCAACCAGCTTACCCAGTTGCTTTGCTCTGTCACCGCCGCCGTTTCGAGCAGGCCCTCGACATTTGGTATACTGCTAGCTCTGTGTCCCCGGCACCCTCACACCGAATTTCATACACTTGCCATTCCCAGGTCTGAATTGAGACAAGTGTGCCAGGACTGGAGGTAACGCGGTTACCGTGATGCCCTGCTGCGGCAACATCTTTTGCATGTATGCTGCATTTGTGACCCTCTTGCCCCTGAGGCCTGCTGCAGTGAAACTGGGTCGATTCATCCACCCAGAGCAGAGAAATCGCCACTGTCCCATTTGGGAATCATAGCTGTATCTCAGGAACTGAAAGTCGCGGAGACGTCCTTTTTGTTGTGTTCGAACCTGCAACCCGAGTGGACTGAGGGGGCAAAGTTTGGGTCCGAGTGCGCCTGGGACCGGCAAGTACTTTCAACATTAACCGGTGGCCCCTGGTGCCAAGGGCCCCTTTTACGCACGAGTGGCCCTGGTGGGCCCCTCTCCTTTCCACTTGCAGTTCCAAAGAGCGACTCCATCCCCGCTCTCTGGAACTGCTTCTGCCTTCAAGTAGAGGTCCTCCCGGAATAGTGGGAACTTGTTCTACATTGCCTCATCAACCTTCCCGAGCTGCTAGAGACCCCCTGAAGATACCCTATGTTGCCCATTGGAACAACCGCGTGCGCTTGCATTGCATGTACTATTGAGCCCAAGGCTCCTCTTGTTAGGGCTTGGACTGCGTCTTAGGTGTATTGTCGATGTTGAAAGGGGCCTAAAGACTATCTGCACTGCCCGTTTCCTTCCCCTCTAGGTTGTCTACATATTTCGTGCATTTAACCCTTTAGATACCCAATGGTCTTGTATATACACATTGTATTGATAGTGTTGTTTTGGTTTACTTAGTGTTACTGTGATTCTTTTGCTATGGTCTATGTTACAAAGGCCTTGTAATAAATGTGTCTATATTTTTGATATAACACCTGTCTGGAGTAATTTGTAAGTGTCCTTGCTTTGTGTGCTCATTGAGGTCCTTCAGTCACCCTCACCCCTCCCGAGACTTAGTCTTGACCGCCTACCATAGCTACCCGGATTGGTCCGGCTTGTCCAGAGGTTACCCTGTTCCAAGAAACTAGGCTGGCCTTCTGAACCTCTGCCCTTCCAGATCAGAATTCAGAAATCCATTTTAACACACCCCACTTTGAAAATCTGTGTGAATAGGTTTATGTTGAGTTCACATTGATGTTTTTGGCCTGCAAGGCAATTGTGCACCCTTGGCACCGGCTGTGACAATATGGATGTGTTTGCTTATGCACCATTGCTATATCCGTCGTGCGAGAAAGGACACCTATCTTGAATGTGCTCTGCCTTGTTTTTGTAAAACATGGCTGTTATTTTGCTTGTGTTCATGGGGATGCTCTTGCCTGGTAGAAAGGTTTGAAGCTTGTACAGAGAAATTTTATTGGCAGCAACTTTCGGATGTTTAAGTGCTGAGATGCTCCCCGAGTTCACCACCTGCCGTGTTTGCTTGGCAGTGTTAACCTCATCCGGCCTGCGATGCATCTGTTGTAAGGGTCATATCCACCGGTGGATTAACAAAAGATTTTCCCCTTAATATGC
The DNA here is from genome assembly GCF_040938575.1 of Ambystoma mexicanum. Taxonomy (NCBI): domain Eukaryota; kingdom Metazoa; phylum Chordata; class Amphibia; order Caudata; family Ambystomatidae; genus Ambystoma; species Ambystoma mexicanum. Next base: position 250,632,869 of record NC_090939.1, read on the forward strand.
TTGCTTCTGTCCACCATTGCAAAGCATTTCTCGCCATTTGAGACAATACCACTAGATTGTGCGATTCACCAGACATTGGACCACTGGCTCATGAACCACTGTTTTGCTGGGTGCATACAAGCCATGCAAACAGGATAATGAACACGCACAATACCATAATTCGTAGAAGTAACATTACAGAGCATACTTTTACCAAACTGCAGTTGTTCTCAGAGGACTTGCGCCCATTCATGAGAGGAATAAGCTGGTGCCCTCTGAACACAGGATGGGTCCTAGGAACGTTTTGGTATGGCTGGGAAAGAGGCTGGACCTTTGTTAATTGCTGGAACTATTCACCTGGTAAAGATTGATAGTCAAGTGCTTTTGTAACAATGCTACACTCTCCAGCATTATGAGGCAATCGTCTTACTGTACACAGATGTTTCGGTGGCACAGATGGGTGCTCATCCCAACACTGCGAGAACCTTCGTGAACACGCAAAGTGTCAATTCAATCCCAAAAAAGAGCTTGAACTGAAAATGGCATGTGTACACTTTGAATCGCAAGTACTTCCATTACCACAGGAACATTGAAATACCTTTTTAAGAAGGGAATTATCGCTTGTAATGTGATGAACTTTCGTGGTTTGACACATTTGTTTGCTAGGTGCAGATGCAGTACGGTTCTTTTTGTTTAGTTGTCTCTTCAGGATTAGTTCTATTACTCCCTTTTCAAGAAGCGCATTAACTTTTTGCTTTTTGCAAAATATGTTCTCGTTCCATTTTTCTGCTGCATGGCAGAATGCTGCGGTCCATGCAGTATCTGTTACTTATCACTCATTTCTCTGTAGTAACCATCTCCCAAGTGTGGGTGAATGACAATCTTCCTCCGACCACATAAACATGGGAGGGACAATGTACCTGCAAGTCACTGTTTGGTGGACAACACTGGAGGGTTTTGGCCTCTACCTCACCTCATCCCTGCTGTCGCTACCATGTGGAACATTAGAATCAGTTGCTCCTTGAAACTGTATTCAATCCACTGTATCAACGTTGCATGAAATGTGAGGATGATCGATGCACTTTCCAAAGCCAGTCCTATGCTCCGTTAATGGATGAGTCGATGGGCTGATATGGCCCATTGATGATTTGATCCAGCATCTTAAGAGTGGTATACTCCTTTTGCCTTCTCCAGCACTTCATCCACAGCATTCCCACCAAGCAACGATTTGAGCGGCTTATGGAGCAGGCTTGCCTTAATCTCGAACTTGAAAAATGTGCCACACAGCCAAGCATTGCACTGGACCTCTGCGGCAACCAAACTGTATACGCTGCATCTAAAGCATTATTGCTAACTATTTGCAGCTTGTTTACCTTCTAGATTGATTTTTGTTTAAAGCAGCTTGCATGGTTTCAGGCACTTCCGATTAGTGCACTGAGTGTGTGCCATTAGTGCAGCCCTGTTAAGAATCCGAACACGAAGACACAAATGTAGCCACTTTTCAGCCAAAAGAGTAAAAATCTGTTTGATCTCTCTAGTGGGTGTTGCAAGGTTAACAGGGTTGCCCCAACTCCTTTTTCTGGTTGTTGGTGTAAGGAAGGTATGGTATCATACAGTAAGACAGACACAAGTGATCACAGTTCAAGGGTGTTTATTGAACTTCAATTGGGTTTGAAAAACGCACATCTAATCCTAAACCTAGAGATGGGAGCAAGCTACGACCATCAAATAATAACGCAGTCCTAGTAGAGTGTCAAAATAAAAGGGCCTATACCAATAAACCTATTGCCAATCCTTACTTCCAAATACAAATCGAGTGGGAAACAATGTTCTTGCTCAAGAAATGATATGTAAGGATATTCAAGCCATTGGCTTCCCTTCCCCACGTTTTCAGCACGGGACAAGGCGGCACACTCCAGCTTCGCTCACACTCTGGCTTCTCTAGAACAAGGATGCAGTTCAGAACTTCAACATCAGGGCCTTCTGTGCCAAAGTCTCTTTGCCATTCAATGTCTCTTATTTCAGAGTGCCTGATGCTACACGACAAACATTAAAGTTCCTTTCTTCTTAGGATTTCACATATAAAACTTCTCAGGTGCTTTACTGTTCACCCTGGGTCGCCCTCTGCCGGACTCAGACCCACTTTGACACAAAATCTTCAATTGTTCTCCCTCCAGCGGGCTAGGACAAAATATTCCACATATCAAAATCAAAGACTTCCGACTGTGCACAGGATTTTGCTTGACCAGTCGCAGGACCACTTCGATTCACAATTACTTGTTCTCTTCTTGATCTAACCTTTTTTTCAGTTCACCTTTGCCACCTCTTAGCTGGATGCCCTTCAGAGACCTTCGATTGAGCAACCACGCAGTGCCGGACAACTCTGACAAAGGTATTGCATCTTGCTTTTAAAGTTCAATCACTCATCAGCAGTTCAACTTTACTTGTGTCTCTTATGACACGCGTTTAAACAATGTTCGTCCCAGTGCTCGCCATACAAAGTTGCTGCTTGAAACCTTAGCTTCAACAAAGGCTGGTTTTGTATCGGTCCCCCCAACTCATCGGCTGTGCTGATTCACTGACGCTGCTTTGTTCTTGGAGCGAAGGACGGTACCACGGCTGATGGCGCTTGTCCCTGCCTTGATTGACTCGGGAGGGCCCCCGGTATCCCCGACACTACGCAGGATTCTTCAGTCTGGTTTCCTGGTCTTACTCTTTCTATTAGAGGTCTATGGAAAGAAACGGTTCCTTGTCGAAAAGGTCAGAGGAGCGTCCCTCCTTGCGATCCCCTTCTGTTTTGACTGACCTTGAGCGACCATTGTATTGGGACACGTCAGGTATACTGCTCGGGTGTTGGTCTGTTTTCTCTCATAACAAGTTGCCCGTGAGAAAGTGTTCATGTTGGAAGGGTGGGGGGTGGGTGGATTAGAGAGAGGGATGCACCTGACTGTGTATGTGCTTTGAGGAGATGGTTGTGCTTTGTTGAAGGCTAGAGACCTGGCCTGAGAGGCCCCTTTGGTGGTGTAGTGGTTTTACCCTTTCCGTCTGCATGTGGAGGCTTCAGAGTTGGTTTTTTGTGATGCTTCCTCAGTGCTTCTTTCATGTATCGATCAACCCTTGTGTTGATTTCAGAGTAGACCCTGAAATCTCTACTACACCAAAGCAGGCGCTTTTGGGCATCTGAGTTTGCATTAGCAGTCTAGTTGTCACTAGGTGCTTTCTCTGAAGACCCACTTGACTATTGTTCTTTAGAGCTATGGGCCGACTGCAAGGTTTTACCCTGAGACACCTCTAAATGGCTAGTCGTGGTCAGTGTTGTCCTGTGCCCTAGATACCTCGAACTCCATTATCTGCTAAGGTGGGAGGCACACTCTGCAGACTTGGCCAGCAGAGTGTAGACTACTCTGCGCTCTTTCAGGATCTTCAGTTTACATGCTGAGCTCTTGGCTTTGCAGTGGTCCTTAGGTAAGCAATTACTAAACGCACTGTTTGTCCAAGGTAATTTTCCGTTGCACTCTAGGCAAAATTGAAACTGTACTCTCCTTCAGTGGGCTGTAAATCGAGGTCAGCTTGTAATGTGATTGTGATGCATTCAAATGCCAAATGGGGGACTAAGATAGGATGTTCCTCCCCACTCTTTCTAGTGTACTTCTCAGGTGCCGTTTCCATTGAGTGGTGTCTGAAGCGTTGAGTCGCATGCTTGTCAAAGAAGCGGTTGTACGGTAGTGAATCACAAGCTAGTTTCCAGTCTGCTTTAATGTAACCAAACAAGGTGGAAACAAAGGGTGGGGAAAAAAACAATGGAGAACTTCAAAGCGTGAGGGATCATGGGTACCAGATAACTTAAGAGTAGGCAAACAGATGTCTACGCCCTTTTCAAATGAAAAAAAAAAGTAATAATCCGAAACCACCACCAGATTGTGGTCTGTTTGTTTATTCATTTATAATGCGCACCAGACCCAAGGGTATAAGGGCGCAGCAGATACAAGGATATGTAAGGCTTAGTGTGTTACAGAGTAGGACGCAGTGTCAGGGCAAGGAATACAAGTATAGTACAACAGTGCAGGAATACAAATATAATACAACAATGCCGAGAAATGTACATAGGTGCAGGAATAGGTCTCAGGTCTGTGTAAGAAGATGCACAAGCATCTGAATTATATATGTATAGACAACTGGTTCCGTACCATGCTCCATGTTCTTAACATTTCCATTTGCATTATGGAAATCAAGCATTACATCTTGTAGTGTAAAGGTTTAAGGCGTAAATGTCTCAAGAGTGGTTCTCTTTGCAGTAGAAGGGTGTACATTTAGGCCATTTCGCATTGATCATTTAACGTCATAATTTTAGACATTAAAGCTCAGGAGGTATGTTCTTGAGGCAGATTGGGCTTCAAGTACTCTGATGCTGAAGTTACACGTTTTGGTTTCTCTTCAAAGGCACCAAAGCATGCCGCTTTTTGAGCCTCATGCTGCTGCATGCATAGCTTTCGGGACAGAGTGCGCAGAAAAACCTCTTTCCAGGAGTCAATTAATTGGTTTGAACTCTTCTTTCGGTACCTTTTGTTCTGTGTAGGTATTGCCCACTTTTAAAGAGACTTTACTGTACAGGCTCTTGCGAGATGTACTTTTAGAATACTGGTCGTCACATTCAAAAACCACCTCTGTGGCCTTTGCTAATGGCACAGACTATTGCTTACCATTTGTAGCATTACTTCAAACTAACTCTTGGTGCTAAATATGAGACAAGTTCTACTTCGCTTTCCAGCTAGACAACCTTGGCAGAGTCATGAGCTGACGCACATAGGGGGGTCGTACACAAAGCCCAATGCTTTCTATTTTTAAAGTTGCAAGCTTCAACCGCCAACAAGCCTCAAACTTGTGTTCTTCTGATCACAGGGTAAGCACCAATTGCAAAGGTGTTGCTAGTCTACCCAAAGAAACAGATGGTTATCGCCACAAGCCGAACTTTCAAAGAATCTTGTAAATGAGCCACAAATCTATAAAATTCAAAAAGGACATAAAAACTACTTGTATGTATTTTTACATGACACACTCTGTGTAGAATTCCCCCCCCCCCACACACAAAAATAACTTGTAGCTACCTTTGGATGTCCGTGCCGAAGAGTGCACTTTCCAAAAGACATTCCTCCACTTATTTTAGTGACCAAACTACAGGGGAAAAACATACCTGTACTGCAGATCAATCACTAGATGGCATCTTATGCACAGTGCCCAAATCTAATCGAATCATGCTGTGAAAATTAAAAAATAATGGGACTTTGAGAATATTTTAATTGGAACTGGAAAAGACTGGAGAGCCAAGTGATGCATCAAACCTCCTGGATGAAGGATGGATATTCAAAGACACACTGGAAGCCAATAAGACTGATAGTGTAGGGCATGAAGGATCCTGGCATGGATGTACAAATTAATGAGAGATGGCCTTTATGGGTGAGCAGGAAAGAATGTGCATTCCCTGGAAGGCTTTGGAAGTGGGATTTGATAGTCATCTCTAAGTTGGGGTGTATAGCAACTCATCAAAATGAAGTAAAATATGAAGCAACCTTGGGGAAAAACAAATAAGTGAAGTTTTAGAGGGCCCGTAGAGGGGGTGATTGGTGCCACATTTACATCTTAAATACCTATAAGCATGTTAATACATTAGGGAAAGACTGGTTAGGATGGGTTAGATCAAAAGGATGAACTGTACAAGATGTGGCAATGAGAAGTGCATAGTCCTGCTCACAATATGGATTTGCTAAATTCATGGAGATATTTGGTAGGGTGATACAGTATCTGTGTTTGTGCATCTCCCTTTTTTGCCTCATTTTAAATGGATGTTAAGTTTTCCAAGAAAATATTTTTCAAATAAGGTAATGCTCACCATTTATCCATTCAGACTGAAGGGATTTTTAATACGGAGCAAAACACTGCTCAAATGTTTGAATTGCTAAACGTTGTAAGTTACAGTGTCTGACCAATGAAAGCCAACATATCCGGTCTGAATTCTTTCGATTGGCAAAATGAATTAAAAAGGCCATCTGTTGGGAGACCACCAGGGGGGGCAAGGACTGTGATGGCTACGTAAAGACAAGCTTTGTGGATTCCCGTCCTGTGAATTTCTAGAGAACTTCATCCCCGGCATACTTGGGAGTTTGCTCCACCGAAAATACTGCGGATAGTGGCCACATTGCTTTGTGAAGGCCCGCATTGGTGCCATCCAACTGCAGTTGGGAAGGTTTGGCAAGCGAGGAGAGGGGGCACACGGGCCAGGAAGAGACAGTGCATCAGGCCCTGTTCTGTTACGGCAGCCTAGGCCAAGGAGGAAGGGCCAAAGGCTCACAGCGAGGACGCCACTGTGAGGGGGGACTGTAGAAAGGCTGTGAGCGCATGAGAATCGGGAGCGGACGAGGCTTCTGCGATGAGACACTGAAGAGGGACTAAGGCGGCAGTGGCAGCCCAGAGGATTGAGGAGGGGTCTCGGCAGCACCAGCAGCCAGAGCAGGAGAATCCTGGCAGTCCTGCAAGCAGCAGAAGATAGCCGACACCCACCGCAGGTGATGTGGTGGCCTGCCTCCGGTCACAGGGGCGGGCCACTAATGATGTCGGGATCACTCGACATAGCAGGCACGCTGGGGGCACCCAGCGGCCCGAGGGTAGGGGACACCCTACGATGCCCGTTTCACCGGGCTGGATCTCCACAGTCTGGGGTCCACCCCAACGCACTGCTGAACCAGGCCACGACCACGTGGCGAACAGTCACACCAACCACAGACACAAGTTGCCGCTTCCTGGGGCTCTGCTGCACTGCCTTGTGCGTGCCGGCAGAGCCCCTTTTACTAGAGAGGCGTCATGACGAGGTCATGACGCTCTCTGGCATGCAACAACTAGACACACATTACAGGTGAGGCCACGGTAGTGGGAAGCAAGTTTCTCTCCAGCACTGTGGTCCCGGAGCTTGCCTGTGGATTTGGGGGGGAGGGAGGGGTTGCTCCAGCAGGGGTTTGGAGTCCCAGGGCTTGGAAAAGGTCCTGAAGGGCCCAAACAGATCTGACAGTGACTGGGGTGCCTAAGGGAGGTGATCCTTGGAGGTCCCTGGAAGTGTGAGCAGTGTGAGAACAGGTGAGAACGCTGGATTGTGTCCTGGGCAGGGCAGATAGTCAGAGAAGGGCAAAGTGGAGTGGTAGTGCAAGGCTTCCACGACACTGTCTGTGCCGCCCTACAACGCTGAAAGGAGAGCGTGCCTGCCATGGGGCTAAGTTGCTACTGTGGGGGGAGCAGCACTTTCGAAGAGTGCCCAGGAATGAGTCTGAAGTGGCTGTGAGTAGTATGCGAGAGAGGGAGGAGGTTCTCTGCACTTAACAAGGGATGACCTGTAAGACATTTTCCAGGAAGTCAAGGCCATCAGGAGTGACATTCAAATGGAAGTCCTGGGGAGGGCAAAGCGCATGGGGATTGTTCAATATGATTGACTCAGTCAAGGTGTTACAGGATCTCTCTAAGCTCACTGTCACATCTGAGAGATTGCTGTCGCCTCACACAATGGTTGTTGGAGAAAGGTATCAGATACCGTTGGGCTTTCCCCTTTGTCCTGACCTTTGAACGTGGAGACGAGGACTACAGGATCACCAGTCAGGAGGTACAGCAAGTATTGCGAGCTTGGAAGGACATGGAGGCAGGTCTGGAAACGGGACAGTAGAGTGAGGACGTGCCTATAGAGCAGATCCAGAGAAACTAGTTCCTTTCAAAGAGGAGGATGCCGACCTGCAGGAAATATAAAACTGAACACCCCACCCCCTGTGAAGTGACAATGAAGAGGGGATAAGGGTGCATATTTCTGGGCAGGGGTATAAAGGGACTGATGGGAACCTTGGCTCAGAGGGGGAGATTGTAGTGATACGCGGACAGGATGAGGGGAAAGTTGTCTCTGGTGGCCCATTGTACAATGGGCATCATTACTTCGAAGAGATTTGGTTGGGGGGAGGGTGATACCGGGGTGGGTGTATTTTCTTCTAGTTGGGTACGACAAGTCCATGGAAGGCAGAGGTACTGAAAGTGTCTGAATTATGGCAATGGTTTCTAATGCAATAGGGGGGCTGGCTGACAGGCTCCCGGTGGGGACCCTCAATGTGAAGGGTTTGAACTCACCAACCATCGCTCATTGATGGCACAGGAGTTCAGAAACCGGGGGCTGGATATTTTGGTGGCACAAGAAACAAAGCTGATTTCTGGGAAGGAAAGACTAATACTGGGGGGTAGGTGGGGCAGACGGATCAGGCCTTGGGGGTGGTTAAAAAGGGCTGTGTGGGCATATGGGAGACCTGAAGAAATGGAAGAGAGCGGATGGCAGAGTGTTGTTAATTAAAGGCACTCTTGAAGGGGTACTGATTACAGTGGCCACAATATATTGCCCTAATCAGGGGCAACCAATGTTTTTACAGGCGGTCCTTTTAGAGAAATTTCAGGAAGCTAGGGGTTTGCTGCTTTTAGGTGGGGACTTTAACATGTGGACGAACATGGGGATGGATAGGAGTGGTGGGAACGCAAGGGCAGAGGAGGACAGAACACAGGCAAGTTGGGGTCTGGGTGGCTACCTGGAGACACAGCGAATGGTATACTTATGGAGGAAATGCCACCCTGGTGTTAAAGGATTCACCTTTTCCATCGCCACACGGCACTAGGACCCACATGGATTACTGGTGCGTGCAGAGGGAACGCCTGGGTAGGGTATCCTCGTACACTGACCCCCCCCCCCCATTAGTTGGGCAGACCATAAAATTGTTCAAATTAACATCTCCATGTTGGCCCTGCGCACAAGGGAATCCCTATGGAGGTGCAATGACCCGTTGAAGGACACTTTTTGGGGAGATAAGGAAAGCAGTGGGTGAGCTCTTTCAGCTAAATGATACGGGAGAAGTTGAGTTGAGTACAGTTTGGGAGGTGGCTAAGGTGACATGGAGAGGGCTTCTGATAGCGCAGGGTGCAAAAAAGAAAAGGGAAAGGACTTTGGTGGCCGAGAGGCTAAGGAGGCAGATTCATGTTTTAGAGTAGAGTGGACCGGGGTGGGGGCTATCTCCGGAAGGGTACCACTCACTGTGGCAAGGGATAAAAGACAGGAGTTGAAGGAATTGGAGGAGGGAAAGGTGGTGTCCCAGTTACAGTTCCTGCGACCATGTTGTGAGAAGGGAGACAAGGCGGGTGCTTTATTGGTATTATGCCTTCGGGACAGAGCTGAACGGTGGATTGCAGGGATTGAGGATGGCCAGGAAGTAGTACGCTCTACAACGGGTCAAATTGCATAGGAGTTTGCTACTTTTTAGGAGGACCTATACAAAAAAAGAAGGGGGGGGGGTTTGAGGAGCGAGACCTGGAACAATAATTGCGTGGTGTCCCTTCCTCACCTTAGTGGGCACGAGACGATGGAGATGGAGGGACCCATTAAACCAGACTGAGGTGCTTGTGGCCATTCGGTGGATAAAGTTGCGGAGGGAGCCAAGGGACTGGTACACAGGGGCATATTTCAAAGCACTGGCCAATGAACTGGCCCCACCACATGGTGAGGCTCTATATTCCTATCTTGGAGAAGGGGAGGGCACCCGCTTCTTTCAGATGGGTGTTGATCTCGGTAATCCCGAAGGAGGGGAGGGCCCCACTGAGTTGTAAAGCATGCCGATCCATATCTCTCTGAATGTGGATGCTAATATCTTTATGAGAGTGCTCGCCTCCCGAATGGATCGTGTGATGCCCAGCTTGGTGCACTCCGAACGGGTGGGATTTGTCAGGGGTAGACTGGGTGCAGACACAATCGACAGGACTCTACATCTCATGGATGTAATGAAGGGCCGGGGGGAGGGGGTGGGGGTAACCCCACATTGGTAGCCTTAGATGCCAAAAAGGCTTTTGATGGGGTAAATGGGGATTCCTTCTTGGGGTCATGCGGAAATACAGATTTGGGACTAAGATTCTCAATGGGTTACAGGCGCAATACGCTACCCCCCTGGCGCGGGTCACGGTCAATTGAAAATTCTCTAGGGCACTGGAGTTGCAGTGGGGGGACGAGGCAGGGTTTCCCACTCACACCTGTGTCTGCTCTGCCATGGTGCCTTTGGGGGAACGATTAAGGAAGGCTCCTCACCTCAAGTTGAGGGAATTTGGGTCGAGAAAGGGAGTTCAAATTAGGCCTATACGCAGACCATTTCCTCCTACATATATGCAACCCACATAGTCGGTTCCAGTAGCGATGGCACTCAAGGAATATGGGCCTTTCTCCGGGTTTAGGGTGAACCGGCAGAAATCTGTCGTTCCCATTTGCGGCAGATGGGCAAAGGGATGTTGAGGATCCCCGGCCATTAAGGATGGAGTTCCATTAGAGAGTATTCGACATCTGGAGGTGAATATTACTAGATCCCTAGAGGACTTAAGTTGAGCTTATTATCCGCCCCTGCGGAAAAGATTATATAGAGACATGGCGGTGTGGGGCAAGTTTACCTTTCATGCATGGGCCAATTGAATGCCTTCAAAATGACCCTCATTCTGGAGGTTCTTGTATATTTTTCAGATGTTACCGGTCACAGTACTGGAGGGGTTGCTGAGTGAAGCTAAGGGGCAGATGCTTCGGCTCCTATGGCAGGGGAGGAAGCCAAGGGTCGCCTAAGACGCCCTGGTGCTACCAAAAGATAGTTGGGGTGGATCTCCTGGACCTTACGTTGTTCTATAAAGCCACCCAAATGAGGGCGCAGGTGGCACATCTCCGCGAACACCCGGACAAACAGTGTGCGTTTCTGGAAAACCATACTCTACATCCAGCAATGGTAGGAGAATGGCTTTGGGTTCCGAGAGAGAGAGGGGCCTCTGACGGATGCGAGAACACCTGAAATTGGGAGTCTTGTGGGAGGTCTGGAGGAGAGGTCCGGGGATGAAGGGGCCCTCACGTTGCGGTCACTACTGAGCCATCTCTGGGCTCTGCTGATTAGAGATGACATCCCAGAACCAGAGAGATACAAGGCTTGGTTCGAGACGGGGCTAGCTTGAGTGGGACAACGGTGGGTGGATGGGCGCTTCTTCATGATCCAAGAACTGGAGGTCTTCCTAGATCTGATGTTGAAAGTTGTGCTTACAGTAGGAAAAATTGAGAGAATCAGTATGAGAGCTCACGACAACCAAAAAGATTATGGATACAGAGAGATGAAGGGACTCATTTCTCAGCTCTACAAGGCACTTGTGGTAGCAGGGGCGGGTAGGGTGGAGGGGCTGCTTAAAGTGGGAAAGGAACCCAGGCCTGGAGCTGGATGAACGCTTATGGGTTAAAATGTGCAGAAGAGCAAAGACATCTATAGCATATCAATATAAGACGCATAGAATAAATCTGCTACCCCGATGGCCCATTTCCAGTTTATTGCGGCCAGGGCTTGTCTGGCAAGCCACTGGAAAAAGGGAGAAACTGCTGGAGTTGGGTGAAGGGTGGCTAATGCCGAAGATGTTTACCTTATGGAGAAATTGACAACCACCCTCCACGGGGAAGTTCAGAGTTGGAAAGGGAGTGGTCTCGATTTTGGAGTAATTTCCCTGGAGAGGGGACCTAATGGGAGGTCAGCCCGGAGCTATGCAGTGCAGCCCCAATAGCTGCTATTAAGATGCTAGTATGATGTAAATTGTGGACGCTGCACAGTTAATTTGACCTCTTTGTGGTGGACTTAAATATGGTATATATTCAATGTTTCCCGTTATGGTGGTCTTTGTAACTTTCTGCAATTCAATAAAAACATCAATTTAAAAAGGAAAAAAAGGCCATCTGTTGGGGATCTAAGCGCCCAGGGAAGGATGTACTGTAGAAACCAATTCTAAATCAGCCAGTCAATGGAAAAAAAAAGTTTCTGTATGTACCTCAAAAGGTGACTTAGAATAAATGGGATAGGAATAGCGAGCCAATGCAGCATTGAATGTATAAAGTAGCTTTTCAATGGATGTTTTCTGAAAAATTTTCTGGTTATGCCAGGTACATACGGTTTGCCTAGCCTATTCTAAGCAAAGAACTTCAAATGGAAAGCACGTAAAGGAACACTGTCCATTTGTGGAAATGAGTGTCAATTTACTATGAAGGACTACTTTCGAATGAGAAAATGTTCGGACTGGAGCTAGACAGGGTTATTTCTTGGGGTAACAATTCTGGAGTACAAAGATTCCCTTCCCCCGAAAACAAATCCATGACTTCCTGCGGTTGGAAATATATCTCTCCATCAGCAAAAGAAGAACTTGGGTGCATAATGTAGAATACTGAAAGTCATTCAAATGAATCAGTGCGGCCAGTATGGTTTGGGCAGAAGTCAGTCTGCTTCCGAGGTCACAAGAATGATATAAAATATGGTATCAAATAGCTAAGAGCTAAGAAAATGATTGCACAATACACTTTCCATGAAGGCTTTATTTGAATAAAATTCATGGGAAATACAGAAATTGCAAAAATAATTAATGTAATCAAACAATGAAGCAATCCACATCAAAACATTGCAGTTGGTAGCCATAACCATAGAGGATCACTTCTTGGTATAGTACATAACTTCTGGATGGCTCTTACGTCCTTGTTAAGTGTTAGGAATGGATGAACAGATGTAAAGGAGGCCAACCTAGTTAACAAACAGGGAACACTAGGTGCTGTAGCCAAACCAATCAAGGAAGCACAGAAAAGGGGTGAGTCTGGTCAAGCGTCCACAAGGTAAATCAAGGATTGCAATTAGACAAGCAGTTATAAAAATACTATATTTAGTTATGGCCAACCAAACGCTATAAAAAATGACTTCAAGCAAGTAATATCACACAAACTAATAAAATACATATGTACAGCCCCTGTAGCCAGTGCAATAAATACACAATACCGCCACCCCACAATACTGAAAGACATTGGTTAGATTAATAATGGCAGTCCACAAGGATTGAAGCCTAACTTTAGAAGTCAAACCCTCAGTTGAAAGTTTCAAGTAATTTTGGGAGTTGGGGAAAAAGTTGGGTGGAAAAGTTCAGTGAAGTATTTTGTGGATGCAAAAAGGGTTCCAAAAGTCAGGCAAGGATCTAGCCTAGTGAATAAAACTGTCCCCAGCTTTAAGAGTGATTGCACGATCAAGCAATGGCAAAACTAACCAAAATTTGACGAATAACTATGAATAAAATAAAAGAATTCTGTGCATCCAAGTCATTCATATCTGAAAATGGGCGTTTTTCTACAGAAGGCCTTCGCAAAATGTGTAATGCCTGTATTATTCCTAGGGCTCTTTATGAATTATACATACTGAACAACAAAGAACTCGATTAAAGGTGCTCAAAAGCCAACTGTAAGGGGCAAGGAAAAGAAATTTGAACACACTGTGCATCTTAGTTGCAGGGTCAAGGAAAGATATGGATTCATAAAGCCACAGTAGCCTATTGGCTTTCTTTGGACTGAGGCATACTTAAGCCTTGATAAGGAAGAAGGTCATGCCAGATTTTGATTGTGGACACAGCAATTGGAAAAGGTACAATACCCAGAGTCGTTTGATACAGAGTTCCTGTTTCGATTTACCTATGGTGTTACCCAGTGAAGACCTTTCTAGGAACATTCTCACCTATTTCGAGTTGGTGCTGTGCAATTGCCAGTCACTGGTGGGGAAAACCACCCGCATTCCTGCCTTTTTACAGAATCCTTAGAATGAAGAAGTTATAAAATGTTTACTCAGTCATCACTGAACAATTCTTGCAGTTACCGGAGTACAGTGGGGAGAGTACATATGCCCCTATCAAACGAAGCAGCTCATAGACTAGTCAGTGTGGTGTTCTTTCGTCTGATTGAAGAATATCTGCACCTTGTTGGGCGGCACACTGATGTGTGCACCTTTCTCAGAGATCCAAGAAACACTGCTAATCTGAATGTGATCCTGGAAGGTATCATCATCCAAGTGATCATCTATTCTGAAAGAAATCACAGCTTGGTGTAGAAACTTTCTTTCGAGTGACAGATCGAGAGGTTGCTGATAAAGAAAAACTTTTTGGTTCCAGCTAACAAAATTCGACTGGTCGTATGGGCTGAGGCAGATTCGAGGCATAGATTGGGAGATAATCTAGGTCATACAGATTGTATAGACTTACTGAGATCGTTTTTCTTCATGCTAAAGAGGCGTCTACATTTCGACTGGTGAAAGACTGATTACACAGGCAAAGAAAAAGTGTTTTTATCATCCAGTAAGCACACATTTGATCAAGGACGAATTACTGAATCAAGACGGCAGCTTCCAGAAGCAGTTCACAATGCTGAAATATTAAAAATTAAGTTTTTCCTTCCTTAGATGGGTAACAGAAATAGCAACATCATTCTACCGCACGAAGAAAGGCGCTCACGTTGTCCAAGAAGCAGATGTCGTAGGTTAACGTCACACTGTATAATCTACGTTTGCATTATGTTCATAATCGTACTGCTTTCCTGGACTGTGCAAATGGCCTTCTATATTGGTGCACATGGAGCTAAGCCTTCTATATTGGTGCACTTGGAGCCAACACTCCTGTGCATGTTTCTGAACAGGGGGAAAATGTATGCGTGGCGGCTACTAGGCAGCCTAGACCCTATGTAGTCTTTCCTGTTCCAAAGAAAGATGGCAAATTGCCTGAGCTTGAGATGGATGCCACTAATAATCGTTCACAAGTAAAGAGTGTTGCAGAACTTATTTTTGGGCACCAAGGACAGGCTCGACGAAGCAAGCAAAGCAAAGGGTTGATGAAAGGTGAGCCTACACAAGTACCACATGCAAATACACCTGGTCCAGTGACAACTGATCCAAAAACAGTTTTAAAAAAAAAAAAAGATCCGAGATGGATATTATGAGAGACATTCTTATGCCTAAATGGGCTGCTGAGCAGATGAGACTTTCGAAACTTTCTCCTACACAGGGAACCCGGACGGATGTTCCTGTGATTAATTCAGTGAGAAGAAGCTACATAGGTACACTTCATGATATGATTATGGAAGCTCATATGAAAAGAATGAGATCTAAAAGAAACAAACAGGAAGATAATTATGAATTAAAGGACTACCTGGACAGCACAGCACACTTGGGAAATCACATATGGTACCAATACATGAAGGAAGTCGGGAGAAAACTTAAAAAAAGGAATGCTTTGTATGCACACTCCTGTCATACAGCATGAAGAAATCAAAGATCTTCATAGCTGTTGAGATAGATGTGCACACAGCACATTGTCTTTCAGACAACGCTTTGCAAGACCAGCGGACAGTTCATGGGCAGTGGTGCTTCTCTCAAATGGGCAACTAAAGGGACAGATCCAGATGAAGATTATATCCAAAATATAAAGATATAAAGACAAGAAAATGCGAAAACAAGGAATATCGTGATTAGATATGAAAAACCTGGAGTAAAAGGAGCTGAAATCAGAAGACAAGTGAATAAAAAATTGGAGACCGCAGGAAAATCTGCGACGATATTCGGGTATGGAAGAACAGAGGTCAGATGAAGATCTGGGGGATCAGTGTCATCACCAGATGGATAGGAAAAAGGAGTGGTGATCTGCAGAGCCTGGATGGTAAATCTTCCTGAATCCACCATTTTTAATTTACAAGAGATGTGCAAACTATTGTGGCCAAGACTTTCTAAACTATTGACAATGGTCGAAGACAGAGGAGGACCCCGGCAAATAGTACCTTTGGAAGGCTCAAAGTTGTGTTTCAGAGGGAATGGTCCAAGAAAAGTTGGAGAAAATCAGAAGTGCGATTGTATCTTTGATACATCAGGGATGGTACATGGAACAGCAGTAATCATGGATCATTATTGGGCTTGTGGATCCAAGGCCTACATAAGGTTACCTTACCTAAAAACTGTGGAGGGATACACACATTGGTGAATGCCCATGTTCCAGCATTAGTGATTCCAAAAAGTGATTTGAATCTTGACAGTTTCCCAAAAGCAGATGCTCACCTGAGGAGGAAGAGATCTGTGGAGCTGATAAAGAGGATGGAGAGAAAACAACTTTTCAGCCAAATCAATAGAAGCTTTTGATTTCATCCCATATGAAATCAGACTATGCAGCCACACTTCTTCAGTGTTCAAGTTGATCTTCATGCCAAGAATCCAAGTTGGAGCAAATACCAAGTGGCTACAGATAACCAGATGGGAATTGCTGCAGCCAATCAACACTACTATAAAGGGATTCAATGCAATCAGAGAAGAAATGAGAACCAAAAGACTAATGACTCTCCAGAACAGATACGTCTTGGATATGATCACAGCTATGGATGGAGGTGTTTGTGCAAAAATTGGAGAATCATGTTTCACATTCATACCTTCTCATGATGATGGGAATTGAACCTTGACAGAGGCCATAGACATGCTGACGAAACTCCATGGCCAGATGATAGACTAAGTAGAAAACATTGCTGATGACAGCTAGCTTGGATCACTTTTTTCTTGGGTTCCACAATGGATGGCAGATCTGTTCAAATTTCTTGGAGCCCTGATCGTGTTGGTATTGCTTGGATTTTGTGTAATCAAGATAATTTCACAGTGCAGGAAGACAGCCAAGAAAGCCAGAGGTATTAAGATTATGATTTTTTGAACCAGGATGGAAGCCCAAGGATCTGACAGATGAAGCGATCAGAGACTTTGTGAAGGCCAGTATCCATGCACATGAGGGAACAAAGTTTCTGTACCCAAAGAACCACAGGGACGATGGATCTATTGCAGTCCAAGTGGACAGTACATGCTCATGGCATGGAACAAGGATGAGCATGTGAAATCAGCAGGATGTCTGAAACGAGTCCTAAAGATATGGATCCCAAAGAAGCAGTTCTTCAGACCAGGATGTCTAGAGGTGAAGGATATGAGAGTGGTCGATAAATTGGCCAGAGGGGAGAGTTTAGAGGAGGAGCCAAGTACTCCCCCTCCAACTGCCCCGCCCTTATTACCTATAGAATGGGAACCAAAGTATGCGGAACAATTGAATCAGCAAAGAGCAGAGCGTGGACTCTGTGCAGTACCCATAAGAGTACCAATACCTAAAAGAGTCTGGAAGGCAAGGTACCCATTGAGAAAAACTTATCTGCATGCAAGACAATATGATGGCCATTTGAATGAGATTCCCGAAGAAACAGAGCAGATGAAAGCGAAGGATGAATGGTGACGTCACACAGAAATAGATGACACACACAGAATAGATGCAGAGATCAGAGAATGCAAATATTCTATAAGGCATCAAGAAAGCAACAAGGATAAGTGACATCTGGGGCTCAGGGTGAAGAAGCTTATGCCGCAGAAACAAATGAAGATATCAAGTCATTTTACATGTGTACAGACGCAGCTGAAACGCAAGCAGCAAAGTAATCTTGAAAGCTAGCCTCAAGCTTTATAGTAAAGAGTTTGCGCATTATATATATATATATATATATATATATATATATATATATATATATATATATATATATATATATATATATATATATATATGATACATTACTCACCGTAATCATATTTCTGATGCTTGTATCTGCTTAGATTTACATGCTGTGCATAGGCCGACATCTAGTGGAAGCTGCAGAGTATTAGTTTGTTTTTCGAAACTCGAAAATGGGCGTCGACACAGGACGTGCCAGTAATACTATCCCTAGTGTGACGTCCACTGTACCCATGATCCCTCACGCGTCTAGGACCCTCAGATTGTATTTTTTCTGACATGAGGTAGCATGAGGAGTAGAACGAGTACAGATAATCCAAGCAGATAGAAAGATAAGACTACAAGCATCCATGCGCCTTCTCTCAGAGGGGAGGAAGGGTGGGTTGCATGTGAATCTAAGCAGATACAAGCATCAGAAATACAATTACGGTGAGTAATGTATCCCTTCTGAGGCTTTTGGAATCTGCTTAGATCACATGCTGTGCATAGATTAGCGAGCAGTACCTGAAGAAAGAGGTGGGATGCGAGAAGGATCATGAGCAAATAAATGTCTTAGAACCGTTTGTCCCACTTGTGCATCTGTCTTGGAATGGGTGTCAATGCAGTAGTGCTGAGTAAAAGTGTGAATCGAGCTCCAAGTAGCTGCTTTGCAAAAGGTGTCATGGGGTACATTTGCAATGAAAGCCAGAGTGGCCCCAATGCCTCTTGTAGAGTGGGCTCTCGGCGTGAAAGGCAGAGATTTTTCAGAAAGGGAGTAACACAGCTGGATACAGTTAATAATCCACATAGAGATGGCACCTTTAAAGACACGATCCCCCTCTCTGCCTGTAGCTACGGAGACAAACAGCTGGTCTGTTTTCCTTAGCGGTCTGGTCTTGTTTACATAGTAGAGGACCGCCATACGCACATCTAGGGTGTGTAGTTTCACCTCAGCCGAGCTTTGTGGATCTTGGAAGAAAGCCGGAAGCTCGATGGACTGGTTCACATGGAATTTTGAAATAAACTTAGGTGAGAACCTAGGGTGTGTGCGTAAAACCAGTTGATCTTTATGGACAGTAAAGAAGGGATCTTGCACTGACAGAGCCTGAATTTCACTGACCCTTCTTATAGATGTAATACTACTAAGAAGGCCGTTTTGTAAGTCAGGTGTTTGAGACTGCTTTTATGCATGGGCTCGAATGGAGGGCCCATGAGTTTAGATAACATCACGTTAAGGTCCCATCCTGGTGGTGGGTTTGAAATGGGAGGATGAAGTCTCTTTACTCCTTCCATGAAGGCTTTAACTACTGGTACTTTCCACCATGACACCTTGTTATGGGAAGTGGTGTATGCCGACAGAGCTGCCAGGTTACCTTCAGTGAGTTAAAAACCAGTCCTGCATCCAGCAGGTGGAGCATGTATGTAACAATAGTGGAAGGAGTGCAATCAACTGGGTTGATTTGTTTATTCTGGCACCAGATAACGAATCTCTTCCATTTGTCAAAGCAGCAGTGCCTCATGTTTGGCTTCCTAGATTATTTTAGGATGTCCATACATCTCTGTGGTAAATTGAGATGTCCAAACTCTATGACCTCAGGAGCCATGCTGCCAGGCTCATTGAGTTGGGTTGAGGATGCACTGTTTGACCTTGGTGCTGGGACAGTAGGTTGTACCAGGCCGGAAGTTTGATGGGTTCGCACACCGCTAATCTGCGTAAGTGTGGGAACCACGGTTGTCTCGCCCACATGGGAGCAACCAGGACGAGCGTCATCAATTCTGTGTTCATCTTGTTGACCACCTTCCTGATGAGGAGTTGGTGGAAAAGCGTACGCAAACATTCCTGACGAGTTCATCCACAGGGCGTTCCCCTGGGAGTCTGGTTGGGGGAACCTGGATGCAAATCCTGTGCATTGTCTGTTTTCGCTTGTGGCGAATAGGTCTATAGTGGGGAAACCCCACTGAGAGAAGATATCTTCTACTACCGCTCTGTGTAGACAACATTCGTGTTCCTCTGGGAGGGGGTCTCTGCTCAGAGCATCCGCTAGAGAATTGAGATCCCCTGGAACATGTTGCGATGACAGGAAGATGTTCCGTCCGAGTGCCCATATCCAAATTTCCTGGGAAAGCTTGGACAGATTTGGCGAACGAGTCCCTCCTTGCTTGTTCAGGTAAAACATGGCTGTAGTGCTGTCCGTCCGGATTTGCACTGACAGATTTAGCAGGTAGGGCTCGAACGCTTCCAGCGCTCTGAACACTGCCAGAAGCTCTAGCAGGTTGATGTGATTCTTGGCCACTGAGTGAGACCAGAGACCCTGAGCTGTGAGGTGGAGATGGTGAGCTCCCCACCCTGTCAGGCATGCATCGGTTGTGACTACCGCCTGTATCTCGGGATCGTAAAAGGGTTTCCCCTTGGACAGATTTTCTCTTGTCCACCAGTGAAGGCTTTGTACAAGTGTTGGCGAAACGACCACTAGATCGTCACACTGACCACTTGCCTGAGACCACTGTTTCGCCAACCATACCTGCATGGGACACAGGCGCAAGTAGGGGACCAGGTAAATAATTGACGCCATCATGCCCAGCAAACGCATTGCTTTGCGTACCGTTATCTGGCGGCCGGACTGATATTGCCGAATTTGCAGCAGTATATTCCGAATTCTTTCCTCGGAAGGAAAGGTCAACCCCTCTTGAGTGTCTAGGATAGCCCCTAGGAACTGTTTGGAGGTGCTTGGCACCAGACCTGACTTTTTCTCGTTTATTGAGAAGCCCAATTCGAAGAGGAGGTTGATTGTCCTTTGAATGTTTGTTCTGCAAATTACTGGGGTCTCCCCCGTGATGAGCCAGTCGTCCAGGTAAGGGTACACCGGGATTGCCTCCCTGCGTAGGTGTGCTGCCGCCACCACCAGTACCTTGGTGCCAAAGCTATCCCGAAGGGCAGTACCTTGAACTGGTAGTCCCGATTGTCCACCTTGAAGCGCAAGTACTTTCTGTGCGCTGGGAACATGGAAATATGAAAATAGGCATCTTTCATGTCCAATGTTGCCATGTAATCCCCTTTTTTAGGCGGGGGATTACCTCCTGGAGAGTAGTCATGCGAAACATTTTGGGCTTGACATACTTGTTTGCAGGCCGTAAATCCAATACTGGGCGCATTGTTAAATCTTTTTTTGGCACAAGGAAGTAAGTTGAATAAATACCCTTGTTTACCTGGTGTCCCGGGACGAGTTCTATCGCGTCCTTTGCTAGCAGATTGACGATCTCCTCGAGGAGGATCTTCTGGTGGTCCAAAGAATGTATTTTTTGTCGTGGAGGATGGTTTCGGGGAAGCTCTAACAGTTCTATGCAGTACCCTGCGGATACTGTGGACAGCACCCATCTGTCTGATGTGATCCCTTCCAAAGCTTGGGTGAAGTTGGAAATGCGTCCCCCTACTGGGGTCGGGTGAGAAGGGACCCTGAACGGAGCGTCACTGTTTTGGTGGAGGGGTGCCGCCTCCTCTACTGGGGCTGCCTCTACCTTTACCACGTCCTCTTTTATTACCCCTGCTGTAACCCTGGGTAGACTGTTGGTTATTATTGTTCCACGGTGTACCCTGCCCCTGGGAATAGTTAGAACCTCTGGGAATTTTGGCCACGTGGGCGACGAAAATTGCCATTCCCTCTCTGATTAGGGGGTTTATTGGTTAGTTGGCCTAGGGATTTGAGTGTCTCATACTCGTCCTTGGCATTTTTCAGCGCGTCCTCGACCGCCTTACCAAACAGATCCGGCTCCTACGGTTTATCTAACAATGATGCTTGGGATTCAGCTTTAAATCCAGACTGCCGTAACCAAGCGTGTCTCTTGATAACAGTCCCTTCCGCTATCAATCTGCCGGCGTTATCCGCGGCATCAAAGGTTGCTTTTAAAATGCAACCGGACACGGCTCTTCCCTCCGCTGAAACTCGTGCCAACTGGCTCTTTAAGGGTTCTGGGGCGGAGTCTATGAGTGCCGTGACTTCTTCCCATTGATGGCAGTTGTAGCTGGCCAACAGGGTGGTGGAGTTGGCAATCCTTGCCTGGTAGGCGGAAGTGGAGGCTACTTTCAAGCCCAAACCAATAAGTTTCTTGCTCTCCTTGTCGGGAGGAGCTTCGGACGATGACAAGGGTGTTCCAGCCCTCTTACGGGTGTTTGCAACAACCAGGGAGTGCTGGTTATATACAGTGGGTGTGACTGGGCTGCCCTGAAAAGTTTCTCAATCCTGGGGTTCACTGCCCTGGTGAAGTTAGGATTTACACATGAAGGGTCTATTCTTCTCTGAATAGACTTAAGGATAGGGATGGCCTGAGCAACAGGCCTCCTTTCTCCCACTAACTCCTCGGCGAAGTCCCTCTCCTCTTGAGCACACTGGGTGTCAATGTGGAAATGTTCTGCTGCTCGAGACAGAACTTCATTCAGGAGAGTTTGGTTGTCGAGAGGGGAGTCGGTAACCGGGGGTTCCTTCTCTACCGGGGAAATCTACTCTGTAGGTTTCAGGGTCTTCCTCTTCCTGGTCCTCATCATCCCCATAGTAGCCCGTACCAGTTTGCTCATCCAACATGCCCAAATCTGGATCCTCACAAAAGGATGTCTCTCCTTGATACTGAGAGTAGGGCTGTACATAGAAGGGGTCCGAAGACCGTGTTGGTGTTTCCAACCGGGACTTTTTACTTGGAGGTATTGGATCCTTAGAGCCTGAGGGTGCTGACCCGTCGGGAGTATAAGAGAGAAAGTATTCAGGATTTTTTGTGTAAAAATCTGCCAAAGATGACATCCTTGACATGACTCTGTCTATGTCAACACTAGACCATTCTCTAGAACTGGGAATGACTCTTTCTGGAAGTTTCTCCGACTTATCCTGACTAGACTTGCTGGTCTGAGCAGGGGTCTTTGTGATAGCAGAAGACTTGGACCTGTCTGTCTGTTTATGAGGAGTGGAAAGAGGCTGAGCCTGCTTCCTTTGTTGTTTTTCCCCCTCCCTGTGAGTGGAAGAGTGTTTACCCCGCTTTTTCACCCCATCGGAGCCTTTCAATGCCTGGCGTCGAGGTTTGGGATAGTGTCCCTATCCTTTGAACGTGGAGGTAGGGGCTCGGGAGCCGCCGTATCGGGGTCTGCGGGCGCCAACTCCTGGAGTGCGGTCTGGGGGTGCAAGTCGGCTTCGTCCTCAGACGATCGAACTTCCGTTTCCTTGGGGAGCGAGGCACTCTTGGCAACATTGGATGATTGCCTGGAGTCATGCGGCGATCTAGACCGAGAACGCCCAGAGGACGCGATTCAGACCGTTCTCTATGTGCCTCTTTCCGAGAACTCGAAGTGCGGGTCGAGTCCCGGTTGGACTTCATGTGTTTTGCGGAAGTGCTGTGGGAAGCACTTGTGTCGCCGGGGGTCTTCCCCATAGCTGCCCTGCCGGACGACCTTCCGAGGTCGGGGACTTGCGCTCGGCTGTCTTTCGACGGCATAATGCCCTCGCCGTCCAAAAGCACGGCGTCGCTGCCATCGCTGAAGGCGCCCTCCGCTGCCATGGCCTCCTGACGCCTGGCATGGTGGGCCCAACGCTTGACGACGGGCCTCAAGTGTTTTTGGTTTAAACCTACTGCACGCTCTGCAGTTCGCCTCGGGGTGGTCCCTCGGCAAGCAGAGATTGCACGTGGCGTGCCTGTCGACCCAAGGGTACTTGCGGTTGCACTTGGGGCAGAATTGGAAAGGGGTACCCTCCATACGCACCTTGTGGCAGCGGGCTGGTAAGTGTAGGAATATATAAGAATGTACCTATATACCAAAAGAGTGTAGAGTATGTCCACCCCCCACTCTCCCTACTTGCAGGCCAGAGGCCCTCCAAGGACCGTCCTGAGGCCAGAGGCTTTCCGAGGCCCAAATCCGTCATGCAGCTGTCGACGGTCGAATTCTTCTCCGGGCCAGTGTCGAGTGTGGTAGTTCGGTGACTCGACGTTGGGGTGGAGAAATGGGTAAATATAACAATATTTAGTAAAAGTATGGCTAAGGCTAGGGAGCTCCGCGAAATGCTTCTGACCAGTATGGCGGAAAAAAACAATCTGAGGGTCCTAGGCGCGTGAGGGATCATGGGTACAGTGGACGTGAGGGCTCATGGGTACTAGGGATAGTATTACTGGCACGCCCTATGTCGACACCCATTTTCGAGTTTCGAAAAACAAACTAATACTCCGCAGCTTCCACTAGATGTCGGCCTATGCACAGCATGTGATCTAAGCAGATTCCACAAGCCTCAGAAATTATATATATATATATATATATATATATATATATATATATATATATATACACACACACACCTCTAAAATAAATAAAAGATGGATGTTGCCACTTAACGTTATAAAGCAGTACTAAACATAAACATGGGCAAAGAATGCCTCGCTTCAGTGTGTCGCAGTTAAAAGCAATTTTAATTACAAACCAATCTCAGCAAAAGGAGTTGAATGAGCCAGGAAGCCAAAAGTCTTATCAAACAGGAATTGGCTGACATTGGATACAAAATTGTGTGAAGGAACAAGAGGCTTCTGTTCAGGAGGCTTGAGCAAAACAAAAGACGCCAGAGGACTAATATTAAATACGCGAAAAGCTCAAATTCATGGTGTCCAGTCACGTGGAAGGAAGAAAGTGGACGATCGAGGTGGCCACACCTACGTACGAGGGGCTGGCTGTGCCTACACTCCTTAAAATTCTCAGAGCACAGTAGAAACTCAAGGCCAAACTTCAAAGCACTAATTGACACTGGACCATGAGGTGATGATGGATTGATATAATTGGTGAGAAGTTAGTTTCTAGATGAGCCCACTAACAACTGTATGTTCAGCCTGCGTGCTGCTAAACGAGTGGAAAAGTACTGAGGGGTTTTAGAAGCCAACCAATTGTAGAGGGCCTTGTAATCAAGGGTCCTATAGTTTGTGTAGTCAATGGAACGTTGTGTATTTAGTGTTATTAATAGTGACCATTTTGAGGGGAGGGCATAGTTGCCCCACCTGATGTTAAGCACCCCATCACTTTCTTTCCTGGTTCTATACTGATATAGAACTTCTACTTAGCTAGTCACTTAGAACCAATCACTCCCTTCGATAGGTTTTTGTAGTTTTCCACGTAGGTAGTGACGCAAGTCAATACGTCACTAATGACGATTTTATGCAATATAACCTCAGTTTCAACTAAAATGAGTTGAGTAAGAGGATTGAACGACTGCTGATGTTCGTTGTACTCCCTGTTTTATATACAGACTCCCCTTACGCCAAATTACCCGAGTCGTTTTGATTGATGTATGAATAAAATATGCATCCTCATCCATCTCCAGGGTATTGCTACTCATCTTAAAAGAGCTGGGCAACCCAGTTCACACCACTCCATCATGCACTCTCATCACCTCCTCTTCAATACACAGATTCACACGACTTTTCCCCGGTTCCCTCACTTCCTTCTCAGCATCTTACCACGGTTATTGCTCGCAAGAAGTGTACTTACATCTGTGTGTTGACCCAAGCTCCTCCATCACGGGGTCCCATTAACGGCCTGCACCGTCCTAGGAGCTGAGCCCCGCTCCAATGAGCGGGCAAGCATTCTGTCAAAACGGCTCCTGTACACCACTGCGGGTTGCACGCTTCGGACTGGTCGCTGCAGGTGGGTGCGGCCCATCCAGATGTGCAGCCAGGAATCCTCCGTCTCTGCAGAAAACCTGGCATCACGTTGGGGTCACCATTTTGTAGAGTAACCCCTCAACACTCACACCAGAAAAAAATACAACCCACTAGGGAAAAAGGCCCACCACACCTCTTGCAACGAGAACAAGGTTTAGCCTCGCAAAAATACAAGTACATGCCAGGAAAGAACTCTGCTGCCACAAAGCACTCCGACAAAAACAGCATAAGCAATGGGTTATAAAAAGGTACACAGTGTCACAAATGACATGCATTACATAAGTTATAAATCCAGATAGCTAGTTGGTGTGACCCTATACACATAGTCTGCTCCATACGGGATGCCAGGTGATTGGTCCCAGTATCTTCTGTCCATCTTCTTCCACGTTGGGATCTTTTTTCGTCATCACATAAGTCTCCAATTGGCAATTTGGTTACACAATTTGTTATTTCATAGCTCTACAGTGCACCTGGTACGAAGGACATAAGGTTGTGATAACTTCTCAGTACTATGTGAACCCACGCTCCTTTCCCAGACACTCTGGCGCCTCCACAACTTTCCCACCCGCAGGCCTAAATTAGTTACCTTCTCCCCTGGCAAACCCCAGCACAAATCACATGAACCGATGGTAGAGGCTGCCCAGCTCGATTGGCCAATGCACAGTTTTATGGTCAGGGGTCTTAGGCTGGTCAGTGCACTCAAATGCTTGTGTCATGGGCTTGGGGGTCCCTAGCTGCTATAACGTAAAGATCTGAACTGGCAAAGGCCTAAAGTCCCCACCCCAGTTCTCGTGGGATAACTTAAAATATCAACTCCAGCCCTCTCTTGACCTTGCAGGGCACATTCCTTCTGGGTTACATGCACTAATAAGACACAAAGAAGAACTGTGCAATTCCAGTGAATTAACCTTCTGCAGGGCTGCGAGTAGAAAGCGCAAGCACACCCTTCCTATCCTCAGGACAGGATTAAGCGTACTGGCATAGCTATGGCACTAGGTTTCGATATTAAATGATGGTGTTTAACTTCTAAAATGGAGTCTTCTTCCACTCATATGTACCAGGATGTATTACATTTCCTATAATCCAGTTTTTATGGACTCCCCCATAACCTCTATATTCTCCCAGTTCACCTACAACATCATCTTCTACAATTGTCTTGTCCTAAATTGCTGAGTGGGCTGGGACTTCCACCCCTGTCCCACAAACGAAGATATATGAACATATGGAGGCAGACAGGAGGCGAGGTAGCGTTGCATAAATAACTCAAATGCATTTGCCGTCATATGAATGCAGCTAGAGCTCTTGATTGCCCTTGTCCAAATGTTTTCCCTAAATGCCTGATCAATTTCTCCTTGAGATCCGATTGTTTAATATACGGGTGCTCGTGTGAAAAGGACTGCCAGACATCTGTAAAGAAGTAAAAGCCTACTTTTACTCCTGAGTTGAGCAAATATTCTAGACCAGCGCGTTCACGTGTTCCTGAGGGTTCTTAAGCTTTAATGAGATATTAGTGAGCCAGTGTTTTATTTGCATACAGTGGAAATCACGCCTGGGTAGAAAGAAGTATGTGCTACATTAATATAAAGCACAAGGAGGTGGTTTGCGTCAGGCATTTCTCTGAGGTCTACGGACACACTGATACTAGAGTTCCTAAGACTGTGGTGGGAAGTGCCTGGTCCCTATACTTTTCTGTGAGTCTATTGAAAACTGATCAAAAAAAAAATTGTCCACCTCCAGAGCGGCCAGTCCTAATGGGCTGAGCAACTCCATCCTAAAGAGGAACCCTGCCCTTTGGGCTAGGCTCCTAAAACATCTATTTGAAAACATATTACAGTCTAAGGAACTCCCAGAATCTTTGAGATCGTCGGTGGTTAACCCGATATATAAAAGGGGGGGACCAGTTAGCAGCCTCAAATAACCATCCCATATCTCTACTAGATGCTGATTGTAAGATTTTAATGGGTTTGATTTTGGCAGAGATGGAAGCTTGGGCCAACTGGAAAGGCCTTATTCCTAAACAGCAAACAGGGTTCAGAAGGAGTTTATCAACTTTCCTAAATGGTTTAGTTTTGAGTTGTCTCAGTGTGCTGGCCTTAGGGAAGGGTGGCTCTACCTTGTATGGAGCGTGGATCGATCTTTCCCAGGTGTTCGATACTATTAATGGAAACCTTCTTTGGAAGAAACTGAACGCCTGGGGAGCTCCGCCCAATCTTTTATCTATTCTTATTGAACTTCACCACAATTCAACAATGTATTTTAGGCTATCAAGATAGGCGTTCCGTCAGCTCCAATTAAGATCAAAAGAGGAGTTTGACAGGGGTGTTTGATTGTCCCTTTTCTTTTCATTTTTTTCATATCTGATTTAAGCCTATGGCTGCATGACAAGGGCCTTATTTCTCCAAAACTTGGAGATCTTCAAATAAATTGGTTGGCTTATGCTGATGACGTGGTGGTCTTTGACCATTTGCAGGTTGTTCTTCAACGACTAATCTCAGCATTAGTAGAATATGCTCAATGTAATGATCTAAAAATGAACCCCAACATGTCTAAAATCCTGGTATTTAAACATCCAAAACAGATTCTAAAGACATCTCTGTGACCTGGAGAAATGTCCTGTAGAGGTAGTAACCGGGATTACTTATTTGGGAGCTAGCATGCAAGCTTATCCGACCATGGCCCATGTTCTTGCAGGGTTGACCTCAAGGTGCTTAATATGGGGGCACATATGAAAAGTATTCATCAAAAATGTGGCAAATTTTCCATTCAGCCCCATGTGAGGTTTTATATAGGCAAAGTAGCTCCGATAATCTTGTTTGGCATGGATTTGAATCCCTTGTCTATGAATATAGATTGGGATAGAATAGAGGCAAAACAGTGGAAGAGGCCTTTACATCTACCCAATTGTGTTCCTATCAGATGCGTAAGGTATGAATTACGATTGTCCTCGCTTAGAGCTAGGATGGAGTGGAAATGGGTCTCCATGTTGAGCCTAATTCTAGATCCGCTCAAAGGCTCCTTATACGAAGATGTGGTCTTGTTAAGACAAGGAGTGAATAACTTTCTCCAAAATCTTAATGAGATGTCAAGATATACTGCTTTTATTGTTCAGTAGAATTGCTTATTCAAAATCCTATTAAGGTCAAAACTCATAAGTTACGAGCAGATTGGGTTAGGAGAATTTACAAAATGAGGCAAGCAAAGCTATCAGGAACACACAACAAAACTAACACATTGAGATCCTTTTTGCAGCAGTACTTAAATAGATCTTCTGATTCAGCTATTAGATCTATTTTTTTGAGATTTAGATTAAATCTACTTCTCACACTGGAAATGTCGATAAAATACCAGGAATATCCAACTGAGATCTGTGGCAAGTATGACGACAAGGTAACTCAGTCTAGATCATCTACTCTCAAAACGTCCAGGTACATGGGCATTACGAGTGTCTAGATTTAAGAGATTTGTGCACAATGTGAGGGGGCTGAACTCAGAGGCAATGAAACTTGTTTGACCTTTGAAGTAGTGCCCGTTTTAAAAGAGCTAGGTTTAGGGAGCACAGATTTAAAATTAGAAACAACTTGATCTAATGAACTGGTTCATTTTAGGATAAGCACACCTGCCTATCAGTGGGTAGGCTTTTAGTTTATGATATTAAAATCATTTGTTTTTTTATTTTTCTCTCTTTCACTCTGTTTTCTTTTAGTGATATGTTTAGGATTTCATTATCGATTATATGCAATGTGTTTGTATAGATTGTTAAAAGTCATTAATTGTGTATATTTGTTTTTGTTCTTTTTGTATATATGGCTACAACACTATACATAATTAATATATATTTATTTTAAAGCACAAGTCTAAGGCAGGATGCAACATTGTAGATCTTAATAGCATATGGCACCAGGCTGGAAGAGAAACAATTTAAATAACGCTAGTCTCAATTTTTCCTGCCATAGCTTGGCCCGATACCTTTGCTTAGTAGCCCAGCTTGGACACAGGGGAAAATGGCTCTAGTCAAAAGCAAAGAGTGAAGGCTTTAACAACTGAAGCGCAATTTGAGATTTTGATGTAGTTGGCAAAAAATGTATTAAAGTGAAAAACATCTGGACTACAATAAAGGTAATCAGGTTAACAAATCTGAACGTTCACCGAGATAACCAGAGCAACAACTTTTCATCTGTGAATCTCTACATGAAAAACAGATGTGAAAGCTGAACATTTTGCCATCTGCCTTTTTTTCCGGTCTGCTGTCCTCCAACCACGACTACCCCAATGCAGGAATGCTACAAATGTTTGAATGTTTGCGACTGTTTCAACCACATTAGATCAACATCAAGTTCAGAGATGGAAATTGTCACCGTTTTATAATGATGTGATTGTGTCGTCTCTGTGGTGATATTTGATACACATTTTATAAGTCATTACGCTTATGACAGAGTTGAACAACATTTACCACCTCTCGGTTCTGTACTAATTTCAATAGCTACATTGAAGAAATAAAAAAAAACATAAGTGGAACTAAATGGCAAAACAAGCGTTGTGTTGGGTAGGATATGACTGGATTACTGACTATGCTTTTCTAGGATATATTCTAGTGGACATGCAGCTTTGAGCATTAAGACAGAAACATGAAGCAGCACTGAAACTAGATGGAAGGGTGGCCTGTTGCACTTTCTAATACGAGGAAGACAAAGTATTCTGTCCAAAATAATCACGTCTTTTTTAAAACCAATAAAAAACGGAAACATCCACAGATTTAACTAAACTCCTAATTATAAAGACATTTCAATGTGTGATGGTAATATTTTCCAGGAATTACTTCAAACTCCCAATAGCTGTGTGTCCAAGAGAAAAGGGCAGAGGCAGCTGGCGATAATCAATTAATGACATTTTCATACCAGGCATGCTCTGCTACTGATCAAAAATCCATTAACTGCACAATTTCCTCTGCAAATGGAAATAGTATTTTGTAGATGAAATTTAACAAGGAAATCAATCCCTGCTGCAGCAGTCTCGATGAACATGCAATGTACCATCTTTCCTCATTCAATATCCATTCACACTTCCAGGCATGCGAGTGACTTAATACATACCTTCAGAAAAACCCCTTATGTGGCATGTTAATCCTTAATTAAGTGGGGGCATTTGCTTAGCTGCATGCCAACAGAAAACCTCGAGTTTCAAAATCAGATGTCAATTTTCGAGTACTCCAGTGACAAAGTGCTGAAAACCATAGCAAACATGCCCCCTGCCAAAAGAGAACTGAAAACTACTACAATTCACGGTACCAAAGTATTCCATTTAAAGTATAAAGGTAGACTTACCAAATCGTTGCCAGCTGACCCTGTGGTAAACTTGATTGCATAAGGATGGTTCTCGCTTGTGGTCCTTAAATATAAACAAAAGGTTCTGTTTCAACCAAAAAAATAAAAAACGCCAGACATGCCATAATTCTGTATTTCAATTAATCCAATCGTCCCATTAGGAATGATTACTAACTACTGTACTAAACTGTAACCTGTATTCAAATCCAAACCATACAGTGGCCAAAAGTCAGAAAGCAAACAAACCAATATCAAATAGGACAGTTTCAGTCGACTAATACTACCAATATCATATTTAAATCTCCTTTATTAGGTATGCAAGGTCACCAAGTAGTCAGGACAGCTCCTAATGATTATCAAGCATTAAAAGGAGCATTGTGGGTTAGCCCCATTAGACATGAATACCACAACGAGAACGCTGAACACAAACCATAGTTTGTTTGCCAACAGGGCGTGGTGGCTATCCATGACCTCTGCAAGACCAATATTTTGTACAGGATGTGGACTGCCTCTTCCCAGGGATAAGCACTAATACACATGTGGACACTTGCGCAGTTATTTTCTCAAAGGCTAAACAATTTGCAAGTGTTGGCAGATTGAAGGAACTGATCTTCCAGCTGCCTCCTATGCAGAACATTTTGATAACAAACAAAAACAATTGCTAAGAAAAGATTGCAGGTTCACAGAGAAGACAGACAGCCTGATTCATGGAATTATTTGCGTGAAAAACGCATTTTTGTGCACCTTTCTGCCCGAAAATCCCCATACTTCAAACAGGGATTTTCGGGCAGAAAGGCGCGCACATCTGCGTTTTTCACGCAAATAATTCCATGAATCAGGCGCTGAATGTATGGTGCAGAGTCGGGCGTCTACATTTACCATTGCTTTTCAGAAGTATGCTTCTGAAATATTTAACCTCTGTGCGGTAACGTATGAAGGCTAAATTAAGAAAGGGAGTGCATTTCAAAATACCCCGAGGAGCTGATTAGCTATCAACCAGTTATTATAGGTTTCTGCTTTGGCAGGGACGGTTTAAAACATGTGGCAACTGGTCAGATAAATAGTTGCAGCCGCTGCACCTGGTTAACAATGCGTACAGAGTGCGTTGCTAACTAAGACATTTTCTGATCATTCATGCCTGGTCACTTGGGATTTTCCTGCTTCTAAATGGCTATTAAACATCTGACTTACAGTTGGATAATTTGCATCAACCTGCCCTTCACATGGCAGTAAAATGTTGCACAAGATCTTTCAGGGCTCCAAAGCCAGATCAGACAAAGGCTCACATAGAATCACAGAATATTATCTTCACTTTACCTGCTGAAAACTGTACATAGGTTTATTTTAAAGGCCATCTACAAATCGAGCGTTTTGTCAAATACATATGCTGGAATGTTTTATGAACTCAAAGTTTCTGTGAAAACACTTGAAAGGTTACTTGCGTGGGATCCTGAATATCTTTATTTCAAATCCCTGCCCAAGTTCACAATACTTCCAGTGAAAGTGTTCTCAAAGATACACTTCAATAAAAATGACATTGGGCCTGTCTGGCTTTTGTTTTCCCAACTGTCCTTCAGAACATACATGTGACCAAACAGGAGGTATTCCTACATAGGGAGCCCTTTAAAAAGGAAACGCACACGGTAAAGACAAAGGTTTTGGCCTTTGGGTAGGTATGGGATAGGCATTTGGAGGCACCGTCATAATGGTACAGAATAGTAAATGTCTCTACCTGGCCATAAAATAGTAACATCCGTCAAATGCCTTATGTCCAAACAAAGGCCAACAATTGGCATTTCCAATGCTTATTTTTAAATAGGAATTCGGTGCAATATACAGATCGAAGGCCACTAGACCCAAAAAGTAACCCAAAAGAAATAGATGCCTGCCCTTTTTGTTTCTCCCATCCGTTTTGGATTGCACGTGATTGAACTCTGCCTCCATCACGTATGTCCCAGGGGAGTGACGTGCCACTCCCCCATTGGATAATTTCCAGGCTATACGTGTCAGTATAAGCCAGAATTAGCCGATGAGGGATGCCTGGCCATTTCCCTAGGCTTGGTGCACTGGCGACATGGCTGTCAGCATGACGCTCCAACACAGAAGCCCCATGCAGACAGAGACAGACAGACAGACAGACAGACACACACACACACACACACAGGCCACATCTGACAGGCACGGTCTGGGCACCTAAAACACCCCCTTGCCCCCCCCACCCGCACTCCTTACCTTCTTAGTGTTCGGGGGATGCCCCCCGACCATTCTACTCTGCTGCTTGCCCAAACCACACTTATAAATACAGATGCAGTCAGGGCACAAGAAATCAGTCTTCCGTGGGCTGCACATGCCAGATGCAGCCAGGCTTGTTTTCAAGCCTTGCTCTGCCCTCATCACATATATACATGGTTGCTGCGAACTAGTCAGTTCCTAGCAATCAATCCAGACAGACTGCCTTTTTTAAAAGGTTTAAGGGACATAAAAGCTTTACAGACCATGCCCTTGAACCGAACCGGGAGTTATGTGCCCTGGAACCCTCTTTAAACACCTTTGCTGTAATCAGTCCGTTGACTCAGTATTAAGGGCCCTGCACTCCCGGTATGGCCTCGCGTAGTTCTATCAAGCCTAATTCAAGATCGTCACATTCTATGAATCCACGAGATCCAGTTAAAAGGTATGAGCAGAACGGGAGTTCAGAATTGGGGGGGAGGCATAGAGAGAGGAATAGACATGCCACCGAAAAAAAGGGTTCAGTTTGAAAAATACACCTATGGACACGGCAATAGCACATTACAAAAGTTCTGCTTTAGCAGAATCTAATGTCCCTTGTAACGTTTTTTAAAGCGTCACCATTGTAATAGAAATAGGCCAGGTTACAAGTGTACGAAAACTGCAGTATCCTCTAGTGCACATGGGAAAAAGTTAACTTTTTTTTTTTTAAAACAACCTCACTGAACCAGTAGTTCCAAAATCATGAAATAAAAAGGTAAGCGTAGCGCTGTATTAAAAGAAAAAACGCTTTTCAGGTTGTCAATGTCTGGCAAGCAGACCCATGTCATGCGACGCCTTAAACCAATACTGACTTTTGTGCTAACAGTGCTTCATACGCTGGAGTAGACACATAGTATGAGGATAACTAAATCACAAGTATCAGATTGCAACGTGGTGTTGGCTGAAAAGCATGAACCAAAGATGGCAATTTCAAACTTTTTATTGTAAATTACCAAATATTTATTTTACTACAAAAATACATCGTTTGATGTTGTAGAACAATCGGAGACCATTTCTTAAAACAGAAACCCACACATACAAAATTAGCTAATGTATTTTGCAAAAGAAGCAGAAATGAAAAAGCAGAAAGAATTTTAACAAAACATTTTGATCATTTAGTCAATCAAATATCGACTAGTTAATCATTAAAAAGAAAAACAAGATAAAACTAAAATAATTCTTAGATAACCAAAGTTGTAACCTACAGAGACACCCCACACCATTTGTGTTGGAAGCATACCAAATACGACAGTCCAATCCAAACAACGTTTAACATGTTACGACGAGGTCATTATTTCACTAGTCAAGGAGCATGACATTATCTTAAAATATGCATTAAATGTCAACTAGCAAAGGTGTAAAGCCAAAAGGAATAGGGTAGCAGGGGTATATGCCAAATCCGACACACCCAAGCATCTACACTCAGGTCTGCAATGAGCTAACATGTTATTTCATCTACAATCAAAATTATATATCAAACATGACTTAATCCGTAATGGTACATCTGAAACTTGTATCCGTTTACAATAATGTGCTTTGCATAGGCCACAATCTAGTGGTTGGCTTGGGGTATTACAACTTGTTTTTTCTTATTTCAAAAAGGGGAGTGGGGAGGGCCAAGTCAACAGGGGTGTTCCATCCCCATCCTGTAGAAGGACCCAAAATCCTTCACGCATCTATGTCCTCAGATTGTTTTTCTGACATGACCCTTGTGAGTACTGCATGAGGACAGCTGTCTTTTGTACTTGGTCTTCGCTCCCAAGTGGGGAGGCTGGGTGGGTGCAAGCAACTAAGCAGAAACAAGCCTTAGACAATTATGGGGTAACGGCTTTTGTTCGGAGCTTGCAAATCTGCTTACATTCATGTGCTTCCCATAGCCTGGCTGGCAGTACCTGGAGAAGGTGGTGATTGAGCTGAAGGCACGGTAGAAAAATGTTTTAGAACTGCCTGGACCACCTGGGAATCCACTCTTGCTTGCATATCCACACAATGCTGCTGGGCCAAGCCAGCACACAAGCTATTAGCGCCAGAAGGCGTTGGAACCACCCAAGATGTGGTCTAGGTGCGAGTCAATGCTTTACTGTGGCTAAAACATCTGGACCTTGTTTCAGTGTTGGAAACAACTTCTCTTACTGGAACCCCATTAGAAAGCCTTTGTATCCCAGGCTGTGTGTCGGTACCAATTTAGATTTTTATGTTGACCAAAAACTCCATTGAAACCATAAGCTCTAGAAGGAGTTGTAGGTGACAAATTGACTGAACTGGCGAACCCAATTTACCAGCCAGTCTAAGTAGGGACACAGGTGAATTCACCCCCTCCCCCCACCAAGCAGAGCTAAGCCACCACTACAGCCATTAGCTTTGTGAAGACTCTGGGGACTGAGGGGCAACTCCTTGTATTGATAATCTTGGCTCCAAATGGAAAATCAAAGGAAGTGCCCAAAGAGAGGGTGGGGGACACATTGGCACATGCAGGTCCATATCCTTGAGATCAGCCAGCCAATCGCCCGGATGCAAAGAAATCTGTATCATTGCTAGAGTTATCATGAACTTTTCTTGGGGTAAGAAAAGGTTGAAAGAAGAGACCCAAAACCATCCGAAGGCCGTCCTGGTTCTTTTTTAGGACAGCATAAAGCCTGGAGTAGATGCCAGACCCCCTCCGACAAGAACATAATCTATTGCAACAACCTACAAGAATTTGTCAATATCTTGTGGCAGGGGATGAGAACTTACTGGTCTGCGGAGGGTGGGGAGAAGGAAGAATAGGGATGGTGGGGGAAAAGAAGACAGACTATAATCTTGGAATACCACTGAAAGAACACCAATTGGTGGTTATTGATTTTCAATAGGTTGTGTGGTGGAAGACCCCGTCTACCAAGGGATTGCTGTGGATCTCTATTCCACACATCACTTTGATGTCTCTTAATGCCCTAGGGGGTTGAGGGGGTTAGGCGGGGGGGCGGCACAGAGGAGTTTTTTGCAGAAGTGCTGGGGCACCTTCCGTCCATCATGAAGCCCTCCCATATACTTACAGTGAAAAGGGCTGCCTCCGCTGACCTATCGACTCCCCCGCGACACCCAAAAAAACATAGCTGGGGCCTTTGTGAGGGCAGTCAGTGACTTTGCAGTCTGTGTGTTATGTTCTCTTCTTTCTGAACTTCTCACCCGTTTCTGGGACCAAGACCTCGACCCCGTTAAAGGGGAGGTCTAGACAGGATACTTAGTGGCCCTTAAGAGCATAGTGACAGCGGCCATCCTCAGAGCAGAAGTGTTGAGGTGATGGTATCAAGATTGTATCATGTCCTGTGCAACCTGGAAGGCCTCTGCCAATCCAGAACAGGACAAACACAAACACAGCTCAATATTCAGTCAGTAACCAAATGTCCAAATTGCCCAACTGCTTCCACAATTTCAATTTTGCCTTGACCGCTGCTTTGTTCACTTGCTGCAGATTGATGGACGCGTTTTCGTAAAATATTTTGCCAGGAACGTCAAGCACTTTATCGTCACATAGCAGGCTTTGAAGGGAAGATGAGGAAGCTGGAGGCATCCCAAACTGCATATATGGTGGAATGTGCCAGAGGCTGCTCCGTTAAGCAGAGTTTCTCACTCTGAAGAAACCGGTAGTGATTGTCCACCTTTTTGGCTACTAGTGGAACAGATACTGTTTTTGCCAACGGATGATATGCTCACGTTTCGACTTTTGGCTGAAAATACATGTTAGATAGCTCTGCTGACTTGAGCAACAGCACTCAGGAAAGGGCATCCCTGATCCATCTGAGACACCTCCGGTAAGAATATCCGAGTGCTGCATTTGGCCTTGAATTTGGTGATGAGAAGCCTTTGCAGACATGGACGCATCATCTCCCTGGTCATCATCTGGCAATCCAGGTGGCAATGGAAGCAACTAGGGGGTGGAGGGAGGGGAGCGGTGCAGGGGACTGTGTGATCCTTCAACAAAAGGGGTTGTAGAGGCACTCCGATGGGTTGGGGGTAAAAGTGTGGAAGGGAGGTAACACTGGCGTGGCCGTGGTAAAGGTGCCACAGGGTCTGATTGGGGTTTGGAGTCCAAGACCACACATTCTCCAGATGCCTGAGGGACAGTGGCACAAGGCTCACCAGAGGGCCAGATTCGTTGTAGGCGGGGGCCTAAATGGAACAAGAGCCTCTCGCATGAAGGCTTTTGAAATATTTCATCATGGGATTGGAATGCATTAGGTCTTGAAACCGCTTGAAGAAGTGATCTTTCTTCGAGAAATGGTCATGGCCCAAACTTGTAGTAGGTTCTGAGGAACTCCTGTGGGCCCAAGTGCTTCGGGGCCCCAAAAGCTGCAGAGCAGTGTAGCGCCCAACACTGGGAGATCAGTCCACTGGGTTAGAAAGGAGGAAGTCCCAGCAAGCCTGGCGCGGCCAGGGGAAATAATCGATCAGAGCTGCCGGCTCCTGTGATAGCAGACACTGCTGAAGATGCATCACCCTCCGTGAGGTCAGAGTCTGAACCACATACTGTTGAGGGGCTGAGGGGGCAGAGGATGGGATGCCATCGTATCCCACAACTATCTGAGAGGTGGGGACGGAAGGTGTGAAAGCATAGCCTTATAAGGATTGGTGTGTGGAACATGCAGGTCATTGGGGAGACCCAGTAAGAGTTGCAGAAATGAGCCCTCAGAGACCAATAGTTCTATATAAACAATAAAAAGAAGTGATGGGACAAAATATACTCCGTGCAGGGCCAATCTGTTAATGCATTATTTTGAGACACATACTTTACCCATTAGCAATCCCTGTATGAAGCATATAATCTCAGTTCAGATACAAAATTTTGGCATCATAACATGTCATAGCAGTCAAACCTAAACAGCCACATAGAAAACATGCAGATAGAAACTTAACTTTATAGGAAACCCACTGAGGTAAATTTAATACTCCATGAAAGTAGCTGTCATGGTAGAAACGGTATCTTCATGGGGTATTTATAAAAACCAAAAGAATATGTAGTGACCGAATTGACCAGTAGGCCAAAACTAAAACCACAGGAAGACTCAAAGATAGAGAATACAGCAATGCAAAAAGGTTTTTTTAGGTTGTGAAAGGAGACCAAGGTAAATTGATAAATCCAGAGCCAAGACGCTCCGATGGGGTGGTCGAAAAGGTTAGATCTCACAGTATTCATCAGGTAGCTTTGTCATTCAAACCATTTTAACGAAAACTGGTACCTACTTGACACGGTCACTAACACTGCATAATAGAGGACCATCATAAAATGATGTACAACAAAGCATCAATTTAAGAACAAGGTAAGCACCCGTTTTCTCTACATTATCCTGCACAAGGCTAAAAGTGGGTTGCACAAGGTTCTAAAAGGATTCTACAAGTGTGGCAAGTGAGATGTTGCTTTGCCCAAGACAAGTCACAGAATTAACAATCAGCCAATATAAGATTAGGGAGAATAAGTTCATTGTAAAAGCAACACCATCTATGTAATCAGATGTACATGTAGCAAAAACAATGTTGACAGCACAAAAATAATTGAAAACGATAATTGCAGAACATCTACGTCTAATCAGGAACATTGGTAATGAGTATCCGCTTGTAGTGAACTTGCACAAGGAACATCCATAATCTAATATATAAGAAATAAGTTTTGGAGGAGTTGCAAGACTTAATCAGCATGCAAGCAAAGGGAATAGAGAACTAATTTATAAAGACATTGTGATGGGTGGACTGTGACAAATCTGAAATATTGGTTCCCTTCTCCCCAGAGGGGAGCCGCTCCCTCTGAGACTACGAAAGTGAGCCCACTCAGAAAGCCCTCCCCAGGGGTCTGGGCAAGTGGGACCTCACTTGGAGTGACTCCCTTCTCGGGGACAAGGACTCCCATTCTGGTAACAAACTCCCTGTCCAGAGCACAATGTTTGCTGATGTGAGAATCAGAAATACTGTTCTGCTTTTGTATTCTCCCGGTAGTGACATTTCTTCAATTTCTTTGGCTTCAGGTAATGCTGGATCCCTCCTGAACTACACAGTGGAAGAGGAACACCACACCCCTTTTGTTTGTGAGGACGTACATAAAACCATGAGGAACTTGGAAATGGGGAGAAAAGAATTCTACACAGAGGCGTAGAAGGTCCTGGAGGGGTGGAGCCACACAGTACTGTGGAGCTGGCAGTAACCTGGCGCAGAAGATGACAGAACCGGCAAGAAGAGGGGAAACAGTTTCTGCAATCACAATGGAGACACGGTCGCCTGGTGGTGTGACCACACCGAGTTTGTGGTGGGACGGGCAGCGCTAACTAACTCTGAAATCAAACACCAGAAGAGGAACAAATCCTCTATCTTGTGCAGGGTGGTGGGGCTACAAGTACAGAAAGTCTGTGTGTAGGTGAGAGCGGTCATGATGCAGCAAGCATAGAGAAGCAGGGAACCCAGGGAAATAAGGCAACAAGCTCATGGAAGTGGGACAATTACACAAGTGGTGGGTTATGGGAGCCAGAGAAACCAGAAGAATGTAGAGTGACAGTAGCCAAACAAAAGCTTAAGTCACTGAAAAACCCTGGGTCTCTAGGATCCCTGTAAATACGATGGAGGATAAAAACAAGAAGGGTTCAGCAACAAAGAAATGGATTCAGACTTATTTACTTGGCGCGAGAGCGTTAAGGAACAACCCCAAAGGAAGAGGAGCTTTAAAGCCAACAGTATATCAGGAACTATTGCAATGCTTGAGGTTTGTGAAACCTAATGAGAAAAGCAGTTGAGTAGAGGTCATATCTATGATTTTTTTTTCTCCAACAAGAGGACTTTTTGTTGTTCCTACTTTTTGATTGCATCTTCTTGGAGTCGAATTGGCCAACAAAGAACCCAGTAAGATTGGTTCAAGGAGCTCTATAGGTCAGAAGCACAGTGTTATGGCGATTTAGGTTTGTTTCTGAGTGGTAGGGCTAGAAAGATCGGTTTTCAGACAGACTAGAGATAAATAAGCATTTTCTTTCAAGAAAAACAAAAACACTTGAAATGTCTGAGTCCTTTTGGTGCAGCAGAGGACTTGATGTGGATCATGAGATGGTTGTGTTTTTATTAAATGTTTTCATTTGCACAGAATTATAATTTTTCCCTCAGTTGGCCAGATTTGAAATCTGGTTACATAGCAATTAAGACATACAAGTCTTACCTGCGCATATTGCTTAAGATGCAACCGATGTTCAACATTACGTCCCTATTAATACAATAATCTGGTAATATCAAGTCAAATATAGATCATAAGATAAAAAATATATACTTTAATACAATCTGTGCCTAGGTATTTGATTAATTAAGCTTATAAGCAAGGCATTATACACACACAAAAAGACATAAAATGGGTTCCGTTTGACATCATAAAAAACTTTTATATGTTCATGATGCATTTATCAATTCAGTAACTAAATATGTAGTGCCATTTCAATGACTTCCGTAGTTATGATAGGACATAAAATTCAATCGAGAGCCCTTCCAACATTGCACAGACAAATACACTTACATCTTTCTCGAGTGCTCACTCCAAATATGTGATGTTTCATTGCACACATTAACATGGTATGAAAAACATTAAACTGCAAGAGTTTTACAGAGCGCCCGCGCAAGGATTCAGGTTGTCACAAATTCAGATACAAGATTTAGCCTTTAGTTACCACCCTTCGGCAATAGCTTGAGACAAATTATAAAGGAAACAAAATGTTAGCATTAATTTCCGTCATTGAGTAAAGTAGGTACATTCAAATATAACCACGCATATATGCCATTAATTAATGGTAGGGCCAATATATGAAGACACAATTAGATTCCATTTTATTATTTCTATCGGAAATGGAAATATCAGATCATACTAGAAAACTATTTGGCTTCCAATTTAAATCCAAGGAATCAAGACATCACAAGTTTGTGGCAATCTTAAGTATGAAAACAAACAGATCCCAGATGCTTGAGGGAAAACTGATGGTAAGAAAATTAAAGGTCACATTTTATGCAAATCGCAACCAATATTTTGCGGCCACAGTAACGTATTTTATAAATTTTTCTGAAGCTTTGTGATATATGAGCATATCATTAGGACAGTTACTTGCATATCCACTGCAAGCCTAATTTAAATACTAGATACAGTGGTTAGTACTGACTTAGACCAAGCTTATGCACAATACCCCAATTCAGGAAAGTATGCTCTACAGGCATCCGACAGTTTTGAACTTATACCAACAAATTGTTAATGTTATATTGCGTTTGATTGTGTTATTTCTGATCTTCCGCCAACACCATTCTTTTTCTTCTTTCCATCCAATCTGTTTCGTTGTCATAGGTCACGTTGCTTCTTGATAATGCTAAACTAATCTGACTTTCAATGGATGTGTTTGAAATGCCAAAAGGTTTGAGAATATAAAAAAAGAAGGATATCTGTATGTCCCTGAAGTAGATGTACTAATTATCTGAGCTGGGTTCTAACTGTCAAGGCCTGAGGCAGCTCATTGAGTGAAATAAGTGTCAGCCAATTACATAAATATTTCATGGTCAGCACATAGTCTGTTTGAAGAATCCTATTCACACGTGGAAATTCAAGTTTGCATATCTGTATTACATTGTGAATTTCATGAATGTAAGAATCTCATTTGTTTAGATACAGTTGTTTTGACTGTGTTTACAGTAATGACTAGAAACTTAATTAATATCTGTTTTGGTAAAGTGCAGGACTTCACAATATAATAAAACTAATGTTTCTCTTGACGCACCATTGCCATGTGTGTTGTGTGTGAATATACAGTAGTCTTGAATGTGAGCCACACAAGCTTATGTATAACATGGCTGTAGTATTGTTTTATAAAACACGCTTTTGTTTGGAATGAGTGTTTAGGATGAGCACAGGGGGAACTTGATCGCCAGGAGTCGCATCGCATTCATGTGTCCAGTCACCTGCTGATCACTCCGTCTACCCTGCCTTAAGAGCTCGACAATGGGCCCCCAACCGGTCTATAAGGTGTATGATCATTGAAATTTACACAGCATTGACAAAAGTTCTGGCCCTTAAAATATTTCACTCCGCCCACCAGTGAAAATTATTTACCATGTTTTGCGAGACCACCACTAGATCATACCATCTGTTAGGACACCAGTGACCATAGGCTCTTGAGCCATTGCTGTAAAGGATGCATGTATGGGGAATGATTAATATGCACAACACCACCATCCCAAACAATTTTATAACTTTTCGAACTGATTGGGCAACTGGCCCTTTAACAAGGAAGCGGGGAAACAAATTGCCCTTCACCATTCTTAAGAGAAGCTTTTGCCTTTTTGTGTCCAAAATGGGCCTAGAAATGCTTTGGCGTGGCAAAGAATTAAGTCTGGACTTCGGTTCACTGATTGAAAAGTAGAGGAACTGTTGCATTCCCCCCTATTGTTTTGTTCTCCCTGGTTATTATTGCATGTCATCCAGATAAGGGTAGTGTGGAGTGTCAGGAGGAGGACACAGACTCAGAGGACATTTTACCCTGTTTTTAATAAAGAAATATGAGGAAGGCCCATCTTCGTCGAAAAATTGTGTCAGAAAGTTAACATTGTTCTGTTGGGAGGCCGATAGATCAGAGGAAATTAAGATATTTTCCTCATCAGTCAGGAGAGCAGCCATGGTAACGCTACCATCATTATGGGCTGTTCTCCACTCCTTAAATTGACATGATGCATTTGTTCTGCCTTCTGAGAAATAAAACAGTTTAGAGGCCCAATTTTTTCCAAGACCTGATATGGTCCATGCCACTTGGAAACCATATTTTCCGAGGTGGGTAGGCGGACCAAGACGGACTGTCCAACTGTGAAGGTGTGCGGTACAGTATACTTATTATATGCAGCAGATTGCAAGTGGACTGGGTAGAGGTCTTGTGGGCTGCTTATGGCTGCTTTCTGTGCATCTTTCTCCACTGCTCATCGCTGCTGGGAGGAGTCTGCTGCTGTTGCTAACAGTTAATTCTACAAATATGGCAGTCTGGTGCGGAATGCAAATGGACTGGGAAGTTGGCTTGTGGGTCTTGGGTATCGAGGGGGAGAGGAGCCAGCATTGTGGTAAGACCTCTTTACTCAAATCGTACTTGGACCAACTCGATTGCACCCCCC
The DNA here is from genome assembly GCF_040938575.1 of Ambystoma mexicanum. NCBI lineage: Eukaryota > Metazoa > Chordata > Amphibia > Caudata > Ambystomatidae > Ambystoma > Ambystoma mexicanum. The sequence goes on from NC_090939.1 coordinate 250,675,657, forward strand.
ATAGGCACTCAAGTCGCACATCATGTCAAAGCTCAGGAGCAGCAGACTGGCGATAACGGAAAAAGGTCTGGCCACCCTGAAAATAAGAGGGTAGTGAGTCTATTGACACATTGTCAAACACAAGCAAAAATTCCATTGCAGCATCCACCGATTTGCAGGAGTATGTGGGAACTATGTGGGAGTGGGGAGTGGGTAATGATACAGCTCAGCCTCCATCCGAGGGCAGGGGATAGGACACCACACCGCCAATATACTGAAGTGGTGACGAATACCAGCTTCCCACCAGCAAGCTTTCCTGCTATGGACAGTCCACCATCGACAACCAAATTGCCAATAAACGTGGGGTCCTCTGCACACCCAAAGTTGGCTGAACACCGCCAAACCCAAAAACTTGTTCAACTCAGTTACAAGGCCGGTAAGGAGGTCGGGGGGGCAGCATGTCCAGCTTGAAGATTCAATGGTGCTTGACTGGTAATTTGAATGTCTCTGCCATGACATGGTGGGAATCACAAATCGTGATTACGGGCTGAACAGAACAGGGTCCAATCCAGGAACGGCATCCACTGTCCATGGCATGACACCGGCTAACTCCACTTAAAGAAGAAGAATTAACTTCAACAAATCTCTCGGCAGGCCCAGGCCAATTCAGAAGTGACACACCAACAAACACTATTTCACCCCAAAAAACATCAACATACGTTGCGATCCCAATATACGCCGCATATTGACACGTCGGGGCCGGCTTCCACATCTGCCCTCCATCTCGTCTTGGAAACATTGCTCAGATTATATGACAACATCAAAGAAGCGACTGAGAAAACGCAAACAAACTCACCACTATGGACTCAAACGTTAAGCTCCTACTGGATAAAGTAGCTGAACAACCAGCACACCATAATCCTTACACCTCTAAATGTGCTAGATGTCATAACTGCTCATTCACTCCCAGTCGCAAGCCTTTGCCGGATGCCAAAGAAAACCGCACAGGGGAGGTGGGGTATGGGGCAACTGGAGCGAATTCCAGTGGGGCAGAGTGATATGGCCGATCGTCCCTCACCACTTGAGTGTCAGCTCAACGTGATTATGGTCATATTTATTCTGAAATCTGGATTTCAGATCCAGAAAGTGACCGGGAAACTGGTGCAGAAAATGTGACACATCCAGGTGCAAGTGGTTTTTAAATCAGCTCATAAGAATCAAAAAGGGCAACATCAAAGCCACAAACAAAAAAGTAAGATTTCAAACACCCCTAGTCACAGACATAAACCCATTAGCAAACGTGGGAACAGGTGCGGGAAACACACCAGGGTGAGACCGGGGAGATACTGGACAAAGTCACCCGATCATGGAAACAGACAACAGAACAAGTAAATCTTGAATTGAATTTATCAAATAAAATGTTAAAGGAAGAGGAATTGTACCTTTTGAATAAAGGAATGTCTTTTGCACCCTCAATTGATACCGATTGGATCAATACGCAAATTGGTTTGTTCAAATTCATTAGAAAATTGAAACAATTTTTTCTTCCAACCTCAAACAATTTGTGCCGAAGGTGAGACAAGTACCAGACTGATTTGACAGATCTGTTTACACACAAACGTTGACGAGTCATCTAGAAAATAATGAGGGGTTAATGAGTTCCAAATTATCCAAGATTTAAATATTGAACCTAAATCACTAACACAGCAAGAGCTGAAGAATATATCCAAATTCTGCCCTGCATCTGGGGCTGAAAATGTGATGGAATTATTCCACAGATCAATGGTCCAAGATATCCACAACACAATAGACGAGAGAGATATGGATCCAGAAACAATCTAAGTATGAAAGAAATAATATTGCTGACATCTCTGAAGTCCGACTACAGCATAGTGATCAAACCAGCTGATAAAGGTGGCAATGTGGTTGTTATGAATCGAGAGGACTATATTTTGATGGGAGAAACTCATTTGGATTTAATTGGATGTTATGAGAAAATAACTTGTGACAAGGTCAAAGACATAGGCAAAGAAACATCAAATCTCATTGAGAAATGGATGAGATCTGGTCTATTGACAGATGAGGAAACATTTTTGATGTTAAGAAGCCCCAACATACCAACCATATACTAAGGTACATAAGGAGTATGCTCGAATTCCAGAGGGGACACCAATAGTCGGTGGGCTAGGATGGGTGACTGAGAAATATTCAAAGTACATTGATGCTTTCTTAGTCTAATGGAACAATGAGTTCATGTTGGAAACATTGGCTGTTAAAGCACTCTATACGTCTATCCAACATGAGCATGTTTACCAAACTCTTGATCATATTTTTGCAATGAAATCAGCATCCTATCTACTTCATATTTGAATGATTAAAGATATGTTGGAGGTTATTTTGAGGAATAACATCTTTCCATTTAATGAATCCTTGTACCAACAACTGAAGGGTGTGGCAATGGGGGCAAATTATGCTCCATCGCTGGCAAATATATGTATGGGCTTATTTGAGGATGAATTCATCTATTCTGACAATATTTACAGGCCCAGAATCAAATTGTGGAAAAGATTCATTGATGACGTGTTTCTGATTTGGCATGGCAATGAGCATAATTTGAATGGTAATATGATGGGTACTCAGTTCACCTGTAACTGTAGCCTAGAATTAATAGATTTCTTGCACACAACATTGTATGTTAAGAATAATCAAATAATGTCCATGACCTTTAGAAAATCCACAACTCTATTATAAGCTACCAGTTGTCACAAGAAAAGTGTCATACGAAACATACCCACTGGAGAGAATGTAAGAGCTGGAAGGAACTGTAAGGATGACAATAAGTTTAAGCTTCAATGTGACATACTGGATGAAAGATTCAAAGAAAGAGGATATAAAGGAGTGTGTGGTGAGAGCAAGAAACAAGAGTTTGGGTTTGAAGAAGCAAGGTCTGTTACAGCCAAGAGAATTTCAAACAGGTAAAAATGGTAACCCAATACTCGGCAAACAGCACTAAACTCTAAGGCGGCATTGGAAACTGCTCACGCTTGATGCCGATTTGGTGGGATATATAGGAACAAACCCAAGGATTGTTTATACTAAAGCACCCACATTTAAACAATATTTATGTCCATCCTTCCTACAACCACTGACCAAAGCACACACTTGGTTGCATGACAATGCAACAGGGTTCCACAAATGTGGGAACTGCTCCATGTGCCAATATGCACAAGAAGGCCAGACATTACAAATTAATATCAAGGAAGGTGAAAATTCAGGAATTCATTAACTTCAAAACCAAATTCGTGGTCTATGTGATAGTTTGTGTATGTGGAGTTATATATAGGCAGCACCATAGGGAACTAGGATTTTGAATAAGAACATGTAAATACTATCCAAAGAGACGACATTAGGCTACCATTAGCTACACATTGGAAAATGGAGCATCACATGGAAAACAAATCAGGGATCCGCTTTATGGGCCTAAAAACGGTTTTTAAAAAAAGTAAGAGGAGGTGATAAGTAGCAGGAACTGCGTAAATTGGAAGCCAAACTAATCTGCAAGCATAGAACAGTTCAGACTGGTCTGAATTCTGATCATGAAATGTTTTTTTTGGTAACAAAGTGAGTAAGCGTCATGCTTTAATGGCCCAGCGAAGGTCTCACCGACGGTGACAGTCAAATTGATTGGTATGAGTACTGTCTCCACCATCCATGTGCCTTCACAGCAAGCTGCAATGAACTTGTTTTTAGAACACAAAATTATCCTGAGTTAACATTCAGATGGGAGGACGTTGTTGCTTGAAGGGAATAGTATGCAACAATATAAAATCTAGGACAACCTGCTGAGAATAGTGTGGAAATGATTAACCTAGGAAAGGCTAGAACAGGAAGAATTGGTTGATTTGAGAGAATTCTAGTCCGAGGCTAAGCTATTAACAAAGGTCACGCTTAAGTGGTTGGGGAAGCGGCATTGGAAAATCCATACCATTAATAATAGAATAACAATGTGTAAAAATGCAGCAACAGTAACCTTTAATATATTGCATTAATGATTGGAGAATCATGTCTCTAGCGTGCAAACTAAGGGAGCATGCATAGAGGGCTTAGTTTACAATAGTCTATAAATTAGCTGACAATAGTCTAAAAATTACTGGAGCGTATGAACTCCAAATACCCAAACCATATTCCATTGAGGGTGGAATTGCCATACTTGAAATAGAGGTGCACGTTTATAAGTGGTTGGCTATAATTTAAATTTGGGAAAAATCCAACCATGATTTAATATTAATACCAATATGTAGCCCAATGTTTATGTGGGTGGATAGTAATACCTAGTATTTTGAAAGATTACATTTCTTCAATGCAAAGTAGGTTATCAATTATAGAGCAAGTTGTGTTAACATTGATGGACCATATAACTATAGGTACAGGTTGGCAGATACCCTTAAACAACATATGTGAGCGGGGGAGTAGTGGCATTGCCCACGCAAGGCGGAGCATGTGCAGGAGATTAGTGTCTCTCCCAGACGCATGCTCCGTCAATTGATTCAAGCGTGAGTAGTGTCTCACTGGTGTGCATGCGCTAGTGCACAGCACCCATGCGCACGGAAACCAAAGCCGCCATTTAAGGACGTGGTCTGCTCCAGCTCGGTTGCGTAGAGCAGATCACTGCAGCCATAAGAAGAGCGCTATTGGAAGCGCAGTATAAGTCGGGATTAGCCTCTTTAGCAATCCAAGTGCATATCAATTGAATGCCCATAATATTTGGGTTATCTAGAAGAACTATGACTCCCTCGCTCTAATTTTTGTCAAGTACATTGTGCTAATTGGGGCCAAGCAGAGTTAACGCCCATTATTCTCACCTACTTTTATAGTGAATGATGGACCCAGAAGGGTCATCCAGAATGTGGTCACAACCAATTTAGTAATCGGAACATATATTCTGATTTTTCAGGTCAAGAAAATACTTTTCCAAATTAAGGGATTAGAGAAAACCACCCACTTGATTTGCAGAATCCATACAGCTAGGAAGGTAAGGGGATGCCAAATGCACACAATTGCCAAGCTAAGAGCGTTGTTCGACAAGACATTGAATTATATATATTTTGCATCTTAGATCTGTCAGAAGTTGGACAATAGTCCACTGGTATTGTGTACTACAAATATAGAATGACGGTCAGGCTCTACTTCTCTCATGCGAGACTACTAGTTTCAATAGTGTCATAATATCCGATGTACAGTGCTCGCGCAATGAGAATAGGAAGGGAGACAATTGGGATTGCATTAAGGACACATGGATGTTGAAGATAGGGTTTCACTCAAAATGACTGCTTTGATCAGATGGCATGGCAATTGCCAATCCTCACAGTAGTTTGGAATTACTCTTTAAAGAATGACTTGCGCAGGACACAGTGTTCTATTGTGATCTCACACAACTATCTATTAAAGTAAATAGATAGCAATCAAGGAATGGATGTTGAGATACAACAAAAAAATAATATGTTTTTTCTTTTTATGTCAATGCCTGATAATGTTACCTTATCCCTCTAATGTGGAATGTTTCCTGATTCACTTGTCATGCAGTATTTATACTATCCAAAATATTTTCTGGGTAATTCTGCCATATCATATGTGTAATACTCTGAATCAATGTAACGTTAAAGAGGTGATAATACTGGCCCTGAAGAAGACGTATGTATTGAAAGGTCGAAATACATGTTGGCAGCATTCTACCATCACCGAAGTAAAAGGGAAGAGTTTACTGCGATCTCTCATTTTCAAGAATTGCAAACAAATACAATTGTTAATCATATAACTGTACATTGGGAAAGGATTGTAAACATGTCCATACACAGTGGATAGATCTATGCCCAATTTTATAGGGCAAAGGAGTATCCTGCATTGCTATATGATACAGATGTCTTCTCATGTACACAAGCTTGAATGGAATTCTTTGGAAGGTATCTGGTGCAAAGTTTTAGGTTCGCCCAATTGTGTGCCACCTCCAGTGATTCGGTAGAAGCTCAGAATACTCTCCATGAAGGCTTGGTTTGAGTGGAAGGCTGTCTTTTCTTCAGAAAGATTAGACTTGCACATGAGAATTAACTTCTCTCTAAACACAGATTTATGGCGAACAACTCGTCACCATTTCTCATGTTGGGTAAATGATAACAAGACCATGACAATCGGCTAGGATAGATATCTGGAGTCACTTGATGTTGAGCCACAAAGTAAAAAGGGCGGTGGAGAACAGGGACTGGATTCCTACGAGTGAGGCTGTTGGAAAGCACATTTTATTTCTAAATGTGTTACAAAGTGAAAAGCCTCTCAGTCCCTGAAATGTAATAGGTTCCCCTCACCTGTGGGGAGAACTAAATTCCTCAGGTTCCATCTTAACCCATCACCCACTAGAAAGATTGAAGGGGCTAGGAACGTAACCGAGAACCCTGGAGCATTTGCTGTTAATTTGTCCCGAAACGCTACCAATAAGATACAAACCTTTTAACTCATTTATAGGTAGATTTAGGTTGTAAGATCATGATTATTTTTGGTCACAGCATTTAGCTGGAAGGCAGGTTTCTTTGATCCTGGCAGTTTTACATCGTATTTCTGAGATTCTGGGTTTTTAATTTTGTTATTGAATTAATGTATTGGGGTGTTGAGTTTGTATGCATAGTCTCAATTCTATCTATTGCATCATTTATTAATTGTATGTTTACATGTTTGTATACGTTTTTCTGATAAAGTTTAAATGCAATGAAAAATAAACACTGTCTATTTCACTGACGGGTTGGAGCAGACAAGGTTTTCACTTAGCATCAGGTGGCACCTAGCATCCAGTTTGAGTCACGGGATGGACAGACTTTTCCCATTGTTTCTTTACCTCATGTCTGCAAGGACACTGGTCCCTACAGGAGGCAAATCTGGCATGAACAGCTCCAGAATTTCAATCACATATTCTTTCATGAAAAATGTTCACTGACTAAGGAACTTTATCCTGGCTTTCGGTCTCATCTAAAGTGTCTGGTGAGGCCAGAGGAACAGGCTTTTCTATCATCCGGGGCAGGTACAGCACTAATAGGCGGCTTTTGTAGATGCTTGAGAAGCAGTCAAGTTTGATGAATCCAGGGAATTTGTCTTTTCTTTCCAAGGGGGAGCCACCCCCTTTCGAACTAGGGAGGTGAGCCCACTATGCAAAACCCTCCCTAGGTAACAGGGCAAGTGGGATCACACTAGGGGTGACCCCTTTCTTTTGGGACAAGGAGACCCCAAGTAGTTATCTATAGATACCTCCCTCATACCCAGATTCCTCATTGTTAATGGTATACCTAGGAACTGACCAAGCTAATAATGTGCAGGCCTTTCTTAGGAAGGCTGGTGTGGGTTCTGGGACACAATCGCTATGGGTGGGAAAGAACCAATCAACAGGGACGCAGATGGAGAGCCGGGTGCAAGAGGAACAGGCTCCGCTTCTCCACAGAGTCAAAGCAGCAAGAACCACCAGTCCTGAGTGAAGACGGTCAGCCGACCCCCTCCCTGCATCTGGCTGGGGCTCTGATAGAGAAGAGAAGCTTGCGGAACACGACTGCTGACCGGATGACCTGGAGCTGGGAAAGCTCTGCACCATTGGCTTAAACCAAGCGACAATGGTTGCCACCAAGCAGAGGTGCAGGCAGGGGCTAAGGCCTGAAACCAGTCAGCCACATAGGGGGCACACTGAAGCCCTAGCCACAATGACGAGACCTGGCAAGCCATTGCCACAGCACTGCCATTCCTGAAAAATGAGCAACACAAAGTATGAGGGCCATTCACAGAACTGGGAGGTAGGCGGGGAAACCAGATACCCTAAGCAGGAGTGAGCCAACCAGAAGCCCAAGAGTGTCATGTATTGAGAATGCAAGCCCAGGAAAGGCTAGAAACAAAAACTATGTGAACTGAGGCGATGAGACAGACACCATGCAGGTGTGAGCAAACCAGAGGTCCAAGAAGGGTGTACAGTGAGATGAAGAGCCAACGAGGGGCTAATACTGAGAAGTGCTTGACCCGGAGTGACCATCCCCATACTGGAGTGAGAAACCAGAAAGTCAATGAGGGGCTGACAGAATACCTTCCAAGGGAGTGAAAGCAACCAAAGAATTGGACTCCTCTCGAAGTCCAATAGTCCATGAAAGGCTGAGACGCAGTACCCCATGAGGGGGTGGACTATCTAGTACACAGATAGCTTGGAGGGCCAGATGGCCCACATGGTGCTAAAAGACCACCAGGAGAAAGTTTGCAAGACTAAGCAAGATTAACTATGTGATTTAATGCTAACGCTTATCCTGGGGTCCCAAAATGCATACTAGAGAAAAAGACTTAAAGGACCAATATTTGAACTTCATTTGTAGCCCGGAGCCTGGGAGACAAAAAAAAGGGCAGGTGGGGGAGTGCGAGTAGGCTCTTTGGGGGGCGTTTAAAACCAGCAACCGGAAGCAAAGTGTAGTGGAAACGAACTTACTCAGGCAGAAATATTTATTTAGTTTATTAGCGGTCGGGACAGACCGTAGGTTAGAACATGTGTGGACGGAGGACAATTTTTGTGAGACATCCTGACGAGCACCATTTTAATATTTTCTTCAAAGTTAGGGAACTCGGGGGCGTGGCTTGGCGCCATGGCAGTCGGTGTGGCTCCGTAAGAGCTCCCTGCTCACGCCACGCATCCACTTGAAATGCCCCGGTGATAGCGCACCCTGACATCATTTAGTAGGTGCGCCTGAAAGCCAAGGCGATGCGGCGCACATCTAGCTAAAAATCATCGCCCGTCCGCACCTGGAGGTCCCGGTGTCTGAACCGGCGCCGGGTGCAACGGTAGCCAAAATGGCGGTCCCCACCATGCTACGTACCCAGCAGCTGCCGGTCACCCCGTAGCGCAGCTGGTCTCGAGACGAGGAAAGTGAGGGGAAACAGCGCCCAACCGGAGGTGGCATCAGCCGTGGCAACACTGAACGGGGGCCCCCCCCACACACATTTTCCCGGGGCGGCTGACTCCCAGCAAGCAGCAGACCCGCTCCAGCCCCGGCACGCTGATAAGGAGCTGTACCTGGCGAACCCCCGAGCCTGCCGAGTTGAAACTCCGAGCCCCGATACAGCATGGCTTGCAACCGCTGGTGGTCAGTCACAGCGAGACCTGCGGTCTGCAGAAACGATGCGGACCTGGCGCTCGCAACCTTAGAAGGTATGACGCAGCAAGGGTGAAAGCAGCCCCAAGTCCCTTCTTCCCCTCCACGCTGGATCAAGACCGGACCTCTCACAGAGCTCCCTCCTCCCATCTGCGCCGCGAGGCAGCCCAGAATGAAGGACCCTAAGCCCTCCTTCTGACATCTATTGCTAAGCAAGCACCGAAGCCTCTCCGGAACACGGCCCGCTAGCTCAGCAGGGGCAGGGGTCCCCATCCCCTGCATGATAGACCTTCAGGGGTGAGGGGCTGCTACCGGAACAAAGCCGTCAAGGAGCTAGACCTGGCAAGCACTCATACCTGGCAGGCAGAAGCACCTCGAGCCCCCAACACAGCATAGCTTGCAGGCCAACAAATACCTGCAGCAACCAGCGACCCACAGCATTCAACCACAGCGCAGCCTGGTAACCAGCAATAACGCTGTGCAACCTGTGACCTGGCATCCACAACGCGGGAGGGTACGACACGGCAAGGGTGAGTGGCCCGAGCCCCTTCCTCCTCCCTGCACTGGTCCAAGCCAGACCCCCCTCACAGAACTCCCTCCCCAAGGGGAGAAGCAGCCCTGAATTAACTGAGCATTACAGGGGCTCTGGAGGCCCCCCATCATGAAAATAACCACACCTGAGCCGTGAGGCAGCCCACCGCGACCATTCCTTAGCCCTCATACCGACACCTACCACCGAACCAGAGCCCAAGCAAGCTCCGGAACCATCCCTCAGCACGGCCCCCCCCATCTCAGCTGGGGCTCGGGGCTCCGCACGACAGACCATTGGGGTGAGGAGCTACCGCCAGAACAAAGCCACCAACTGGAATGACTTGCACTGAAGCTAGGCACCCTCACATCCCCAGAGGTCGGGACCACCATAAGCACCCTAAAATCCAGAGCATCCAACCACCACCAACTACCAGGAAACCCCTGGCCACTCCTCACAGCCAGTCCCAGAAGCTGAGCCACGGAATCTCCTGGTCAACAACACTCCTGGGGGGCACGCTACAGGTCCAGGAGCTGAACCACACCACCACCCGGCCAATAGACCCTTGAGGGCCCCCAAGCCCTCACACCAACACCCATCGCTGGACCAAAAGCCAGGCAAAAACCGGCCAGGCACAAGCTACTTGCACACCCTCAGAGGCACCCTCAGAGACGGCAGGCATCGCCTACTAAACCCAAGTCTCAAAGCGGCCAACCACCGGGGAAAACCAGGTTGCACCTCGCGGCCAAACCAGGAGCCGGGCCTACAGGACAATAAAACCCTTGGTGGGGAAGCCACTACTGCAGTCCCACGCACCCCGCTTCCCCCTCCATGCTGGAGTGACCCGCAGCCAAAGCAGTCACAGCTCTCCTCATCCTCAAGTCAGAGACTGCAGGACCACCCCCAAGTCTCCACTCTGCGATCCCAGCACACCACACCTCAGCCAGAGACTAGGACCCACACCCATCATGTCGAAAAAAAACGAAGCAAGCAGACATTGCAAATCTCCTATCCACCCCAGCAAAAGACAGATCCAGGAGGTGGGACCGCCTGGAAACAGTGGAAACCAACGCTGGAAGCACGTACGCAGAGCCACCCTGGGAAGCCCCGACTCAGGCGGTCATGAAATCGGACCTCCAGGAGCTCCTAGCAGCATTGACCAAAGAATTCCCGAAGGGCACCGAGAAGGTAAAGAGCATTATCACAGTGCTCAAAGCAAGGGTGGGGGAACTAGAGACAAGAACAACGGAGGCGGAAACCACCCTGTGCAAGCACAGCTACGAAAGCGAGAAGGTGGCAGACAGCTGAGCGTGCTAGAAGCCTGCTGCGAAGCACTCAAACTCAAGCAGGAGGACTCGGAGAACCGCTCCACAACATTCGCCTGAGAGTGATCCCCACATCTATTCCGGAGGTGGATCTCGAGCATTGTGTGATCGATCTTTTCCGCTTCATAATCACCCTGCCGGATGACTCCCCCCCCCTGGTGCTAGACGGGGTCCAAAGAACTAGAGTTACAGCCAACTCCTCTGCCCCGCCGGACGTCCTGGCAAGAGTAGACTACTTCAAGGTCAAGGAGGAAAATCATGCAGGAGTCTAGGACCTCCCCACGAATACAGTTGAGGGATGCCTCAATCTCCCTTTACCAAGATCTCACTGCCACCACACTCCTGAAAAGGAAAGCACAAACCAGTGGCGGAATGGCTGAGGGAAAAGGGCGTATCGTATCAATGGGCCTTCCCCACGGCCCTGATTTTCCCCTGGAAAGGGAGCATCCACCACATACGCAAACTACATAAGGCTGAAAAACTACTGAACCTGGCTGCAGGGGGGGGTGAGGGGGGGGGCAACCAACAATGAGGAAGCGCCCTCAGACCAAGAAGACCGGCAGGACTCCAATAGGTCCTGGTCACGGGTGGAGAGGCGCTGTCAAAGAATCAGGGGACCCCCACTCAAAGGCAAGCGCCCAAGCAATGATGGCTAAGGTGGGGCGACACCGACACCCAGGTTCCCCTGGAGCCTGCAAGCATCGCCAAAAACCAGACGCCAGCCATAACCGCTGGCTACGCATCAAACTCGAAGTAAGACACACACAGCTCTCACCGCCACATTCTACAGTGGAGTCAGATGGGAGGATGGTCATACTGAAGGGGTTGGTGGAAAACAAGGAAATATGTATTATAAACACATTCCTCAAATCAGGACACAGCGGCATACTTTATAACCCTATATAACAAACTCAGTGTGAGCTTAGCGGAGGCGGTGATTTGGGGAGGAAACTTTAATTGTGTACTAAACCTGAAAATAGATTGATCGGACGCCAAAATAGATAGACCCAGTTCAGCTGCTATGACATTGCAGTCACTGTTGGCATACTTTAGTTTAGACGATGCATGGAGGTCACACCACCCGTAGGACAGGCAATATTCACATTATTCAGCCCCCCCCAGAACCTACATACAAGGCTGGACTATGTGTTTGTCACACATGGACTAATGACAGAAATAGCGCAGGTAGAATATAAGGCGAGAGTCCTTTCTGACCACTCACTGCTAATGCTAGTATGGCAATAACGACCCCCGAGAGCAAAAATACCGACATGGCGCCTACGTGCAGAGGCGCTGAAAGATGTTTGTAGGGAAGACATGAGAGAAGAAATAATAAGTTACTTCGAGATCAACAGTGGCATTGTAGAGTCAACGGGCACGCTCTGGGAAGCCTTTAAAGTGGTAGTGATAGGGATAGCCAAGTCAAAAGGGACTACAAGAAGGGATCCTGGTTGAACTACAAGAAACGGAGCTAGAAATAGCGCTGAAAAGGGGAGGTCACGCCAAAGAGGACAATGAAGCAGTACTTAGGCTGCAACAGAAATGTGCAGGATACTGGCAAAGGTTATGCAACCTTAACTATGAAAAGTACATAGAGAGACAGCAGGCTAGGGGGGACAAACCAGGGAGAGTTCTGGCATGGCTATATAAAAGCGAGTCTCCCAGACCTACAATTAGAACGATAGTAAAGGAAGATGGGCGCATAGTAGACACCCAAGAGGGAGTTAACCAGGAATTTGCAGATTATTACCGACTCCTGTATGGAGACGAAGAGGGAAGCGACAGTAAGGAAATAGGCGAAACCCTAGAGGACATTGGATTGCCACAGGTTAGCGCGGAAGAGAGAGGAGCTGAACGCACCGATTACCCTAGAGGAATTGGAAGAGGTGGTGAGACAGCTGCCCTCTAGTAAGACTCCGGGGACTGATGGACTAGCGAATTCTATAAAACGTATAAAGACGAAGTGCTCCCCCCGCTCTTAGAGATGCTAAATGAGGCATATGCAGCCGGGAAACTTCCAGAGTCCCTAAGAGAGGCGATTATTATACTGCTTCCCAAATCCAATAAGCCTGGCTGTGACTGTGGCTCTTACAGACCCCTGCCAATGTTGAATCAGGATAGTAAGATTTAACAGCGGTCTTGGCAACAGAATGAGGAGAGTCATCAATAAATTAATACACCCAGATCAGACCGGCTATGTCCCCAATAGGAATATATCCAACAACCTCAGGCGACTCCACCGAGTCATAGAACATGCAAACGGAGACGTGGGTGAGATGGTGATAGTACCGCTAGATGCAATAAAGGCCTTTGACTCGATCAAATGGCCATGGCTTATTGCGGCCCCGACTAATTATGGCATAGGACCCGGGTACCTCAAATGGGCTAGGCTACTGTATAGCGCACCGCTGGCCAGGGTTAAGACAGGAGCGATGATATCAGAGAGATAGCAACTTAGTAGAGGCACTAGGCAGGGATGCCCGTGGTCCCCTATGCTATATATTTTAGCCTTAGAGTCCCTGGCAATATACTTGAGGCAGCTGTATGATGTAATTGGCATCACCATAAAGGGAGATCCGCACCTAATTTCCTTATACGCTGATATGTTGTTGTATTTACACTACCCGGAAGAGAACCTCCAGTATGTCCTGGAAGTGATGGAGCGCTTCGCATAGCTTTCAGGCATAGCTGTGAACCCCAAACAGTCTTGTGTATTTCCATTGGGCAGATATAGAGGGATCCCATTAGAGCAGCTACCGGTCCTGCAGATTCCATGGGAGGTCAACACGTTCTGATATCTTGGGGTAGACATATCACACGGTGGAAGCAGAGTATCGACACAATACTGAGAAAGCCATTAAGAACATTGAAAACAGTATGAAGTTCTGGGTGAAGCTCCCCTTGGCGATGATGGGACGGGGAGCAATGCTTAAAATGGTGGTACTGCCAAGACTGTTGCATTATTTTGCAAACATCCCATACCTGATACCCAGACGACTTTGCCAGGTTGGACAGCATATGCAGGGAATTCCTTTGGCATGGGACAAGGAACAGAGTGGCCCTATGGAAGCTACAGAACTCATGCAAGAAAGGGGGCAATAAACTACCAAACTATGAAGATTATATAGCAAGTCAACTACAGTATGTAGCTAAATGGCTCAGAGGAGCCGACCTTGGAATCTAGGCTGTTCCGATTGGACTGTGCCCCATTCTTCCTAAAAGAGATGATGCGGCTGCCTAAATCGGATATGGAAGGACACCCAAGGATGATGACACTTGGGTGGGAGATATGGCGGAGAGCCTGTCAGTTAATGGCGAATCCATCCCTGTGCTCTCCGCAAGTCCCATTAGTCGCTTTGGCTGGTAAAGAAAAGCAACTAAGATGAATGATTAGGCAGCATTGGGAACCGGTTGGGATAGCAACGATGGGTGACATATGGCAAGAGGGGAGTATATGGGATTTTGAAGGGCTGGTACAGGAAACTGGATTGTACATGGGGCAGTATATCGCATATCATAGGATGGCGCAGCGAATTAAAGAGACCTGGTCCGAAGTGGTACTAGCAGATGAACCAGACACTATCATAGATACAATATATGACATAGCAGAAGGGGGACATGAAATATCTAGAATATATGAGATGGTGAAGACCAAAGTGGGGAAAGAAGTGGTACAACTCAGACAGGACTGGGAAGAGGAAGTGCCCCAAAGAGTGATGGGATGTGGGAGCGGGCCCAAGGATATCACAAAAAAATGTCAAGAAATGCCAGATTACAGCAGATCCAATTATATAGAACACGCAGGGCGTATATGACACCACAAAGGATAGCTAAATTTAAAAATGCGGTATGACAATCATGCCCCAATTGTGATGAAGAAAATGCCGGAATGGTACATATGTTCTGGTCATGCCCAATAATAGAAAGGTTTTGGTGAGAAATGGCACGTAGGATGGAAGAATAAGGCATCAAAATAGGAGGTGGACACAGCATGGGCCTGCCTAATGGGAGGGTTCTCCAGTCCACGCAAACTCAAGCACGTGAGTAAATTGAAAGATTTGGCATATGTTCTGGCAAGGAGAAGAATCGCTATGTGGTGGAAGGCATGTTATCGACCAAGAGTGGAAACATGATGGAAAGATATACAGAAATGGGCAAAGGTAGAAACTGCGGTATGTACGATGGGTCAAGTGACCCGGGTCTCAACAGGAAGCATGCAAAAGGGATCCCTAATGCAAGACGGAGGAATGGAACATGAGGGAGAGTAGGCTCGGAAGGGGGGGTGGGAATGGGTGAAACCGTGGACTTGTATGAAGTTATGTATATCCAATATTATCACATGCACTCTAAGTTTGGTTTGTATTGATTGTTGAAACAGAAAATAATAAAATTGTTTAAAAAATAATATCTAACATTTGCTCAAGTTTTTTGGTGCCCAGTTACCAGAGGGTTCGGTGCGCAGTACAAATAAAGAAACTAAACTAGTGCAATTGTTTGGATTCTTTAACAAAGTGGACAAAGGTAGACCTAGGGTAAATAACAGAATTTCCACTTCAGTTTTAACATTTTTCATAAAGATTCCCACATTATCTGCACCTGCTATGGCATTCAGATTATAGTGTTTGGAATTTAGGAATTTCCTCAATAAAGAGGCTCTTTTCCAAGAAACAAGAGACTTCAACGACTGTAGTCCATCTTCGTACCTTAGAACTTCCATGGGAACACTCTTTGGCAAGAAGAATAATACCCCCTTTCCAGATAATACTTTCACCTTTTAAGTAATCCATAAATTCATAGGCACTGAACTCAAATCTGTATAATAATCTCAGGATTACTTTCATTTTTATAAAATTCTCTTACTGGTACCATAGAAAATTCTGTATTTTCTCCCGATTACACGCATTTGTCGAAGTGTAAATTGTGCTTTGTTCTTTAGGGCATTTTTGGCCGTGATTAACAAGTTCCTGTAAAGGAGTAACCCAAAAAGTAAAAACTGTTATGCAACTTGACCCGTTTGCCTTCACAAAGCCAAGTAGAATTGGCTTGTAACTGGTTTCTTTCTCCAGACGCACAATGACCGTCTTGGACGAATTAATTAGAAGCTTTAAGTCAACTATCCTTAATCAAGCGTTGAAGGCCCACTTTGGTATGCTGCATAGGAGATCCACTCTAATGCAAAACCTCCCAATTTAGGGGAAATCAATCTTTTTCCTGCGAGAGCAGTACCAGCTCCTGAAGTATACAGATTAAAAAGGGTGGCGGCCAACATGCAACCCTGTCTCAAACCATTGAAGATTACACATTTTCTAGATAAGAGCCCCTCTGAATTTAAGCGTACCTGCATTCTTCTGTTGGAATATAAAGTTATAATAATTTGAAGTAGATCTCTCGGCATTCCCAGTTCAGGCAGCCTTTGCCACAAGGTGGGCCTATCAACCAAGTCAAAAGCCATACTAAGATCGATTGATGCGACGAATACTGGCGGTGCATCCTTCTTCATGGCAGCCCTCTGTAGGGAGCCGAGAATCAACTCCACCCCTATTCTGTTCCTATACCCTTTTTAAACCCTCTCCGATTGATATTTAGGATATTGTGCCCATCTATCCATTTCTGTATGTGGATCAACACCAAAGAGGCAAATATTTTAGAGTCAGCATCATTAATGGCAATAGGTCTATAGCTAGTTGGATGCACTCGAAGTCCTTTTTTATAAATTGGAAGAACAATAGTCTGGAATGGTCTTGGCTTTGAGTATATCCTCAAAGAGAATATACAGAACTCTCTCCCAGAAGTAGATATTGGTTTTCAAAATTGAGAGATTGTTGGGAGCCTCACACGTAGAGCTTTTAGAGTGTTTAATAAGATGACAAATTGTCATGAAGGTGTTGTCTAGGGACCACAATGTAAGTTCGCCCCACTTCTAACTAAGACATTCTGGTGTCCTTTGTAAATGTTAATAAAATGATCTATCCAGTATGGGAAGTTTCTTACCTGTAACTCCATTTCGCCAGCATTGGTAACTTTCATGGATTCACATGCTTAGAATATTCCCCGTCGTCAGACTGGGACCCCTCGGTACACATATATAGCCTTTTCCTATAGGAAAACTTCTGACACTTTTGTGTCCTATCTATGTCCTTTTAGGACCCGCCTACGCATGCTCCGTAGGCCGTCCCAGTATAAGAGGCCCGCCCCCGCGGCTCCATTTCAGATTTCGGCCCCTCCAAAGTAGGAAGGGTTAAACTTATCAATCAAATACATTGCATTCCGGGGAGGTTGGCGGGCGCATGTGAATCCATGAAAGGTACCAATGCTGGAGAAATGGAGTTACAGGTAAGAAACTATTCCCTTTTCCAGCATTGGATCCTTCATGGATTCACATGCTTAGAATAGATTGTATAGCAGTAACACCTGAGACGGCGGTGAGAATGTAATGTAATATACCCTCACCATACTACACAATGCATATGTACAGTAGGAATAAGTTAACTCATAACCTTACCCACATAAAGTATACTGTCATCAAAAAGGTAGAAAACAGATTCTCCACAGCGTGGAGCTTACCTTACTGAAACAGATGGCGCAGGACAGCTCTTCCCATCTGCACCTCATCCGCATGCTGCCTGGCAAGGCAGTAGTGGCGGGTAAACGTGTGGGGCACTGACCATGCCGCAGCCTGGCATATGTCCGTCAGCGGAATTCCTGCCCATAATGCTGCTGAGGAGGACGTTGATCTTGTAGAATGGGCTCTAGGATGTCCTTGCAGTGGCCTTCCGGCCTTGGAGTGACAAAACGCAATCGTCGATGAGACCCATCGAGCCAATCCCTATTTAGAGATTGCTTTTCCTCTCGTCGACGGACCATATGCGATGAACAGTTGTCGAGTAGACCTGAGTTCCTGTGTACGATGTAGGTAAAATTTCAGAGCCCTCTTAACGCCCAGGGTATGAAGAGCTTTTTCTGCTGTCGATGATGGTGTCGCGAAGAAAGTAGGGAGAACAATGGACGAGTGTTTGTGATACACTGTCGGAACTTTTGGGACGAACGTAGGATTAGTTGCCAGGACCACTTTGTCCTTAAAGAATCTTGGGTATGGCGGGTCTACGACCAGCGCTTGCAGTTCCGAGATTCTCCTAGCTGATGTGATAGCGATCAAGAATGCCAACTTCATCGATATGAATTTTATGTCGGTCGTGGCCATAGGCTCAAAAGGCGGTTTCATTAAGCCTGCCAACACTGTGTTGAGACTCCAAGTTGGAGGGAAACGTTTTACCGGGGGAAAAGTTTGAAATAAACCCCTCATGAAGTGTTTCACAAGTCTGTTGCTAAATAGAGGAGACGACTGCCTCTTCCTCGTGAACCTCGAGATGGCCGCCAGGTGCACCTTTATCGATGTGAAGGATAACCCCCTCTCCGCCAAAAGGAGCAGTAAGGTAGAACTTGTTCCGGCGTCACCAACAACGGTTGTAGGCCTTGTTGTCCTCGACACCATTCACAGAACCTCCGCCACTTATAGGAGTAAGATTTGTTTGTAGAAGAGGCTCGAGCCGCCTGCAGAATTTTTTGACAATCCTCCGAAACGTCTAAAGCACCGAACTCCGAAAAGTCAGGAGCCAGGCTGTAAGGTTGAGACTGTCCGGGTCGTGATGCCACACCGTGCCTTTGTTCCGGGATAGTAGGTTCGGGATTCTCGGAAACGCTATAGGATGTTCCAGCGACAGGTGAAGCAGGTCGGAGAACCACAGTTGCCTCAGCCAGTATGGTGGCACTAGAATTACCCGGCAATTGTATCTGCGTATCCACTGTATTGCCCTCCGTATGAGGGGGAACGGGGGAAAAGCATAAAGGAACATGTCCGTCCATGGGAAGGAGAATGCCTCCCCCATGGAACCCTCTTGAGGCCATCTGCTTGCGAACTGCTCGCATTTCTTGTTGTCTTTGGTCGCAAAGGCGTCCAGAGGGGGGTGACCCCATTTCTCAAACACTTTCATCAGGTGAACTGTGTCCATTTCCCACTCGTGTATCTGGGCCATGCTTCTGCTGAGGGAGTCTGCTTGCGAGTTCCTCACTCCTGGGTGGTGGTGAGTCACGATGGTAATTTCGTACTTTAATGCCCAATGCCATGTGTACTGGGCCTATATGGAAAGAGTTCTTGATCGCGTCCCTCCTTGTATCCTCAGATAAAACATGGCCGTTGTATTGTCGGTCAGTACTCGTACTCGCGATCTCTTTATGTGTGGTAGGAATGCCTTCAGGGCCCATCGTACTGCTCTGAGCTCTAACACGTTTATGTGTAGGAGTGACTCCGTTGGAGACCAGCGACCTTGCGTTTGGAGAGCACCCATGTGAGCTCCCCATCCGGTTAGGGATGCATCCGTGACTATGGTTCGCTGAAACTCCGGTTCCTGTAGGGGTACCCCGTTGTTCAGATTGTGGAAACTCTGCCACCACTGAAGGGTCCGAAGCAGCTTGTCGTTGGTTATCTTGTCTGACCACAATCCTTGTGCCTGCGTCCATCGGTCCGCAAGGAATTCCTGGACTGGCCTCATGAATAGGCAACAGTTTGCCACCAGATGGATGCAGGATGCCATGGCCCCTAGGACCGAAACATATTTTCTCACTGAGAGCCTGGTGTTTCGACGTAGTCGGCTCGCCAGCTGATTGAGTCTTGAGGTTCTGTCGAGAGAAGGTTTCACTAGCCCTAACTGGGTCTGGAACTGTGCCCCCAGGAATACCAGCGTTCTCGATGGCCGCAGAGAGGATTTTTCGAAGTTTATGGCGAATCCCAGCTGTTGTAGAAGCTGCATGGTGGCTTGTAAACTTGTGTTGGTCGACGCTGGGGAGGATCCCCTTACCAGCCAGTCGTCGAGGTATGGGTATACATGGTGGCCTTGCTTCCTTAGCCAGGCCGCTACTGGAGTCAGGCATTTTGTGAACGTTCTGGGGGAGGTCTTGAGCCCAAAGGGAAGAACCGTGAACTGGTAGTGAGTCCGCCCTATTACAAATCTCAGGAATTTCCTGTGTTTCCGACACATTGGAATATGGAAGTACGCGTCCTGTAAATCCAGGGACGCTAGAAAATCCCCCTCTTGAACGGCGCGGATCACTTCCTGCAGAGTGAGCATTTTGAATTTTAGGCTCTTTAAAGACTTGTTGCGATCGCGTAAGTCTAAAATGGGACGCCATTTGCCGTTCAGCTTTTTTACGACGAAGTATCTTGAGTAGACTCCTTGACCTCTCTGTGATGTTGGAACTAATTCTATCAGGCCCTTTGCTAACATGAGTGTTACCTCTTGTTGCAGTATCCTCAGATGGGAATGAGCGGTGAACGCAGGTGGAATGTGCGGAGGGCTGTGTTTGAATTGTAGAGAGTGTTCGTTTCTTATAGTGTCCAGCACCCATTGATCCGTCGTTATTCGTTCCCATTCGTCGACATATGCTGACACTCTTCCCCCCAGAACGGTGTGTTGTATGTCACTGCTGATCTTTATTTTGCTTGTCTCTCGACGACGACGGATAGGACGGTCTTTTCCTGGACGTCTGGAAGTTACAGCGTCGGTTTGCCGTTTGGGAAGCACGCCTGTATCCCTGGGAGGGCTAAGCCGACCTGCCAAAGGATCTGTCTCCAGACGCAGAGAATCTGGAATCACCTGAAGCCCCTCTAAAGGGACGAAAAGACTTGTAGCTTCGGTCACTCTGGAGGGCACCCAATGAACGTGCCGTGTCCGAGTCCTCTTTCATTCCCTTTAGGGCTTAGTCCACCTTCTCACCGAATAGAAGGTCTCCCTCAAAAGGCATATCTAATACTTTGTATTGTACTTCTGGCCTGAAGTAGGTACACTTAAGCCACGACTGTCGTCGTAATACGACCCCATTATTGACTTGCTTGAAGCCTGACTCAGCGAGGTCCACCGCGATGTTTGTGTGATTTGAGGCTTCCTCACCCTCTCGGACAAGTAACATTGCTGCCTTCCTATGCTCTTCCCGGAAGATGATCAAGCAACGGAGATAGCCTGTGCCACATCTCTGTCGTATCTGGCTACGATCGCCAGAGAGTTTGCGGCCTTTACTGTGGTTGCTCCCACGGATAGCACTTTTTTGCCAAAGGCATCCTGGCGTCTCGCTTCGTTTTCAAGCGGAGTCATGCACTTGTGCTGGGCCTTCGCCTTTCTCGCCGCTGCCGCCGACACCACAGAGTCTGGCGTTGGTTGGGAGGATAAACACTTGGGGGTAGACTCTGGAGCCTTAAACTTTTTCTCGAGGCGTACTTTCACTGCCGGCTCTGAAAAGGGGTGACGCATTGTCTCCAACCCCTCCTTCCACACGTGGTCTAGTATTGGTATTGAGAACACAGACCTCCTTCTCTTACCCATGTGGTCGAACAAAAAACAATCCTTTTTCTGTTCTTCCTGGGACAAACCGAATTCTTTACATGCCTTCTCCATCATAGAATGGAATGATGCAATGTCGTCCGGAGGGGACGGGTGAGCTGGGCTTCTAGGGGTTTCCAACTCCACCTCTGACTCCCAGGTTGGATCCCTGGAGGGGGATGATGAGATATCCGACGTGGCTCCCCCGTCAGACTCCGAATCTGGCAGCTCACCTTCCTCTTGTGCCAGAGCAGAGATTTGTGTGTGTAGGTGCGTCAGCGAACGGGACGGGCCCGGCTCGTCGACGGGTGACTGTGGCAGGTTTGCCTGAGGTAGTCTCTGGTCCAGCGACTGTAGCAAGGACTGAAGCGTGGACAGAATTTCCAGCGACAAAACAGATTGAGGATTGAGAAGAGGGGCAGATACCGGTACACCGGATCCCCTCGTCGACGACTTGTCGGCCACTCGTAGCCCTAGGTCTGCTGGGCCAGCTATTCTCTCGCTCTCGTCCTCCGAGGACAGAACAGCCTGTTCTTGTAGTAAAGTATCCGGGGGGATCGGATCAAAAACTTCCGGCCTCCAGGCCTCCTGTAGAACCCCCGTCGACAAGGCCATCGTCGCCGCCGTTGTCAGTGAGACGGCGGATGCCACCTGCGTCAGTGGCAGGGTGGAGGCCGATGACTGGACCGCCGTCGACGATGGTGACTTAGCAGGTGGTTTAGGCGGTCCCGCCTTTTCCACGCTTGGCCTGCTTTTACTCGACTCGTGGTCGATCGATGATGATCGCCCGAGGAGGATTTCGGCCTTTCCTTTTCATGCTTTCTTGATGAAGATGATTTTTTTGACGAGGAGTCTCTAGCTGTGCGACTCCCAGATTACTCTTTTTCCGACGGTCGAGATTTCTTCGCTGGTGGTTCCGACGAGGTAGCTCGGCGTGATGTTTTTGCCGATTGTGTGGAGCCTACCTCCGAAGGGGGGTATGCCCCCGCTCCATCATTGAGCCATGCCACCAGCCGTCGACTCCGGTCTTTGAGGGTTTTTTGAGAAAACCCTTTGCATATGTCGCAGTTATCTGCCGAATGATGAGGGTGGAGGCAATATATACAATCCATATGTCCGTCCCCCTCGTAAACTTTTTTCAAGCCGCACGTCACACACAGACGGAACAGCGCTTTTCCTGACATGGAGGACATTTTCTCTAACTCCAACTCCAGGTATACAACCTTGTACAAAATAGTAAGACAACGCGAGGAGATCCCACTACTTTGGAGACGATTGAAATCTGAAGGGGAGCCGCGGGGGCGGGACTCTTATACTGGGACGGCCTACCGAGCATGCGTAGGCGGGTCCTAAAAGTACGTAGATAGGACACAAAAGTGTCAGAGGTTTTCCTATAGGAAAAGGCTATATATGTGTACTGAGGGGTCCCAGTCTGACGACGGGGAATATTCTGAGCATGTGAATCCATGAAAGATCCATTGCTGGAGAATGTTCATTAATAGGATTAATGGTCTTTACCTGTTGGGAGGATTCTAGGTTATTCAGAATTTCCCAAAAGGAGGCCGAGTTGTTCTTGACAGCGTGAAGTAGCCTTTCGCTATCCCTTTGGTAAAGAGATCCCCTATACCATATGACCCAGTTTTAAAAAGTTTGTTTCAGTAGTTTAATTTTAGATGTTCTTTCCATGGGGTTTACAATACCTTTTTGATGTTTCTTATTTCTTTCCTCAACACCTTACGGTCGTGAATCCTAATATCCATTTTATGTAGATAACTTTGATTTGTGTTCGAAGAAAATACTTTAATGTCTTTCAGGTTTCCCATGGTAGATTTCAAATACGGCGTAAAGTTAGCAACTGAGTATCTTATTACTTTGGATTCAAATTTAGAGGTTTCAAAATCGTATAGCATTATTTACATAAATATATCACGTTTCTGGTCGGTCTAATTCACTCTATTGCTGCTTGTGTTGATTATAAGATGTTTCGGACAGTAGTCATTGTCCCCAGATATAAAGCACTGGATGTAAATTTGAAGCATCGAGTGGTCACTATGAGGGAAAGCTTTCACTTCAAATTTCGACATTCTCTTACTCAATTGACACGATACAAACATAAAATAAATTGCAGAGGAACTACCTCTTGCCTTCCAAGTGGGTTTTTTGTTTTCTATTATTTCAAGGCCCCATACATTTGTAAAAGTGAGCCATAGAGCCCCTCGTAATTTCAAATTCCCTCTTTTTGGAGTTTGTATGGCTGGATCAGACATCAATTCGTCAATCAATGTAGGTTCAATGTTACAGTCAGCATTTAAGTCTCCTTCAACAACGATTTACCCTCCATTGGTAGTTTCCAACCAGTGATCAATAACTTCACCCAACAAGGAAAGATCTTTTTCTAATTGTATGTCGGAGGGATCTACCGGATTCCAATATACATTGACAATCATTTAATGAAGAAGACCTACTTGTTCTTTTATCGTAAAGGTGCCTATAAGCATAGAACCCAATATGTTATTTACAACTTTTTTTTACTAGGTTTCTACCTTGACGATAAACAGAAGCCCACCTTTGGGTCTACTATAGAGACCTCCGGTTGCATAAATACTGATTAGATCAAAGCCATCCCATATTAACTCTTCTCTTGCCCAAGTCTCTTGAAGAATAAACTCAAAACTTGATAATTCGTCCACTAGAGTTGTACAGTTGACTAGAGTGTCCTTGAGAGTTCCAACTACATAAACTCACCGTCTCTTTCACGCTAAAGTGGACTACGAAGTTCTTTTGGTAGGGTAATAGAATCCAGTAGAGAGAGAGCAAGCCATCTCCAATCTTGAGTATCTGATCCACTTATGGCTTCTGCTGTTTGACATGCTGTAATAGCGGGTTGAGATTTTTTGTTATCTTCCCATACAAGGGTCGATCTTAGATCATTAGTTGTAGCTGTTGGCGTATAATTGGTAATATCAAAACCACTTCTCTGCAAAGACACTACTTCCTTCAGGAGCAGTGCCCTTACTAGAGGAGAGGGTTTCACCAGTCGTACAAAGTCAAATCTTAAATTATGTATGTAGTCAATCAACACAATATCTGCTGAGGTTATGAGACTCAGTTCAGGGATCTCAGCATGAAACGACTACAGTAAGGACGATTTAAGGACCAAGGTCCACCGTCATCAAAAATATAGCTCATAATCAAACTGGGCTGTTCTTGAAACACTGGTTTGCGCAGATCTAATTCTACGTTAGAGCTAGTTCTATTCCTGGTTACATTTTGCTGATAATTAATCGTACTTTAATTTACATTCTGCTCACCAATAATTTCAGAAGTTCCAATAGTGTTAATGAATCCATTTAGTTCTTGTAACATGTTAGCTACTAGATGTTTCACTGCCTCATTGAGATTTGTACTGATGGGCATATTGGTAGAAGATTTATTCCCCACATTCCGATATTGAACATCATTTCTATGCAGGTCAATTGTTTGAGGCCCCAATGATGTGGTTACTGCCTTAATGGCTTTCAGTTGTAGGTCAGACTTGGCTTCGGATTCTTTTGATTTGTGGTCAAATCTGACTTTCACCGATTCTATACTGGGTTTTTGAATGGTTGGAATTAAACCCTCCGGCTCATTTGCCGTCTGCCCAAGAGAATCACAGATTTTTATATTTTCATTTTCTGATACCTTGTCCGAGGGCAAGGTATCAGGTAATGATCACATTAGCAGAGAGAGATGTGACAGTCCTAGATAGCACTTTGAGTTTTTTAAAAATCTCAAAGATGTAATTAATACCATATTCAATAGTCTTCAGTTGCAGCTCCAAGCGTGCTGAATTTTTTTTATTTTTCATAGCCTCAGATAGATTATCTCCATCAAGTTAGTCACTGAGTACATTGATCAGTAGTCGTTTGACAGTAGTAAATTGAATGAGTATCTTTATCTGGTATAGATTTAACTAGAATAGTGGATTGTTTCCAAATTACTTCCTCTTGTGAGGCTTCCTCAATCGTATGTCGAAGTCCCTTGTCTCTAAGCAACTTATGGGAAGATTTAGTTCGAGTTTTTAGATCACACGCTTTTGTTTAATTTTTTCTTGTTTTTTGGTTAATTTAACTTGGGGTGGTATATCTTCAACTTGGACTGGGCCATGTACTTCAGTGATTGGTAGCTCAGAGTAACTATCGGGGGTTAGGCACACAATCATACCTCGAGTTGCATACATTAAGAGCACTCCTAATAGCCTCTTCATTGGGCATTGAGTTAGTGATATCTACAATGTCACATATAGCCAGCGCAGAGACACCAATGTTTTTACTTTTGCAATCCTTTTTAGTCATAGTGGGATTGAGATTATGTAAATCATTTAGCATTGTGGAGACACATTCTTCGTTGAATTTATCAGGTAAAAGTCCTATCTTTCTAAAAATGCTGTGTAGGACTTCCGTCTGTTTGCGAAGCTCTTGAATAATTAGACCATTGTGCATGCCTAAAATGGCTGATAGCTCTGAAAAATTATCGTTAGCACAGAATTCAACATCCACCCACAAACCCAATAGGGAATCACCTTCTTGAAAAATAACAGGAGTGTCTATAAAAGATGTATTAGGATTGTTGACAGAGCTATGTTAAGTCCCTTATCCACACACAATTAGGGTTACATTCGTCAATGACCCACTACTTTTCAATATATTGCATAAACAATTGAGAACTTTCTTCTTTGTCGGATTCTATCACTGTCAAACTTTTTTTTTTTTAAAGTTTGTTGGAACATTCTACAGCACAGATCACCAGTTCCTCTTCATTCACACAATCCTCAGGCAAGGGTGTTGCCGCAGCTCTAGCGACACTAGCTCGACGAGTGGTCCTGGCTGCGAACAATTCAGGGACTGTGTCCTTCTGGACCAATGACAGTTTCTTTTTCATTAGAGGTACCCGGTGCTTAAAACACACTTAGTTAACGTACTTAGACTAGAGTGCAAACTTACTAGGGGTACCTGTTTTGTAGCATTTCCCAATACTGTTTATAACCAGTTGAAATCTTTTTATGTAATTCTAGGTTAGTTTTACTTTCAATTTTGTAATTTAATGCTGAACAGTTTGTTAGGCAACGCGAATCATGTGCCGGCAAATATTGTTCTCAAACATGTATTAATTGTTAACCAAGTGCGTAAGATGGAAAAATGACAGTACCTATGCAGATATCCAGGGGTTTGTGTATAGGTAGACAAGCACTAAATTAATCAGATAGTAGTTATTCGAATGTATAAATGGTGCTTAAATTTAGTTGGAAGCAAGAGGCAAGACTTACCATACCATATAATCTTTGTCTTGCACCACGTAAAGAAAAGGGAAGCTTTGTTCAATATAGCTCAATAGTCGTACAGCAACGATGAATGACGCCGGTCAACCGAGAAAAAGCTTGTTTCAAATAAGAATCGAGCGCTAAAGCACTAAACAGCAACACCTGCGCACCGCCGCACACCCGAACAGCCAAACTGCCTACTTAGGGCTTACTTCGGGTGCGCTGTGATCAGGATATAAGTAGGATTGCTGGGTAGAAAGGGGGCGGAGCAAGATAGCACGAGAAGAGAGATGAAAACACTGCTGGAGTCAAAGAAAGAAAAGAGTGAGAAGTCTTAGTTACTTACCTGTAAATGTATTTCTCCAGCATTGGTATCTTTCAGATTCACATGCTTGAATATTCCCTGTCGTCAGACTTGGACTCCTCCATGATTTAAATAATAAAAAAAAAAATCAAATATATACATTATACATTGCGCATCCGGGAAGTGCACGGAAGTGCCGTGCTGTTGTGCTGGTGATTCTGGGCTTTTGCAAATGCTGCCTTTGAAGTAACGTTTCATCCGTGGATTGCGAGCTGCATGCACAAGAGGAAGCATACTTCCTACTCTTCACGCGTAACACTTAAGGATCGAACTGTGAACTGTGGACTACCATTCCAAGTAATTACTTTTCTTGGACCCTTTGCTTCCTGCTTGCTTGGACCCTTAGCTCTGCTTTTCTCTTTTAGAGGATCGTAAAAGAGAACGTTACTTACGCTGCTTTTCTCTTCTCTTTTCTCAGCAACACCTTGCGACTACTGGCCCCACCCCCCCCTCGCTCACAGGCACGCTACATTACCCACGTGCACGCGCATCCTCGCGCGCATCCGGGAAGTGCACGGAAGTGCCGTGCTGTTTGGCTGGTGAGCGGGTGGAGGGACGTATTTCAGACTAAAGCTTTGCTTCTATTACTGGAAGAATAGGATCTGTCTTGAATTGTGAATCTATTACTGCTGTACCTCTTCTGTGGGGCAATTTGTTTTTTGTTATGGGTTAAGTGAAATGGCTACCCGCTTGCGTGGCGGGCATATTGAAACTTTATCCTCCACCAAAGCGTCCGAGATCAAAAGTCAAAGGGATGACATAGATAGTGCGAATATCGCACAGCTTGTTAAATCAATCAAGAGATCAAAGGTCCCAATATACAAATCTGAAATTACTCCCGTATCAAAGGGCAAAGGAACTAATACCCAAGTCAACATTAGAAAAAGCTTTCTAAGTATGCTTGAGGTCGATGACAGCACCACTCTTGGTGCGATACAAGAGCTACCAGCAGGTTCTTCGTCTGACGTTTCGATTTTGGCTCCTGCTGTCCTCAATGAGTTAGAAAAGAGAATTTTACTTTCGGCTTTGCCATCAGCCCCTGTCACTGCTAGAATAGGCTGTAAGGACAGAGTTCATTTACATCTTGAACCCCTTAACGCACCAACGATATCTATGCAGGAAGTTGAATATCACGCTAATACGACTGTCCTAACTAAAGAAGGCAGAATCATGCTACATCTCACATTGAAATACAGCCTGATGGGCAACCTATTTCTGCTGATATGGGGCAAGACATGGATCAAGGAGCTAACTTAAACACTATCAGAGGATTTACAGCTCTTTTCCAGTAATTTCACGCATATTAAATTTACTAGATCGCGGCCATGATTATACACATTACGAGCTTCGCGACATAAAAACTCTACAATCAGTAATTTTACCTAAATTGAATAAACTTGAGGGATTTATCTTTGCTGAGAACTATAAAAAACAAGGAGGATGTATCTCACCAGTTTCTGCTACGAACATTTGCCTTTCAAGAGCTACTCAAACCGAATCAGCAACTACACTGACTGACTCGGTGAACAGTTCTGTTCGACAACCTCAAGTATGTCAATTCCCTCAATCATATGCACAAGTGCTTAAAGCACCTAAGACAAATACTTCAATTCAAATTCCTACATTTTCCCAACTCAGACTGTGGCTAATCACGCAGAAAAGATCGACCAACTGCTATTTTTTAATCAAGCTAACAAGGGACCTTCAAATTCACCAACTATACCCTATGATAATGCTATCAATGACCCCAATCTCTCACAACCCGATAGTCCTTCAGCATTGATTGCACTCTTTGACCAGCCTTTTTTTGAATGAAATCCAAGTAGCTGATGCCCAAGTGTGTGAGGAGGAGAATGTAGCTATTACTCCACAAACTCAGTTTGCCTCACATAAAGAAAAAAGACGATTCATACGTGCTATGAATAGACTTAAAACTCGTAAGGCTGCTGAAGCTCAAAAAATAAAAAATCAGGAAAAAACAAAAAAACAAGTAAATGCTAAGTTCTCTGCAGTGGACGATAATACGAACAGAACGTCAAACGATATGCAGTATATCGCAAGCGAGGGCTTGGAACCTACTCCTAAATGCACACCCCATATTGACCTAGGAATTGACGTAGAGGAATTAACTAATGAAAGTAGAATTGCACTGCAAGCTCAACCTAGCATGACTAGAACTAGGGAAAAAAAATCTGACTTCAGCAGCATCTTGCTCAATAACTAAAGATGAACGGGCTACAGCCGCATTACCATCTATGAGCACTCAGCAAACCCTTTTATCGACTTTTTATAAACTTATCTCGAATCAAAAAACGAATCCAAGTCCAAAATACTCGAGTTCCAGTGCTGGGAATGTGAAATGGAACGCTTCAGCAATCAAAACCCCCATTTAACTCAAGTATAGCCAGAGAATATTCAAATGAGAAAAACAATGTAGTCTCTCCTCACCAATTTACCAAGGATCTGACTCTTGAGATCTGCTCAAAATCGGACAATAAGGTGGGTGCGGAATCAACGAATGATGGAAATAATTTGTGCACTAAAGATGACTCGTCTGAAAACACAGCTCTCCTCGATCCTAGGATGGATCAGCTCTCCTGAAATAAATGGTGAA